>NC_041401.2:28685289-29885289 GCF_900747795.2 Erpetoichthys calabaricus
CTCCGCTGTTTTATAAACGAACGTCATATAAGGTCTTCCTTTTTCGTTGCTTTGCCAACGGAAGCAGCCTTTTTATTTAATCCTGTTTTTACGATTGTTTTGTTTGTATATCACGTTGTCAGTTCAGCACTCCGGTTGTAATATGACCAAGCTGTGCAAGCACACTCTTGAGAATGCAACGTATAGTTTTACAGGAGAAAAGCAATCTTGCCTCAAATCAATGGCAACCTTTTGTAGGTCTATGAACTTAATTTAAACTTTAGGTTTACACGGTGTTTTCTTTCAGAAGTACCTGCACTCATGAATATGTCTGTATGCGTCAGTCGCTGAAATCCCCGCGGTTCGCACCGGCGAAGTTCTGCTTTTAAATTTTTATTAAGAAGAAAAGAAAACCTTTTAAAATTGAGGGAAAATATACCAATAACAGTTTGTTAAGGATCTGTTTTTTTTTGTGAAGCTGCCTTCACTCGAGTGATCACTTCGAGCTTTAAGCCTGACAAATCACCCCGTAAATGCACACGTTTAATTGCACATCTGTTAATATGTATGCTTACAAAGTATTAAAAGACACTCAACAATTACACAGTATTAAAAGACACTCAACAATTAATGTCATTTACCTTTGTTCCGCGTTTGACTTGTGCTGTAAATCTCTTCCTTGTTTTCACTTCACATGATTACGTAGGAGGCGTAATACGTGATGACGCGATACGTGACTCCGCCTCCTCCATTAGAGTATATGGACAAAAAACAGGTTCCAGTTATGACCATTACGCGTAGAATTTCGAAATGAAACCTGCCTAACTTTTGTAAGTAAGCTGTAAGGAATGAGCCTGCCAAATTTCAGCCTTCTACCTACACGGGAAGTTGGAGAATTAGTGATGAGTGAGTGAGTGAGTGAGTGAGTGAGTGAGTCAGTCAGTCAGTCAGTCAGTCAGTCAGTGAGGGCTTTGCCTTTTATTAGTATAGATATCTAAATCCCCGCGAAGTACTGCTTTTAAATTTTTATTAAGAAGAAAAGCTTTTTAAATTGAGGGAAAATATCCCAATAGCAATTTGTTAAGGATCTGTTTTTTTGTGAAGCAGCCTTAACACAGCTTTTCCGCTGTTTTATAAACGAACGCCATATAAGGTCTTCATTTTTCCTTGCTTCGCCAAGGAAGGAACCTTTTTACTAAATCCAAGGGTTCTTCGCTTTTTTTTTTGTTTGTTTATTACAATTGTTATAGTTCTGTTTGTATACAACGTTGTCAGTTCAGCACTCAGGTTGTAATATGACCAAGCTGTGCAAGCTTACTGTTAAGAATGCAACGTATAGTTGTACATGAGAAAAGCAATCTTGCCTCAAATCAATGGCAACCT
This sequence comes from Erpetoichthys calabaricus, assembly GCF_900747795.2. NCBI lineage: Eukaryota > Metazoa > Chordata > Cladistia > Polypteriformes > Polypteridae > Erpetoichthys > Erpetoichthys calabaricus. The sequence goes on from NC_041401.2 coordinate 28,686,652, forward strand.
TTTGTAGGTCTATGAACTTAATTTAAAGTTTAGGTTTACACGGTGCTTTCTTTCTGAAGTACCTGCACTCATGAATATGTCTGTATGCATCAGTCGCTCAAATCCCCACGCTTCGCACCGGCGAAGTACTGCTTTTAAATTTTTATTAAGAAGAAAAGAAAACCTTTTAAAATTGAGGGAAAATATACCAATAACAGTTTGTTAAGGATCTGTTTTTTTGTGAAGCTGCCTTTGCTCGAGTGATCACTTCGAGCTTTACTTGCTGGCTAACCATAAGCGTTACCTGGTAGGTAACCACCCATACAATCAGATTGTGAATCAGACTACGAATGCCGTGAATGTAATTACCCCGATCTACATGCTGTCAAATAAATGAACCACACGCCGTGGCGCAATTTTAGGGGATTCGCCTCTAGCGCTGACGTCCGAGGTTCGATTCCCGTAGTGAAGTGAGTGGGTGGTTACCTACCAGGTAACGCTTATGGTTGGCCAGCAAGTCAGGTAACATCAGCCACGGTGCCTTCAGTTGTGAGAAGCAGATCATAGAATGGATGAAAATAGTTTACTGTCAAATAATGCAAAGAGTATGCGACACGTCTTTCCCCCTTATTCTTGGCTCATCAGGCATACACACTCACTGCACTCGCTTACGGTAATCGAACCTCGGACGTCAGCGCTAGAGGGGCTTCGCATCGGTGAAGTATTGCTTTTAAATTTTAATTAAGAAGAAAAGAAAACCTTTTTAAATTAAGTCTTAAAAAGAGGTGTAAAGATATTGACAAGCTACGCAAACCCACCAAGACATGCAATCGTTTAAATCAAGGCGCGAGTCGAAAAACACCATCCCATAATATTAGTTAATGATTAACACATTTCTATATGTATTGTAAGCATACAATACAACTGATAATATGTTGCGCTTATTTATCTGGTGTACTGACATTTTTGCGCGTTTAACGGCTGAAATCTAACGTGGTTTGTGCCCTTCAGAATGAAAAGAGTTTGCATTTACCTTTTTAATAAAAGGCGAGCTTTTAAGCCTGAGAAATCACCCCGTAAATGCACACGTTTAATTGCACATGTGTTAATATGTATGCTTACACAGTATTAAAAGACACTCAACAATTACACAGTATTAAAAGACAGTCAACAATTAACGTCATTTACCTTCGTTCCCGCGTTTGATTTGTGCTGTAAATCTCTTCCTCGTTTTCAGTTCACGTGATTACGTAGGAGGCGTAATACGTGATGACGCAATACGTGACTCCGCCTCCTCCATTAGAGTATATGGACAAAAAACAGGTTCCAGTTATGACCATTATGCGTAGAATTTCGAAATGAAACCTGCCTAACTTTTGTAAGTAAGCTGTAAGGAATGAGCCTGCCAAATTTCAGCCTTCTACCTACACGGGAAGTTGGAGAATTAGTGATGAGTGAGTGAGTGAGTCAGTCAGTCAGTCAGTCAGTCAGTGAGTCAGTGAGGGCTTTGCCTTTTATTAGTATAGATAATAAGGATAATGTAACTTATCTCCCTGGGCAAATAACGTGAATGAATCTCAATGCTAACTACAAATTTTAGTTTTATCTATAATATGCTCCCTTTTACACCATTCATCGTTCACATTCTCCTTTTTTGCACACTGCACTGGGTGTGTCTGAATCAGGTTTCAGACAGTTCTCCATAACACACAAAATGGCACAGTGCCTGTACTGATTGTGACCCACTATGAGAGCTGACAGTTCATCCACCTTACTTAAGAACGATCAAAAACTGACCATTGCAATGGATGGCAACTCCAATTCAAGTCGTAGCAACGGGACATAAAAATGGCAACATCTATAAAAACAAAATAATGTCACAAGAAAAATAACAACACAGTACAAAATTCTCAAGAGGTAATTATTTTAAATTAAGCAAATACTATTATCTGAATTTTTTCATATTTAAAATATATGTTTACACTAATGGAAATGTACAGAAAATTTTATACAACAGAGGAAAAAATAAATAGTACTGAAATCACAACACCAGCTGCCATCTTCTGACCTAAGGGACTAATATTTTTTACTCCATAGTCTGCTTCTGTTCTTTTATTATGAAATAATTTTCAGAATACAGTAGTTACAACCTGGGATGCTTCGATTCTGCTTTGCTCAGGACTTTCTTAACACTGCCTTTCTGACGGTGGTAAATTTTGCACAACTGCTACTTCATGGAGTCAGTGTTTTTCTCTGCAGAATTTGTAACTTCTACCCATGTGCTTCAGCACTTGGTGGCCGTGCTCTGTGAATTTGCATGACCTACCTTTGCATTCGCTACTTAGTCCTTTGACTTCACTATAATAGTACTTGCAGGTGACTGGGAATGATCTAGCAGAGCAGACAAACCGACTTGAGATAAAGGTGACTGGCGTAGGACAGTGCCAAGCTTTAAGTCACTGACCTCTTCAGTACGACCCATTCTACTTCCAGGGCTTGTTAATGGAGATTGCATGGCTATGTTGCTTGATTTGAGGCACCTGCTAACAGTGAAGAACTCAACACTGAACTCAGTCATTTGGAGGGGAGTCCACTTACTTTTGGCCATACAGTGTATTTTCTCCAATTTTGGCCTCACTTGTATATTTAGGTAATAGAAAGATATTACTATTTTCAAAAAGACATAAAAGAACCCAGGAAGGGGGTGTCACCACAAATATTTCGAGACAAGCAGAATTATTATTTTTTTTAATATTGCTTTGAATTCTTTATTTTAACTTTTTAAATATAAAAGTGCATGATTTTGATTTTATTCTCAGTGCAAGCATATTCATGTGACTTCTCCTTTTCAGGTCAGTTTTTGCAAAGACATTTGCAGGTTTTAACTCAACCTCAGTTAGTCCACCTATACCAGATCTGGCTCCACTTTTAACTTGTTCCTGTAACATTAGAGCCCACCCTACAGTTTTTAAACCATATTTAAATCCAAGATTTCCTGATTATTGATATTACAGCAAATGATTGAGACATATTGATTAATTGCAGGGAAACACATTGTTTTCTTGGCGCCACTGTGACAGTTCTTACAAATAATAGCCAAAGCAAACATGTTACGGAAGAGCTTTAAACAAATACATGGAAGGTTCAATAAACACACTTGAATACCAATAAACCTGACCAGGGAGAAAATACCTGTAATGTGTTCTGTTCATCCATTTTTCTATGACTCTTCCTGCCTCTGTTCCTGCCCGTTTCCTCTCACATTGGTTCTTATTTTGCCGACCATACTGATGGCTTCTTTTCAGGCTCAGCACATTTAACACACTGGCTCCTATGAGTATAATGAAGCTGCATTACCAACTGGACACCAAACACAAAGACTTCCCACCCTGCATATAATCTGGTAAAGAGACAGCAGGGCAAGAGATGGGTCATCCAAACTTAACAGCTTCTGTACTTAATCAGGGTGCTGACTTGAAGATCTGGCCTAGTCACACAATCAATTTTTGAATAAATCTATCTATCTATCTATCTATCTATCTATCTATCTATCTATCTATCTATCTATCTATCTATCTATCTATCTATCTATCTATCTATCTATCTATCTATCTATCTATCGTCACGCATGTGCCAGTAGGAGGATGTTGTATGGACCAAGTGAAGGTAATTCCACACCAGGCCAGGGGGTGGCGGGGTGCACTAAACCTTCTCCTGTTGTCTTAGCAGGCCAGCCACGGGAAAACCTGTCTGACAAATCCTGGAAGACATCACTTCTGGTTCTGGTGCCTAAGATGACATCACTTTCGGTTTCCAGCACCTAGGTTGAGGTAATTTCCGGTTCTGACGCCAGAGACAACATCACTTCCAGTTCTGACTCTTAGGCTGAGGTCACTTCTGGTTCCTCCGTCAGAAGAAGGTCACTTCCACTTCCCCTACGTCAGTTCCGGTCTTTCTCCTTAAAACTGCTATCTTCCAAAACCTAAATCAGTTCATGTCCGGACTCCAACCAAGACACTTCTGTCTACTAAATCAACCCATTGCAGCCAGGGATAAAATATGGGTGGCTGCACCAAACCTTTTTAAGTGTGTCGATTCTGATCTTTTCACAGTTATCTATCTATCTATCTATCTATCTATCTATCTATCTATCTATCTATCTATCTATCTATCTATCTATCTATCTATCTATCTATCAAGTATTCAGAACCCTTCACCCTTTTCACATGTTGTCATGTTACAGATTTGTGCTAAAATAATTTATTAATTTTTCCCTCCTCAAGCAACACTCAATAATGACAAAGTACAAACTGGATTTAAGTTTTTTTTACAAGTGTATTAAAAGTAAAAACTAAAATATAACATTGGCACAAGTACACAGACCCTTTACTCAGTAGTTCATTGAAGCCCGTTTAGCAGTGGTCCCAGTCTGGAGTTTTCTGAATTCCCACGCCTGAATTTGGGGATTTTCTGCCAGATATTCTTCTGTGCAGAACTCTTCAAGCTCTGTCATGTTGGATGGAGACCATCAGTGGACAGCTATTAGGTTATTCTAGAGATATTTGGTTGGTTATAAGTTTGGCCTCTGACTGGACCACTCAAGAACAGCGTTGTCCCTAAGCCACTCCTATGTTGTGTTTACCTTGTGCTTTGAGTCATTTTCCTTTTGGAAGGTGAACATTTGTCCCAGTCCATGGTCCCAGAGTGCTCTATAGTAGGTTTTCATTAAGGATGTCTCTACTTTGCTCCATTAAGCTTTAGCTTTTCCTTGACGCTGACAGTCCCAAACCAAAAGCATGATGCTGCCACCACTCGGTTCACCTATGGATTGGTATTGCATAGGTGATGAGAAGTGCTTGGTTTCCTCCAGATAAGACACTTTAAATTAAAGGCAAACAGTTCAGTCTTGGTTTCATTAGAACAGAGAATCTTGTTTCTCACAGTCTGAGAGTCCTTTAGGTGTTTTTTTTCAAACTCCAAACAGACTTTTATGTGTGTTTGTCTGGCCACTCTAACATAAAAGCCCAAATTGGTGGAGTGCTGCAGTAATGTTTGCCTTTAAGGCTGGACCATGATGAGTGACTAAGCTCCTTAACTCTTTTAGGGCTAATTTTTTTTTTGTTTCTTTTCTCCCAGGGCTGAATATTTTTCCAAAAACTAACATTTTTTAAAAAAGAACACAAAGCAATTGTTTAACATATCAAATCAACAAAAAATATTTACTTTTGACAAATGTTACTGTCTTGCATGTTGTATGAGCCTGCATACTCTATGATTTCACATACATATCACGTACATTTTACACAGCAAAGTCTGATCTCGCTCAAAGCAGCCAATTTCAGTCATTGCCACATTGCACTCCTTACAATATGTGTTGCTTTGGTGCCTATTTTTCAATTGTCTGTTGCTGCACTTTCTCACATATATTGTTAGTGTGTACTGTAGAAAGACAAGTCACACATTTGCCATCGTGCCATGCCACTGCCACCAAGTTTTCTGCCTGCATGAAAACCGTATTGTCACCTCTTTTCATCTTCTGAAACTTTATGAACTTTATGTATGGCATTATAGCCTGGCTCACCCCATGGGATTTGCTTCTGTTTATTACAGAAGTGAATAAAAGTTTGCAGCAGCACGTACCTAAGCCACCAGGGGACAAAACACGTTTGGACCAATGCTCCCTGAAGTTATATCACCAGTTCTGTCCCATCTCTATTTGTAATGCCACAGCGTGCTTCATCTCGTCTTTCGTTGTGGGTTTCCACTTTGAAAAACGAGAATGCGATGCAAACGCAGCCCGCGATTCAAAAAAAATCTCGGTCTACCTGTTTGTCACGTCTGACAGTAGCTGAAAAGCAGCATCAGGAGAGAGCAGCCTGAAGTACAGCAGCTGGTGATCTGTCGTGTCCAACAGCAAGCCATGCCGTCTTGTAAACTCCGGTAGCCAGATCGGCTCTCAACGGATCAATGTCTGTGTATTTATCCCACGCGAACCTTGCCGTAGATGCATCGGCTGCGCGAAGGCACTCAACTGGCAGCAGATCCGCTCACGCGGCATCGGCTGGTGTCTGATCAGCTGATGCCTGCTTCTAACTCTCTTGCTCGATCTCCTGATCACTGCCAATAAAGTCCGATTCTGAAAAATCAAGAGTCCGACTCCACGATAATGCGCAAAACATCGTCTGACGAGTGTTTTCTTTTCTGCACTTGCTTCGCTGCCTTTTCACATGTAGGTGCCATCTTGCCTTTGTTTACATTTCGCAACTCACGCACACGCAATGTTTATTTGCCGAGTCAACGAGTCTAGCATTCCTCCAAGCACAGAGGGAATGCCTGTGACGTGACAGTGAGATTTGTCGCCATTAACAGCTGATTGTCGCCCCCTATCCCTGGATGTCGACTTTTGTCGACATTCGCCTTCAACCCCTCCTGTCGACAAAAGTCGAAATCCGCCCTAAAAGAGTTAACAGAGAATTGTCCAAATGCCTCATTGTTAAAAGTGTGATCATCAGGTCATTTAATGCAATGCAGTATTTCTCACTCTTGATTCCATTGCAAGACTCAATTGCTTCATCATCCCTGGTTTGTGTATGCAGATATTCCATGGTTTCACAGAGTGTTCCTTGGTCATTCCTCTTTGGTCATTCTGACTTGTGTTTACTCGATTATTTTATACAGGTTCTTATAAGCTCAACCAAAATGACCATTGAGTTAACTTTGTCACCTACCTTAGCAAGGCCTTTCTCTTCCAGTTTCTAGGGTTTTGTGAGGCCTTCACCTCTTTGAAGACTCATGGTTCTTCAACACTTCTTCCATTTAAGAATTACTAGCCGTCCCCTGCAGCTCCGCCCACGTAGTAGTGAAACAGAACAAACTTTAAAAATCAAAACAAACAGGTATCGCTAGTTAAGTGGAGGCAAGGTTCGCTCCAAAACGTGGCAAGAGGCAGACCAATTCTCCTGCTGTCACACTTCTTCCACCCCTTGGCACCCAGCCTGTGTCTCGGATTAGCGCAAATAAATCGCTCCTGCAAGCGAACTGTGATGCTTAGCATGATGAGAGAAGTCTCAAAATGAACCAGAATGTTCAAGCAAATTATGGAAAAAAACCCAATCTAAATCCATTAAGTAGTTCTCTCGTGAAAAGCAGACAGAAATACAGACAGACAGATGTTGGATTTTACATACTGTATGTAGAGATGGTGGCCACTGTGCTCTTGAGAAGTGTCCAGCTGCAGTCAGGACAGTTGTAGGCCTCGGACAGATCTGAGCACTTCAGATACTATGACGTCCATAAATTGACGCCCCTTCTGGAGCCATTCACCTGTTTTGCTGGTGAGCTGATGTCTTCATTACATGCCCCTCATGACGATTTCAATTCCCTTTATTTCCTGGACTCAAATGTGTATTCAGCATTTATTAAACTTCTAAATTATCGAGGTCTCTCAGTTTGGCATCTGAAGCAGTTGTTTTGGTGTCATATATTAGAAGCAAATTGAAAATTTTTTTTTAACATTTTGTATTTTATAGTAATACTAGGGAGTTGTACCATGTTAGCCATTATGAATGTAGTGAGAAGTCAAGCAAATGACACCTTTTATTGGCTAACTAAAACGATTACAATATGTAAGCTTTCGAGGCAACTCAGGCCCCTTCTTCAGGCAAGATATAATAGTACAGTATATCTGCGTTTGCCATGTCTCATTCACGGGACTGAACTTTTTAATACGTTAGTCGTATGCTGCACTCAACGGAGTAGTGGCTCTGTGGCTAAGGATCTACACTGGTAATCAGAAGGCTGACCCCATGTAAAAATGGGAAATACTAAGGAAGAAGAAGAAGAATAAATTAAATGCTGCATTCAGTTACGATTAACACTACATATTCTTATAGACTCTGAATCGAATAAATCATAGAATTTGTGTAAACAATCAAAATATGCAATGCTATGTGCCGGACGTCTAGGAGTTCTTCAGAGTACTGTCTTTGTGGTCCTCTCTGTATTATATCATTAGTACTGCATTGTTACTGGTGTACAAAATTGTAATATTTATATTAACTATGCATTAATTGTGGCAGAGTTTATGTTCCAGAGGAGTCGCACTCGCCCTCAGAATCACGAAGTGGCATAAAGTAGTCATTTGAGTTGCCCCGCTAAGACCATCTCTGTGGGCCGAGTTGCTTTGCGTACCCATTGGGGATGGCTCTCAAACTCGCAGCAAGTACGAAGAGATGTTTATTACATTAGCACAACAGTTTATCCTGGTGAAGCACTTTTTTATTTATAATAAATATTTTTTTGCACACACGTTCAGTTTGCCACCATTACTATAATAGTACATGTAGCACAAAAGTGTACCACAAACACGGGGTTGGGGGCGTGGAAAGTGGGTGGAGTCAAAAGAGACGCAGCTGACAGGGGTGTCATTTTACGGGCCTCAGAATGTCTCAGGTCGCTGAATCTGTCTGAGGCCTAAAACTGTCTTCACTGCAGCTGGACCCTATTGATGCTCTTAGGAACCTTCAATGCTACAGATTTTTTGTAGCCTTCCTCAGATCTATATCTTGACACAATCCTGTCCCTAAGCTCTGCCGACAGTTCCTTTGACCTCATTACTTAGATTTTGCTGAACCGTGGGACCTTCCATAGACAGATGTGTGCCTTTCCTAAACATGTCTAATCAATTATACTATCCACAGGTGGACTTCAAAGAAGAAGAAACATCTCAGCGATGATCAATAGAATGGGATACACCTGAGTAAGGGGTCTGAATAATTGTGTCAAGGTGATATTTCAGTTTTTTACTTTTCAAAAATGTGCAAACAATTCTAAAATCCTATTTTCTTTTTGACATTCTGGGTTATTGAATGTTATTTGATGAGGGGGAAAATTCAATTAAATGATTTTAGAACAAGGTTGCAACCTAATAAAATGTGAAAAAGTAAAGGAGCCTGAAGACTTTCTGAAAGTAATAAACGAGACGTCAACCTCTAACTGAATTTGTTCCAACAAACTTGCCAACAGATTAACTCTTTTATAATTAATAGGTGAAACCTCCAAAGAGCTCCTTCCACTTGAATAACTAGGGATATGGCCTACCTGACTAGTATCTAATTTTAGGTTTAGGCCTAAAAGTTGACTAATACTCTTACCACCACTAACTTTAAGTTTAGTATTGGGTTAGGTTAGATTCTGTATAGCCCTAATTAATTCTAAACTGTGAGTTATTAAATTAGAATTTAGGTTTAGAGTAAGGAGCGTATCCAATCCCAAGGCAAGATAGACCAAATCCCATAAACATGTTGGTATCTCATCCCTAAAAAATTGAGGAAGCGAGTGTAAAGAATCTAAGAAAGAGAAATAACCCAATTCCCAGAAAAGATAAGGAAGGTAACTGGATCTTAATTGTATCCATTCCTGATGTAAATAAAGCTCTGAAGGTAATGCCCTAAAATTATTCTCATATTTTTCAGAAAATCGTCCGTACAATGGATCGTCAGGAACAACAAGTCAGAAGAAGAAAAAAATAAAGGTTCAGAACAGGAAGGAAACAGATCAGACAACCCGAGAGAATCCAAATACTATATGTCCAATAAGTTACCAACAAGTAAAAGGACAATCAAAATTCAAATTGATGACATTTTGCAAGACTTGGATGACTAACAATTGTCAAGCCATGCTGGGCTTAATGGCCTATTCTGTTTAGAATTGTTCTTATGTTCTTATAAGAATTGGACCAGTACCCCTAACTAGCTGCCTTTTAAAACCAATGTAGCTGTTACATCAAGATTCCAACTAACTAACCATGTTGTTCGCTGGAAGGACTGTCTTCTCATCAGATGATGAACTCTGAGTATGCCCTGATTGTTGGATGCCCAGTTTTCTAACCATTCAGTTAAAAGAGTCTGTAGTAGAAGTATTACATGAATATATGCATTTTACATTCATTCCTCCTTTGTTAAACATTTAACAGTTTCATGGTGATATGAAGACTGAACCTATCCTGTCAGCAATGGGATCAAGACCCCAAAAAGTTCTAAACTCTACATTTTTAATACAAAACATTAGTTAAGAGTCGGCTCACATTTGTTTTTCTGAAGTCCAGGTTAAGCTTAGAAAATAACTGAAGGCTGCTTCTAACACTTTCTCAATCATAGAGGAGTTTCCCTTTGACACTGACAACTGCTGAAACGCTATTTATTAGAGTTCCTAAATACAAGTGTATAGAAAATACACAACTCCTTTCATCTTTGCTTGTCATACTACTGATCCCTATGTGGTTGTCATTTGATAATAACAATTTACAGCTGTGTTCTGCACTGTGATGTGCACTTCATTGTTTTATGTCTGGCGCACGGCTTTCATTTATCCAAGGGGTCTTCAGATCTTCGGTCTATGAATGCAGAGTCTTACTTACTGAGTCCATCATGCGGGCCAGTGCTGTGCTTCCAAGACGATTACATGGGGCTACAGTGACATCTGCTGCTCAATTAGGGAATTGTCATCTGTACACCCAAAAAAGGCTGCGTGCTATTTTAAATAATAATGAGTTGGATATTTTATAACTTTTCCAGAATACACTATGCCAAATTATACTGATTTTATGTTAATTGAAAAGTAGTGGTTGAACTCTCTCCTTGACATATAATAAGATTACTTAGAGATTATAATATAACATATAATCTTTCAGTATTTGAAGCACAATTTCTGTTTGTTTGTTATTTAAGTACGGCTTTTGTTTTAAATCCAAAAACATGAAATTTGTTCCACAGATAGTTCTGAGGTTTCTGATGTGAATCTCATTCTTTCTCTACTAGGAAAATGGTGGTGGCGTGGGGTATAAAGTACTGCGATGGAATCTATTGACTGCACCTTGAAGTTTGTGATGGTAGCATGATGGAGAGCACTCTTGCATTTCTGTTTGGGAATCTGGGTTTAATTCTAGCTTATTACATTCCTTTTTAATTTTTAAAGTACGCATTTCCCTCACTATTTTTGTCCTGACATTAAGTCAGTCCAGGTCAGGGTAATCTCTGTAGAATTACTCATTGAAATTTGTGTAGTCCGTTATCATTATGCCACAGTTACAACCTGCACTGTTTTTCTGTCATATCTGAAGCTGTATACTGTAAACAATGTCAAGTGGTCAAAACTCCACAGCTGAGTCACATCTTATAATAAAAGACAACCTGATCCGTCACAGCTCTGGTTTATCCACACATCCACCCCCTTTGTCAAACATGAAGACAAAACACCCCATTGCTGGGCAGACACTCAGGTCAACTATCTCTACAAAGACTTCCTTCTGTCCAGGGATTGGCCTAAGGCCCAGTCACATTACACAACGTTTTCAATCACTGACTTCATTTGCATATTCTTAGTGAGTCATGGATAGTCGCAGTGTACCGCTAGTCATGTAGTCTGACATACCTAGTGACTCAGTCCAACCAGTCTGCATATCACCCCATCAACATCAAACAAGTTTTATTGGTGAGCTTCTTTCCATGGTAGTGCTGACAATCAATAGGCACTCATGTGGACGGAAAATGCATCTAGTGCAGCTATGAGGAAAAGGGAACAATGGGTGTTTTGGACCACAAAAACAGACGAGAGACTTGCATGTTTTATGTACCACAACAGAATTGACAAAATATAAAAAAATGGTCTGAGAGTGCAGCTGAACTTGCCATACCTGTAAAACGCTCAAGCAGGCTCCCACTCCATGAGGTAGCATCAGGCAGCTATTGACTGTCAAAAAAGGGGTGAGCTTGCAAAACTTTGGAAAAGTGTGAAACTGTGCTGGAAAGATGTGCATTTGTCTAGTCTGACATACCATCTGATTTGTAGACATATGATCTGACATACTCAGGTGATGAGATCAGCAATGCCATTCATCAAGTTTGATATCCCCTCCGACTAGAGGTCCTGTAAGGTAACATTATCTTTAGAGGAGACATCTAACATTATGACTGAAGCATTTCTATAAAACAGAATAATCAGAAAAGTCTGTATATTGTCAGGGATGTTTATTTGCAGGCAGCACGGTGGTGCAGTGGGTGGCGCTGCTGCCTGGCAGTAAGGAGACCCAGGTTCACTTCCCGGGTCCTCCCTGCGTGGAGTTTGCATGGTCTGCCCATGTCTGCGTGGATTTCCTCCGGGTACTCCAGTTTCCTCCCACAGTCCAAAGACACGCAGGTTAGATGCATTGGCGATTCTAAATTGGCCCTAGTGTGTGCTTGGTGTGTGGGTGTGTGTGTGGGCCCTGCGGTGGGCTGGCGCCCTGCCCAGGGTTTGTTCCCTGCCTTGAGCCCTGTGTTAGCTGGGATTGGCTCCAGTAGACCCTCGTGACCCTGTACTTAGGATATAGCGGGTTGGATAATGGATGGATGTTTATTTGTCTACTATGGCGATAAATTGTGCATTTTTTCAGAGTTATGTATATAAGTATAACAGTATCTCATTCACCCTAATAAAAGGATAGTGTATCTGTATGTCTGTGTATCTGTGTGTCCATCTGGTTTTTATTTTTCTGTCATTCCAACAGATGGTGCATCACAAATATTTGTAGTAATAAAATGCATTGTATTTGTCATTTCAACAGATGGCGTGCCACAAACATTAGCATTGCTTTTATGAATCCCATACCAAATTGTATATATCACAGACATGGTGCACTGCAAACAGTAATGGTGAGGTCGACATTGATTATTTAGGTTTCAATCTGTCTTAGATATATAGCACAGCTAGTCTGAACTAAAAGTATTAAACATTTACCTGATTAAAACAAAATATAACGTTTTTTCAGCTCTTGTCACTTGATTTCATGCTACGTGCATGCTGTATCTCTCATTCAATAGCTGTCACCAGATGACTGAAGCACACATGTGCATGATGGCAAGAGCAGACAGATCCTCCTGCTCATTGTATCTTTCTGCTAGTTTCTATGATTGTCATTCCAATAGATGGCACATCACAAACATTTGTAGAAATAAAATGAATTGCATTTGTCATTTCAACGTATTGTGGATCACAAACATTAACACTGCTTTTATGAATCCCATACCAAATTGGATATACTGTAACAGCCATTTGTAGTAATGCATTTGAGATGTGCCACCTGTTGGAATGTCAAAGGCAATGCATCTTATTACTACATGCATTACAAAATACATTCCAATAGATGATTGACTGCAAATGTTAACAGTGAGGCCTGCATTGATTACTTAGATTTCAACCCATCTTAGATGGTGTAATGGATGGCAGGTATGGGTTGGCATCCCAGTTGGTTTGGTTCAAGTTTTCTTACCTGGCTGGGAGGCCGAAGCACCAAATAAGCAGGGTGGTCCCTGCTGCAGCCATCCTGGAAGGACTTGATAAAGGATCCTTAACCAGCTGGGATGCCAGTACATTGGGGGGACAGGGGAAGGCAACTTACCTGGGTTGTTTACTCCCCCAAAATGCTAGTCAACAGCATCCCTCTTACAGATACCCAAAGGGCATGTTGGGAACTGTAGTCCTGTGGAGCAGTCCTGTTGGGTTCCATGAGTGCCTCCAAGGGGTGCTGCACAGATTAATGGTCCATAATTCATGAGACGTCTGCCTGGAACAATGTCATGGAAGTACCAGAAGTACTCTGGGGTCCTAGATAAAGGAAGCAGCTCTGCTTCAGTCATTTGAACCGGAGTCAGGATAAGAGGAGGACGACACTCTGGACAACACTCGCCAGGGAGAAGTGGAGAGAGAGAGAGAGAGAGAGAGAAGATAGATTGTGGTACCATGTTGCATTATATATAGAGAGTAATCTGTCAAAGGCAGTTTATAAAGTAAATGTTTGTGTTTGAACCTGGTACTGTGTGAGATTGTGTTTTGGGTGTGGGGTGCTATTATGCCCCCTACTGGTCTCAATGGTAGCACAGTTAGTTGAATCATTAAGGGATTTACATATGAATGTAAAAGAATACCTTTAATGAAACAAATACAAAAAGTGTGTTATGTTATTCACTTTATTTGTAGTATATACTGTATATTTCAAATTATGAGCCTAACATATATACAATAATTATGAATATAATTTAAAAAAGCAAGTACAAAAATAAAATAAATTATAATTCTGAAACATAAATTTAGAAACATGATGTGATATTTACAGAATTCTACATGTATGTGACAATGCTTCTGCTGTGAAGACAGACCAAGGTGCCAACACCGACACCAAGAGAAAGAAAATTGAAAATACTTTGTAATGGCAAAACAACAACAGCACAGGTAATTTAAAAGCAATATATGAGAACAGAACAACACTCTAACATTAGTAGGTTTGGCTAAAATAATGAGGATTCAACCTTGAATTAAATGCTGAGACTGATGGGGCTTCTCTAATATTATGGGGCTTCTCTAATATTGGTTTTATCTTCAGGCTTTTTCTCTAACGCTCATTTTGTTATCTTCAGAATTTTTAATTAACCTGCATCTCATGATCACAATGTATGCCTGGGAGTGCTGACACTAATGAGTCCTGGAAGTTAAGGGTGAGGATAAACCATTTCTGCCATTAGAGATGAGAGGTAACAGGTGTGATCAAAAAGTACAGTTAATGTTAATGCAGTGCACCATCCAAGAGCAACGCAAAACAATTCAACGCCGGTTCTGACATGTCCATCCTAGAGCCCAGTTTGTGACAAGTTTCAACTTGTTTGATAATGTCAGTCGTTTGAGTCGAGCCACTGTTGAGTTCTAGTGTGTTTTTCAAGTTAGTCGTTAATAATGGATATTGAGCAACGCATTAACATAAAATTTTGTTTCAAATCGCAAAAAGCTCAGGTAACCCATCAGATGTTAAAATCGGTTTATGATGACACTGCACAGACAATGAAGACTGTTTACAAGTGGTTTGATCGATTTCGTAATGGATCTGACTTGGTTGAAGATGAGAAAAGATCAGGACGTCCTTCAACATCAATAACTGAGGAAAATGTTGAAACGGTTACATTCTTCATCATTACAACGCTCCTTGTCACACATCCTTTCTAGTACGACAATTTCTGTTGAATAAAAACATTACACTGTGTCCACATCCACCTTATTCGCTGGATCTGGTACCATATGATTTCTGGCTGTTCCCCAAATTGAAGATGACCATGAAAGGCAAACGATTTCAATCCATTGCACTGCCAGGCAGGTGACACAAGTGCATTGAGAAGGGTGGAGATGACATTGAGAAATGACATGATCAGTTTTGTTAAAGTTCGTTCCATTTTCTGATAAATCTCATTTTCTAACTTTATCTTGACTCCCCCTCATACAAACAATAGAAATAATTCCTGCATATTTAATCAAATCAAAATGTTTTAAAAATAATATTCATGATGTTGGTAGAAAAATGCATATCTAGAGGTGGTTTAACCTTAAAAACCCAGCAGTTACTGAGGTCTTTGTAATTCAGTAGGTCGCTAGTTGAGTATGAAGTCCTAAGGTACTTTATACCTGAGGTTTTGTTCTTTTTGTTCAATTTACTGTATATAAAAAAGAGATGGGAGATATGGGAGAAGAACCAATGTACCCCCAGGACATAAGGACATGTCCTACTCTGACAGACTTAGAGCATTAAACCTGTTTAGTCTCGAGCAGAGGAGACTGTGTGGGGATCTAATCCATGTCTTCAAAATCCTGAAAGGCACTGATAAAGGAGATCCAGGAGAATTCTTTCGTCTTAACAGTGAATCACATACTCGAGGTCAACAGTGCAAATTAAATGAAAGTGCATTTTGGATTAAAGCCAGGGAGCACTTCTTTATGCAATGAGCTGTGGGACTCTGGAACAAATTACCAAACTACACTGACTGGCCACTTTATTAGGTATACCTTATTAGTACCAGGTTAGACCCCCTTTTTGCCTTCTTCAGAACTGCAGTAATTCTTTGTGGCATAGATTCAGAAACATTTCTCTGGGATTTTGATCCATATTGACATCAATATAGATAGAATTGCCGGCTGCACATCCATGATGTGAATCTCTTGTTCCACCGCATCCCAAAGGTGTTCTATTGGATTGAGATCTGGTGTACAGTGTCCATTTTAGGACATCCTCCTCCCTCCGAAAAAACTCCATCCTTCCTACTACCTTCAACAAAATATTCCTCCTCCCTGCGAGGAATCCCCCGTCACCCCTCCTCCCTCCCCTCTCCTCCCTCCTTCCACCACCGTCCGCTCTCAGTTCTCCGATGTCCGTTTTCCGTCATCCACCCTCATATCTCCGTCATCCGCCTTCAGCTCTCCGTCAAACCCCACACTCCCCCCGCTCCCCATCACGGCATTTTCGTTAATGAAGTGACGTAATACTCCAGCTCCACCTTCTTCACAAGTTCATTCACCGAATTATTTGTCAATTAGATTTCACAGTAAGAATTTACAGCATGACTCAAACGCAGGAACGAAGGTAAATGACGTTAATTGTTGAGTGTCTTTTAATACTGTGTAAGCATACATATTAACACGTGTGCATTAAAACGTGTGCATTTACGGGGTGATTTCTCAGGCTTAAAAGCTCACCTTTTATTAAAAGGTAAACACAAACTTTTTTTCATTCTGAAGGGCACAAACCACGTCGGATTTCAGGACTGTGGGAGGAAACCAGAGTACCCGGACGAAACCCATGCAGACATGGGGAGAACATGCAAACTCCATGCAGGGAAGCGAACCCGGGTCTCTTAACTGGCACCTTTCACTGCGCCACCATGCCGCCCGCATACAAACTTAAAAGGTTTAAATAAAACAGAAATATATAACTTTTATTTTTACTTGCTTAACTTGTGGAGGGTGTATCCTGTAGCAAAGCCCTAACTTTTTTCATGAAAGCCCCTTTCAGTCAATAAGCCTTAAAAACAGGTGTAAAGATATTGACAACAAGCTACGCAAACCCACCAAAACATGGAATCGTTTAAATCAAGACGCTGCGTTACCTTCTTCCAGATCGGTCCTAAGTAAGGCGTTTGTATTTTTCCAAAGCAGTTCTGGTTTCCATCTGCATCTGTAGCTGAGTCGAAAAATACCATCCCATACTATTAGTTAACGATTAACACATTTCTATATGTTTTGTAAGCATACAATACAACTGATAATATGTTGTGCTTATTTATCTGGTGTACCAAAATTTTCGCGCGTTTAACGGCTGAAATCCGACGTGGTTTGTGCCCTTCACAATGAAAAACGTTTGCATTTACCTTTTAATAAAAGGTGAGCTTTTAAGCCTGAGAAATCACCCCGTAAATGCACATGTTTTAATGCACACGTGTTAATATGTATGCTTACATAGTATTAAAAGACACTCAACAATTAACGTCATTTACCTTCGTTCCCGCGTTTGAGTCATGCTGTAAAATCTTACTGTGAAATCTAATTGACAAATAATTCGGTGAATGAACTTATGAAGAAGGTGGAGCTGGAGTATTACGTCACTTCATTAGCAATAATGGCGTGATGGGGGGCGGGGGGAGTGTGGGGTTTGACAGAGAGCTGAAGGCGGATGACGGAGATATGAGGGTGGATGACGGAAAACGGACATCGGAGAACTGAGAGCGGACGGTGGTGGAAGGAGGGAGGAGAGAGGAGGGAGGAGGGGTGACGGGGGATTCCTCGCAGGGAGGAGGAATATTTTGTCGAAGGTAGTAGGAAGGATGGAGTTTTTTCGGAGGGAGGAGGATGTCCTAAAATGGACACTGTACTGGTGACTGTGGGGACCCTTTGAGTACAGTGAACTCATTGTCATGTTCAAGAAACCAGTTTGAGGTGATCTGAGCTTTATGACTTGGCGTGTTATCCTTTTGGAAGGAGCCATCAGGAGGTGGGTACTCTGTGGTCATAAAGGGATGGACATGGTCAGCAACAATACTCAGGTAGGCTGTGGCACTTAAACAATGCTCAGTTGATGCGAAGGGACCCAAAGCGTGCCAAGTAAATATCCCCCACATCATTACACCACCACCACTAGCCTGAACCATTGATACAATTCAGGATGGATCCATGCTTTCATGTTGCTGAAGGCAAATTCTTACCCTACCACCTGAACATCACAGTAGAAATTGAGACTCATAAGACAAGGCAATGTCTTTCCAATCTTTAATTGTCCAATTTTGATGAGCCTGTGTGAATTGTAGCCTCAGTTGGCTATTCTTAGCTGAGAGGAGTGGCACCTGATGTGGTCTCCAGCTGCTGTAGCCCACCTGCTTCAAGGTTCAACATGTTGTGTGCTCAGAGATGTTCTTCTGCATTGCTCGGTTGTAACAAGTAGTTATTTGAGTTACTGTTGCCTTTCTATCAGCTCAAACCTGGCATCAACAAGGCATTTTCACCCAGACACCTGCCACTTACTGGATATTTTCCCTTTTTCGGACCATTTACAACTGAACACCAGCAAAACCAAGGAGCTGGTGGTGGATTTTAGGAGGAACAGGCCCCTTATGGACCCGTGATCATCAGAGGTGACTGTGTGCAGGGGGTGCAGACCTATAAATACCTGGGAGTGCAGCTGGATGATAAATTGGACTGGACAGCCAATACTGATGCTCTGTGCAAGAGAGGACAGAGCTGACTATACTTCCTTAGAAGGCTGGCATCTTCCAACATCTGCAATAAGATGCTGCAGATGTTCTATCAGACGGTTGTGGCGAGCGCTCTCTTCTACACGGTGGTGTGCTGGGGAGACAGAATAAAGAAGAGGGACGCCTCACGCCTGGACAAACTGGTGAGGAAGGCAGGCTCTATTGTAGGCATGGAGCTGGACAGTTTGACATCTGTGGCAGAGCGACGGGTGCTGAGCAGGCTCCTGTCAATCATGGAGAATCCACTGCATCTCCAGACAGAGAAGCAGCTTCAGCGACAGACTGCTGTCACTGTCCTGCTCCACTGACAGTCTGAGGAGATCGTTCCTCCCCCACACTATGCGATTCTTCAATTCCACTCGGGGGGGTAAAAACGTTAACATTATACAAAGTTAGTCTGTTATACCTGCATTTTTGTTACTCTTTAATTTAATATTGTTTTTTATCAGTATGCTGCTGCTGGAGTACGTGAATTTCCCCTTGGGATTAATAAAGTATCTATCTATCTATCTATCTTTGTAAACTCTAGAGATGGTTGTGTGTGAAAATCCCAGTAGATCAGTAACAACAACAACAACATTTATTTGTATAGCACATTTTCATACAAATAATGTAGCTCAAAGTGCTTTACATGATAAAGAAAGGGAAAAAAGACAAATAAGAATTAAAATTAGGGAACAATAATTAACATAGAATAAAAGTAAGTAAGTAGTTTCTGAAATTCTCAGGCCAGCCCGTCTGGCACCAACAACCATGCCACATTCAAAGTCACTTCAATCACCTTTCTTCACCATTCTGAAGCTGAGTTTGAACTTCAGCAGGTCATCTTGACAATGTCTACATGCCTAAATGCATTGAGTTGCTGCCAAATGATTGGCTGATTAGATATTTGTGTTAATAAGCAGTTGAACAGGTGTACCTAATAAAGTGGCCGGTGAGTGTATGTAGTTGAAGAAGAGACCTTGACAGCCTTTAAGAACAATCAAGAGAGATTTGGAGACGATCTTGCTATTAGCTAAACAAACCGGCTTCATGGACTAAATGGCTTCCTCTCATTTGTCAAATTTCTGATGTTCCTATGTCCTTTATTCTTATGCTTAAGAACAGGGGTCTCCAACCTCTTTTCCCCTGAGGGCTACTTTTACAAAATGAAAATGGCCGAGAGCTGCTCATGTTTTGTAACGTTTATTCTCATAGCTTATTTCAACCCAAATAAACTGAATAAGCTTGTTTTGCCTGCACATTTACAAAATGTTGGTGTCCACAACTCACATTTTGCATTAAAACATCACAAAAAAATATTTAGTTCACCTGCAAGTGCATTTTGTATGTCTGTATGCATTTCTTTCTAGTGTATCTCATACTATTGAATTAAAACATGAATGCTGTCAAAACAAAACAATGCAATTCCAAATACACAGATATTCCTTATTCATTTGTCATTTTGTTCCATGTCACTGTTTCACTTCACATGTCCAGTTGTATGTGTGATGTGTTTTTAGTTAGTCAGATGACTAGCACTGCATGGAGTCAACAAGAGAGGCAGGTGTGTGGTGGAGTGAAGCCACTTAGGTTCACTTTTATGGAGTCATTTAAATGTTCGTCTGTCAGTCTTGTTCTGAACTTTAATTTCATGACATTCATGTCAGACTCACAGAGGTATGGAGACCCAAACAAAGCAGACATTTTCAGAGCTGCTTGGTGAAGATTCTTATAGTTATCTGGCTCTACTAAGCTCCAGAAATGCTGAGAATGCTGTTGAGACTTTAACCGCACATTATTTTGAAGGTTTACTGATATATAATACATAAAATCCAATGTCTTTCTGTCTACTTTTCATGAGAGAACTACTTAACGGATTTAGATCAGATTTTTTCTATAATTTTCTTGAACATACCAGTTGATTTTGCGACTTCTCTCATTTCGCTAATTATCATAGTTCGCTTGTGGTTCTGATTAATCTGTGCCTTCCTCACTCACTCGCCAGCTTCTGGGTGTGTTTGTTAACTCCGTTTAGCTAGCGAATGAGAGAACAATTAAATTCAATTTTGTTTGATATGTAAAATAAAGTGTTACTTAGGTCTTGATGAGTTTGAGTCCAGATATTCTCTTAAGTGTATGCCACATTGAAAAGATAGATTGCAGTTCAGATTGTGGACCGTGATTTTGTGTTAAAAGAATTGTGATATGATTTTTTGGAAAGATCGCCCACCCCTAATTTGACTAATTAAGTTTTCAAATTTATGTAGGATTCATTAACCCTTTGACGAGCTACTTGGAAAGGGGTTGTGAGCTACCAGTAGCTCGCGTGCAACGTGTTGGAGACCCCTGCTCTAGAGGCTAGGCAACATTGTGTCTTCTACTTTTTATCTATGAAAATAATCACAGCTGGGAAGAAAATCTTAATGCCTGCATTTAACATGTTTCAGCAATGATTGATTTTTCAGTTCTTACCAGTGATTTTGCCACAGTTTCTTATGTGCAGTTCAAATAGGGCGCAGTGTCCCCGGCTCTGCTTCCTGCCACTCGGTGCGCACAGGGAATCCATTTTAGTGAAGATGGGCATTTTCAGGAGTTTTCACAAGCGTCTTTTAAGCAACAGTCCATAAGTCTTAAACACTTTTTGATCAACAAATGCACCACAAAAAAAGAGTAACAATATAAATAATAATGTAAACATGAAAGGCATGTAAAGTACAAATATGCATAAAGCACCTTGAATTTGTAACCTGTGTTTGAATATGTATATTGGAAAATTCATTTTTGGCTAATTTAACTGACCTAATTGTATGTAAATATTTTTTATGTCACCTTTGGTAAAAGAAGCTGATACAGTAAATAATAATAGTACTAATAAGAACTATATGCACTTGAGATTTAAATAACCTTCCCGAGATCTTTCAGCCTCCTTGCTAGGTAACTGGCTCTGTGCACATGCTCTTCTTAAGTGAGATTTACATTACTTGGCTGCTAGTTTGTCCTTATTTATGATCTTATTTTAAAGACATACATGTGATTGACACATTTATTCTCATCATTCTTTGAAACACTTAGGCCCCCTCACTTTAAATATGTAATATAAAACCAACAGTTTCAGTCCTTCTTCATGGTGCAGGTCTGATTGCTCCTCTCCTGACTTCTTCTTACTGCGGAGCTGCACACTGCATACAGTACATACTGTACATTGTTAAAGATGTGGCCTCTCCTGTGCTTATAGCTTAAACATAACCATTGTAGACTTTTCAAACCAAGCATCATATATTTTTAAATGATATCTTAACTCTATTTGTGTTGTCCATTATTGCATAAAGCAGTAGATTTTACAGAGATCATTTTATTTTATACTAAAACAGACAACAGATGGCAGCATAGCCATACACAAATAGCCACTAACAAAGACACACCTCAGAAGTGAATCAGGAGAGACAGAGCAGTGCAGAAGTAAAGCATTTCAAGGCTTTTAAATTAATTTTTGTAACATTCATTTTTGAAAGTGTGCTCTCTCCTTCTCCAAATTTACCAACTTTATTATCATTAGTCATAGACTGTTGGTCTGGCATTTACATCTAACTGCAGAAAAACAGGAGGCTCCTCATTTTCAAAGTTTACGCAGGATTGATAACAAAGATCTAAAGCAACACAGTACCATTCCATTTTCTAAATCCACTTAATTTTGAGCTTTGTGATAGGGGGTAAGGCCTGTCTCGGCAAACATAAGGCGTGAGTAAGGAACCATCACCTGGACAAGGCGCCAGTCCATTGCAGGATGAACACGCTCACATGCAGCCACAATACATTAGAGCCAAATTAGTGTCGCCTATCCTCCATGGAAGGAAACCTGGAGGAAACTCATGCAGACCTGGGGAGAACATGCAAACTCCACACTGGGAGGACCCAGGATGTGATCCCTGGTCACCTCACTGTGAGGTAATGCCACTGCGTCATCATGCCACAGCACCACAGTAACTCAGAAATCATTTCATTCACTAATGCAATCCTTCTGATATTGGTTGAATGAAATTTGTGTTTGTAATTGATGATAATTGGAAACATTTTGTACTGAAATGCAAAGTTTCCTTGTGTCTTTCATTGTTTTTCTTATGCTGTTTGTCTGGGAATTGTTGCTTCTTCAGGGTCATTTACAGATCGTAATTTCATTTAATTTCCTTGTCAAATGCATTCTTCTTAAATTGGTTACATTTGTTCTTGTTATACATTTTGTTGCAGCATCTCTTTCTAATCTTTGGCTGTTTAAGTGATTTATTTTGTTGAGTCTGACGACACTTTCTCTGTAGTGCCTTTTCCCGTATTCCATGGCCCTTTTTCTCGTCTTTATTCATATTTGACATGGACTGCTCAAACATGCTTGACAATTTTATTAGAGTGCTCAGTTGAAAGCTTCTTTCCTTGAAAGCCCTTTCAACAAAACTGGGGTTACCTGGAAGGAAGCTTACTGTAACTGTAGCCGCTGGACACAATACAATAAGTATTGATTATTGAAACAGGCAAGTTCTGATTTGCATACAGTTTTGAGACACTGATCGGAAAATGCATTTCACAAGCAATTCTGGATCTGCTCAACACAGAACTCACTAAACGTTTTCTGACGATTTTTAAGCTTTTTTTGGGTGGAAGCAAGGAATACTTTGTTAAATGGTGCGACTCAAACCACCTACACCTGAACACCAGCAAAACCAAGGAACTGGTGGTGGATTTTAGGAGGCCCAGACCCCTCATTGACCCAGTGATCATCAAAGGTGACTGTGTGCAGATGGTGCAGCCCTATAAATATCTGGGAGTGCAGCTGGATGATAAATTAGACTGGACTGCCAATACTGATGCGCTGCGCAAGAAAGGACAGAGCCGACTATACTACCTTAGAAGGCTGGCGTCCTTCAACATCTGCAATAAGATGCTGCAGATGTTCTATCAGACAGTTGTGGCGAGCGCCCTCTTCTACGCAGTGATGTGCTGGGGAGGCAGCATTAAGAGGAAAGACGCCTCACGCCTGGACAAACTGGTGAGGAAGGCAAGCTCTATTGTTGGCATGGAGCTGGACAGTTTAACATCTGTGGCATAGCGAAGGGCGCTCAGCAGGCTCCTATCAATTATGGAGAATCCACTGCATCCACTTAATAGTATCATCTCCAGACAGAAGAGCAGCTTCAGCGACAGACTGCTGTCACTGTCCTGCTCCACTGACAGATTGAGGAGATCGTTCCTCCCCCAAACTATGCGACTCTTTAATTCCACCCGGGGGGGGTAAACGTTAACATTTAACATTATACAAAGTTATTGTCTGTTTTTCACCTGCATTATTATCATTCTTTAATTTAATATTATTTATTGTATCAGTATGCTGCTGCTGAAGAATGTGAATTTCCCATTGGGATTAATAAAGTATCTATCTATCTATCTATCTATCTATCTATCTATCTATCTATCTATCTATCTATCTATCTATCTATCTATCTATCTATCTATCTACTCCTTTTTAAATCCTCGTACACACTTCCAAGTTTACATGTGTTCTTTTCTTCAGTAGTGTAAATCATGTAATCTGAACCTCACCAGTAAAATCAATCTTATTTACGTGTCTGACTCACATAACCATGGAGGAAAGCGTTTTTTAAAAATATGACATGCTGCATATCTTCCACACGAAGACACACTAAAACACACCATCGCATTGTCAATAAAAAGGACAAACGCCACAAAAAGGTTTGGCATAGCCACCTCGTATAAAGTAAGTTGGGTTTGGGAAAAGTAGAGAACTCATTTTTCCACATTAAGTTCAAGACAGAACTCATTTACATGAAACAAAATGTCAGTTTTAAAGTTAGGCAGATGAAGTGAGGTCATCGGGTCCGGGACCAGAAGTGATGTCACTGGGGTCGGGCAGAATTTCCTGTTAACTATTCTGCAGAGGGTCCGGCGTGGAATTACCCTCGTTCGAGCCCTTTAGCTGCCTCCCATGAGCACATGTGTGACAGCGTACAAGTCAAGGCTTTCCCTAGCAAATGCCTTATTCGAGCTGAGGATATGTGCACTTATAGTAATTGTGTTTTTCACAAGACACCTTTATTTAAATATTAAATTACTTACAGCCACATGCAGAATTAATGCACGAAAATACTTCCAGACAGGAACTAGCTGCCTTCTTGTGGGAATGACACACATTTCGATGGAAGTGAAACACAATGGAGTACGAAATTTTTCTGCCAAGCAAAACACTTACAATGGGTATAGAAAAGAACTGGATGTTATAGGCTGAATCGAGTAAATAAATCTGAGAAAATAATTTTGTGTGTGTTTTCATTTTAGGCTATAAAACAACAAAATGTGAATATTTTCAAGGAAAGGTGATTCTTTTCTATACCCACTATAGTTTTAGAGGTCAAGGCATGAAATGGTCAAATCATTTTTTCAGATAAATTTGGAAGATATTATTTTTGCACCGTGCCATTTTTACAAGCATTTGTATTTTTCTCTTTTGAATGTTAATCCCTTTTGTTCCTCTAAGCCAGTGGTCCCCAACCTTTTTGACAGCAAGGTCCACTTTACTAGAAGCAAATTTTTCCAGGGATTTGGGGGGGAGGAGGTTGGCTGGGGGGGGGGTTGGGGGTGGGGGTTAAGGATTCTGAGCGGGTTCGTAGGGCAGTTTTATAAACAATTTACATTACATTTCAATTATTATTAAGTTATTAAGCAGTTTGCATACGTTTGCAACCCAAGATTTTTCTTCTTTTTTGCATATAACAAAGATATATGCATTGCATTTGTCATTCCAACAGATTGCACATCACAAACGTTAACACTATTATCGTTTTTTCGTGTCTGCCGTTTCTATAGGAGGGTGACAATGAGTTAAATTCCAGTGAATGTTTTTCAAATGTTGACAAGTAATAAGCAAAAGGTATCACTGAAAACCACAGAAAACAAAAACAGCAAAAAAAAAAAAAACAGTACGAGGAAAGTTCAAAGAAAGAATTTTTTTTTTTACTATGTTTCTGTTTGGGGATCGTTGTGCAAATGTGCACAACTGAGCTTCGACCACAGATCTAACTGCTCTGTGGATGATTCGTTCAAGCATTTCAAGGTCACTTCATTGTAATGAAAGCATCTGCTGAATGTACTTCGTAGTAACGAGATTTCTATAGACTTGTGTCATATGGGGAAACTGTCGGGACCATAAAAATACTTTGTTGTAATACTCGCTCACCTCGGTCTCTCTTCTGTTTCTGTGCCGCTGCAAAGCCCCGCCCACCAAGCGTTCTGAAAAGTCTGAGTGAGTCTCCGTTGCCGGCAGTTCTCTCGCGGCCCGGCTGTCAGACAGCTGGACCGGAGGTTGGGGACCCCTGCTCTAAGCGACCTGAATCCTCACAGACAAGGACACAACTTGGTTAAATAAGGCAAAGTTAATGCCTGAAGGAAGTTGATTTATTTACTGTTTTTGCTTTTCAAAGTCAAAGCGAACTTTATTGTCATCTCAACCATATACAAGTATACAGAAAGATGAAATTGCGAAGCTCAGGGTCCACAAATAATGCAAATAATAAATTAAAAATAGAATTAAAATTTAAAATTTAAAATTAAAACACAAACAAGACAAGACATTGTGCAAAGACAAAACAAAGAAGTAGCAGCAATATTGACATGTAGTAAACAATATGAATATTGATGCAATGTATGGTATTTGCAATCTAGATACATAAATATAGTCAATAGATATGTAATATAATAAATAAATAAATAAATAAATATAGATAGTACAGAAATTATCAGTGTATGATAATAGTTGTTTAAGACATGTGTAAACAATGACAGGTCAGAATGCTTCACAGCAGAAGGATATCAAGAGTGTCAAAATACTTAAAGGTCAGTAGGAGATTTTCATTTCTTTTCTACTTGCACACTCGTGGTTGAGGCCGTGTGGAAGATCCCAGGGGGCAGCCTGGTGTTAAGGAGTCTGACAGCTTGGGGGTAAAAACTCTCCTGCAGCCTGGCAGATCTGGCTTTGATGCTGCAGTATCTTCTCTTGGATGGCAGAAGTGTGAAAAGTCCATGTGTGTAAGGGGTCCTGCACAATGCTGCAGGCCTTGCGGACGCTGTGTTTGTAAAATATGTCCTGCAGTGAAGGGAGAGGCACCCTAATAATGTTCTCTGCTGTCTTCACTATCCTTTGCAGGCGCTTTCGGTCGGATATGTTGCAATTGCCATACCAGACAGTGATGCAGCTGGCTAGAACACACTCAATGGTGCCCCTGTAGAACATGGTGAGGGTGGAAGTGGGAAGACTCGCTCACTTCAGCCGCCTCATGAAGTGTAGTCTCTGCTGGTCTTTCTTGATTAGTGATGAGGTGTTATGCATCCACGTAAATTCCTCAATTATGTGCACACCAAGGAACTTGGTACTACTAACAGTCTCCACATCTAAACCATGGATGCTGAGTGGGATGTGGGCAGGATGTGATTTTCTAAGTAATTAATGTAACTGATCCATATTGGGATTCCACGTTGACTGGCCTAAAGTTTTTTGCACAGAGTGGCAGCATTTTAAAGTACGACAGAATCAGCAGATGGATCATAATTATAATAACAAGCCAAGGTCATATGCAGAAGGGCAGTAAATGTTAGGATGTGAAAGAAAATAGTAGAATTTAAAATGTAATGAGAGAGTCAACAAGTGGAATATTTCATGTAGCCTAAGCCAAAATGCAGATAACAGAAAAGAATTTGTAATCAGAGTAATAATAATTGTCACGGATGTGCATCGGGGGATCACCCTCAGGGCCCCTCTAAGGATTTTTTTGAATCACCCTGAGATAAGTGGGGGTCACTGAGAAGACGCCCAGTGAAGGCATCTGACTCCGCCCCTTATAGTCTTTCAGTTTTAAATCACAGGGTCCAGAGAAGGAGGTGTCACTCTGAGCTGAGCTTACCATAAGACGGAGCTCCAGCATACCTGATCTTCAAGAAGGAACCTTAACCTTAAAGCCCATATTTGGCTATTCTTACTTTTCTGTTTGCCTTCACTGACACTGTGCCATAGAGCGCTTGAACTTTTGTTTGATTTTTACTTCAAGGTAAATGGGGACCACCAGGTTGGCAGCCCAACATTTATTGAACAGAGTTGTGTTTCCTCTCTTGACCACATAATATAAGAGTTTTTCTTTTTTTGTTTTGATTTATACACAAACTTGTTTTCAGTTTCCACACTCTGTTTCACTTTGTTTCTGCTTTAAGCACATTAAGACTCTTAACTTGGAGAACACTGTTCTATATTGCATAGTACATAAAAGTTTGAATCAGCTTCTCTACTCAACTTGAACTTTTTTTTAATAAATCTCCTGAAGTCTAGAGTTAAGGGAAGAGAAGATGATTTGAGCATTAGATGTAGTCAGCTCTGGTTAATCCTGACGGTGACCACAAGTGCTCTGTGACAGGCTGGCTAAAGTTGACTATCACAGAGCAAGAGTCAAAGGTTTGCAGATACTCAAGTCTACACAGAAACTCTTTAGGTGAGGATAGGGTCACTGTTGGACCCTTTGACAATAAAACATGCAATTTTATATTCTGTTTTGTCATCTCCATCTGTTGTAACGAAATAAACGGAAGGAACAACAGATCAAGTGTTGGGGGAATTCCCTGTATAATGACAGTGATCCTGAGAAATCGTGAAAGACTGAAACAATGGTCAAAATTTGTGAAAACAGACATTTGACACTGAGATGATAGTCCACGGGTCTTTTATGTACAAATGACAGGAAATTACAGCAATACAGGAAAAGGAATTGAGTCAGGGAGGAAATGATGTTGGTGGTTAGAGACGGAAATTACCTCTTCGTCAGCGGCCAGGACAAGCCCGCCGTCACGAACGAAGCCTGGATCGACATTCTGCGGAGAGAGGCCACCCGGAAGGTGGAAACTCCGGGAGATGTGGTCCACAAAGAGGTAGGTGCCGGCCCCATTCCATATGCCTACCGCTTAGATGGCGAAATACCAGATCCGCTTTGCTGGCCTAAGCACGCCGGTCCCTGGGATGACGGCGGGGTGAGTTCAAGCGAGAGTGACTTCGACCTGGGCTCACTGCTTGCTGAGAAACAACGGCTGGAGGATGAGTACCTGGAGTCTCACCCCAATGATGTCACGCCGATGGAGGAGGGGGCAGTGCAGAGCCGGAAAGACCTCACCGTGTCAGGTAAGGGGGTGGAGGATGTGTGTCGGCATCCCGTCTATAAAAGACTGAAGGTGGGGGCAACGAACCTTCACCCCGATCCCAAAGAACACCCGAAGGGTCCTGCAAAGAAGGTGCAGGGCCTCGATGGCTCGGAGTCAGCAGGGTTGGACGAGGTAAGCTGAGAAAACTAACCTGCTTTCAGCTGTACGGGAGCTGGAGGACATGCTCCAACCCGTACAGTCTTTATTCCAGTTTTTGGGACTGCTCCAGGAGAGGCTGGAGAAGAAGGTTGACGCGCTTATAGGAGCCATCCTTGCTTGGCTGAAGTTGCGCAATGCTGGATTCTCTGGCCAGACTGATGCAGCGGTACAGGTAAGTGACACCTGTACCGTAAAGCAAGTAATAGGAGGGCAGTGCGAAAAGGAAGCGACATATGTCAGTTCCGCTTGCCAAGTAGATGCACCTCCTACAAGGGACACAGCTGTGATGACTGATTGCGTGTCAGAAGGGTGTGCAGGGAGGCAGCTGGTAAATGCTGGCTGCTACAGAACCTTGCCCCAACTGCTGGCATCGTTCTCGCAGGAGTCTATCGGGACGCAGACGGCAAGGGATCTCTTTTCTTGCCATAAGGGGATCCAGACCATTGTTGCGCTCCAGAGGAAGATGAGATCCTGGAAAAGGAAAACGAGAACTCCAAACAGTGCACAGCGTGAGCCCGTCAGCTTAAAGGCATTCGAGAGCCATACTGCAGAGGGGCGGAGCCATCAGCCACCCTCAGCTGGGCAGACAGCGGAGCAGGTGTTTCCAACCTGCTTCCAAAACTGGAGGGCACAAAATAGAGGGGGACGGCATTGTTATAATTGTAACCGTAATGACCACGGCTGGAAGTGTTGTTGTCCCTGGAGGACGCCCGGGGAACACAGGCGTCAGGGTAGCACCTCCCAGTCTGTTTCTTATGACATTTCAGGACAGAGCCGTGGACCCAAGGACGCCGACTCCCCATCCTGGAGGAGACCAGCCCTCGTGGAACGAACTGCTGTATCCCACAGGGCACAACAAGCAAATGTTTCCTGCAGGTCTTGTCAACGTGTGTTGCACTCACTACAAATGAAGCCGTACAGAATGACTTGTGTCCAAGAACTGAAGGATGACGACCAGGAAATGCGTGTATGTTATTGCACATAGCTCCTTCAAACAATTGCAATTGGATTTTTGTGTTGTATATCTTTTGTTTCGTGTACAGGCTAAGAAACATATGTGGAAGTTGGAGTCAGAGATAGTTTGGTTTTTCATGCACCACCCGGTATATAACCCTGAGGATTATTTTGATTTTTGAACATCTTTGATTTGTATCCTTTATTTTTGTCTCTTTTCAGTGTATTTGATCACATCATTCTGTATCTTGCTGTTCGTGAATGTCTTGGATAAACCATCAATTATTTTGCTGTATCATCTGCTACCATTCTTGACTTCCATGAACCTCATTCCCAGTCTATCAGTTGGTTTTCTACCTTGACAAGTGGCTTTTGACAGAGGTCTCATCCTGGCAGAACACACACTCTAAAAATACCTTTTTTATGGTGATCTTCCTGATAGTAGTTGAAGCATTCACACTTTAGGGCTGAAGACCCTAAAAAGCATATTCTACAGTGGCCCACTCCACTCATGCATGTCTTGTAGAGGACACTATGTTAGGTTTGAATACACAATGGCCGGTCTGAAAATTCGAGAGTACACCTTATGAGAAGGATTTAGAACTCGTAGTGGACTCTAAGCTATCGACTTCCCAACAGTGTTCAGAAGCCATTAAGAAGGCTAACAGAATGTGAGATTATATGGCACAGTGTGTGGAGTACAAGTCCAAGGAAGTTATGCTCAACTTTTATAATGCACTGGTGAGGCCTCATTTGGGGCCTCATGTATAACGGCGTGCGTAGAACTCACACTATAACATGGCGTAAGCACAAAAGCGGGAATGTGCGTACGCAGAGAAAAATCCAGATGCAGGAATCTGTGCGTACGCAAACTTTCACATTCTTCCACTACATAAATCCCAATCAGCATGAAAAGTAAAGCACGTGCACGCACCTTCTGTCCCGCCCCAACTCCTCCCAGAATTATGCCTCTTTGAATATGCAAATCGATATAAATAGCCTTCTGTGAAAAGACAATGGGAAAAGCACGGGGGAAAATATAAGAATTTCAGCGAATACCAAGTGGAGGCAAAGGAAAAACGTACTATTTGTTGGTTCAAACAGTGGTATAATCAACAAAAGAAAGTTGATCGAGTGACATAGTGTCGGAGAAACTCGAAAGCTCAAGTTCACAAAGTCGTACAGTGCCCGAAATAAAAAAGAAGTTGTCACATATCAAAGTCGGCGTGAAAAGGCGACTCGTAGCAGACTGTCTGAGTGTCATATGAAAGCTTTATTAGGGTACAGAGAAAAAAAATACCCACACAGTGGGAAAAAAGCACGAAATGTCAACTTTAATGACAAAATAAACTACGTGATTAAAGTGGAAATTTCGAGATTAAAGTAGAACATTATAAACTTCATCTTAAAATCGTTTATTTTACTAGTTTCTCAAGTAGCACGTTAAATGCTTTGTTCTGTATTTGATCTTCTATGTGCTCTATGTGTGTGAATCACTACGTGCTTCCGTTCTTTCTCTTTCTCCGAAAGGACACAGAATCTATTGCATTCGTGATATTACAGCTCTCTGAATAATTAAAATGCTGAGATGTATACGTGATATCTTTTTCATGATGATAGGAATGAAAGCATGTTATTAAACATGCTAACACAGTGGTGCAGTGATTGTTCATATCTCACGCAAGAGGCGTGCTGTGCAATGTGCGACCTTCGATGAAATAATTTACTACAGAAGTACTGTCTCTTTCAAACATACTAACCTCCAATTCCTGTCCTTACTTTTCTTTCTCCAAATACCCAATCGCCACACAATCAGCTCTTTAATAGACGTTAAGCCATCTGTAAGCTTAGAACGCCGATTCTTCAAAACTTTTAAGGAACATTGAAATATCTTCGTAGTACATGTTTAATTATTCTCTCCATCTGTCCTTCCAGTGTCGCGTCAGCACCAGCAATAATACAGCGCAAGGCAGGAGCTATCCGTGAACTAGCTAGCGTTGCGGCACCATGTCCTCACATGTTTAACTATTAACAATATAGATTATTTAAATTAAGTTAAAGTTTTATCTGTATACTATAAGCAACATATTTTGCTTGCAGTGTCGCGTCAGCACCAGCAATAATACAGCGCAAGGCAGGAGCTATCCGTGAACTATAGCGCTGCGGCACCGTGTCCTCACATGTTTAATTATTAACAATACAGATTATTTAAATGAAGTTAAAGTTTTATCTGTATACTATAAGTAACATATTTTGCTGCATTTCATCTTAAAAATGATATTGTCATCATATGTAAATACGTGCTTTATAAAGTGGTGGAGGTTGTGCAATATTATAACTGTATCCCAAGTTTACAGTGAGGTGATTGTACTTATAAGTCTAAACAGTTCTACAAGGAGCACTTGATGGACTGATTGAGTGCGTTTATAGTTCTTGGGATGAAACTTTTTCTAAACCGCGAAGTCCGTACAGGAAAGTCTCTGAAATGTTTTGCCGTGGCTCAGGCAGCATCTGCTTCATGCTGTATACCAATAATTCGCTTTCCGATCAGCTGCTGCTGTGATTCCCCACTCAGATACAGTGATATAAATACTATGAGTGGTGCAGTGAGAGTAATATGGAAAAAGATGATCTGCTGTGGCAACCCTTAACTGGAGCAGCTGAAAGAAGAAGAAGATGCATTGAGAGTAACAACGCTAAAGCAGTTATGGTATTTGGAATACTATGGCTATTCCCTGGACCATTATATTGCTGCAGGTTAATTACAATCAGATGCATTACACTAATAAACAATATGCAGTTGGTTTCAGTGTATTTATAAAGCCGCGTCAGGAATGTGGATCTAAGAAAGAAAGGGTGACCACACAGGAACAGTAGCACTGCTTTGACGCTGGGTGCCACCAGTCTGCAAAACCGAGCGGAGAAATTGTGTACATCAGGACATGAGGTACCATGGAAAAGTGCGTGGCTTTAAGCCAAGTTTAGGTTTTATACATCGCGATTTGAGCGTGGAAACGTTCGTACACAACATTTCTGTGTGTACGCACCGTTTATACATGAGGCCCCTGGAGTACTGTGTGCAGTTTTGGTCTCCAGGCTACAAAAAGGACATAGCAGCACTAGAAAAGGTCCAGAGAAGAGCTACTAGGCTGATTCCAGGGCTACAGGGGTTGAATTATGAGGAAAAATTTAAAGAGCTGAGCCTTTACAGTTTAAGCAAAAGAATATTAAGAGGAGACATGACTGAAGTGTAAGGGAATTAGTACAGTGGATTGAGACTGTTATTTTAAAATGAGTTCATCAAGAACACGGACACAGTTGGAAACTTGTTAAGGGTAAACAATCATTAAGAAGTTTTTCTTTACACAAAGAACAATAGACACTTGGAATAAGCTACCAAGTAGTGTGGTAGACAGTAAGACGCTGGGGACTTTCAAAACTCGACTTGATGTTTTTTTTGGAAGAAATAAGTGGATAGGACTTGCAAGCTTTGTTGGGCTGAATGGCCTGTTCTCATCTAGAGTGATCTAATAAAGTTCTATCTATTTATCTAGCTATCTATTATACAGCACCTCTCCTATCTATCTACTGTATCTATTCTCATCTACACTTAGGGCAATAATCTTTATATACGTTCTGTCAATCAAACCAGCATCTCCAGGAAACCCAGCGATTTGCATGAAGGCAGCTTGCTTTAACAGTAGTGGTGGGGAAATATATAAATCTGCATATTACCTCACATGTTAAAAGAGTGTTTAAAGTTGCTGCAAAATCCGAGAAATGGGTGGCTGTGACATACCCAAATCAACACTATTGCAAAACTGCTTTTTCCCCATGGCCAAAAACATAACATTACCCACACTCTCATTTCAGCTGAGAGCGCATTACATCTTTGCATAGATCATGTGATTTGCAAGATTTGTAATAAATGTTATTCCATCTCCATCAAACCGATATGTTTTGTGAGTTGAATTGTTGTCAATCGTTTCCAAAACATTTCACAGAATATGTGCGCTCTGCCTAAACGCTATTATCTAGCAACTCCTAGCGAGTTAGCACAGTTCACAAGCTCTTCTAAATCCTGGTGAAGGTAGGAGTTGTTTAATCTTTCTCCTAAGAGTAGGACCCAATTTGCGTCTCTCCTGAGATTTCCTGCTTTGAGACACTTGATAAATACAGGCACAGTTGGTAAAACTAAGGTTAAAATACCTTCATTTGGCTAGAGACTCCTTTCTGTATCATGATTCTGAATGATTCAGCATGCTTTAAGATCAATTGTTCAATAAAATCTTAAAGTTAACTTACAGCCTCTTCATGCTGCTGCTTGAAAATAATCTTAGTGACTCAGACTAATTCTTGGACCTTCCACAGAGGTTATGGATGCAGATATCTTTGTCTGATTGTTCGAATGTTATTGCTTGTATTTTGCGTGAGTCATTTCTTAATGCTGCCACCCCTCATATTTTGCAGGTGCAAATTTTTAAATTTTTTTTGGTACTTGCTCTTTGGGGCCATTATACACTTGATTTAACAGAACGAAGTGAAAAAACAGCTGTACAGATGTCCCAAAAAATAAAATGTTCTGCTGAAACTTAGCAATTTGGAATGTGCTAAACATCTCTACAAGCTCTGTTTGCATTGATTACCACCGAACAAATGGTAAGCATTCCAGGCAGGTGGCTAACTTCATACATACCTAACAGATGAATTAGATAGCACAGTCTTCCTAAACACACCTGCCCAACAATAACATTATAGTTTACTGCTAAATATGTTAAAGATACAACATCATCACAATGTGTGTATAAAATAATTCATAGTGAAAGCATGCCAGAAAGTAGACACAAGGGAAAGCACCGAGAATGCTACCTAAGGCGCTGAATAAGAAATAGCTGCTGTTGTTCTGAATAATTCAGATGTTCTACCTGGTCAGATATGTGACGGATTAGGATTTGTGCAAGAATACATGATAGTGGAAAAAGGAGTACAGGATTTTTACATAAAATGAACAGATGGTGGTATAGTAGTTCTCTAAAAAGCATTGTCGTCCAAAAGCTTATAGACTCCGGTTCAATTGCGGGTTAGGAATTCCACTTATAAATATGTAAAATTTGACCATGTATGTGCAGGGTCAGTGCTTGAAAACAATTAGGAAGGCTTCATTAGCGTAGAATGTTGCTTAGTTAATCATAAGAGCAAAATTACTGGTTTTGAGTATGAAGTTTCACAAGCAGAAGTGTAAATTAGTTTTATGATCTTAGGATTTTTGCAATAAAAAGGTCAAAGTCACAATAAATATTACTTTATTTAATAAAATGAGATTTGTAGTGAATGTTAAATCTCTAACTTTAGTATTTTGATCTTATTTTTATGCTTGCTATATAATAGGATCCTGTGTTCTGACCTCAGTCTGGAATTAGATTCCTCTGTTGCTTGCTCCCTTCATTTCCTGGTCATCTTATTCTAAAGGCCTTTATGGCCTGCCGTTTCCTTTGCTTCACAGTTATGTTATGTAAATATTACATTAGTTGTGGGCCTGATTTATATTTCATTTCAGTTTTCTTTTTGCTTTTGAATGTCCATGTCTTTCATATAACATCTTCACAAGTCCTGAGACGTAATCAGTTGTCAGCGTCCACAATAACATATACTGCCAGCTCTATAAGACCATTTTGAAAGGCTAGGAGAAATGATGTTGGGTTGGGTGGGGGATGAGGTCTTCTCTGAACTCATGGGTAAGATTAAGATTGTAAGGTTAAAACAATGGTTCAAATCTCAATAAAAATTATTTGACTCGCGTCTGGTCACACTTACTGGTAATCTAACCCAGACACCATAAAAATATCTATACCACCCAGTTTTTATTAAGAGACTGGGAACTCTTGAGATTTACAGATAATAGCACACAGGCTTCTTTAAATTGGGCGGTGAGTAAACACACAATGAAAGACACGGCAGCAATTTCAGGAAAAGCAGAAGTAACTTGTATTACACAAGACAATATAAAGTACACCAAAAAGATAAAAGAACATAAGAATCTAACAATACCAGGAATGAAAACCCTTTTTTAAAAAGACAAGCACACAGTCCACACTCTAAATGTCTGTTAAAAATATCAAGTGGAAGATATAACCCTTAGTGGTGCAGAGTCCAGTCTGAGTGCTGTGTTACCCCAACAATTAATTGTCTAACTGTCCACGGATTCACTCTGTTCACCGGACACTCGTTTCCCAACAGAAGTCTTGCCAAACTGTCAAATCACTGTCAGCGCCTCTTCCTTGTGGAGTAAGCGTTCTTTTTTTCACTTCTGGGCTCCTTGGGTTGCTACAATGACCTAGGCACGCCTTGCTTCACGTCCATCTTCACTTGGTCCTTTCATGAGTCTTCTCTCTCTCACTGGACCCACAACCGGTGTCTCTTTGATGGAACCATCTCTTCCTCCCTGGAGATAGGTGTTGCCATCTGTGTGCCTCGCGTTTTGTCAGCCACGTACACTCATCTGCCTGCGAGCCCCAGTGCTCTGTGTGGTAGGTCTTTGCAATGTTCTCAGTGGACCATTCCTCACCCCATGCCTCCTACAGCCCAGAAGTACAAATCGCCTTCAGTCCCTGCCTAGATCAACATGATGATGGATTAAACTATGATACATGTCAATTTCTTGAGCCTGACAAATAATGTAAACACAAGTTAAACAAAAAGTATTGTGGCCAGCTATCAAGGAGTACACATAAGCTGATTAGAACCAATGTCCCCAGACGTGTTAAATTTCAAGCCAGAAAAATACAAACATTTTCCAACACAGGAAGCAGTTCTGTTATCAAAATATTGAATTGTACAGGTACAGTGCGTCCGGAAAGTATTCACAGCGCATCACTTTTTCCAGATTTTGTTATGTTACAGCCT
This sequence comes from Erpetoichthys calabaricus, assembly GCF_900747795.2. Taxonomy (NCBI): domain Eukaryota; kingdom Metazoa; phylum Chordata; class Cladistia; order Polypteriformes; family Polypteridae; genus Erpetoichthys; species Erpetoichthys calabaricus. The sequence continues at coordinate 28,723,464 of NC_041401.2, forward strand.
TATTAAAAAATGGATTAAATTGATTTTTTTCCTCAGAATTCTACACACAACACCCCATAATGACAACGTGAAAAAAGTTTACTTGAGGTTTTTGCAAATTTATTAAAAATAAAGCACATGTACATAAGTATTCACAGCCTATGCCGTGAAGCTCGAAATTGAGCTCAGGTGCATCCTGTTTCCCCTGATCATCCTTGAGTTGTTTCTGCAGCTTAATTGAAGTCCACCTGTGGTAAATTCAGTTGACTGGACATGATTTGGAAAGGCACACACCTGTCTATATGAGGTCCCACAGTTGACAGTTCATGTCAGAGCACAAACCAAGCATGAAGTCAAAGGAATTGTCTGTAGACCTCCGAGACAGGATTGTCTTGAGGCAGAAATCTGGGGAAGGTTACAGAAAAATTTCTGCTGCTTTGAAGGTCCCAATGAGCACAGTGGCCTCCATCATCCGTAAGTGGAAGAAGTTCGAAACTACCAGGACTCTTCCTAGAGCTGGCCAGCCATCTAAACTGAGCGATTGGGGGAGAAGGGCCTTAGTCAGGGAAGTGACCAAGAACCCGATGGTCCTCTGTGGAGAGAGGAGAACCTTCCAGAAGGACAACCTGCAGCAATCCACCAATCAGGCCTGTATGGCAGAGTGGCCAGATGGAAGCCACTCCTTAGTAAAAGGCACATGGCAGCCCACCTGGAGTTTGCCAAAAGGCACCTGAAGGACTCTCAGACCATGAGAAAGAAAATTCTCTTTGGTGTGAATGCCAGGCACCAAGTTTGAAGGAAACCTGGCACCATCCCTACAGTGAAGCATGGTGGTGGCAGCATCATGCTGTGGGGATGTTTTTCAGCGGCAGGGACTGGGAGACTAGTCAGGATAAAGGGAAAGATGACTGCAGCAATGTACAGGGACATCCTGGATGAAAACCTGCTCCAGAGCGCTCTTGACCTCAGACTGGGGCGACGATTCATCTTTCAGCAGGACAATGACCCTAAGCACACAGCCAAGATATCAAAGGAGTGGCTTCAGGACAACTCTGTGAATGTCCTTGAGTGGCCCAGCCAGAGCCCAGACTTGAATCCAATTGAACATCTCTGGAGAGATCTTAAAATGGCTGTGCACCGACGCTTCCCATCCAACCTGATGGCGCTTGAGAGGTGCTGCAAAGAGGAATGGGCAAAACTGGCCAAGGATAGGTGTGCCAAGCTTGTGGCATCATATTCAAAAAGACTTGAGGCTGTAATTGCTCCCAAAGGTGCATTGACAAAGTATTGAGCAAAGGCTGTGAATACTTATGTACATGTGATTTCTCAGTTTTTTTATTTTTAATAAATTTGCAAAAACCTCAAGTAAACTTTTTTCTCGTTGTCATTATGAGGTGTTATGTGCAGAATTCTGAGGAAAAAAATGAATTTAATCCATTCTGGAATAAGGCTGTAACATAACAAAATGTGGAAAAAGTGATGCGCTGTGAATACTTTCTGGATGCACTATATGTATGTTTATGTGGGTGACTCTTTTGCAAGACAGCAACAGCAACATTTATTTCTATTGCACGTTTTTATACAAATGATGTAGCTCAAAGTGCTTTACAAGATGATAAAAATAAAAATAAAATTAGGCAATACTAAGTAACAAAGAATAAAGTAAAGTCCAATGGCCAGGAAAGACAGAAAAAAACAAAAAAAAAACTCCAGACAGCTGCAGAAAAAAATAAAATCTGCAGGAATTCCGAGGCCACGAGACCACCCAGCTCCCTCTAGGCATTCTACCTAACATAAATGATCTCAATCAGTCCTCATGGTTTTCAGGCTTCATGTGGAAGAATTAGACAATGATGGTCATGTGGACCTATGGCCTTCAATCCATCAATATAGGGGGACTGCATGGTGGTGGCACATTGCCACCACAGAAAACCACAAAAGAACAGCAGAGAAAGCAGGGGTTAGTATGGATTTCGGAGCCATGAAAAATAAAAAATATAATTAACTACATATACAGAATATCAGGGTTACACTAAAATGAAGCTATGAGAAAGCCATATTCAAATAATGGGTTTTTAGCAGTTTTTTAAAGTGCTCCACCATATTAGCTTGGTGAATTTCTATTGATAAGCTATTCCAGATTTTAGGTGCATAACAGCACAAGGCCGCCTCACCACTTCTTTAAGTTTAGCTCTTGGAATAATATGCAGACCCTCATTTGAAGATCTAAGGTTACGATTTGGAGTGTAAGGTGAGAGGCATTCCAAGATATAGGATGGAGTGAGATTATTTAAGGCTTTGTAAACCATAAGCAGTATGTTAAAGTCAAACAATTATCTATGTCCTGTAGACAGCCATCACAATAATCAGTCACAGGATTATTCTGTCTTTCAACTTATCACCCCAGTCCGAGAATGGGTACCTATTGCCCGTTCATCTACTGGCTTCTACCTTTAATATTTACATGTTTCTTTGCCTAAGAGAAAAAGGAAACCACCCAGTGTACAAAAAATGTTCCCCTCTGACAAAGAATACAAGGGCCTTCTCGGACAAGCTATGTATAAACTGCAGGGACACTGCTCTGCTAGGAAGCAAATCTAGTCTGGGCTCAGCCACGTGGAGCTTCACATTCTCTTGGGTTTATCTATGTGTGCTTTGGTGGTCCTCTCTCATCCTAAAGACAAGTGTTGAGTTTTAAATATCAACAATAAATGGGCACTGTGTGATTAAGTGCGAGTATGTACTTCAACATCTGTCTCCTCTTTCAGCTTTAGGCCATCTCTAACCATAACAGAAGATTAAGCAGGTTCTGAAAATAGGTAGATGAGATTAAACATTACTTGATATTGTGGAGCTACAAAAAGGTAACAAAGCTTGCAAGTTAAAAAGAACTGGGACACATGAAACAGCATTTGCAATCAGTTACTCAAACGATAAGTTAAACACACAGTCATCTTTGAGATGATTCCATTATCCGGTCTATTTTTCATCAAACTATATAGCTAGCATTGCATTGCATAGCATGACTACTTGTGTATGTTAAGAATTCATGGAGACCTTAATCCAGATAATTCACAACATGAGCCACAGTCTGGGGAATCCTGTTGCCTTGTAAATCAAGTAACTGATACAGAGTGACATGGTTTGGAACATGAGTAGATGCCAGCAGGTAGACTGCTTGATTACAACTAAGCAAGACTCTGAACGTTGTTGCTAGGTTGTGACCACGACTCGATTGACACTTGACACGAAGCAATCAGTGCTGGCTGCATGTTAAGGAAAGGAATCTCTGAACGTGATACACACTGAATAATTAGGTTGTCTCTATTCTCAATTATTAAGTTTCTAATGAGTTTTAAAACTTATGAATATTTTAATGCTGGCATGACTTTCATCTGGTATTTTACTGCTTTAGAAACGCAACATGTTATGACATCATTTATTATTGGATAAACATTACAGGATACTGAATACCTTTTTATATTGTGTTACTTTATATATAACCGAAAACCTTCACCCAAGGAAACTTTCAAGATTGGGATACATTACAACCATTTATGGGTATTTTACACAATGGAAACACAAGCAAGTTACAGTAAGTGTCATGCGCAGCGAGATAGAAGAGGGAACTGAGCCAGCATCCCTGGGGTTTAAAGGCCAGTGCCACCATACCATACCATACCACATTAAATACCTTGGCCTATGTACCAGTATTTATTAAACATACATATACACACACTGTATATTCTGTATGCTGTCATCTTTCACTGGGGAAAATCCTTGGAAAAGAGAGGAGGAACTCCGGAAACAACAAAAAGTTTGTTCCATTTTCTTTTCAGAGAAAGTCCAGAAGCTGGCAAAGAAAAAAAAATGTCCACTAAGGACATTTTTAAACGGGGCGGATGAAAGGAGTGAAAGTCAAAACTTGGTGTGAAAAGTACCCAATAGAGAAGTTTAAAGAGATTAAAAGGCGTAATTTAAGTAGACAGTAAGTTATAACGGGTTGGGGCACCTTGGTGAACCAATACAATTGATAGGTAATAAGTTTTTGAAAATATATGCAATAATTGTTGACATATTCTTCAGACATCAGCCTTTATACAACTGACTCTAAGATGGCATTTTCAAGATGTTGATGCAGAAGAGGTGGGTTCAGGAGACCACAAGACAAAAAGTGATGCTAAAGGTGGAATGTCCATCAATCGTCTGCAGAGGGAGGAAGAAAAAAGGCATTAAGCAACAGCACCACCCCCTGTTTTGGAGTGTAATTACCAGTAGATGAGCCCTGAAGTTGTCTCCCATACGCACATGTATGACAAATGTTAATTGGTCATTTAATCCTAAAAAACTATATAAGCCACTATACTGGAGTGTAAAATAAGTGATATCTAGCATATAAGTTGGTAAGTATTTAATATGTCTTTATTTGTAATGTTAAAGAGTCTGGAAATTAGAAAAAACAGTTTTCTACCCCCAGAGTTTTAATGATAAGGAAAGCAGCATCTGACCATTTTTATGATTGAATTATCTCCTTTCTTTCTTGATTGTTTGGAACTGCAGAAAGTGCTAAAGTGGGGAGGGTGAGTTTGTATAAGTTGTTTCATTAATGAATGTTATACCCACAGTGTAAAGTAGCTGAACTGGAAAGGAGGTTGTGTGCATGAGTTGTTTCAATGGTGAATGGCCTCTGGAATTGTTCAGGGATGTATATGTTTTTTTTTTGTGTGTGTGTGTGTCAAGGGCTGCAGAGGGACAATAAAAAGATAGAACAGCAAAGGCATGCTCTCTCTCTCTTGCCATCTGGCCATGAAGTGAAGATCACCTCTCTCTCTTTCTATCTTGTCATGATGAGATTACCATGTCTTTCTCTTGCCATTCCTCCATGAAGATAAGACAACTCTGTCTCAGCTTCCATATTAAAACAAGGAGGTTACCTGGGTCTGGGCAGATGCTGATATGAGAAGGAAGAATCAAATGTAACTACAAGTCTTTTGACCTGAAACTACACGTTGTTCTGGTTTGTAATTAACACTCATTGTATTCTGCTTTCTAAATATATTTCGGTAATACAGATGTAATTAAAAGTGTAACTGTCTCTCCTGTTTTTTCTATTGTTCTATCTTGTTGTCTAATGGCATAGGTATAAAAGTTTGTGTAACACAAATTCTAAAAGTATAAGATTGAAGATATTTTGTTAAGATCTACATAATAAACAGTATAAAGTGGAAAACAGGGTCACATAGGATCCTATATGAGCAAACCACCCACTACTGAGAATGACCTTGGCAAGTTCTGTTTTTCTTTATAGGGTGTCTTTTAAACCCTGCGAAAAGACAAAAACCAAGAGGTGAATGTGGTTATGACCAAGCAATATCAAATGTTCAACAGAAAAGCTTTGTAAGGTCTTTGATCCTAACACGTTGAATGTGCTACCTGAAGCAGTCCCTGTTTCACCCATGTAGATGGCTACACACTTTCGACAAGTAAGGCTGTAAATACGAGGGAGTGGCAAGAGACCCATTGACTGACGTAGGGTAACTGGTGAGCTGCAAGGAAGTTGGCATAAATTAGGAAGTTGACAATAACTTTACATGAGGACATCAATCAGCTGTACCTCCAACTAAAAATTGTACATACTAGTAGGTGAATTTTTAACTTATTTTCAACTAAAAAATTTGTATGGTAAATTAAGAAATGTGAGTTTATTTCTTTAGGATTGTTGTTAAATATATTTAATATCAGAATAGGAATTTAACATGGATTCATTCACACATAATCCACTCACTGGCTGACCTATACCCACTTTTTATCAAACAATTTCAATTTTATTATTTGCTTACTGTAAGTGCCATTTGTTAGTTTTGTTACAGTTTTTTCTTAGCTGAAGTAATTTCTCTGTATTATAAAAGGAAATCCTGAGATGAGACAAGACTTTTTCTAAGAGTCCCGTGAGAGAAGACTAAGCCATGAGATTTTATCAAGTTCCGCCCTCCTTTAAACCATATTCAACTACGCACACGGTCCTCACACCGCTCATTCGTGTGTATGCTTTTGACAGACACAGTTCCTGCTCTCTCAGCTCTTATAAATTATTACATTTTACTCACTTTAAGATCCCAAATAAAAAAGACTTATGTACAAATCTTATTGAAGAATTTCATCCCAAAGGGTAATCAACTGAAGAAATTAGTACAAGGGCAATCCTACCACCAAATTAGCACAAAAATTGTCGATCAGTTACACGGCAAATTGGTTAAATGCGTATCAATAGTCTGCTGAAACAGTTGGTGGTGATTGTGCGAAAGATGAAAATAACACAACCTTTAAATATAGAAACTGACTGAAGTTTAACACAAGAAAGCTAAGATTGCAGGTCTTTTTTCCTCTTTGCCTTTAATTCTGTGTAACAACTTTTTTCTGAATTTTTGTGATTTGTTCATTTTTAAATTTTCACAAAATTTTTAAAAAAGATTTTATTGGACTAAGAAATTTCTTTTATGTGTTTGACTCATGCTGAACCCTACCTTGCCAAATCAGTAGCTGCTCAAATGTGGGATCCTGGAAAAGACAGTTATACTTACTGTATATTATTAAAAGTTCTTTAGAATCTTAACGTAATAACTTCTGCTATCCACACTCTCACTAAACAATCTATTCTTTTTAAACTTTCACAAAAGTAAATTAAACCCTATCCATTGTTAAAACATCCTAATCCAGTGCTCTCTTTTCAGATTGAAGAGGATGCATCAGATATTGAAATAGGTGCAGTATTACTGTAGTTTTCACATCCATATTGCTTTAAGAAACTTTTATCTTTAGGGAATCATGATTGTTATTATGTGATGCATGCCAATAACCTTAACTTGTAAAGATTTAGACAATAGCAACTCATTTCTTAGCTGTTTTTACAAATCTTTCCTAATTCATATTTAAGATCAGAAAAGGCTGGACTGCATTTTAATTTAGCTTAATTTTATTCTTTGCTTTATTCTAGTACTGATTTCAGGGATGTTAAAGCTAATGCATGATATTTCCATTTATTTCATGTTTTATAAAACAAAAACCTCAAACCAATTACATTCTCCAAATGTCCTGCATTTGTCTCCAGTCTCTAATTTTATAATGTAGTTTATAATGGTTTTGGAACTTGTCTGATTGAATTATTTGGAAATCCCCACACATTTTATGTAGGTTTCTGTAGCTATCTGTGCACAGTGGCATTACAAGGATATTTTTGTAACCAGATATGAATAACTGTCAGTTATCTGAAAGGTCAAAGGTTCTAATCAGCTTGTTTGATATTCTAATTCAACTCCTTCCACTATCTAACAGACTATGGAGCACATTTTTATTACTGATTTAGATGTTTCAAATTGAAGAACCATTGTTTTGGTACTAGCTGTGCTACTTGTTCAAGAAATCTGTTTGAAATGTAAGTAATCATTATAGACCTTAGTGTTAACATTTCCAGTGCACTATATGATGCACATGTCTTCGTTATATGCTTTTTGTTATGGAATTTGAAAAAAAAAAAGTGTTAACATTTGTAATGTGCCATCTTTTGGAAAGACAAATGCATGTATTACTATACTTTTAGAATGACAGAAACATAGCAATCCAATGGACACACAGACACTTATCCATTTATTAAGGTGGACTGTAGTTTTTCATGCACTCGTTTGAGCCTTATTTTTGGCTCCATGTTTTTCTTTTTATTTGTCATCTCTCTGTTCCATTTACCTATGTTTGTGAACTGTGTTCAGTTTGGTTTGAAAAGCAAAAGTGTGGAGTGTTAAGGTAGACATTTGCTTCCAGTACTGTTGCTATGTGTAGCGCAATTAGCTAGGGAAAATTTTAGAACTAGCTTGGTTCCGGAATTTCTGTGGCATGGCCTTTGTGTTTTAAAACTTTACTGTTTAGTTATGATTTTTTCTGGGTTTGATTTCCATTTGTGGTTTGTTTATTGTATGGTTGCTTCATTTGGATTACCATTCAGACTTTGCAGATTGAACAGTTTTTAAATCTATTAATATTTCTTAGTAAACTATTCCGGTTTGTTTCACTCTTTTTTTCAGTTAGTTTTATTTTGGATTTTTTTGTTCAGTGCATGTTCTCCACAAACTGGAGCTAGCAGTTCATCTTTTTGAAGATGAAGATGTAAGATGAGTAAACAAATTAAACAAGAGAATTCAAAACTATTAGATGTCAACTCTGTGATCACAATCTTAAATCAAAGTAGAAATTGAAAGCACTAAATTTAGAGTTTGGGAAATCGCTAACAAATACATTACTTCACAAACTCTCTTTTCTTCACTGTAAACACAGACACCTGAATTGCGGCAAACTTTAAACCATCACACCAGTGAGAACTGGTTAGCAACCTCCAAAACAATGGGTCTCACATTATGGCAACAAAAGCTATAAAATAGAGGCATCCAAGGAAAACCAAAATGGTGTCTGAAAAATATTTTCAGCTTATATCTACTTCAAAAGAATAATACATGCAATATTTAAATTCCTTTAGTGTCAAAACACCATGATAGACATACTGTATAATCTTGATTGTAAACCTCAGAGGCACACAAAAAATTACTTGAATTTAAGATTTTGCATTTTTCTTCATTTAGCAATTCAGCCTTAAAGTTCGTATGACTTTTGGTTTCTTTTGTGATCTTCAGAGGCACTCAAAGGTAATCCCCCTACTTAGACAATTATGAGAGACCAGAGTCCCAGTAATCTGTCTGTATCTAAAAGCCTGAGGATCACAATTATATAAACAACTAGCTGTCCCCTGCGGCTCCGCCCATATAGTAGTGAAACAGGACAAACTTTAAAAATCAATAAACAAACAGGTATAGCTAGCTAAGCGAAGACAAGGTACACACCAAAACGTGGCCAGAGGTAGACCGATTTGAATGGAGGCTGGCGCGTGATTGTGGAGGGCCTCCCCAGCTCCCTACTCCTGACGTCACACTTCCAGCACTCAGCCTCTGTCTCGGATTCACACAAATAAATTGCTCCCGGAACCTAACTATGATACTTAGCACAATGACAGAAGTCGCAAAATCAACCAAAATGTTCAAGCAAATTATAGGAAAAAAAAGATCAAAATCTTTTAAGTAGTTCTCTCATGAAAAGCAGACAGACAGACAGAATGTTGGATTTTATGTATATATAGAGATTGTTAAGGTACAGGCCATTCAGCCCAATAAACCAGACAGTGCATTATGGAACACCATGGGCTGCTCCAGAAATAGATCTAAAAAGGATGAATGTGAATTGACATCAATACTACAAATGAAATGGACACCTAAACCTGCCAGATTGTTGGGAGAAACTGAAAACATCTGTGGACTTCTGTGATGTCGTAAGGAAACGAGAATGAACCCATGCCATTCAAAAAGGATTATATTTTGCACTAATTACTGTGTTGTAGAATTAATTTTAAATGGATATATTTGCCATTTTTGACCCATCAATGTGCAGTTAATAACCCATTATGAAAACATGTTTTCAGAAAGGTCATTATATTTATTAAAAATCAAAAACTGAAATCTCTTCTTCATAAAAGTATTCAGATCCTTACTTCAGTATGATGTAGAAGCCTTTCTGGCAACAATTATGGCTCAACTCCTCTTGGGTAAGTCTCTACAAACTTTCTGCAACCGGATTTGGCCAAGTTATAGCATTCTTCTTGGCAAACTATCTCAAGCTCCATTAAACTGAATAGGAAGCGTCTATTAACTGCCATCTTCAGGGCTCTCCACATATGTTATTGACATCAATCTGCACTCAATAACCCATAATGACAAAGTGAACTAATTTTTTTTTTACAAAGCTCTACAAATGTATTAAAAATGTGAAACTGAAATCTGTTTTTTATATAAGTATTCAGCCCCTTTGCTGTGGCCTTCCATATTGTGATCAGGTGCCTCCTGTTTGCTTTAATTATCCTTGAGATATGTTTAGAACTTGATTGGTGTCCTCCTGTGGCAAATGAAATTGATTGGACATCATTTAGAAAGGCTTACACCTGTTGTAGTTGTGTTTACCCAAAATTACCAAAGTTCAACAGCTCCAGCTTGTAAGTGGGATTCAGTAAAAGCCTGACGTGTCAAAATGATTCCACAGACAAAATATCTGTGTTTTTAAAAGCTTTAGTAAAAATTCATATTAAGACAGTTCACACATAAAAGATTATTGAAAATTGAAATAGCAAAAATTAGAAGAGTTCTTGTTTAAGAGAAGTTCTTTTCAAAGCTTATAAATCTTGTTCCATTTCTAATCGTTACAAAATCACTTCTATACGTTTTTGAACCATTTAAAAATGGTCAGAAAACCATATGCCTGTTCCATTTCTATGCTGAAAATGGGTCTTTTAAGTCTCTGTGCACTGGGACCTATTCAAAATAATAACTGACTCAATTAACACTATATTTTAGTTATAGCAAGAACGTTTTATCGCATACTAACTTACACGGGGAAAATTCTGTACCATTGTCTATGACTATGAAAGAAATTTATATTCTATTCAAATTAAGCAAACACTAATATGGGTTTAACTCAAAGCTTTAACTTACTCTTACTCCTGTGTATAGAAGGTTCCACAATTCAAAGAGCATGTCAGGTGCAACCAAGCCATGAAGGAACTCTCTGTACACCTCCGCAATCAAACTGTGGTGTGGTACAGAAAAGGCAAAGAGTATAAAACCATTTCTAATGTTTTGAGTGTTCTTTGGAGTACCGTGGACTGAATAGCTATGAAATGGATGACATTTGACACCACATGGATTCTTTCTAAAGTTAGCCCTCCGGCCAAACTGAGTAACTGCACTTTGTCATTATGGGTTTCTGAGTGTAGATTGATGGGCAAAAATAGCAAATTTATTCATTTAAAATTAAATGCAGACAGTGAAGGTGTCTGAATATTTTCTGAATCCACTGTACACAAATGTAGGAGGATTTGTTGAATATATAAAGGCTAAATAATTACACACCTACTTCCTAACTGTTCCTTTCATAACCCCACATTAGGACATTAGCCCCCTCTGACCCACAGGTCATCCTGTGAAAGCATTCATTAGAAAAGATTTAGCAGCTTAAAGAATAAAAGTATGTGAGTTGACCTAAAATTGTTAAAGTGCCATGAGAGATATACCTGTCACGAATCAGCAGGCACAAATAGGAAAGATGATTCATGCTGCTGATCTGTAAAAGTTCTTAAGTGGTGGGAGAAGCAGACAGAATGTGACGAGAGACCAAACACACCTACCAGTAGTCCTAGAAAGAAAGAAAATGTTAAGAGTCTTTATGATGAAGCCCACAAGTCCTCAGACAGTGAACTGACTAGAACAAAAAAGTAAGACACCATAAATAATTAATAACAAACAGATCAATCTATAGAGAGGTCAAAAGTCAAAAAGTAACAGGCACCTAAACAGAAAAAAACTAACATTTGTATCAAACTCTCCCAACTAAATTTACACAAAGATGTCACTCAAGTCAAAAAACATGAGGAACACTAACAAGCTCCTGTCACATTCTGAGTTCTTAAATGAGAAACGTTAACTACTGAAAAAACAAACACCAACACATATGTGCAGAATTCTGCAAAAAGCTTGAAGCTTGAAGCGGAGGTGACATCACAGTATACAAAAACAAACATATATATCAGGAGCAAATCAAAATCAAAAAACGACAAAAATACTAGCATAGTGGAGCCTCACAATACCAGCCGGGGGGCAATCCAGCTTAAACAATTGGACGAATAGTATAGTGTTTCATTTGTTATATGCTTTGTGACCAATTGTAGTATTAAAAGTGCTGATTGAGTAATGTTAAAAAGTATTCCACATGACTGTTAAAAAATGTAAGCTGAAGAAAGAAGTTCCAAAGTTCAAGGCCACCACCAATGGCTCAAGGCAGAGAGAAATCCCAGGCTGGAAACAAAGAGGACTCTTCAATGCTCTTATGGCTGCTACATTCTTAAAAATAAAGGTGCCAGGGTGGTTCTTCAGAGTGAATGCATAGGGGAACCATTTTTGTTCCCAAAAGACCCATCCTCACGAAAGTTCCAGAAAGAACCTTTTATTTTTTGGATCCATAAGAGACTCCATATAGTACATAACCATAAATAGATGGTAATATAATTGGCAAATACTGTAATGGCACTGTCAATTTACATTAGCCAGGGATGAGACAACCAAGTATGTGCTGGCATCGCATCACCAATGGCAGGAGTAGCTATATAAATGCAAGCCTGCAAAGTCGCACGCTTTCCCAACTAGTGCGGAAAAAGGTGAGCAGTCCTTTTAAGGATAGAGAGCCACCTCAAAGAGCCATGTAAACAGAAGAGAATCCATCCATTGTAGCACTTCGCGCCAATGCTACATTGGTGTCAGAAGTGGGAAGAGAAGACTTATAGTCAGTCCAATTTAGCAGAGCGCCGAGTGCTTCTGAGACTTAAGGCAGACCTTCTTGGCTCTTTGGAGGAGTTTCAGTAGAGTCTCTAGGCTCAAATCCATAATCTGAAGTATCATTTATAGCAACAACAACAACAACATTTATTTATATAGCACATTTTCATACAAAAAATGTAGCTCAAAGTGCTTTACATAATGAAGAAAAGAAAAATAAAACACAAAGTAAGAATTAAAATAAGACAACATTAATTAACATAGAATAAGAGTAAGGTCCGATGGCCAGGGAGGACAGAAAAAACAAAAAAAAAACTCCAGACGACTGGAGAAAAAATAAAATCTGCAGGGGTTCCAGACCATGAGACCGCCCAGTCCCCTCTGGGCATTCTACCTCACATAAATGAAATAGTCCTGTTTGTATTTAGGGTTCTCATGGAAGGACTTGAAGATGATGGTCATGCAGACTTCTGCATGTTGGAACATCATGATGCTTTGAGTAGATGGTGGTGGTGCAGGCCGCCACCACAAAGAAACTGGAAAAAGAAACAGAAGGGAGAGTAGGGGTTAGTACGGATTTTAGAGCCACCATGAATAGTTATTATAATGAATTGAATATACAGAGTATCAGGATTAAATTACAGTGAAGTTATGAGAAGGCCATGTTAAAGTAATGTGTTTTCAGCAGTTTTTTAAAGTGCTCCACTGTATTAGCCTGGCGAATTCCTATTGGCAGGCTATTCCAGATTTTAGGTGCATAACAGCAGAAGGCCGCCTCACCACTTCTTTTAAGTTTTGCTCTTGGAATTCTAAGGAGACACTCAGTTGAGGATCTGAGGTTGCGATTTGGAATATAGGGTGTCAGACATTCCGATATATAAGATGGAGTGAAATTATTTAAGGCTTTATAAACCATAGGCAGAATTTTAAAGTCAATTCTGAATGGCACAGGTAACCAGTGTAGTGACATCAAAACTGGAGAAATGTGCTCAGATTTTCTTTTCCTAGTTAGGATTCTAGCAGCTGCATTCTGCACTAGTTGCAAACGATTTATGTCTTTTTTGGGTAGTCCTGAGAGGAGTGCGTTACAATAATCTAGTTGACTGAAAACAAAAGCGTGAACTAATTTCTCAGCATTTTTCAATGATATAAGAGGTCTAACTTTTGCTATGTTTCTTAAATGAAAAAATGCTATCCTAGTGGTCTGATGAATATGCGATTTAAAATTCAGGTTACAGTCAACAGTTTTTTACCTCCGTCTTGACTTTTAATCCTAATGCATCAAGTTTATTTCTGATAACCTCATTTTATCCATTATTGCCAATCACTAGAATTTCAGTTTTCTCTTTATTTATCTTGAGAAAATTACTATTCATCCATTCAGAAATACAAGTAAGACATTGTGTTAGTGAATCAAGAGAATCGGGGTCATCAGGTGCTATTGATAAATACAGCTGTGTGTCATCAGCATAGCTGTGGTAGCTCACGTTGTGCCCTGAGATAATCTGACCTAAAGGAAGCATGTAAATTGAGAAGAGCCATTTACACTCAGCTCTACGGCATGTTCTCTTTAAATCAGACATTCTTTGGGTCTTCCATGGTATAACAATGCTAGAAGATTTTTTAACTGTCTTTTCAGGTGCAACTATGTCAACAGTAGCTCTCACTTTAGTATTTAATCTTTCCGCCTTACTATTTACATTATCCTTGCTATTATAGTTGGCACTATAAACTGACTGATTGCTTAGAATGTTTGTAAGTTTTAAAGCTGCTGATGAGTCAAAGAAGCGTTTTTTAACAATATGCTTCTCATGAATGTTTTCTATCATTATTTCTATATTAAATAGTAGAAGAAAATGACCTCAACTTTTAGTCCTTTGGTAATTACTAAGTCTAACGCAGTACAGGGGGGAAAACAGCTGAGAGACTGACATCTCTGCAGCTCTACCACCGCTTCTCCATCTGCCAAGGTCCATTACCCTGGGTATGCAGATGCTGGCGGTGCTTCAGGTTCATGGAGCTGGGGAAAAGTGTGGCAGATTGAGTTGCCACTGAATCCATGTGACCTGTGAGAAGCCGAACTGGTGGTAAAAATATACAAGCAAAGGACAAGACAGATCATAGAGACATTGTGAAGCGGGGGCAGAGGGAGTGCCTCAAAGCTGAAATCCAGACCTGGAATGTGATATGCAGCTCCAGTTCAGTGAAGGAAAACACCCTAAGAGATTGGTACATCTACATCTCCACACAAGAGATCGGTACATCTACATCTCCACACAAGGAGGTTTGCCTGATTCCCCACAACTCATCAGTGTTGAACGTTTCTGCTGCACCACATGACAGTGCAGCACTCAACATCACAGCTGTGCCATTTGACAACACAGAGCTTATGAAACCTGCTGATGTGCGCTCGTTATCAGCTGCATGACCTAAGTGAGACAGAAGACCACACTGCTGTTTTAATGAGTACGTGTGCCGTTACCAGGAATTGGAAGTGGTCACTGGGACTGCAACTTTAGCAGGAGGCCTATGTAATGGCAGTGACAAGTTACATCAGTAAGGAATGAGTCATCTAAGTATGAGCTGGCATTACATCACCAGTGGCAGAGGCGCCTATATAAATGGCAAGCCTGCAAAGTTGAATGCTTTTCCAAATAGAGTGGCAACAGGTGAGCAGTCCTTTTAAGGATATAGAGCCACCTCAAAGATCTATGTAATAAGCAGGGAATCCATCCATTGTGGAGCTCAGTGCCGACGCTATGATACCAATAAGTCATGATTTTAAAAGGATTCTTTCTTACAATAAGTTCAAGTTTTCTAATCTATGATTCTCCTGCTAGGAACTAGCCTACCAGAAATTAAGGATTAAATTTTTTTTTCTACATGTTAGGAAGTTTTTCAAAGTACAAAGAACCAACTTCATATGCAAAGAACCCATCCCAGAATTAAAAGGTGCTTCAATGGCTGTATGAGGGACCACACAACTCAGTAAAGAACCATATATTGCCATTAAAGAAACTGTATTTTTAAGTGTTGTGAAATAAAGACACAATAACCGATTAAGGGTTGGGGTTTTTATGCCCCGTATACTATAAATCAAAATTAAAGGTCAAAAATTAGTTCTCTGCAACTCAAAATTCGACAAAAACAGTAGGGAAGGACGGACATTTTATAATGATGGACAGGAAATAACGAGTGAAGGATGCTGGGAAGTGGTGCGTTGGATTCTGGGAGTCTGACGTCATCACGGCTTGTCATTGTTTACATCTGCATCCGGAAGTGCGCGTTTTCTCGATATGTCCGGGCGCTCTTTACGGCTCCGCCGCTTCGGTCTTTCTGAGGAAGTAAAGAAAGAAAGGTTAGTACACTGCCACAGGTCCCCCCCGGGACGTTTTACGCCACAAACCGGGTCGCTCAGCTGCTCTCTAATCGCTCGTGCGTGACAGGACCCCCTCGTTAGCCCAGACCCACCAGGTCAGGCGACCCGAACTGAGAGGTCGTGAATGCGGGAGAGAACATCAGCGTTGGCCTGTAGGGAGCCCCGACGATAAACAACAGTGAACTTAAACGGCTGCAGGTCCAAAAACCACCTGGTGACACGAGGATTCGAGTCACGATGCAGGGCCATCCACTGGAGGGCGGCATGGTCCGTTACCAATGTGAATTCTCATCCCAGCAGGTAGTACCGCAGGTGGGTCACCGCCCATTTAATAGCCAAGGCTTCCCGCTCCACCGCTGCATACCTGGTCTCCCGGTCCAGCAGTTTCCAGCTCAGATACAACACACGATGCTCGACACCATCGATGCTTTGGCTCAGCACGGCACCTAAACCTGTGTCCGAAGCATCAGTCTGGAGGAGAAATGGTAAAGAAAAGTTAGGAGTGCGCAATATGGGTGCCGAGGTAAGGGCCCGTTTCAAGTCACAAAAAGCTCGGTCCGCTTCCTTGGTCCACACCACAGTAAAAGGAGCCCGCTTCTTTGTAAGATCCGTCAAGGGAGCTGCTCTCTCAGAAAAGCGGGGCACAAACCGGCGGTAGTACCCGGCTAATCCTAAGAAGGCTTGCACCTGTTTTTTGACCATCGGATGGGGCCATTCCAAGATGTCTTTAATTTTAGTGCACTGTGGTTTGACTAATCCTCCTCCCACTAGGTAGCCTAAATAGTGGGTTTCGTTCATCCCAAAGTAACACTTTCTAGGATTGATACGAAGTCCAGCCTTCGCTAGCGTCAGGAGGACCGTATAAACCTGCACTATATGTTCCTCCCAGGTGCCGGAATAGATGACCATGTCATCCAGGTAGGCGGCACAATAGGATTGGTGGGGCCGTAAAACTCGACCAACCAGACGTTGAAATGTCGCTGGTGCCCCGTGCAGCCCAAATGGGAGTACCTTATAGTGCCAGTGACCGCTAGGGGTACTGAATGCTGTCTTTTCTTTCGCGGAATCCATTAAGGGAATTTGCCAATACCCCTTCGTCATGTCAAGCGTAGTCAGATAGCGGACCGTCCCCAGTCTCTCTGGGAGCTCATCCACCCGGGGCATGGGATAGGCATCGAACTTCGAGACCTGATTGAGACGTCTGAAGTCGTTGCAAAATCTCCACGACCCGTCCGGCTTGGATACGAGGACAATAGGACTAGACCAAGGACTATGGCTCTCCTCGATGATGTCCATGTCCAACATCCGTTGAACCTCTACCTCCACTTCAGCACGTTTCGCCTCAGGGAGGCGGTAGGGTCGTTTCTGGACAACCACCCCCGGGGCTGTCACAATGTCATGCTTAATCAACAAGGTCCAGCCAGGTGCCTCGCTGACCACCTCCAGGACAGACAAGATGGCTCTTTCGAGCTCTTGTCGTTGTTGGGACGTCAAATTGGAGCCAAAGTTAAGGGGTGTACTTTCAGAGAAAAGGAAGAGAGTAGGGCCGGGAGGAGGGTCAGGTTCCCGTTCTCTCCACGGTTTCAGAAGGTTAACCCCTTAACCGCCCTCTGCTGGATATATCCGGCATCGTAGCTTTATTGCTGACGCCATACTGCCGGAATTATCCGGCACATTTGCCTGTGGTTATGTGAATGCCTGGCGCGTAGTATAACTGACGGTTTGGCGTGGGTATTATTACTACGTTGTATTTTGACAACTCTGTGCTTGTATTGGCCGATCACGTGATGTGATTTGAAAGTGAAAGCTGTGAATATGGCGAAACGTAAACTGACTTCAAGTGAGGTTTTGCAGGCGATTTTGGACAATAATTCTGATCATGATTGTAGCAGTTCTGAAGAAGATTTTAGCGACAATAATGATCAGCAACGTGCGCTGCATGATACTGTGAATGACGGCGCATCGGATGATGGCGATGAGTGGGTGTATCCCCAACATCTCAACTGGACTGCTGCCCGTGGTGAACTACCTTTTCTGCATCCGTTTGAGGCAACGTGTGGCTTTACTGTTTATGTAAACAATTACACTGCTGAGCAGTTTTATGAGCTGTTTGTGTCACCTGATTTGATCAGACATTTTGCTCATCAGACAAATCTGTATGCAGCACAGTTTATTGAGAAAAATCCCAATTTACCTCCACATTCACGTGTTCGTGCTTGGGTAGACACTGATGAAAACGAAATGAAAAAATTCATTGGGATTTTGATGTTGATGGGAATAATCAGAAAACCAGATATTGAGATGTACTGGTCTACAGATCCTATGTATGCAACACCTATTTTTGCAGGTATCATGACATGTAACAGATTTTCTTTGCTGCTGAAATTCTTTCATTTGAATGACAACAGAAATAAGCCAGATAAGAAAGATCCAAACCGCGACCGCTTGTTCAAGCTACGTTCTTTGATTGACCATTTATTTGAAGCATTTCAGTTGCCCTACATGCCAGGACCGTCAGTTACAGTTGAGGAAAGTTTATTGTTGTGGAAGCCTGAGAAAAGGTACATTTTGTGTTTTATTATGTGTTTGCCCATTTCTAGAACTTGCACAACATTTAGTGGTCAATACTGCTTGAATAAATGTAAAAAATGTAAAAAAAACGAAAATTGTTCAGATTTCACCTGGCGTGGAGAATATTTAGGGAGTTGGCGGTTAAAGGGTTAATGTGATCAACTCTCTCACTCGGTCGACGATTCGGCTGGCTCACCAGATAGTCGACGAGTCCTTTTCTCTCCTTAACTTCGTATGGGCCCTGCCAATGAGCCAATAATTTAGAGTGTGAGGTGGGCACGAGCACCATTACGCGATCCCCTGGTCGGAATTCACGTAAAGACGTATTCCTGTTATAATTCCGGACCTGCGCTGCTTGAGCTTTGGACATGTGATCTTTTAGTAACGGTCTAATTTTCTCCAATTTATCGCGTAACTGCGCAATATATTCTAATACATTGGTGGAGGGACGGGCCTCCCCTTCCCATCCTTCTTTTAGTATATCCAATAATCCCCATGGTTGACGTCCATACAACAATTCAAATGGGGAAAACCCTGTGGAGGCTTGTGGTACTTCCCTGTATGCGAAAAGTATCAGTGGTAAAAGCTGATCCCAGTTTCTACCGTCCTCTCTGACTAATTTGCGGAGCATCTGCTTCAATGTTTGGTTGAAGCGTTCAACTAGTCCATCCGTCTGGGGATGATAAACGGATGTCTTAAGATGCTTAACCCGGAGTAGTTTGGCAACTTCCCTGAACATTTCCGAGGTGAAGGGGGTACCCTGATCCGTGAGGATTTCTTTGGGTATGCCCACCCGGGAAAATAATCCTACTAATTCCCGTGCGATGTTCTTTGTATTAGCAGCTCACAAGGGAACTGCCTCGGGGTATCGAGTTGCGTAGTCCACCATTACTAAAATATATTTATAACCACGCACCAAGGGTTCCAGGGGTCCCACCAGATCGACACCGATCCGTTCAAATGGTATATCAGTAAGGGGAATCGGGATCAGAGGAGCACGGTCCCTCCTAGGAATCTGTCGTAATTGACAAACCAGGCAGGATTGACAAAAACGTCGGACCTCCTCATTGATCCCGGGCCAGTAAAACCGGAGTTTCACCCTCTCCAGCTGTTTTTTTGGCCCCGAGATGGGCGCCTAGGAGGTGGGCGTGAGCTAGTTCGCAGACTTCCCGCCGGTAAGTCCGCGGTACTAGCAACAACTTCCGTACCTCGCCGTCATGCTTGGCTACTCGATACAACAAATCATTCTCCAATACAAAGTAGGGCCCATGTGGTGTGGAAGCCATAGACGACACGTTGTCAGCGGACACTATAGCATTTCTGGAGAACTTTAAGGAATCATCGCTCCATTGTTCTCTTCTGAATGACACGGGAGTAGAGCGATATTGTACATCTAATCCACTGAGCGTATCCACTATTGGGTCCGTGGGAGCAGTTGACTGTTCCGGAACTCCACCCGATGCCACTTCCGGGCTGAGGTCCGGCGCCGAAGAGTGCTCCCCCGAGCTCCCTACGTCATCAAAAGTCACCGAAGTGCATGGCGTGAGAGCAGCTGGGAGGGCTTCCTGACCGTCCATAACCAGACCCAGTTCGGTTTTTGGAGTGGTGACAGTCCTACCGCTTTTATTATTAGACCAGTCCCGTCCCAATATTACTGAGAAGGGAGGCTCTGGCATCACGGCAACCATCATTCGTTTCAGAGTCCAGGTGCAGTCCATGGGCTCCTGATTGAGGGGGCAAGCTGGCAACAAGTGTCCCGGCTCCCCACACTTGAAACAGCGCGTGAACGCGATTTTACGCTCTTTGGGCTTGACTGGAGCCTCAGCAGCGCGGCAAGAGGGCTCGGGGACAACGGGCCATCCTTGTCGAGACCCCCGACTGGAGCCATCAGACCCCCCGATTGGGTCACCGCCTGTTGTCGCTCTAGTACCTCCAGAAGACCATTCATGTCCTTAAATGGGTGCCTCCGGACCTGCTGGGCGAGATAATCTGGCATCGTGTAAATCAGACCCTCACATGCCACTTGCTCTACCACCTGGCGAGCCTGGTTCTTATCTGGCCGTAGCCAGCGCCCTAGCTTACCCCAGTACTCAAAAGCCTGGGCTCTTGCTGGAAGTGCGGGGTCGAAATGCCACTGCCGCCAGGCGCGTGCCTGCTGGCCGGAGGTCACTCCATATCTCTGATAGATTTCGGCCTTCAGGAGGTCGTATTGGGCGGCTTCCTCCTCAGGGAGGTCGTGATAAGCCCGCTGCACGGGTCTCTTCAGATACGGTGCCAAGAGGGACGCCCACTCAGCCCGCGGCCACTGGTTACGGGTGGCGGTACGCTCAAAAATACTCAAAAACGACTCTTTGTCGTCATCGGCCGTAAGGGGCAACATCGGAGGGAGAGGAGGCTTCGCTGGCTCCGGTCTTACCGCTTCTGCTGCCGCCAGTCGCCTCCTCATATCAGCGAGCTCTGTTTTAGTCGCGGCTGCGTCCATCTTCACTGCCTGCAGCTCCGTGACGAGTGTGTTGAGGACTGCGTTCAGGTCTTGTCCTTCTGTCATCTTCGGACATTGTATTTTTTTTCAATCCTGCCGACTACGCCACTGTGAAATAAAGACACAATAACCGATTAAGGATTGGGGTTTTTATGCCCCGTATACTGTAAATCAAAATTAAAGGTCAAAAATTAGTTCTCTGCAACTCAAAATTCGACAAAAACAGTAGGGAAGGACGAACATTTTATAATGGTGGACAGGAAATAACGAGTGAAGGATGCTGGGAAGTGGTGCGTTGGATTCTGGGAGTCTGACGTCATCACGGCTCGTCATTGTTTACATCTGCACCCGGAAGTGCGCGTTTTCTCGATATGTCCAGGTGCTCTTTACGGCTCCGCCGCTTCGGTCTTTCTGAGGAAGTAAAGAAAGAAAGGTTAATACACTGCCACAGGTCCCCCCCGGGACGTTTTACGCCACAAACCGGGTCGCTCAGCTGCTCTCTAATTGCTCGTGTGTGACAATGTGTATGATTGCAGGAATTTTTACTACATTTTCTTTTCAGTCTTCAGAATTTTTTTTTGTTGACATTTAGGGTCTGGTTTTTCATGCTTTTGAATAACATGAATCTAAATTGTATTACTGTTGTTGTGAATTGTTGTTTAGCATTATAGAAATGATCATTTGTTGTGTGTATTTCCTGCACTTGATAGTAGCAGTTTTAAATGAAAAGAAAATTGAGGGAAGTCACAAAGTCAAAATCACAAGCCAAAGGTCGAAACCATGAAAAAGTGAAATAAATAAAAAAAAAAAAAAACAACTCAGGACGGGAATCAAAGATCGAAGTCGGTCTACAGTGTGGAATTTTGTAAACAAAAGGAGACACATAACCATAACCTAAATGAGTAGATATTGAACGGCGTCAAAAATAGAAGAAGAATTCTTAAGCAGAATATACTTATAAGAATGATCACTAAGTGGTTTTTTTTTTAAGAAAACTGAAAACATTAACAATTTGGGTAATATGCACGCCAGCCAGTCTTGTTGATGACAATACGTGAGGCGCACTC
Organism: Erpetoichthys calabaricus; assembly: GCF_900747795.2. Taxonomy (NCBI): domain Eukaryota; kingdom Metazoa; phylum Chordata; class Cladistia; order Polypteriformes; family Polypteridae; genus Erpetoichthys; species Erpetoichthys calabaricus. Next base: position 28,745,358 of record NC_041401.2, read on the forward strand.
TTGATCTTTTATATGTTAACTGCTTGGCAAATGGCTACAACAATGTCAGGTCCACTAACAAACAACACAGCACCTTGTATTGAGTAGATTAATTTATTTAATTTTTTTTCACTTTGTTCTTCTCTTTTTTTCAAGTTCTACCACTCATTTTGAAGGTTTTCTTAGCTCTAGAATTCAACCTTAGCACGCACCAGTTTTCTGATTTAAAGCTTACTTTTACTGTGGTAAATGTTTTGTGTTGTTTTTCCCATGATCTTGTTTATTTACAATGATTTCCATTTTGTATTCCCACCATTAGGGCAATGTCCACATGTCTTCAGACGTTGTGATGTTTAAATTACGACACACCGGGTAAAAATGTAGTCTTTGTGATTACTTCCCTGTCCAAGATTCAAAATTCATTTCTAAAATAAGTTCTTTTCAAAACCCTTTTTCTTATGTCTGTTTTTTTTTTAATCGAACCTGACTTTTTGACCTAAATTTTGTCTTGTATTTTGGTTTCAGTATTTAGAGCAGTTGATCTTGTGGTTTGGACCTTTTTCATTTTTGACTTTGCCTTGTCTCTCGGTTTTCTGATAAAAATTCTATTTGCTAGTTTACTAGCATAATAGCACAGGAGAATGTAATTAATTTTCAACATTTCTAGCAATAAAAATATAGATATAAGCAACAGATTCCTTAGTCTTTGAAATTGTGGAAACAATTGAAAAAATGTAAAAGACCAAGAAACAATCATAAAAAATAGTCTCCAGCCAAACCACTGCATTTTGGGTTTGAAATAATGCCATTTGGTTATCATTATGGACACCGCCATTTTGAGTAGCCACAATGCGAAGAACTCATTGTTTCAAGTTTGTGGATGCATCCCAGACATCAAGTGTGTTTGTTATTATAGATTTATGGCTTATGAAATAGCAGCTGTGTTACTGACTACAACTTTGGTTAAGGTTTCGGATTTGGTGAAACACAAAGCTTGATTTTTTTTGGTTTTTGACTAAGACTTCTCTCTAACTTACATTTCATGCTCTGACTAAGTTGTCTCTGCTCTTGTGGCCTGCTATTTTCCATCTATAAGCAGTTCAAAGACCATGGCAGTTTTCTTCATTCTAAGGTGACAACCTATGTCTTTATTTATGAAGTGTCGCAGTGCTGGAAATGGGTTTAAATTGGCTCAAAACCTCAAAGTGATGTTAATTTGGTCCTATTCTTAGCAGTAGGATTAATAGCATTTTATCAGTTTCCTAATTTAAGGAAAGTACACCTAAATTCACTAGGATTCACTTGTGATCTGCCCAATAAGATGGCGTTCTTGGGAAAGGCAGAATGTTTTGGAAACGCTTGACAGCAATGAACTTGTAAAAAAATATCAGTTGGACAGAGGTAGAATAATATTTGTAACAAATTTTGTACATTATGTGATCGATCCATCTACGCAAAGACACCAAGTGCTGTTAGCCAAACTGAAAGTATTGGTAACATTACCTTTTTAGCCGTAAAATGTAGCTTTGGAATAGCGATAATTTGGGTATATCAAAACCAAACTATTTCTTCAGTTTTGCACCACATTGCGAATACCCTTACAATGTATGAGGCAATATGCAAATTTATGCATTTCCCTGCCAGTCCATGTGAGGTAAAGTTAAAGCAAGCTGCATTCATACAAACCTCTATACCAGGGGTCCTGGAGGGCCGCAGTGGCTGCAGGATTTTGTTCCAACCCGGTGGCTTAATTAGAAAGCAATTCTTGCCAATAATTTAATTTCATGGCTTGTTGGTGCTTTAACTCTGCCATGTCAAGCCATTCTTATTTCCTTGATTTTCTTCCCCTTTTTAAGGATATCATCTAAATGATTTGTTGGCTAAAATGGAGGAGTAATTCTCAGTCCTTCACTTTTTTCTCTTCACTTTCCGTCCAAGTATTTAATTAAACCCAATAGTGCATGATAAATACACACAGGTGAAAATGGAGAAATGCTTGTCTCTTTTGTCATTTGCATGTTATTGCTAATTAGGAGTAATTAAAAACCAAGAATACAGCTGTTTAAGACTAAAATAAGCAGTAAGGGTTCAAAATCTTAACGAGTGAGACAACTAAAGTGAAGCAGAGGTGTTACTTGAGCAATAAGGGCTTCTTATTAAGCAACTGGGTTAGAGCAAAAACATGCAGCCACTGTGGCCCTCCAGGACCGTGATTGAGGACCCTTGCTCTATACACACAAAGATCATTGCACCAAGTGTGGGTGAATACTTGGGTGAGTGAGATAAATCTCAAGTGATACCACAGTATCAACACACAGGTAGTCATGGACACAAACTGCACTGTAGTAGCCAGTATAGTATCCTGAAGATACAGTATGTGGGATTGGGTGGGTGATAACAGCAAAATGTCGCACGGGTGTGCTGAGCTTTGCCTTCCACAAACCTCTGTAATATTTGTGTTACACTTTACAAGAGCAGTTAGCTTCGAGAGGACAGGTAAAGCAGATAAATAAAGCCTGTCAGAAAATAAGGGGGATCAACAAGAGGGGGGATACAGCACAGAAATCTAGTAGACGATCGGGAACACTCGAAGAGTGAACATGAGTTCAGAATCCGTGCAAGCCATGGGTAGATTCAGTAACTTATTTTACAAGGTGTTTCCTGTGGCCATAATAGTGGGAAGGTGGTTCTTCTGAAACTACGGCTGTGAATCCTTTATTGTTAAAGCCCCATTATCAGGCTTTACTCTCATTTAGTGTGTGTGTGTGTCTCGGTTGCCATAAAATCGAGACATCATTCATTCTCATACTCTCAAATTTCCTGCTTCTTGCTGGTAGTGGGTGTAGGGCACGTCATAATTATTTGTCATGTCCTTTTCTGAGGTAGGGCAAATTCTTATGATAGTCAGTCTTTTATTGCATTTTGTAGAAGTAATTCTGAGACGTTTGATAAATAAGGGCACTGATCTGTATGTTTACAAGGAAGAAATTGTTGCTGTGGCCCAGTGGCCAGGGAGTCTTACAATCTCTTCTCAGCCCTCCCTGGCCTCAATTGTTCTCTTTATAGAGTGTCTGACATTCCTGGCACCTGCTGAGTTGACTGCCCGAAGTTTCTATAGGGTAAAGTTGCATGTTGTCTCCTACATTGATGCCCCTAATTGTTATATGGCTCTCCTTTGCACAATTTATGAGAGAATCTACTGATCCCTCATGGCTTCTGCCTTTCTAAACTGGCATGCTGCCATAATTACCAATTTGCAGATATTACTGGGGACTCTCTCCCCATTGCCACTTTGGATGAATATCCTGTACAAAGTAAAACAGATTTAGAATAATAATCCATATTTTTGCAAGGGCTCTTTTAATTTTTCTACGATTTTAAAACGTGAATCAAGTAGGTTATTCACAATTTTCACTTGCGCCATCATGAAAAGAAGCTGCATTTTTTTCTGAATGTTTGCATTTGTTTCTTACGTTGCCACTACAGCATTTGTAAAAACTGTTCTCTTAGAAAATACGTGGAAAAGTAAAAGGGGACTGGTGTAATGAAGCACTATAAATAATTGATCGACAGCGTTATCTGACACCTTCTGGGTATGGCAGTTACAAGGAATAGACTTTGCTATCTCCCAGAATCTCACTCGGCTGGACTGTTATCTTTTTCTTATGCTTGTACTAAACAGATGAGTGACACTGGATGCCAGTTCATGAAGCCATGCGTGTCCCTCTTCTACATTCTAGATTACATACATTTTTCAACACATTAATTTAAAAGATCTTTTTAAATGGACACCAATGAATAATGTACGCCATTCTGAAAGAAACAAATTAATCTAAACCACTACTGCTCTTTGAATTGCCTCGTCTAACATCTTTCTTATACTCAGTTAAAGTACAAATGGGGCAGTCCAAGGTGTCACTCTGATTTTATCTTAGCTTCTCGTAAAGAGCGGTAAAAGCTTCTGGATATGTAATACTTCGTTAAGATGACTTTTTTGGCAGCCAGTAGTATCGGTCTATAGTTTCCCCTTTCACTGAGGTAAAGAAAGAGGGCTGTTTATGGCTAATGTGCTTTCTCCAGAATTTGTCTATTTTATTAGAACATGAGGTTTCTCTTTATTACTGTCTCTTAATGAGAAACACATAAATATTGTGTAGAATGATAGACAACTGCGGTGGGCTGGCGCCCTGCCCGGGGTTTGTTTCCTGCCTTGCGCCCTGTGTTGGCTGGGATTGTCTCCAGCAGACCCCCGTGACTCTGTAGTTAGGATATAGCGGGTTGGATAATGGATGGATGGATGGATGATAGACAACCATTCCAGATGTCCACAGGATCAAGGCTATGTTATGAACTCCTGCCTTACTGAATTTCTGTAAGTTCTTCAAAATACAACATACAGTGGACGTAGTGGACATGGTTGACCTGTGATGGAGTTTAGAAAGCAAACCCATTTTGGAAGACAGTCAGCTGGGAAGATGAGAAGTCTTGTCAGGGAAATCAAGAGTGGTGCTCACTTTGTTTGAATAATAAAACAAGAGAGACAGACATAAAACACACGTAATGGTACAAATAAAAAGTTAAACAAAGGCACATAACAAATGCAATCCAAGAAGAAGGAGCAGGAGTTAAAAACAACATGGGCATGATGACGCACTCACAATGACAGAGTAAACAAGACAGGTTCATAAGGAACTACTAAGACATACAACAAAAGCTCATCAGTGATTGATTTCCAAAGAACTGGTAGAGAACATAATCTAGATTTACAAAAAAAAATGCAGAATGCCAAAACGATAACCAGGAGAATGTAACGCAGAATGTGACAGATTATGAAGAAGTCTGTACAATGTATATCTTTCACTTTCTCTGTTTACGGCTCCAATGTGGGGATAGGTTATTTTTAAACAAAAATTCCAAATACACTTAGTGTGATAAACTAAATAACACAATTTATTCATAACATGGGGATAATAGATGGATATATGCAAGACTGAAGGACAATAGTAAACAACACAAAACATAAATCCATACTAGCTAAGTTTGACCTTTTTCTCTCCTGCAGAAAAAGGCACATAACGCATGAATTCCATTTCCTTAATTCTAATCTAAACAATTACAATGGAAACAGCGTTCATTCTGGACCTGCTTTAAAATGTTCTAGTCAGAATTTTGGTCTTTCAGTTAGTTAGATGGAAACACTCTTTACTAGCCTATAAAGTTTCCAGCACCTGCACTATTATGGCAGCATTAATTTCATCAAAGCTAATTTGCACTGATTTACAGCCCCATATCTATTTGTGTGAGAGATGTAGCATTAAACTTTACTACTGAATTTAGCAAGAGCAATTTTTTTTTTTTTGCTCTTTATTTTGCCTTATACAATTTCTTGTACAGGTAGTCCCCAGGTTACGGACATCCGACCTATGACTTACAAACGAGGACGCAGCTGCGACACATGCGCCTCACTAACTGCCGCTCCGTCATCTTCGGCCTGAGGATGCTGCAAGCGGTGGCTGGATGGGGGCAATGTCGCTTTTCGCGCAGTGTAGTGTCCCTTGGGCGGCTCCCGGTGTCAAGCGATGACCTGTGGTCCATAGTCACTGGGGCCACAGCTGTTGTTCGTGTGCAGGACGATGGTTCGCTGCCCGCCCACTACGCCGCCACAGCTACTGCTCCTGACTGGATGCAGGCTGGAAGGAGTGGAGGGGGGCTTTTCACTGCCTGCCCAGCACACACGGCTGGTAATGCTCCAAGCGGTGACCCGGTTGTGGCTGAACAGGGCGGCGGGGGTAGCATTATAGTGTGCCTCGGATGGCTACCTGTTGAATTGGGTTTGGGCGATTCACTACACGCCTTTGGCCGCACCATGTCCGTTCTCGGTGAGCGGACACTGTAAGCAACATACTGTAGTGGAGGTGACTGTGAGGTGGGCTGGTGATGAACTGCCCCTCGCCGCCCCCATTCATTCTCAATAGCAAACCTGCTTGTACTGTTACACAAATAGCAGGAAGTTGTCTCTTGTCAGTACATCAGACATGTTGACGGGTGAGGGTGCCTTCCTGCTGTGATAACGTGGACAGTGCTGTGCAGAAGAGCTCATCTTAACCTTTTGTCTTCACCCTTCAAGAATGCCTCTGAAACCCAAATCTGATGCAAGTGCTGGTGATACAGTAAAGAAGAGAAAAACCATCACCATTGAAAATAAAGTAGAACTAATAAAAAGGTCAGAGAGAGGTGAAACTCCATCATTCATTGGCAGAGCACTTGGTTACAGTTGGTCAACAATAGCATTTATTAAAATATAATGTACCAGTTCCGACTTACATACAAATTCAACTTAAGTACAAACCTACAATCCCTATCTCATACGTAACCCGGGGACTGCCTGTATTAGAAATTTGTTAGTTTTCACATACCCCTTGAGGTCAGAGCGCAGGGTCAGCCATTATACAGTGCCTCTGGAGCAATTACAGGTTAAGGGTCTTGCTCAAGGGCCCATCAGAGTAGGATCTTTTTTGGCAGTGACAGAGATTTGAACCGGCAACCTTCTGGATACCAACACAGATCCTTAGCCTCAGAGCCACCACTCCGCCCCTAATTTACAACAGCTACAAAGGTATCCTTCACAAAGGTTATTGCATGTCAGTTACAGTGATACCAACAATTATAATACATTAGCTGGTTTTATCCTAACTATATCGTTACAGTCAGCAGTTCTCAGAATCTAAGCAGGTGTACTTTGCCTTGTCTCAATCCTCTGGCCCATGTGGAAGGGTATTCAGCACATTTTCTTTCTTGTTAAGAAGCTCTTCTCCTTCTTCAATTTGCTCAGATCTTTTGGTTGCAGGTAGTACTGCAGTTTTCCCTGAGGTTTCACACACAGTGGTCCTTATTTGCTAGCATAACATTTACATCTGCTGTGTAGCTGTTGATCAGATGACTCCCTTCAGTAAGACAAACACGTTGTTTTACATACAGTCTGTGTTGTTTGTGCACCTTGCTTTACTTGGCAGGGTTTGGACTCATGCCAATCTCATCTAACAATATTATTTTAGATTGAAGATTTACATTGTGGTCAGTTTCGAACCTGCAGCTTTTGGCTGAGGAGCAAGCTCAATGCAGCATGAGCTAATAGGAACTTTTCGTTAGTCGGTCACGCAGCGCTCATCTCTGAACACTGCAAGCAGAGTATTTCCTGCTGATGTCATGTGATCTCTTTCTGTTTCAGCCCTCCACCTAGAGTCAGCACTATAGACGTGTGTGATGAAAACTCAAAAACTCAATAAAGTGATAGCAAAACATGACTGGAAGCAAACACAACTCTGAATTTTTTGACAGCAGCCATTTGAAATGAAATATTTAGGATAAGATTATATTGTGGATCTGTCGTATCTCGCAACACCTATGCATAATCACACGACATTTCCACAGCTGTGGTAATTATACGTCATTAAAAAATAAGAACCTTTTGGAGTTTTTGAAGAACACTTTGCTTGTCTGCCATTTGGTTTGCGATTCTATCCAGTAAGAGTCAGAACCACGCGGCATGTAAAGGCATACACAACCTTACGATTGACTTGGACGACCCACCTCTTCAATCTCCAAGGCATTCTGGCCAATTTCAATAGTTTTTAACCAAAGGACAGCAAGAGGATATTTTCTAAAATATGACCATAAATAACCACTTTTAAGATTCCTTTTTTTAATACAAGCTTTGATTTGCTTGCATGTTATTCTTTTTATGCCCCTTTTCCTTTTAACCCTGTTTTACCTTTTAAACCCCAGACCTATATCAGTGACCTATCACAATGCAATACACAGCACATCTGCAGCATTCATGACACCCAGATGATATACTGTAGAACACATTAACAGCTCACAGTACATAAAATAGCAATTTCTTTTAGTTCTGTCCTCACTCCCTATCATATCTTAACATTCAGAACTAATAAAGATTGATATTAAACAACATTATTAAAAATGACACCTGCAGATAAATATGTGAATAACTCCAAAACTATTTTAGCTAATTACTGCTATGTTTTGTCAAATGATACATGCGTACATTAAGTATGCAGTGCTGATATTATTTGTAGTATATTCAGGGGCCTTTTAAAGTGACTCAGAGTTACTCAAATTCTAATATTAAGTTGCTATCGTAAAATCAGTTGTGTTGTTTGTCATCTGAGGTTGGTTGTATCTATTTTAGGACTTTCTAAAGGACTGAACTACTGTTATATTGTTACAAGTAAAAAAAGCAAACCATTTACTGCATCATGCTGGTTTGGTTACCCAAAAGCAATTGCAGAAATATCTCATCCAGATACTTTTTAAATGTTGTATAGGTTTCCATTTCAGTTACATGACATAGCAGTTGTTTGTTTCTTGTTTTATTTAGTTTCTGACAAATCCTTACTGTATATTAAGATGTGCTTCCTAGTGTAATGAAATAAATTCACTCCAAGAAACGCCACAAAGAGTTGGGGAATTGCCCCGTATAATGTTGTTTGGACTAGACGAAAAAATGAGTGAACAAAACAGAGCCTTTGACATTGTACAGTGGTTACATGAGGATTTACATACAAAATTGTGGCAGGAAGGGATTTAATACAGGAAATGACATCAATGCAGGCAGACAGAAGTGAAGTCATCACAGAGGAGCTGGAAGTGACGTCATTATTTGGAGCCAGAAGTGATGTTATCACGGGAGAGCCGGAAGTGACATCATTATGGAGAAGCCGGAAAGTGACGTCATCTATGGTATTCGTAGACATGATTGTTGTATAGTGGCCATTTTGTGGGACCGGAAGTGCTGAAGGTAAGTGTATGAAATTATTATTTTCTTCTTTGGCTCTGTTGAAAGAGAGAGAGCGGCATTAGTACACATAATCAACCCCTTGTTTTGTGTTGTATCACTAACCTTAGGACTTGTTCGCTGCCTCCTAAGCACAGGTGTGTGACATTGGTTTCACATATTCAAGCACATTCCCTGTAATTTTCATCACTGCCATAGAGAATGTAATTTACAAATTAATCAAAGCAGATCTTTATTGATGCATTTAAGAATTTTGAACACTCTGAATTAGGTCTGCACACAGCATTTCTTCCTAAAGACTGAAGTAGTTTGATCCCATCATCCCATCAATGTTCGTCATGCTGTTTAGTCCCAGGAAGGCCTGTGGTTGTTCTCCTCTGCACAGCTTCAAGTTCTGTTATGTCTTTCTTGTAGCATTGTGACCAGAACTGTACACAATACCCCATGTGCGGTCTTACTAGTGCATTATACATGTGCGGTCTTACTAGTGCATTATACAGTATAGTCTGATATAGTGTGATGCCTGGTGGGGACTGGGCGGTCTCATGGCCATGGAACCCCTGCAGATTTTCTTTTTTTTATCCAGCCCTCTGTAGTTTTTTTTCCCATTTTTTCTGTTCCTCCGGCCATCAGACTTTACTTTATTCCTTGTAATTTAGTATCGCCTAATCTTATTTTCATTTTGTATAAACTTTTCTTTCTTCATCTTGTAAAGCACTGTGAGCTACACCATTTGTATGAAAATGTGCCGTATAAATAAATGTTGTTGTTCTTGATATACTGTGTAATTTAGTCTAATATATAATTAAGTCTAATATTTTTTTGCCTTTTTATTGCTTCTTCAAATTACTTAGATAATGAGAACGTTCTATCAACTAAAAGCTCTGAATTCTTTTCAGAGGTTGCTTCTTGTAAGGGTGTGTCTCCCCCATCTTGTATTACTAACTAAAGTTTCTTGTACCTCTGTGTTACACTTCACACTTGTCTACATGAAGTCACGTCTTCAGTATTTGCCCAGTTTTGAAGGCTGTCCAACTCTTTTTGAAACTAAATGATAATGGTAATGTGTCGTGCTTGTTACACCAAATATAGTGATTAGTTTGATAGGCAAAAAGCTCATATGTAGTCTAATTAGACAAAAGAACCTTCTTCTAGCTGACTTCAGAGCCCCCCAATTGCTTTCTGACAAACTGTAGCCAAGATGCTCTTTTTTGTTTTTTTTTTTTTCTCTTGGCCACTCTCCAATAAAGCTTCGACTGGTAAAGCACCCTACCAACAGTTGTTGTCTGTACAGTCACTGCAGTCTCATCACTGTAACTTGTAACACCTTCAGAGTTCTCATAGCTCACTTAGTGAGAATACTCCGAGAGAACTTTTTGGAACTACAGACTGGGATATCCTTCAGGGATCTCATAATGAGAACATTGAGGAAGTTGTTGACTGCACTACTGACTACATCAACTTCTGTATGGACATTGTAGTTCCAGTAAGAACTGTACGCTGCTATGCTAACAACAAGCCATGGATTACAAGTGACATCAAGGGCCTTTTGAACCAGAAGAAAAGGGTTTTTAAAAACGGTGATCAGCATGAGCTCAAGCGCGTGCAGAAGGAACTCCGAGTCCAGCTCAGGGCGGCGAAGGAGCAGTACAGGAGAAAGCTGGAGCAGAAGTTGCAGAATAACAGCATGAAGGAAGTGTGGCATGGGATGAAGATCATCACTGGCTGCAGCTCGAAGCGGGGTACCACCATTGAGAGAGACGTGAAGAGAGCAAACCAAATGAACAACTTGTTTAACAGGTTTGACCACCCTAACCCACTCTCACTCTCACCTCGGAGTATTGCACCCTCCACACATCCTTCTGCTGATACCAGCATAGGAAAGACATCCCCACCCATAATTACAACAGCGCAAGTGAGCAGAGAGCTGAGGAGACTTCGTGCCAGCAAAGCAGCGGGTCCAGATGGAGTATCGCCACGACTGCTGAAGGTCTGTGCATCGGAGCTGGGGGGCCCTCTACAGCGCATCTTCAACCTGAGCCTGGAACAGGGGAAAGTCCTGAGGCTTTGGAAAACATCTTGTATCACCCCAATCCCAAAGGTATCACGTCCTAGTGAGCTGAATGACTTTCGGCCTGTTGCTCTGACATCACATGTGATGAAGACCATGGAGAGGCTGCTGCTTTACCACCTTAGGCCACAGGTTCAACACGCCCTTGACCCTCTGCAGTTTGCATATCAGGAGAAGGTGGGAGCAGAGGATGCCATCATCTATATGCTACACCGATCCCTCTCTCACTTGGACAGAGGTAGTGGTGCTGTAAGAATTATGTTTCTAGACTTCTCTAGCGCCTTCAACACAATCCAACCTCTGCTCCTTAGGGACAAGCTGACAGAGATGGGATTAGATTCATACCTAGTGGCATGGATCATGGACTATCTTAAAGACAGACCTCAGTATGTGCGTCTTGGGAACTGCACGTCTGACATTGTGGTCAGCAACACAGGAGCGCCACAGGGGACTGTACTTTCTCCGGTCCTGTTCAGCCTATATACATCGGACTTCCAATACAACTCGGAGTCCTGCCATGTGCAAAAGTTCGCTGATGACACTGCTATCGTGGGCTGCATCAGGAATGGGCTGGAGGAGGAGTATAGGGACCTAATCAATGACTTTGTTAAATGGTGCGACTCAAACCACCTACACCTGAACACCAGCAAAACCAAAGAGCTGGTGGTGGATTTTAGGAGGCCCAGACCCCTCATAGACCCAGTGATCATCAAAGGTGACTGTGTGCAGATGGTGCAGACCTATAAATATCTGGGAGTGCAGCTGGATGATAAATTAGACTGGACTGCCAATACTGATGCGCTGTGCAAGAAAGGACAGAGCCGGTTATACTACCTTAGAAGGCTGGCGTCCTTCAACATCTGCAATAAGATGCTGCAGATGTTCTATCAGACAGTTGTGGCGAGCACCCTCTTCTACGCAGTGGTGTGCTGGGGAGGCAGCATTAAGAGGAAAGACGCCTCACGTCTGGACAAACTGGTGAGGAAGGCAAGCTCTATTGTTGGCATGGAGCTGGACAGTTTAACATCTGTGGCAGAGCGAAGGGCGCTCAGCAGGCTCCTATCAATTATGGAGAATCCACTGCATCCACTTAATAGTATCATCTCCAGACAGAAGAGCAGCTTCAGCGACAGACTGCTGTCACTGTCCTGCTCCACTAACAGATTGAGGAGATCGTTTCTCCCCCAAACTATGCGACTCTTTAATTCCACCCGGGGGGGTAAACGTTAACATTCAACATTAGATAGATAGATAGATAGATAGATAGATAGATAGATAGATAGATAGATAGATATACATAGTTATTGTCTGTTTTTCTGTTTTTCACCTGCATTGTTATCATTCTTTAATTTAATATTATTTATTGTATCAGTATGCTGCTGCTGAAGAATGTGAATTTCCCATTGGGATTAATAAAGTATCTATCTATCTATCTATCTATCTATCTATCTATCTATCTATCTATCTATCTATCTATCTATCTATCTATCTATCTATCTATCTATCTATCTATCTAGTGGCCTCTCCCACTAGTCTTCATCTTGCAGTATCACTCAGTTTTGTGGAAGACCTGGGGGTTCATGCATAATGCTGTGCATAGAATTCACACTAAAACATGACATACAGGCAAAAGTTGAAAAGTGTGTATGCACAAAAAAATTCAGATGCACAAAACTGTGCATAGGCCAACTTCCACGCACTTCTTCTACATAAATTCTGGTCTGCGTGAAATGTAATGCTTGTGCACGAGGCTGCTGCCCCACTGCATCTCCTTCCATAATTACACATCTTTGAATATGCAAATCAATATAAATATTCCCTTAAGTACAGCATTCTGTGAAAAGACAATGGCAAAAGCACAGGGAAAAAAGAAGAATTTCAGCGAATGTCAAGTGTAGGCAAGGAAAACCATACTATTTGTTGGTTTAAGCAGTTGTATAAACAACAAACGGAAGTAGATCGAAAGTTCAACTTCAGAAAGTCACACAGTGCCCAAAATAAAAAATAAGTGGTCAGATATCAAAGTCGCCGTGAAAAGGCGAGTATAACCCACCCTCTGAGTGTCATATGTAAGCTTATTAGGGTACAGAGAAAAGAAAAAAGTAGGGAAACAGTGGGGAAAAAAAGCTTGAAATGTCAACTTTAATCTTGAAATTTCCACTCTAATCACATTGTTTGCTTTGTCATTAAAGTAGAACATCATAAACTTCATCTTATAATCGTTTAATTTACTAGTTTCTCAAATCCCATTTTAACTGAAGTAGCACGTTAAATGCTGGGTATTCTATGTGTTCTTCTGTGTACTCTAGGTGTGTGAATCACTTTGTGCTTCTTAAACTGGCTTTCTCTTACATTGACAGGGCACAGAATACATTACATTCATGATATTACATCTCTCTGAACAAATTAAATACTAAGATGTATACTTGATATCATTTTCATGATGATAGGAATTAAAACATGTATTACTCAAGGGGGTCACAGTGGAGCAGTGGTAGCGATGAGCTGACTGACGTCCAGAGATTGTTCCTGCCTCCTTCAAGATGCTTGCTGCACCATGTGTGACCCTTGATGAAGTAATTTATTGCAGCAGTACTGTCTCTTTTAAATGTACTAATCCCTAATTCCTGTCCTTCCTTTTCTTTCTCGAAGTAACCAATCGCCACACAATAAGTTCTGTAATAAATGTCAAGCCATCTCTAAGCTTAGAACGCAGATTCTTCAAAACTTTTAAGGAACATTGAAATATCTTTGTGGTACATGTTTAATTATTCCATCCATCCACGGTTGCAGCAGTCCCAGCAAGCATACAGCGCAAGGCAGGAACAATCCCTGAACAGGGCACCAGCTCATTGCTACTGCTGTCCACTGTGTTAACAGCAATGTATTAACAGCATACATTATTTAAATGAAGTTAAAAGTCTGTCTGTATAATGTAATATACAGTACATACTTTACTGCATTTGATCTTGAAATGATTATCAAGAGCTCGAAAAAAGAAAGTGCTTGGAAATCTAAATCAATTTAGAAGCCAGTCGTCAACATATGTAAATACTTGATCTCTTCTATTGAACTGAATTGAATTCCTTTATTGTCATTGTATGGTACAATGAGATTCAATATACAAATCCTCCATAAACTTATTTTCCTATAAAATATGGGTGGGACAGTGGCGAAGTGGGTAGTGCTGCTGCCTCGCAGTTAGGAGACCCAGGTTCGCTTCCCGGGTCCTCCCTGCGTGGAGTTTGCATGTTCTCTCTGTGTCTGCGTGGGTTTCCTATGGGTACTCCGGTTTCCTCCCACAGTCCAAAGACATGCAGGTTAGGTGCATTGGTGATTCTAAATTATCCCTAGTGTGTGTGTGCGCGCCCTGTGATGGGCTGTCACCCTGCCTGGGGTTTGTTTCCTGCCTTGCACTCTGTGTTGGCTGGGATTGGCTCCAGCAGACCCATGTGACCCTGTAGTTAGGAATTGTATAGCGGGTTGGGTAATGGATGGATGGATGATAAAATAACAATAATAATATGATAAAAAACAATGAAAACTATACAATGTGAAAGCATAAGTGTCTCAGGTTGTGCAATATTACAACTGTAGTGCAAGTTCACAGTGAGCTACTTATTATCTTACTTCAAACAGTTCTACCGGGAGCACTTGATGAATTGATTGAGTGCGTTTATAGCTCTTGGGATGAAACTGTTTCTGTACCATGAGGTCCCTACAGGAAAGGCTCGGAAGCGTTTGCCATATGGAGGAAGTTCAAATAGTCTGTGCGCATGGCTAAGGCAGCTTGTGCTAGAAGCTGTATCCCGATAATTACCTCCAGTCTTGAAACAATCTGCCATAGAGCTTTACGATCAGCTGCTGTAGAGTTGTGATTTCCCACTCAGATGCAGTGGGTTAAAATACTCTGAGTGGTGCACTGAGAGTAGCAACGCTAAAGCAGCTATGGTATTTGGAATAGTTTGGCCATTCCGTGCATCATTATACTGTTACAGGTTGATTACAATCAGATGCCTTAAACTGATAAAGAATATGTGGTTAATTTCAGTGTATTTGATAAAGTTGTGTCAGGGATGTGAATCTAAAAAATAAAGGGAAACCACAAATGAACAGTGGCATTGCTTTGACACTGGGTGCCACCAGTTTGCAAAACTGAGCCAAAAATGTGCGTATGCAATAGTTTGACCTGGCGTGAGAATGGGTGTGGCTTTATGACAAGTTTAGTTTTTATACATCGCAATGTGAGCGTGGAAACGGGTGTACGCAACATTTTTGTGTGTACACAGTTTATACATAAGGTCCATGCTCTAGCAGATCTACAGCTCTGCCATACTCTTTCCATTTCTTAATGATTGATTTAGCTGGATTCCAAGGCATATTCAGTGAGTAGGATATTTTCTTGTCTCCATGTCCTACCTTGTGCTTTTCAGTCCCCTTTTCAAAGAGTTGCCTGGAGTATTCTTTTGTCTTTATTGTGTAGGTTAGGTCACCATACTGACTCATCACAACTTGGATCTTCCAGATTGGGTGCATTCATACTATAATCAAGTGAAATCCCAGATGAGTGCTCTGCACTGAACTAACAATATGATTTCTAAAACCAATTAGCTCCACCAGTGATGATTTAAGGGTGCCATGAGAGGCTACTTATGTGTTCAAAATTTGTGTTTTGTAATTTTGCAGAGATCTGTTTTCACTTTAACATTTAAGTCTTTTTCTGTTTATCAGTGTAAAAATATCCGAAATAAATCTACTGTAATTCAGTGTTGTTATCAAAACTGAGGATGCAAAGTCAAAGTAAGCATTTAAAAGAGAAACACCCTAAACTAAAAAATATGAGAGATGCCATGAGTGAGATGATAGGGTTTGCTTATTTTTCATTCATTGAACAACAGATGAATGCAGTCATGGAGATATAACTTTAAAAAAAAACAAGAGGTTCCTTTCATTAAAATAATATTCCTGAGATACTTCAGAAGAATGTCTTGGTCAACAGTTTTGAAAGCTTTAAAAAACTCAAATAGAATACTGTCACATTAACATTAAGCATTGGTCTTTCAGATGTGGAACAGTTTTCTTGGAATCTTCATGAGGCCACAAACCAGACAGCAATGACTCAAACAAAGCAAAGTCATCTGGGAATTGTGACTGAGAAGAAACAATGTACGCAGGATATTTTGGCAGAAGAAGAAGATTCATGATACAGCATAGCCAGAAATTAGACAGCATAAATGAGTCAACTGTTGGCTTTTTCAGAACAAATATTGTCCTGTCCAAATGTGTTCAATCACCAGAGTATTGTTTTAATTTACATCCAGTGTGAGTAACATTCTTATAATTATTTTTTGCAGTTAGGACTCCACATAGCACTTCTTTACAACACACTGAATGTAACCTGTTTTAAGATTCTAATTTTTAACATATTAACATTTTCACATGAGGTTCTCTCTGGATTAATCACTAATGTTTAGCACACACTCGACACGCTAGTTTGCTGGTTGCTCATTGAATCCCAAATGAGGCACATTACCTGCATTGTGAGGGAGCGCCAGTTACAGCACTACGGCCATGTGGCATGATTCGGCTCACAGCATCCTCATTGTTGAGGGCCTGAGTGGCTGGACCAGGCCAAGGGGATACCCACATACCACCTGGCTGCGGCAGATAGAGGGTAATTTCTGGAGGGTAGGACTGGACTACGTGTCTGCCTGGGGGGTTGCCAACCAGGATCCCAAGCTATTTTGTCTTGTGGTGGGTGCGGCAATGCACTGTACCAGTGCATGCTCCCCAACCTGATCTGACTCTCAGAGGATGAAGCTGTATTCAGTGCTTCATTTATGGTATTGGCCTCTATTTGTTCACCATTGCAGACAGCTCAGCTGTTAGACACATGTCAGGCTCAAGCAGCCTTGATTGCCAAGTACCGGTGTTGTGTTTTCTTCACTGATAAGTCTCACTTGCCAATGGTGCAATTTAGTTTAACACTCCAGAGGTTCTGGTGCAGGACACCATCAGCTATACTCATTTATCATCTTTAATGTGGGTTGATCTTGTAACAAGACATCGAGCCAGTCCTATTGCCTATTCAATGGCCTTCTGTGCACTTTTCAGTGCACATTCTCTGTGTTTTGTCATATTATGTTTTGTACACATTTAATCTGCAATATATATTTTTTAATTTTATTTATGGCACAAATTGTAATAGGAGTTTTATCATCTAAATGATTTCGGTGACACCTCTCTTTACAACATAAATCACTTTTTTAATGTGGACCCACACTACAATATTTAGTTCCCGGTCATTACTTTAACTTGCCTATTCTTACTTGCATAACTTTCACTCATGGCGCCGGAGAGAGGCGACGTGTTCTGTGCTGCTCCTCGCAGACTTTTTGTTTTTGTGTCTGTATTTTTGTTATTGTCGCTGTTTGTACTGTCTGTCCGCTGTTTTATTAAGTACGACCGTACAGTACTGGTAAACATTGGAGCAACAAAGGCACAAGTCGATACTTTTGAAGTTATCTACCAGGGGCTGCTCGCCGCAATAACTCAAGACCAAGGTGGAGGACGCGACCCACCCGAACACGCCCGGAGGACACGGAGGAGAAAACGTGGCCGGCATGCAAGGGAGGATGAAACGCAGAGGACTGCAACTTCCACTGCCTAGCATTTTCCTGGCCAAAGCTCAATCTCTGGACAACAAACTAGACAATCTCTGTGGTAGACTTCGTTTTCAGCGAGATCTGCTTGACTGTTTTCTGTCTCATAGAAACATGGTTCACCACCAGCACACCGGATATGGCTGTCCAGCAAGACGGCTTCTCTATCCACCGCACTGATCGGTTGGTCTCCTCCGGGAACAAGAGAGGTGGCAGGGTATGCTTCCTCATCAACAACACATGGTGTACGGATGTGGAAGTCATTTCACAAAGCTGCTCACTGGACCTGGAGTGTCTGATCATCAAGTGCCGGCCTCTTTACCTGCCTAGGGAGTTTACAGCTGTACACATGGTGGCTGTTTACATTCCCCCGCAAGCAAACACCAGCACCGCACTTAAGGAACTGTACGGCCTCATTACGGACTGTGAAAACACACAACCCGAAGGTCTGGTTATCATCACCGGGGACTTCAGCAAAGCAAGCTTCAGGTCTGTTTACCCCAAATACTACCAACAGGTCTCCTGTTCCACCAAGGGTGCTAATACGTTGGACCCCTGCAACAACACACTCAAAAACACGTACCGCTCGCTCCCGCAGCCGAACCTCGGGCAGTCAGACCACCGCTCTGTGCTTTTCCTCCCTGTTTACAAGCAGCAGTTGAAGCGCGCAGAGCCGGTCTTGCGAGAGGTGCACTGTTGGACCTCAGAAGCGGAGGAGAAACTTAGGGACTGCTTTGAATCTGTGGATTGGGATGTTTTCAAAGAGTCCTCTGAAAATCTGGACGAGTATGCCGCAGTTGTCACAGGGTTCACCGGGAAATATGTGGATGATTGCGTACCCACAAAGTCTGTACGCGTATTTCCCAACCAGAAGTCCTGGATGTGTGCTGAAGTACGCTGGTGGATCCGTGAGCGTAGCAGTGCATTTCACTCCGGAGATACACAGGCATACAAAAAGAGCAGGTATGATCTCCGGAAAGCCATTAAATACGCAAAGCGCCAGTACGCCTACAAACTGGACTCTCAGTTTAACAGCACAGCGGACACTCGTCGGATGTGGCAGGGTATTCAGCTGATCACAGACTACAAACCCCGGACACATGCTGCCACAGCTACTGCCACTTCACTCCCGGATGAGTTGAACGTGTTTTTCGCTCGCTTCAAGCTCGCTAACACGGACAGGCCTGTGCGACCCCCTGCAGCACCGCAAGACTCCAGGCTCTCTGAGGATGACGTGAGGAAGACTTTTTCCAAACTCAGCATCCGCAAAGCACCTGGCCTAGACAGAGTCTCAGGTCGTGTTTTAAAAATATGTTGCGACCAGCTAGCTGCTGTCTTTAGGGATATTTTTAACACATCACTGAGAGTTTCATCTGTCCCCACCTGCTTCAAGCACACAGCCATCATCCCTGTCCCAAAGAAAAATAAAGTAGACTGCCCTAATGATTACCGCCCAGTAGCACTCACTCCCATAGCCATGAAGTGCTTTGTGAGGCTGGTGCTAGAACACATCAAGGACATCATCCCTGACAGTCTGGACCCCCTCCAGTTTGCCTACCGATGCAACAGGTCCACGGAGGTTGAAATCTCCATAACACTTCACACCACCCTGTCTCATCTGGAGAACAAGAACTGTTATGCCAGGCTGCTGTTTGTGGACTACAGCTCTGCATTTAACACCGTCATTCCATCCCAGCTCATCGCTAAACTTCTGGATCTGGGGCTTAGCTCTTCACTCTGCAACTGAGTACTGGACTTCCTAACCGGCAGACATCAGCAAGTGCATATTGGTGGAAAAACCTCCTCCATCATCACCATGAACACTGGCACCTCACAGGGCAGCGGGCTGAGCCCCCTGCTTTACTCTCTGTACACCCATGACTGCATAGCTAAGTAAAGCTCTAACACCATCCGCAAGTTTGCTGACGATACCACTGTAATAGGTTTGATCAGCGAGGACAATGAGACAGCCTGAGGTCAGACTCCTGTCAGAATGGTGTCAGGACAACAACCTCACCCTCAACATTAGCAAAACTAAGGAGATGATTGTGGATTTCCGCAAACAGGCAACGGAGCACAGCCCCATCTACATCAGAGTTGAGGCTGTGGAGCAGGTCAACAGCTTTAGGTTCCTCGGAGTCACCCTCACTGATGACCTTAAATGGTCAAGTCACACTGTGGCAGTAGTCAAGAAAGCCCAACAACACCTCTACTTCCTCAGGAGACCGAGTAAAGCCCGAATGTCCCCCACAACCCTGTGTAGATTCTACAGGTGTACTGAGGAATCCGTCCTGACAGGATGCATTACATCCTGGTACAGCAACTTCTCAGTTCAGGACTGCAGAGCTCTGCAGCGTGAACACAACACAGCAGATCACAGGCACACAGCTCCCTGCGATCCATGACATCCACACTACACGCTGTCTCAAGAAAGTGAACCATATCAGGCGGGACCCCAGCCACCCTGCACTGTCACTTTTCACCCTCCTCCCATCGGGAAAGTGACTAAAGTCCATTTGGACGCGCACCTCCAAGTTCAGGAACAGTTTCTACCCAACTGCAATCAGACTCATGAACAATCAGTAACCTTGTGTCACCTCCACTGCTACCTGCACATATATTTCTCCCACTGTCTCTGTTTACTCTTAGGATTCTAGTTTTATTTATTTACTTATTATATTAATTTATTTATTGTGTGTGGGTTTTTTTTTGTCTATGTTCACTGTCTGCAGGGGCACATGCAAGCAATCATTTCATTGTACATGGTACTTGTAATCTTAACACTTACCAGCCTTTGGGGATGTGCAGTCAGAGCCGGTCCGAGGCATAAGTGATCTAAGTGGCCACCAGAGGACCAACAAGAGCACTTGAAATATCCCAAACAAGAACTTATTTTTTTTAATCATTATTGGAGTTACAAGGTTCTAACTTGGAAAACATGAGAAGAAGCAGCAGGAAATTTCAAGGAACACAAACAGTTTATTCATAAATTGTTACAAAACACAAACTGATGTTGTTGTAGTGTCTGCATGTATTAGATGCTTTCTACAGTTTATCTGGTCTGGTTGTCTGATATGACAGACCTTTCTGTTGTCTATATGTTGTCATCAGCCTGAAGAAAATGATAACTTATTTATCATGACAGTATCTTTCCAAGTCCAAATAAGAACAATGTCCTTCGTTTTCTTTTTTGAGCTGGAAAAAATATTTTAATGCGTCATGTCATCTTTCATGGCGACTCTGCCGAGTCATTTTCAACAACAAATTTTCAACAAATTGTCAGTCTCGCCAAAAAGCAACTTCAATCAGCAATCAAACTACAACACAGGTGCACCCATCTCATGTTATTAAAACGAGGAAATAGTTTGGAGGGCACAGATGAACTCTATTCCCCTATTTCTGTTTGATGAAATTTACCGGGAATATACAGGAAAACTGCTGCATTTTAAGTATAAAATATAAGTAATTGTGCATGGTGTCGGACATAAAGTGTGATGTATACATCTTGACATCTTGGTATTCTGGCATGGATCCGTGTCGCTCGGATTTAATGTACGAGATTTATCCAAAATCTCATTAACAATACTACGTGTTATGGCCCTGCAGTAAAGCAGTGTTTCCACATGACAAAGAAATTGGAAAAATGACAGATAGAACTTTATAATCTTAAGGGAACATATTAATATTTTGTTATATATTATGTCTGATGCACTGATTAGCATCAACAACAACGTTGGCCGTCACATCTCTTATACTGTAATGATGTCATAAAAGACTTTGCCTCCAGAAAAGCCAGGAAAGAGTGATTCTAAGGTGAAAGTGTAATATTGAGGTAGATTGTAAGGGGAACAAATAAGAATATCTGAAAAAAAGAAGTAAATGCCTTACATTTTATTTTAGAATTTCTTTGCACATCTGTTACAAAGTTTTCATAATTATTCAGCTTATTGTTCAGTTATTGTAATGTTACAGGTTCATCTTCTCATTTTATGTCATTATTTAAGTATTTATTTAATTTATTTGATGTTTTCTTAGTTTTGGGTTGCATTTTTTATTTTTAAAATACTGTATATACTCACGTTTAAGTTCTCCCACTAATAAGTCGGGGCTTGACTTTACCGTATAATTTCTGGTATTTTATAATGTCGGTCGTATAAGTTGAATGCGGAAAACTCACGCTATTGGTCCAAGAGATTATGATATGCTAACGCCCACCTGAGACAATAACCACAGAGCACATGGCCTTTTGTTTCTATGTATTATGCCTATATGACCACACGGTAATACCCAAACTATTCCAAAGCGATGTTTACACTGATTTGTGTTTTTTGTTTCTCACACCGTCATACACCTTTATTGTAAATGCGCCCCTTATCTACGATGGAGTGTTCGATTGGAAGAAAATATGAAACTGGTTTTAAATTAAAAGTCGTTGAAGTGGTGAAAGAAATTGGTAACTGTGCTGCTGCAACAAAATTCGATGTGTCTGATTCAATGTAATGTATTCTGTGTCCTGTCGACATAAGAGAAAGCCCATTTAAGATGCACAAAGTGATTCACACACATAGAGCACATAGAAGAATTTTAGGTACGATGTGATCTGGAAAACTTTACTAAAATAAACTTTGATTTTAAGATTAAGTTTATCACACTCTACTTTAATGACAAAATAAACTATGAGATTAAAGTGGTCATTTTGACCTTTTTCTTCACTGTATCCGTATTATTTTCTTTTCTCTGTACATTAATACACTTCTGTATGACACTCAGATGGTGAACTATGACTTGCCTTTTCACTGTGGCTTTGATATCTGACCACATCTCTTTTATTTTGGGCACTGTGCGACTTTCTGAACTTGAATTTTTGAGTTTCTCCGCCACTCTGTATCACTCGATCAATCTCCTATTGTTGTTTATACCACTGCTTAAGCCAACAAATAGTGCATTTTTCCTTAACTCCACTTCGCATTCTCTGAAATTCTTTTTTTCTTTTGCTTTTGCCATTGTCTTTTAACCAAACCCTCAATGGAAGGTGCTATTTATATTGATTTGCATATTAAAACATGCCAAATTATGGGAGGAGTCTGGGTGGGATGGCAGACGCTTGCATGTGTGTTACTTTTCACGCTGATCAGGATTTATGGAGTGGAAGTGTGTATAAGTTGGCTTCCACATGGTTTTGTACATCTATATTTTTTTGTGCGCATGCGCATTTCCACTATTGTCCGTATGCCATGTTTTAGTGTGAATTCTGCACACGCCGTTATGCATGATTCCCCTGGAGATCAGAAAATGTCAACAACAGCATCAAGACAAAAAACAAAATTCAGAGTCAACTCAGACCAGATCTTATCTGATGAAACATCTGTCTTCACCCATTTCACGTCAAGATGTGTCTCTTTCTCTCTTTGTCCCACCACTGATGTCTGAAATTAGCTCTTTATTTGTTCATGATCAGGACCAGGCTTGGTGAAATCTAGAGACTACCAAAGGACAGGAAGGAAATACTGAAAAAATAAATTCAGGCAGTGACTCAAAAGTGTAAAATGGACTCTGAAAGGAAATCTCAACTGTAAAAGCAAACTGAGATTTAAAAAAAAAAGAGAGTAGACACATCATAATAAAAAGTAGGTGTTCTGTGCTGAGGCTGCATATGCTATGTATGCTATGCTGTGCTGTTTAGAATGGTGGCATTTAAATGTATTCAAAAAGACAAGTACCTTTCTGATATGATGGTGTGCACTAAAGCTGTGTGCAAATTGTTTTCATCTGAATCTAAAACACTTGAAAAACTGGCCCAAATGTCTGATGTCAGAATCTTTTACAATGATATGCCACAATGGCTGGCTTTGACTGCCCTTTGCACATCTGCCAAATTTATTTTCTTAAAATGTTTTGAGTCACTTTTGTACAAATGAAGCTTTGTAAAAATAATAAAATTATGATTGGACTTTCAATACATAAACAAAAAAGACCTTTGATATGTAATGGTTTTGCTCAAATTGAAATAAGTGATATTTTTTACTGAAGTTTTATTGAAATCTATAGGCAATTTGTTATCCTGAATTTACCTCACGATATCAAATCTGACTGCCCATTTCCACCTACATGGAAGCAAAAAGGTCCCACGCCCACAACTTCTGTGTTTCATCCCAGTCCATGCAGAGAACACTACTGAGAAGATGCTTACAAAACAGAAATTTGCATTGTATTTATTCAGGCCGCATCCACAAACAATAGAAGGCCTCAAACTAACCATTGCCCATTACACCATTAGGTTCAAATCTCACCTCTGCCACCAATATAAGATTTGTAAAAGACTTGTCATAACAAAAGAACACTCATGAAGTTTAGTGAAGTGGATGACAAAAAAAGGCACTTGAAATGTGCTCATTTTTGGCATTATTTATATGCTGTAGAAATCTTGCACAAATTGCATTTCTTGTTGTTTTGGTTATTATTGTTTTTGTAATGTCCCCAGGACAAAAGTTAACAAACCCTAGTGTCATGTTTCAGGCTCAGGGATTTTTCTTCCTTTAATCCAGCAATATGATTATGACTAGATACATCCAAGAATAACCAACCATTAATATAATATACCATATTTTAATCCGTATCAAGTCAATGAAACTTCTGGGCTATTGATCTGGTCAGTTAAGTAGCAGAGGGGGTTGTTAATCAGTTTCAGCTGCTTTGGTGCACTTGAGGGGCAACAATGAGATGACCCCCAAAACAGGAATGGTTTAACAGGTGGAGGCCACTGACATTTTTCCCTCCTCATCTGTTTTTTCACTAGTTTTACATTTGGCTACGGTCAGTGTTACTACTGGTAGCATGAGTCCAACCTCTCCAGGATGGCACTCAATATGTTCCATTGCCAGAAGTTTTGCTGTGTCTCCCAGCACAGTCTCAAGGGCATGGAAATTCCAGGAGACAGGGAGTTACTCGAGGAGAGCTGGACAGGGCCGTAAAAGGTCCTTAACCCATCACCAGGACCTTTGGGCAAGGAGGAACAGGATAAGCACTGCCAGAGCCCTACAAAATGAACTCCAGCAGGCCACTGGTTTGAGTGTCTCTGACCAAACAATCAGAAACAGACTTCATGAGGGTCATCTGAAGGCCCGACCTCCTCTACTGGGCCCTGCACTCACTGTCCAGCACCGTGGAGCTCGATTGGCATTTGCCATAGAATACCAGAATTGGCAGGTCCACCACTGGCACCCTCTGCTTTTCACAGATGAGCACAGGTTCACCCTGAGCACATGTGACAGACGTGAAAGGGTCTGGAGAAGCCATGTAGAATGTTATGCTACCTGTAATATCATTCAGCATGAATGGTTTAGTGGTGGGGTCAGTGATGGTCTGGGGAGGTATATCCATGGAGGGACGTACAGACCTCTACAGGCTAGACAACGGCACCTTGACTGCCATTAGGTATCGGGATGAAATCCTTCGACCTATTGTCAGAGCCTATTCTGGTGCAGTGGGTCCTGGATTCCTCCTGGTGCATGACAATGCCTGGCCTCATGTGGTGAGAGTCGGCAGGCAGTTCCTCGAGGATGAAGGAATTGATACCATTGACTGGCCCCCAGGTTCATCTGACCTCAATCTAATAGAACACCTTTGGGTGTGACATTAAGTTTCGGTCCATCTGACGCCACCAGGTTGTACCTCAGACTGTCCAGGAGCTCAGTGATGCCCTGGTCCAGATCTGGGAGGAGATTCCCCCTCATCATGGTGTGCTTCCCTGAGTGGCAGTGAAGTAGTCTGACATACCCAGCAACTCAGATCAAGTAGCCTGTGAATAACCCAGACAAAATGAAACAGGTTTGTCATAGCAGGCTTGTATGAGTATGACAGTCGAGAATCTATGGGCGTTCAGAAGTAGAATACCTACAACATGTCATAAATTACACCTTTTATTAGTTTTTTTGTGTGTCTCCTGCCTGGGATAAAATTAATTTTGACTTCTTTCTAAATATTTTCAGACACAGGGAATTGAATGGTGCACCATATGTTTTGATCAGATGCGTCCCTGAAAAGTTTATAATTATTAACTGCCATTTTAATCGCTATTTTCTTTTGACCACAGGGTTTGCTATTTTGGAATAGTTGCACGGTCATTGTCATGGAAATCTTTTTAATGATGCATTGGGAGTGTGCAGTGGGTGGCGTCATTTGTGCGACTGTATAAAAGTCACTTCTAATGTTCCCAGAGTACCAGAGATTGATTTAATTAGTGATTTTGCAGTTGTTATAATTTTTTGTGATTCCTGACTATAGATACTAGCTCTAAGCTTTAGATGTTTGTGGCTGAACTCTGCTTACCTGGAAAGCATTTGTCAGGCATCATCTTACAAATTGTCATAAAAGGGACATGCTTGTGATAATTTAGAAATGTGAAACTTCGCTGAAAAGGCATCACAGAATCAATCAATTTGTCATCCCCACAATTGCTAGTCATATAATCGGACATCCTTAGGTGACAAGATCAGCAACTGCAATCATCATGTTTGACACCCCTTCTGAATAGACATTGTGTAGTATGCCACCAGCTTAAGAGACAAAGAAGCCATCAAGGTGTGGCAGAAGGCCGCCACAAGCCAACCTACCCAATTCGTGACAGCTAAGAAACTGATTAGTAAAGATCATAGACTGGGTGAAGATAGAAATGAGAAACGTCACACTCATAAAGGTTTGGGGTTGATTTCTCTGTATACTGGAAGGTTCGAGTTATCGATATAGACTGATACAATGATTATTAATCATCACAAGGACAACAGGATCGTGAGATGACCGGATTTATATACACGACGGACAGCAAATGATGTACATAAGGAATGATGGGAAAACACAAAAGTGTCGGAGATGATGTGGAACTGCAGAGCCGGAAGTGAGGTCATCAGATTGGGTCAGAAGGAAGGTAATTGTTGTTAATGAAGGATTGTTGATGAGTCTTCAAAGCGGTGCGTTTATTCACTTGGTTTTCTGCTAAATAAAAGAGAGAGGTATTAGTACTCTGCTCCAAACCCCATTTCTTTGAGTTATCACACTTTGTTGAGCCTGTTGGCTGCTCCCTAATCGTGCATGTGTGACAACTGGTAAATGTTTTTTAAGAAAAGAAATTACTCACTACATGTGCAGTGAAAAGACATAAGTAGTGTACGATATCAAATATTATAAGTAATGCATGTATCAATACCACCATACTGTGTTTACAGGGGAATCTTTAAAGGGGATACAGGAGGCAGTGTAGGAGTAATCCTTCTCTCTACCCTCTCCATGCCAACAGAGTCCCAAAAACTGAAGACTGACATCACCCTTGAACTCTACCTACCAGTACAATAAATTCCTGTCATCAGTTAGTGGTAGTCTGACAATGTAGGGAGACAGAGGAGACACGCTTGTTTGGGGATAGACAGAGAGAGATAGCAAACAGCATAAGATGATTTTTCCTCATTACAGTAGGAAATGTTTAGATGACCCCAAGAGTGAATGTGTGTGTTGTTCTCGAGTGATGAGTAGCTACGATAAGGTGGCACCCCTCATCTTTTCCTTAGTCCTTACATGCTTGCTTGACAAAGGTAAGAGGCTACACAGCCACTACTACTAAAAAAAGCTGACAATAAACTAAAGGAAACTTCTTGACACTAGCTAAGTTTAGGAACACAAGTATAAAAATAATCTCTTGTTGACTTCTATGATGACAAGTAACTAAAAAAATCTCCTGCTCCCCCACACCACACATTCAGGCTGAAAGGAGCAGCCCTCACACTTTCATTTCCTGTGAATTTGCTAGACAGGTGTTATGGGCTTTATTGCATTTGCTGTCATAACTAGGGAGATAATGATGCCTTCCCTTCAGAGTAGGAAGGGCTAATGAAGTTCATGATGATTTGCTGGATAATTGGCCGTATTTTCTTTGAGACATGTGCATGTGAAAACTGATCTTGCCAACGCAAGTTCAGATAATGAAATGATATTACGATGGAATGGATAGATGAAACAAAGAGCAAGAGAAAGCCACTCAGTCCTTCAAGCTTGTTTGGTTAGATGCTAGCTAAGATGTTCAACTTGTCCATCCAGGTATTTTTATAAACTTCAGATACTGCAGTTTGTTCCAAACTCCCACTGTGACTAATAAGAACATTTCTTTCATTGATGGCAAAGGTTAGAACACAAAACACTGAAACAGTAACAGCAAGACAGATTAGGATTGAACAGTCAGACAAAGTTTCACAAGTTGGGCAAAATCTTGATTAAAAAGTTAATAATTGTAATCATTTACATATAATGTAAAATAAAGAAGAGTGGTCACCCTTTCAGAATTTTTGATGTCTGCATGAGGTTCCCTTGTAGCCTTCTCTGCTCAGAACTAAACAGGTCCTTTGAGTGAAGGACACAGCCTTTAGTCCCAGGATGCCTTTTGCTGCTGTGCTCAGGTTGTCTTCTATAGTGTGGTCAGGTCTGCAGAACTGCACAGGGGACTCCAGATGCGGCCTCGGTAGTACATGACACGGTCTGACCAGAACATTCTTTTATCTACTTTCAGGAGTTTTTATAACATAACTTAACACATTAATTGATTTAATTGGATGGATAGTTTGCTTTATGAAGAATGTCATTGCCCATTTCAGTGTATGTGCATCTTTGTACTACACTTCCCAAGTTTTTGTCCAGTACTAAAATTCATTCAAAGTCTGTTTTTACTGCTTCCTTAGTACTAGCTAATGTCAATTACTGCTTAGTTGTGATGTTATTGATAAATTTTGCAAAATTCAGTATGGGACCAGGAAAGAAGAAAATGTAAAACATGTATATTAGTTTCACTAGTAAAAATTCTGTGATACAAAATATACACTATATGGCCTAAAGTACGTGGAGGCCCCACCAAATTATTGAGTTGAAATGTAACAGCTGAACCCATTGTTAACATCAAGCATGTGGCCATGCAAACTCCATTGACCAATAGTAGAATGGGTCTTACTGAAGAGCTCAGTTAGAGATGGCATAAGATGTCACCTAGAAAGTAAGTGCTATTATTGTCAAGCGGAGGCATTGAGGGGCAACAACAGCTTCATGACAATGTGGTAGACCATGCAGAGTCACAGGGTGGGATGTTCATGCTGCATAGAAATCACCTCTCTTCTGTTGCATCACTCACAACAGACTTCCAAACTGCTTCTGGAAGCAACATCAGCACAAGAACAGTGTGTCAATATTTTCATGAATTGGGTTTCAATGACAGAGCAGCTGGACTCAAGCCTATGATCTCCATGTGCAGTGCTAAGTGTCAGCTGCAATGGTGTAAAGCATGTTGCCATTGGACTCTGGACCAGTGGAAAAGCTTTCTCTGGTGCGACAAATCACACTTTACTTTCTGAAAGTCTGAAGGACGAATCTGGGTTTGGTGAATGCCAAGAGAATGCTACCCTCTGGATGGCATAGTGCCTCCTATAAGGTGTGATTGAGGAGGGATTATGGTCTGAGGCTGTATTTCTGGGTTTGGTTCCAATGAAGGATGCTGTTAATGCTGCACAATACAAATATATTTTAGAGAAGTGTGTGCTTCCAACTTTGGGGAAGGCCTTTTTCGGTTTCAGCATGACTGAGCCCCTGTGCACAAAAGCAGGTCCATAAAGACATGGACAAACTTGAGCAGTCTGCACAGAGCACTGACCTCAACTCTGTTGAACACCTTTGGGAGGAATCAGCCTGCTAGCCAGTTCCTCTTGTCCAACAACATTACCTGATCTCACAAATGGTGTTTTAGCTGAATGAACAGGCATTCCCCAAGAAGCATGATAAAATCTTAAGGAAAGAGAAGAGTGGAGGCTGTTTTAGCCATAAAAGGGAGGCTAGCTCCATGTTAAGCCAAACAGTTTTGGAATGGGATGTCCAACAAGCTCATATGGGTGTGATGGTGAGGTGTCCACAATGTTGTTGGCCATGTAATGTATTAATTTTTGCTGTATGTTTTTCTATATGTAACGGGAAGTCAAGCAAAATGACACCTCTTATTGGCTAACTAAAATGATTACAATATGTAAGCTTTCGAGGCAACTCAGGCCCCTTCTTCAGGCAAGATGTGATACAGAGACTGGAGTTCCCTGTGTTTATATAGACACCTGGACAGATACAGCATTGGAAAATCCTTTAAGTAAGACATCTTATATGTAAAAAATTAATAGACCTGTTCAGGCTATGATTAATTTAGCTAGAGATTAGAACAATGTATATTCAAGATCTTTGGATAAGATAAGATATGCATTAGAGGCTTGGCAGAGCATTATCAGTGAAGATCCTCAGCATCTGGTGATGTCTATGAAGTACAGACTTCAAGCAGTCATTGCATGCACAGGATATGTGACAAAATCCTAAATATTATGGCTTGAATAGACCTGCCATTGCTGTGTGCCAAACATTATGGTGCCCTTAAATGGGAGGTCATATGTACAGTAAAAAGTGTTGTAATTTCTACATTGTGTGGCTGAAATGTGTACAAATACCCTTTAATGAAAGTCTGTAATGTGCACTTTAATCACGTCTGATTTGTTTGATTGTAATTTTAAACTTTGAAACACAGAGGTACAGTGGAACCTCGGTTCACGAACTTTCTCGGTACACGTACAAATCGGTTTACGACCAAAAAGTTCGCCAAACTTTTGCCTCGGTTCACGACCACACACTCGGTATACGAACAAGCCAGGTTCCATTTTGGTTTGTACGTGTTCAGTCTCTCCCATTGCATTTCCTGTGCAGAGAGCAAGAGAGAGCGAGAGCGCGAGACACACACACAGGCAGCACACACACAGGCAGCGCGAGAGAGAGAGCCGCGCACACACACAGGCAGAGAGAGAGAGAGCTGTGCAGCGCCAGAGAGAGAGACAGACGCGCACACACACAGGCAGCGCGAGAGAGAGAGATGTGCACACACACAGGAGCGCGAGAGAGAGGCGCGCACACACACAGGCGCTCCAGGCTTGCAAAAGAGAGAGAGAGAGCGAGAGAGGGAGAGACGCATAAGGTAGAGAAGGCTTGTTTTTGTTTTCAATTGTTTACAGTGATTGCTTCGTAGCCTGCATTGTTGCAATGTTACTTTTCTTGGTGGTTTATTAAATTACGGATTTTTCAAATGTTCATTTTTTCCCCTGTGCTTAAAACTCATTAAAAAAAAGTGTTTTTAGCGAGCGGTTCCTAGCACTACAGCGTGAACTATTGCAGTTAGTTTTCTCTGTTGTTCAAGGTTTTCTCAGAGTTATTCAATGTTTTTACATTTAGTTTACTATTACACTGTGCATTCTATGGTATAATTAACTATATTTGTGCTTAAAAATGAAAAAAAAATATATATTTACATACAGTTCGTACGGTCTAGAATGGATTAATTGTATTTACATACAATCCTATGGGGGAAATTGCTTCGGTTCACGACCAAATCGGTTTACGACCAGAGTTTTGGAACGAATTTTGGTCGTGAACCGAGGTTCCACTGTACATCAAGAAAAAATGTGTCCCAAACATTATGAGTACTCTTATCTGTCATTAACAGACAGCATTTCTAAACGTCTTTCAATCTTGGACCTAAAAAGTGTTTTTAACTGACATCTGACATTCCAAGTAAAGGATGAAATGTGGAAGTAACGCTGAGCTTATTGTACCAAGTAGAAGCAGTTAATCCAATAGGAAAAACTTTTCAAATAATTTTTTACTATTGGAGCCCTTGCAAGGTTAAATGTCTGGCTCAGGATTTCACAGTGTAGTGGGTGCAGGAATTGAACCCACAGCCTTGTGCTTTACAGTCCAGATGGTTATAAACTGCACTTCACTGCCGTCAAAGGTTTTTATCTTTGCACTTTGATCTGCGTCCTGTGGCGAGCGGCTGGGGGCGGTACCCAGCAGGGACGCCCGGAAGGACCAAAGGAGGGATTACGCCTCCTCCGGACCACGAGGGGGCAACCGCCCTGGTGGCTATGGGGACCACGGGAAAGGAGCATGGAAGCTCAACCCTATAGGGGCCCATGGTTACCGCCAGGGATCGCCCAAATGCCTGGAGAACCCTGGTCCTCAGCACTTCCACCACACCCGGAAGTGCTGGGGGGACGAAGACCAGGGACACCCGGAGTGCTTCCGAGTGCACAGCCGGCAGTTGCGCCACACCAGGAAGTGCCGGCGGAAGTTCATCGGGAGGCACCTGGAGCACATCCGGGTGAATATAAAATATAAAAGTCTCCATTCGATGGCTGGAGTCAGGTGGAAGAGGACGGAGCTCGGAGGAGAGGAGTGGCGGCGGTCACAAAGAGAGGCATAGTGAAGAGCCTGGACTGTGGGTGATTAGTACAGGAGTACTGGGTTGTGTGCACTGAAAATGTATAATAAATGTGTGTTGGTGATTGAACCTTCAGTGTCTGCCTGTCTGTGTCTGGGCCACCTCCCATAGTCCTTACACAAAATCACAAAAGAAGGAGAACTGCAAAATCAATTTCAGGTGCACACTTTCCAATGGAGCTGATACCAGACAATGAAAGTACCATTTGATGAT
Source organism: Erpetoichthys calabaricus (assembly GCF_900747795.2). Taxonomy (NCBI): domain Eukaryota; kingdom Metazoa; phylum Chordata; class Cladistia; order Polypteriformes; family Polypteridae; genus Erpetoichthys; species Erpetoichthys calabaricus. Next base: position 28,777,427 of record NC_041401.2, read on the forward strand.
GCAAGTTCAACTTGAAGAAGTCTTATTGAGTTCATGTCAAGGCAGAGGTCATCCACGGCATTGACCATTATGGTGGTATCCAGGCTATGTGGAATGCCTCTCGCTGTCTGGCCTTGCATTTAGCAGGCTGTACTCCTCTGCCACTGCTTGATGGGATGCAAGTTGAGAATCACGTTATGAGCTCGACTGAGGAGCTGCCATCTCTAAACCTGAAAATGACAACAGAATTTACAAAGAAACATTCTTTATTCCGATTGTTTTTTTTACTTACTTGTTACTATCCCATTGGAGACAATTTGATTTATTCATCTCAGTTCAAAGTGGGTGGTGGAGATTAGAAGTTTGTGTTTACCTGAAGCAGAGTTTCTTATCTGTCAAAGCCCATATTGGTATTGCTCCCCTTATTTTGTCTCCCCAATGTGACAATCAGTAACATAAATACCTGAACTGTTTAGTTACATTATCTTTTTTTTATCTATGCAACATAAGGTAATTAGTCCTTTCTGATTTCATCCCTCTTTCACTGTGTTTAAATTATAATTTTATTAAAATAGAAACACCGGTAGCCTGAAATGTTTAAAGAAAATCACAATCGCATTAGAGTTGGATTATAATTTTAACATTTGGCAAAATTCACCTCATGTGTTGTGTAGGTGGCAACGTGAAGTTTTAGAGTGGGCAAGTTTGACATTTTACTACTTTTTGGCAAAGGACAATGCATTTGTTAAACAAACAGTTGTTTAAAACCTTATTTGAGGTCATATTTATCTTTTTTGTATCTGTGAAACATGTCTCAGGACATTGAGTTTTGCCTCTTTTTAGCGCAACACACAATGACACCAAGTCCTTCAAAGGTGTGTGCTGCTAGGATTGGTGTCAGCTCTCCATGGCTGTTTATGGCAGAGCCAGTCAATCAGTTAGCCAGCATCTGAGGGTTGCCATTCATGAATTTTAAGGGACTCCAGTGCACTCTAAGCACTGAGTGGAATCAGGTCATCAAATTGAAATGATACTGAGTTGGCACTGTAAAAGTGCACACACTCTGTACATCAAGGGGCGCCATATATACACACTTGTACAGACACCAAGTGAACCCCCAGGTCGTCGAAGTCTAATAATACCGAATACCCAGTATGGACAATGAGAGGTAACATCCATCCAAATGGGTACTGCTTTATGGAGAGTAAATTAATGTTTTTAAAAGAATGAATAGACAGATGTTTGTGGAAAAACAGAATGTGGTAGGTTGCATGTGGTTGATATTTATTAAAAATGTAAAGAATTACCTGTATTATCCAGAAAGCATTGCTTTTTCAGCAGTCATTCTTTAAAATTGAAGAGGAACTTCAACTGTCCCATGCATAAAAGGTGACATTGTTAAAGAAAATACTCCACCCAAAAAATGATATTTGTTTGACATGTTACTTACCCATGTAGTTTGTAGTAATGGATGAGAAAAAAATTTCTATCTCATGTCTTCATGCAGAATAAGAGAAAACATGTTTATGATATTATAAAATGTTACGTTGATCCAGGCTGTGCAATGGTAAACAGTGTGAAAAGAATTCATTGTAAAAAGAAAAAAAAAATGTCAGGTTACTCGTGTCGCATACCCCTCATGTCCGTTATCCAGTCATATGCTCCAAATTTGCAAAATGCTTGCATTTTTTGCTAAAATATGATTAACAGTTACTTCCAGACAAAGCAGCGTACACTGAAAACAGGAAAACATATTCCCATAATTCTGTGATTTTGAACTGAAGATGGGACTCTTGACCACTGAATGGGTGGGAGAGGCAGTGTGGAGAGACACCAAAGCACACCCTTTTGTCATTCCACATTAACCAGAAGGTTGATAGAACCAGGATTGGGGCTTACGCATTCAAGACTCTTTGAATTTGGTTATATTTAAAAATAAACTGACAGTCAAAGGAGTAACAATGTCCATAAATTAGATCAACTTCACCATAGGGCACTGTTGCTTGGATAACAAAACCTGTTTCCATACTAGATATTGAGAAACCTTTAAACATATACAAGCTTTCCACAGAGCTAAACTTGTTTTACGTTAAAGGATTACTGTTCTCCATTCCTTATTTTTAATACCCTGTAAGGTAGGAATTGTCCCAGGAAGGGATGCCATTACATTGCAGGGTGAAGTCATGTATGATGTTGGACTAACAAATGAACTCAACATGCATATCTCTAAGAAATGTCAATAAACCAGAAAATTGATGAAGACACAGCTCGACTTCACATGGATAACAACTTGCCTAGCGCTTGAACTGAGGTCTTTGGGAGCATCAGGCAAAGGTCCTAACTACTGGGCCATCAAATCACATACAAAGATTTCACAATCAAAGCTAAATTTAATTCAAAACAGTAAAAAAGATATACTTTAATATTAACATAATTAACAAAACCAAGGAATACAGCTCTTGAAAGACAGCATGTGTTTTCATTTCTAGAAATTTCCACAAGGGGGCTTCCTACTCTAAGAATTTATGATATTTTCAAATTCCATCTCTATATGAAGAACTCCAAATAGCTCTCTATTGAGAGAAAGAAAAAAACAGCAGATGAATCAAAGGAAAAATCTGGATTAAAATGCATCAGAAATAATTGTATAAAAAGTTCATTTGTTCATTATGAAAGACCAGGATTTAAAATGTTACATATTGCAGTGCTATTAGTTTTTGGTCAGATTCCCATTCTTAAGAAATCCCACCTTAGTATGAAATTCAGATGAGAGGAGCCATTGAGGATGGTCACTATTGTCCTTCCTTTCCTCTTTTCTCTTTGTCATTACGTCAGCATCCTCTGTAGGCCCTGAGCCTCACCACCACTTTGCTCCATTCTGGATGCTCTTTTTGTTGTCTTCCTCAAGCCAGTTCCTGATACATCTTTTTTCGTCAAACTTTTCTCCTCCATCCGTTTTAAGTCTCCAAACCATCTGAACTTTCCCTTCTTTATATCTCCTACCATATCCATATTCCTGAATAGCTCATAGATCTCCCAATTGGTTTTCACTTTCCATCTCTCTTTCTCTTTCAGTGTTCCAAAAATCCTTCTCAATATTTTTGGAGGCCGTCAGCAATCTTTCAATAATTTTGGTTAGTGTCCATATGTCTGATGCATACATTACCACTGCTTTAATAGCATTTTTATCAACTTTAATTATCAAGTTCATAGTTGTTGTTAGTTGATTAGACTTTCAAGGGCAAAGAAAGACCACTTGCCTGCAGTGATTCTGGCCTTCATTTTTTCTTTTACATCATTTTTATGATTTATTATGGTTGGAAGGTATTTAAAAACTGTTGACTGACTTGTACTGTCCAAGCTGCAGGTTCATACCTTGTGCTCATCACGCATCACATTTCGATGTCATTATGTACTTCATTTTATTTCATTATTGGTTCTCATTGGTTTTGGTGCCGTGTACAACCTTTATGCATTCATTTTCTAACTCTTTCTGGGTTCAGCATAACAAATCTGTACCATCCACAAAGCTATCCACTGATTCATCTTGTTGTAAATACATCCTTCCCTGTGTTACTATTGTTCACTAAATCCAAAAGTGTTCACTGTGATGTAACAACCACACAAATGCTGTTGAGAGAAAAGCCAAACAACACTAGTTGTAGGAAAACCTCTGGCTCAACAGTAAGGAATCATCTATCCTCCTGGTCATACATGACCTACCAGCCCAACCTCTTGAAAACGTCCAGGAGCTCCATCCCACAAGGTGCCCAGCCTTCAGAGTAGGAACCTTCATTTATTATCCATTCTTTTTCCTTGTGAGAGTCTTGTCTCCATATGTTTCACATCCTCACACAGACAGGCTGGTCATGAACTCCTTAGACGTATAAGATGTGGCCACTTGCGGTCAATTTCACCTACATATTGTTGGCGATTAATATTTTTAAGTAGAAGTGAGGTATTTTTGAAAATGGTATTTCAGCATAAAGAGGAGAGAATGGGAGGTCAAATTTCAAATTCACTGTAATGGTGTAGGCCTATAGGCAGCCCTGACTGATTTCAAAGGGAGGGACTAACAGCTAGAAAAATTAAACAGAAGTTAAGGGGGAAGAGAAGAAGATAGTGAAACTGCACAGATCTACACCTGACCTTAACTGGTGGGGAATAGAAAGCGTGCGCCATAGCGACCTGAACATTCTGAGCCACAAGACACAAAAATACTGCAGCTCAGAGCATTGTGATGCCATCAAGTCAAGCCAAGTGGCTTTATTATCATACCATCCATACACCATATTGCAGCATACAGTGGAACAAAATAACATTCACCAGGACCGTGGTGCAACATATACATAAATACAGGGCAAATTCAGAACAGTTAAATAAATATGCTATACTATACACACATGAATGAATGAATAAATAAATAAATAAATAAATACATAGGTTAAGATAAATAAATAAATAATATGCAAGTGAATAGAGTCTCATGATTTGAAATAGTGATAAATCAACAATAATAACAACTAATAGTAGTAACGTGTAATAAATGTACTGCATATAAATAAGCCACTAGTTCAAAGTCCAGACAGCCATGTAGTAGAAGCTGTTGCAGAACCTGGCAGAACAGGTTTAGATACTATCAGCACTACAGTTACTACAGTTCATTCTGCCAGATGGACGTGGGACAAAGAGACCACGATGAGTCCAGAATGGAAAACAGATGATACTGGAAAGCAATGTTGTAAACTATAAAACAGTGGGAGTTCCAGCCCGCACAGGACCACAAACATCTGTCAGCTAAATGCTACATGAAAAGACCAGACAATCAAAATAAAGGAGGTAAGACTTAGGTTTCAGAGAGAGGAAGGGAAAGACGGTGAAAGAATGGAGGGAGCCAAATGGCATTACACAGGGAGTCTGGATGGGTTGATGTCTTCTTCTAAATTTTTTTAGTTACTCAGGATGTTTCTTTGTGCTATCACACAAGTGCACATGGGAGGCTGTCTAAGGGCTTAAGTGGGAATAAAATGCAGAGGCAGGAGTTGATGAATGGTACTAATGCCCTGTTCCCTTTTTCCGCAGACCACCAAAAGGAAAAACCAGTTAAGACTGCCACCCATTTCTATTTCCTCATCACACCCTCCTGCAGACCTCAGCTATATAAATGTAATGAATTATTATTATTATTTCCCCCTAAGATCCCCCCCCCCACTTCCTGTTTTCCTTTTATAAAATACCCAAGCTTTCATTCTCTTACCCAGTCGCATTTTGGCTCAGTCTTGTATGATTACTCTTTTGTTTGCTGATACTGCTGTCACAGTATACAGGGTGGATTCCCCAACTCTTTACAGTTGTTCTGTTGTTTATTTCTTCACACTGCATAATGACCATGTAATTAAAAGACAGAAAAAGCATAAAGAGTTGAGGTCCCAGTGGATAAAACACTGTTTAATGAAGGACGTTTTTGAGGCTCAAGAAAAAATAGTGCTGCTCTGCTGGAATTCCACCATCCAGTTCTATGCCAGTGAAAGTGAAGCTGTTCTTCTGTTTGAGATGTCTTCAAAGCAGTGTGATACGGAAGAGATTGATGAGATTGGAAGTGATGTCAGCTCTCCTGGAGCAGAAGACTTCCTCTCTCCTGGGAACAGGAACAGAAGGAAGAGTTATAACCCCCTGTTCAGTTCCCCTTGTTCATCAGTTCCTGTAAGACAATTACAAGGCTGTTGTGTTTGACAGCCATGACTATTTCCCCATCTTCTTGGTCAGCTCTTGGACTCCTTAATTGTCCTTAAATGCACTTGAACATTTGAAGTGCCTTATTAATAACCTCCTACTTCCATGACTCTGTTACACTTATATTTAATTCTACAGCATCAAACCTCATTTGACATGTTTCAGATTGGCACAAACAACATCCAGACTCTATGAATCACAATCCTTTTTTCATAATGGCCTCCTACAACTTTGATGCCAGTATTCTTTTATAAATGTACAGTACGATAGATAGATAGATAGATAGATAGATAGATAGATAGATAGATAGATAGATAGATAGATAGATAGATAGATAGATAGATAGATAGATAGATAGATCAAACAAATTTTATTTGTCCCCTTGGGGAAATTTGGCTTTTTACTGAAACTCAGTAAATACATAAAAAACATTGTGTGATGACATAACAACAAACCCTCTTTTCATATACAACCAAGAATAACTTAAAATAAATAAGACTATAAAAAGAGAATATGTTTTACGTTTTTGGCTAAACATTAAAAGAGCAGTCCCAGTCATAGTGATGCACTATGCAGGTGTATTGCTGTTGGTATAAAGGAGCCCCAGTTGCGTTTCTTCATAAACTTCTGCTAAATCATTTGTTGGCTGAAAGTCCTCAGTATCGGTGTGTCATAGAGAGAATGTGCATCTTTGTTCATAATCACTAATGTTTTTTGTCTTCATTCTCTGTTCCTCTATTCCATCCAGTGGATTGAATGTATGTCCCATAACTGAGTATGCCTTCTTAATCAAAATGGCCATTCGGTGGGCCTCTCTTGAAGTGATCTTACTGGCACAGCACACCACAATGTAGAAAACTGCACTGGCCATCACATATTTGTGGAATTAACACATTAAAGGAACATAGTCTTCTAAGATTAAAGGGTCTCCTCTGCCCTTTCTTATGTAGTTCCTCTGTTACGAGACCAGTCCATTCATTGATGTTGACCCCAAAGTACTTGTAGCAATGCACCACTTCCACATTCACTCCCTGAATGGGCGCAGACATTCTATGGTGCAGCAAAAGTCAACATTCACTTTCTTGGTTTTGCTGATGTTGAACTTCTGACAATTGTCTGTGCTTTGAGAAACAAAGTCCTCCACTTGAGTCCTCTCCTCTGTCTCATCCCTCTTATCAATACACCCCATTAGTGCAGAATCATCTTAGAATTTCTGAAAGTGACATGACCTGGTGTTACAGTTATAGTCTGAGATGTACAGAGTAAAGAGAAAAGGAGACAGCACTGTTCCTGGTGGTGCTCCAGTGTCGCTCACATCCATATCAGAAACAGTCATTGAGCCTCACAAATTGCTGTCTGCCCAGCAGAGAGTCCATTATCCAGGACATCTGCTAATGTCTGAGTTTACCTTTTTAAAAGGATGACTGGATGGTGTGGAAGGCACTGAAGACATACTGTGTTGGGTCCAGGTGGTCTACCACAAGAGGACTCATATAGTCCAGGACCAGGGGACTATATAAATAAGAAGCAATAAAGGGATCAGATTCTGACCCCAGAGTTAACTTCAGTGTGAATAGCTCTGCAAGAGAAGGTTGGAACTTTAAAGCACCACATACTACTTTCTCAGCTATTGTTCAACAGTTTGCACACAGGAACTATTCCCCACAGCATCAAGTGCAAGGCAAAGAAAAGTGCTGGACAAGCTACCAGTCCACCACTGTGTACCTTTGGTTACAACAATCAACAATCACTGGCACACAAGAAGACCCTGTAATGAAAGCTGAAATTTCAAATTGCCATAAGGTGAAAGTGCAACCTCCAGGCTGGTAGCTGAGTTGGGAACTGAATGCGGGATTCTGAAACTTTGAGGCAGAAGAGCCAGTATAATCTCCCCTGTTAAAAAACACAGACAAGAGCACATCAAAGTGTTGGGCTTCCAGCTGGGATAAGGCTGTGTAATTGCCAAAGGCAATGGATGTTCACATGTTATTATGGCTGACCCACTTCTGGTCTCCGCTGTTCTTTTACCTTGGGCCTCTAGAAGGGGTGGAGCTGGAGGGATGGCAGAAGGGATATTATTGGCACCTTTGTTCAGTTATAGCTATGTGTGTTTTCCTTTTTATTATTATGTTATTTTTGAAGTATAATTTTTCACGTGTTTATGTATTTTCTGTAAATATTGTTCTATTTATTTATTTATTTATTATTCATGTATTATGTACTGACAGAGACATGGCCATGGGGAGTATTTTACAGATGTGTACTGGAATAACACATGTAAGGAAAAGAGTATGATACCACCAATAACTTTTGTTCCATTTTTTCCTTTAGAATGATGTGAGGTGAGATTGGGAGCATGCGCTGATAGCGTGTTGCCGCACCCATCACATGACAGACCAGCAGGATTGGGATTCAAATACAGTGGGTGACACCTCAGAACCACACTGGAACAGTGTGAGGTTTTTATTACAGTGGCTGGAGTGCCAATCCTGCTACCAAACCCCAAGTTTTCCCTGCAAGTTGGAGGACCTGCTCGTAGAATGGAGAAAGGGAAATCACAGGAAGACCAATGAGGTTACTTCACTCATGCCCAAAGCCACAGTACTTCTGATCTCAACTCCATTTAACCAAAGTCCTCACTGGAAGCTGACATTCATTATTGGACTAACTCTGAGAAGAACAGAGGTCTTCACCTTTAAAGATTATTTTTTTGCACTTAGGCATAAAGCCAATCTTTTGTAAACCATATTTGTGCCTTCTCTTCACACTAAGGACTAAAATATTAAACAGGACATCCACTAGGACCTCAACACTCATTTTTGTTTCTACTTCTCAATTCCCAGTACTTACAGTAAGTGTGTTTTTGTTCCCTTGTCTTGTGGATGAAACTCCAAGAGCTGGGGCCACCATGATGTCACTGCTGAAACACTGCCTACAACTTTGGTATTTGGGCCTAGCAAGTTGGTCCTTCAGTGTTTCAGGGACATGTGAGGAGTGCATTCCTAGTGAGTATTCCAGAGTTATTTTGCTTTTGTCTTTGCTTTGCTTTTCATCTCTTGGACTTCATATTGGGACTTCATTTTTTTTACCATTTTTGTTTTATTAAAATAAATGTATTTATTTTGTCATCCAATGAGGGAACACACTAGTCACAGAGAAAATGTTGGGGCACCAACCAGGTTGCCTCTTTTAATATTTGCAATGTCCAAAAAACTTAAACAAATGCTCTATGATACATAGAATAATAACAGAACTCAAAAACAATATAAAGTAAAGCATTCAGCCAGGTTCAAGGCTCTGTAACTCGGGTCATGCTTGGTTGGGAGCTTTGTTCTGCAGTTAGTTAGCCCTCTCTGGACTGAGGTCACCAATGCAGGAAGCACCTTGGCTTCTTAGTGGAGAGACTTGCCAGCATTGGGCAGTTTCTCAGGATGGGGGGAGAAAGAAGAGACGGTACTGACAGTAACAGCACCCCCTCATGTTTCAGAGTGGTAGTGCTTACTTTCGATGAGCCCAGCAGGTGAACCTCAGACACGCATGCTTGACAATTTATTCTTATATAGGACTTGTCTCTCAGAGCCATAGGTCTGATGATTCTTCCCCCTTGTGGCACATTTGTGGATTTTTGAAATATTTAAAGTATTATTTGAACTTTAAAAGCCATAGTCCTTTATTTTAGGCCTGTGTAGGCTAATGCCTGGCCATTGTGGTTTGAGGTCAGGCTGCTTGGGGTAAGGTCATCTCTAGGCAAGCTCCTGGCCTGCTTTGTGAGTCTTTTTGGAAGCTTTGCACTCTTTTTGCTATTTTGTGTGCAGCATCACAACAGTCTTCTCATTCACACTAGGAAGTAAAAGGTTAGAGTCTGTGCCTTTTCGCTCATCTCACCATGTCTGTTCACGTCAGCCCTGTTAAAGCACTCATCATGCACATGTTTGACACCCTACAGATTTATTATTCTTCCACTCTTCTTGAGCTCCACTACAATGTTTAATAGATGAATCAATTGATCAAGGAATTAATCAATAAATTAATTAAGGAATACATGAATCAGCTAATTATGGAAATTAATTACAATTAAACTAGTCATATGTAATTGATTGCTCTGCCTTCCCCTTATAAAAAAACCCCCAAAAACCACAAACTTTAAACTGACCTGAGAGACCATTCCCAACATTCCGGCTCCTTTCACGACTGTGGTTTTCCATCTGTGCACTCCAACTCTCTGATGCGTTTGTGGCCTTTCCTTGGACTGACATGATGATGTCAGACTTACTGATTTGTAGGTCTCTGGCTCTGTTTGTCCACCCATTTGAAAACTGGAATAACATTTCCTATTTTCCAATCCCTAGGTGCCTCTCCTGTTTCTGTTGCTCTATTATATATTAATGCTAGACAGTGTACCATTTCTTGAGTTTCCTTCAGGACACAAGGGAGTAATCCATCTGGCCCTGCTGACTTATCCACCTTTGGTGGCCCCAGCTCTGACAGGGGCTGCAGGTTTTTGTTTTCCTTTTTGAAGCCACCTGTACAATCCTTTTAACACAGCATCATCTGACTTCAATTTTCCATTTACATCTACAACACGTCTTTTTGCCTCATTTTTGTAGAACAGATTTGACAAATGAACTTTGCCTTTTTTAATATTATGAGCTACTACAGTATATTTATAGTTGTAAGTCTCTCCCTTAACTCACTGCACATCTCTTTATTTGTAAGGCTGTGCACTGCATTGTTATTGTGTGATCTTGAAAATAAATTCTATTTTATTTAATAACGGACCTAAAAGGCTTTGCCAGCCACCACAATTTTGACCTTTGTTACATGTGATGCCCTTTATTATTCTTTGTATACATGCATTCTTTGCCATTTGTGAGTCAATTTCAACTCAGTTTACTTTACTCTTACATCACTTTTCTCATCACATTGCATCAATGTGCTACCCAGACTGTTTACCGTATATACTCCCGGATAAGTTCTCCCACTGATAAATCAGGACTTGATTTGTGGTGTTTTATAATGTTGGTCATATAAGTCGAATGTGGAAAACTCACGCTATTGGTCCAAGAGATTATGCTATGCTAACGCCCACCTGAGAGAGTAACCATGGAGCACACTGCCTTTTTTTCTGTGTGGGTGTGGCAATGCGCTGTATCAGCTAGTGCTCCTAACCTCTCTCTCTCTCTCTCTATTGGACCACAAGGTAATACCCAAACTATTGCGAAGCAACGTTTGCACTGATTTGTGGTTTTTGTATCTCACACCCTCATACACCTTTATCATAAGAGCATCCCTTCTCTGCAATGGAGCGTTCGATCAGAAGAAAATGTGAAGCTGGTTTTAATTTAAACATCGTTGAAATAGCGAAAGAAATTGGTAACTGCTCTGCTGCAACAGAATTCGATGTGTCTGAGAAACTGATGCGAGATTGGAAAAAAAAAATTCAGTGTCACATTTTTGAACGGGCGTATAAGTCGGGGTCTGATTTAATGATAAATTTTTCAGGTTTCAAGACCCGACTTATACATGAGTATATACAGCAATTCAAAAATGCAGGTTTTTACTGAACTCCCTTGTCCAATTATATGGCTGTAGAATGGGGACAAGGCGAAGCCAAATCAGCCCAATCCAGGCGCTGACATTTTCCATGTCACTAGTGCAAAATGGCCAATGTAGGTTTTTTGGCAGGTTGTTACTCAATTCTGTGAGTTTAGGTGTAGCGAGTAAAGGAAAGACATGCTGCAATGGAGCGGTTAATGGAGGGATTGTTTAATTAAAAAGGCACAAGTTATTTGCTGCGGTGGGTTGGCACCCTGCCCGGGATTGGTTCCTGCCTTGTGCCCTGTGTTGGCTGGGATTGGCTCCAGCAGACCCCCGTGACCCTGTGTTTGGATTCAGCGGGTTGGATAATGGATGGATGGACAAGTTATTTGGGGATCAACACAGCCATTCCTCATTTGTGCTCCAGGTGGCAAATAGTGTAGCACTTACACTAACAGCACAAATTGACTGAATAAAGGAAGGAAATGGTTGATTCAAGAAAACAAGAAAGGAGAATATGACAAAGAAGGAGTGTTGATGGGGTGCTTGGATGGATAGACTGGTCTATCTGAGATCTCTATGGATCATGATATGCTGTTCATGAGAGTAGAGTCAAAACTGCTTTGCTGATTTCAGGACTCTTGTTGACTTTCTGCGGTTACTGAAGGAGGTGGCAGAGAGAGAGAGCTGAGGGGACGGAGTTCTGTAGGATTTGTCAGGTCCACTGACAGACAGCAGGAGAGACAAGAGGTTTGCCAGTGAGAGGAACTATGGTCTCAATTTCCAAGGGTGATGCAGGGCAGAATAAGTAGGGTGGTTAGGATGTCAGTAGTGTTTTTTTATTGGTGAAGTGGCAAAGTAGTTACAGGTTGTCAATTTAGAGACTGAGTGCTGGGAAGATCACTTTGAGAGGTCTGTGATTCTGAAGGATTCCATATAAAATGAAGAAACTGAGTATTAATTATTTATTGCATTCCCCATAGAACTGTTTTTGTGAAAGTATTTATTGATGTTTGTTATTGCACAGTGACACCTTTGATTTTAATAAATATGCACTTTTTTTGCACTTTGAAACCTGTTGTTGTCTCCGCACTTGCCCTAGTCCATCCTCAGTAATGAACTACTAGGTGTTCCAACTAGAAGACATCGTCACATCACAGTCACCAGTCCGTCATAGGCCTACTCATCAGGAATTGTCATGCTGCACTACTGCACCACTCTGATATCAGATGTGCTATACATTTGACAAGGATAATAAGGTAAAGATGAGAGAACATTTTATGAAATAACCCATCCATCCATGCATTATTGAGTCTGATTAATCTAGTTCAGGGTTATGAGAACTGTGGCTTATAGAGACAGCTTCTAGCATGAGTTAAGGAAAGGAAAGACATATTTATACAAACGTGATTTTGTATTGTAAAATGTAACACAGTTGTAAAACTTTAATTTCCATAATTAATGTTATAATCCATAAATATTATTAACACAGTGTTACATATGCACATTGGAGGATCACCCTCTGAGTTCCCCCTGGGATGAGAAAAGGGCACCATCACTAAGCATGTCATCTCCTTTTTCCTCCACAGTGTTGAGAGGACACACAGTGAGGGTCACTTCCGGTAATCTGGTAGGCCTCATAAAGCCAGAGCATGCTGGAAGAAGGCGTCATTTGTTGATCATAACAAACTGCAGGTCGGAGCTTGGTGAAATAGAGATCTTGCACCATTGACTACTTCTTTTTACTCATTAAACTAAATTATTGAATTAAACCAGGATGACCAGGTAGGCGCCCTTCTTCCGTGCTACATTTCCACTTGCATGACCATAGCAGGAATTCACAAAAAACCAAATTCCTGAGATTAGTCAATAGCACAGAAGCAGTGTGTGTAGTTTAGCCATTAGGTGTCATATGACTACAGTCTGGGTAATCAGTCTACTAAGTGGCATCGTGCTGAGTTGATCAAGTGTGTATTTCTGGTGTTTATTGTACAATTGAGTGATTTGGTCTTGGTTTTTTTCTCCAAGCCACTATGCCAGATTTTCAAGAGACAATGATGATTGCTTTTTTCAACATTGACGGGCTTCTTCATAAAGTTTGTTTCCTGTGAATTACATTGCATTGCATTGCATTGCTGGTGTGTCTACAAAAAAGCATCAGAAAGAAATGCCTGAAGAAGTGGCACACTCAAAACTGAATTTGTTCACAATGACAACACACCTGTACACACTGTGCTGTCAGTCAAAGGGGTTTTGTCCCAAAACAATGTGGTTGCTGCTTTGCACCCCTTGTATTCAACAAATTAAAATTGAGACTGAAGGAAAGAAGAAGTGGTACTGTGGAAGAAATCCAGGAAAAAAATCGTAGGTTGCTGTAGACATGGTGACAAATGATGAGTACAGGAAATGTTAACAGGAATGGGAGAAGCTCTGGGACAAGTATGTGGCATCTCAAGCAGAGTATTTTGATAAAGAAAACTAAGAAGGAGTGGCAGTAAGTTTTACAGTGAAGATTTTGTGAACAATTTCAGTATTTTTTGCCCCCGTGCTTCCAGTTCAGCTTAGTACACATTACTAATGTCAATGCAGCTTTGGACAGGGAACACAGTGGTTAGTGCTGCTGAAACCCTAGAGCCCTAGAGTCCAGGCCTGGTCAGGTTAAGCATGGAGGTTGCATGTTCTCCCCATGACCGTTGTGGCCCACCCAAGCTGATACTGACACCTGAAGCCGACAAAGACAAGAGTGTGACACAAGTTCAAGGCACACACATTTTATTTTTCCTCTTTTTCCTTGTGGGAAAAGCCTTCCCCATTTCCCACAGGCACAACACAGTCCAAAGCACAGCACAAACGCAATACTTTCTTTTCTCTTTCTCTTCTCTTTTCCACTACTCCGGTCAAGCTTTGTCCTCCTCCTTCTGACTTTGGCTCCCCATGTAGTGGCTGATGGCTCCTTTTATAAGGCACCCGGAAGTGCTAAAGGTGTTTGATGACTCATTTCCGGGAGCACTTCCGAGTGTGGCGGCAGAACTACCCATAAGGGCTCAGCAGCTGCTGCTGCAGCATCCCCTGGTGGCGTCTGCGGATACCAACAGGGCTGCACCAAACTCCAACTCTCATGAACCCCTGCAGGAGTCCGAGGCACCACTGCATGTAGCGTCCCGGGGGAGGTAATGCTCTGGCCACGCTTGTTCCCCTGGTCCTACCAGCGTGGAGGCGTCCCGGCCAGGCAAGGGCCCCGGCCACACGCTACACCATGTAGATTTTTCTCTCAGTGCTAAAGTTTTCATCTGTGTTCAGTTGACTTTAAATTGAGCCCCAAATGAGAAAGTGCAAGTGTATCAGTTCTGTCATGGACTGGTGTCCCATTGATGCTGTACAAGTTCACACTGAATGTGAACTAGTTCACATTCGTCTTTCATTTGGCTCCTTCATCTAAACCTCAGCATTCCCTGACGCTGTCCCTGAGAGTCTCACAGGCTCGGAATTCTATGTAAATACGGTTAACCCCGAACATGTCTCTGAAATTAGCAGTTATAATCCAATGTACCCAAATAATGCTCAGGACAATATTCTGTTGCCATCTAATGGATAAAATAATATTAGTCTTCAAGAAAATTATGAATATTTCTATGCACTAGCACTACTCTATGGTAACTCTATAGTAACTCATAAGGTGGAAGGGGCCTTCAGCCCAAAAAAATTGTAGTGCAGGAGTTAAAAGGTTTTACTCATATTTAAAATGCCAGTTCTGACTAGAAATTTTTCCGTGTTAAATAATGTCTAACCCTCCATAGTTAGATATTCTTAAATGGTCAATTACAGGAAGTTTTAGTAAAAGTTACAAATTTATGACACTTTTTCAAAAATCAATAATCTGGTAAATCTGATAAAGACACATTTTTCAGACTAAGATGTACAGTGCCTTCAGAAAGTATTCAGACTCCTTCAATTTTTACACATTTTGTTTTGTTGCAGCCTTGTGGTAAAATCATTTTGACTGTTTTTTTCCCCCCATGAGGATGAAAGAATTACCCGCAGAACTTAGATGCAGGATGGCATTGAGTCAGAGATCTGGGAAAGGCAACAAAAAAATTCTTACAGCTGTCACACATGTGCGATTGGGAGTCAGTCAAAAAGCCCAAAGGTGAGTGAAACATCGCGAGATGAAGGATTGTCACGTGGTACTTACCTAAACCTCTTCTCCCAACAGGAAAACAGAAGAAAGATAATCACAGCCATTTCCGGGTTTCAAAATGGCCACCACAATGTCACTTCCGGCGACTCAATTTTGCATCACTTCCAGTTAACCCCATGGACATCACTTCGCTTCCTCCATAATGACGCTGTTTCCAGTTCCTGATTACATCATCATTTCCTGCCAACCAGTTCCTGTTCCCATCATCCATTTCATATATAAACACCATTTTGTAACAACTATGTTGTCAACTGTTACTCGTTTTTTCAGTACTTTTGATCACTTTTGCATCTTTTTGTCCACAGGACAATATATGGGGATGGTGCCCAAAACTTTATTTTTGTGGAGTTCCTTTTTCTTTGTGAATATTTTCCACACAGCATTGAAAGTTTCCAAAAGCACAATGGCCTTTATAATTAAAAATAAAAAAATTGGAACCAGCACAACCTGAACTTGTGTGGAGATGGGAGTAACATTTCCAGAAGGACAACCATCACTGCAACACTGAAGTTGAAGACGCTATAAACGTCATTGTTCTATGTCTTGTCTTCTGTCTTTAAAGCCAACTCTAGGGTAAATGTCTTCTCATGAGTTCACATGTCATTTATTTTTTCTTCCTCCATCTGTACATGTTAAAAAATTAAACACAGGCCAAGACCTGTGAAGACTGAGCCGAGTCTTTTAATCAGAGATTTCGAATGGCCAGCTTAGATGTCATCTCCATCCTTGTGGTGTTTTTTTTTTCCAGAGAAGAAACTGTGCTGGCTTTGCAATACATCCGTGTTGACCTGTTTTAAAAATTAACACAGTGACAGCCCTTTCTCTTTACAGCTTCCTCACGTGAGTTTAAGACCCTGATGCTTACTTACAAAGCCCTGAAATCAAATACCAGTAAGCCTGTTGCACTCCTCTTGAGTGGGGATGCCCATTTACCTTTGTTGCACCTCCTTGCTGGAATTGTTTCTCAACACAGGGTCTACATTGATGCTTCATTTGAAGCCTGCATTTTGAGGGTCACCCTCTTTAACTCTTTTAGGGCTAATTATATTTTTTTTTTTCCTTTCGTCCCAGGGCTGAATATTTTTTCCAAAAAACACAGCTTTCTGAAATGCATACAAAGCATTCACACATAAATCAAAATAAAATACTTATTTGATAACAAATGTCACTCTCTTTTAGGTTCCGTGAGCCCCTACAGTATGTAAATTCACATACTTATCATATACTTGATTGTCTCATCACTCATAAGAACTGGAAAAAAACAGCTTGACGTAGTTGAGTGGCTGGTAGTCTGTAGTGTCCACTAACGCACCGTGTCGTTTGATGAAGTCCAGTTGTCAGCCTGCCTCCCACAGATCGATGTCTGTGTAGCCCTCCAAGACAAACGTTGTCACAGTCAGCTACACAAGCGTGTTCAACACTACGATCGGCTGGGGACCGATCAGCTGATGCAGGTATCTGTCTTTCATTTTCGCTTTCCAGATCATTTACACCAAAATCTAAGTCTGATAAGTCAGAGTCCCTTTCAGCAACAACACGCAAAAATAAATAAATAACAATCATGGAGTCCCCCGTGACCCTGTAGTTAGGATATAGCGGGTTGGATAATGGATGGATGGATGGATGGACAATCATGGAGTATTTTGCTTTACACGTTCACTTCGCTCTCTCGCCTGACATTGATGCTACTCACGCACATGCAAGGTTTCGATGTCAAGTCAAAGAGTCTAACAACGAGGGTCTACCTATAATGTAACGGTGAGTTTAATCAATGTTTACTTTTTTTCACCCTCTGACCCCGAATGTCAACTTTAGTCAACATCCGCCCTCAACCCCTTATTTCAACAAAGTCGACATCTGCCATGTACCTTTCTACTGTCTTTGTAAATTGTTTTCTCTGTTTTGCCGATTTTACTGCCTACAACATCCAATTTGAATAGATGGCTACTTTTGTTTAATAAAACCCATTTTGTAAAAGATAAAATATAAAACTACAGCAAAAGGTTAAAAGGAAGGAATACATATTTGGGCTAAGATCTTTCCTACTAAAACCGCATGTGTTCATTCTTCCAAGTACTTTACTTCCGGGCCCATTCCGTGTAGTCGCCTTTCCATAAGCTGTCTCTCTTTTTTTGCCAATTATTTATTTATTTATTTTTACACCTATCAGTATTTTAATATTTTTTTAATAATTAATGTGAAAATCTCTGGGTTGTCACTATTGTAGTGGAAAGCTGGGATGGACCCTGTCCCCTCACCTGGCCAGAAAGCCAGAACAGTGAATAACCAGGGGCAGGGCATTTCCTGTCTTATACAGGGGCTGGACATGCCATGCCAACATGGGTGGACTGGCACTCCAGTAGAATTCAACAGAACATGCTTGCCGGGCCAGGAAGCCACAGTAGTAGATGGACTTGGGAAGGTAGCATGTGCTGGGTGGCAGCATTCCTGGGTCAGTGTACTCAGATCCACAAAAGCAGGACTTACTGGGAGTTGCCCCATGGGGCAAGTCTGTAGTATTTTGAATTAATTTTTAAATTAAACTGAAGAGATACTATAGTCAACACAGACCCGAATGGCGGTGCATCTGAACTGCCTTTAGGAAAAGCTGTAAACTCGAGAAATATCACAAGGTGATAGCTGCATCTGTATGTAACATCTGAGAATGTAAAAGACTCAGAGCTCCTCGCCCGAAAATGGAAAGAGTGAAGATCCGGAGCAAGGATCAAAGTAAACTGGAAAGGATTTAGACCTGGCCTGACTCCATATAATGATAAGTGTTTGATTCCTTTTGCATCAAATGTTGGACCTTCATGGTGAGTTATGTTGAATTAAAGTGCTGTCACCCTTTGGGTACTGTATAGAATTTGCTTAAATCTCTTAATTCAGATGCTATTTTAATGCTGGATAGGCTTCATTATAGTGAGTGGAAAAAGCAGGAGGAGGACTGGAAGTTTATGTGAATGAGCAATGGTGAAAAAGGGAGAACAGAACAACTAAAGCTAAATGTGTGAGCCAGACACTAAAATGTGGACTGAATCTGTCCATGTTACTGCCCAGGGAAGAAAGTTGTATCATCCTGGCTGAATTAGCAACAGAAATGATTTACTCTGTATCAATATGTTAATGATGAACGATTCTGAATGTTAATGACTTCAAACAAGAAAACCCACTTCTATCAACATGTTCCATTCATGGACACTACAACCTGGACCTACTCTGTTCAGATGTTAATGCATTTTAACATAAACCTGTGGTCCAATCTGAGCAGGTCTGACCTCATCTTCCTGCCACCTACAACCCTGTTATTGACATTATGTCATTATTACAATAACATATTTTATACATATATGTGTATACCGTATATATATATTACTCCCAGCTATTATTACATGGTAATCTGTTACCACCAGGAGAGTGAGGAAGGAAAGCCTGGAGGCTGAAATGGTTCTGAATGACTACTTCCCAAGACCAGACTATGAGATGATGTGTGAATCACATGGTGATGATATTGAGGGACTCAGTCACTGCATCACAGACTACATTTACTTCTGTAATGTCAGCACCATGGTACCCTCAAAGACTATGCCTTGCTTTCCAAACAACAAGCCCTGGATTACTAAAGAGATTAAAAGTCTCCTAAATGAAAAAAAGAGCAAATCTGATGACAAAGAGGTTCTGAAGGATGCCAGCAAGTGATAAAGAAAAACCTGTGTGAAGAAAAGGAAACTTACAGAGCTGCAAAACAAAACAAATTTACTGATGATAACATGAAAGATGTCTGGAATGGACTGGGCATAATTACTGGACTTATGCAGTACAGGAGTCAGGTGCTAGAAGGGGATGTTGACAGTTTTTTTAGTAGACTTTCCTTCCCACTGACACCTTCTTCCAATGGCTAGTCACCCACACCATGCCTACTACATCAGCTACTACTACCACTACAACTGGAATGGACAGTGAAGAGTCCACCTCTGAACGTCAGTATGGGCTGTCCATAACTGATGACCAGTAAAGAGACAACTGATAAAAGTGGCAGGGCCATATGGAGTTGGTCTTTGGGTTTTTGAGGTCTGTGCTGACCAATTTTGTGCTATCCTCTGTCACCTATTAAGTCTGTCATTAAGGGTACAAAAAGAGCTGCTTCTATGGAAAACACTCTGTGTTGTTTCTGTCCCAAAAAGGCAAGTATCTCTTCACCTAATGACTACAGACTAATGGAATGTACATCTCACATCATGTACATTTTTGAGAAGCTGGTCCTGCACAGGTCCTGGACTAAATGAGACCTCTTGGTGTAGATTACCTGGGTCCACTATAGTTTGCCTATCGGAAAAAGACTGGAGTGGAAGATGCTATTATCTATGGTTATTATCACCTGTGCAAAGCTGGCGTTACTGGGAGAATTATTTGTTTGAGTTCTCCAGTGCCTTCAATAATATCCTGCTATCCCTGTTAAGCGGTAAACTCAGATATAAGCAGAGATATGAGCCTTTTGTGTCCTGGATAATGGAAAAACTGTCGGGCAGACCACAGTTTGGAAGATGTAAGGACCATATCTATAATATGGATATGAATAACACTGGAGCACCACAAAGAAAAGCCCTGTCTCCTTTCTTCACTCTCTACATCTCAGACTATAACTAAAACACCAGATCATATCACTTGCATAAATTCTCACATATTTCTGTACTTATGGGGTGTATTAATGAGACAGTGTATAGGAGTCAAGTTTTTGGTGCACAAAGAATGGTCTGTAACTGAACATCAGCAAAATCAAGAAACTGGGCACTGACTTTTCTCACACTAGAGACCCTGTACACCCTGGCACTATTCAGGAAGTGGATGTGTTGTTGGTGCATTGCTGCAAGTATTTGGGGGCTCACATCACTTCCAGGCTGGACTGGTCTCATAATACAGAGGATCTGTATAAGAAAGGCAGAGCAGACTCCTTGTTCTTAGAAGACTGAGCTCCTACTTGTATAATGTGAATAGTGACATCCTTCAAGGTCTAATTACAGGAGGTCTAGAAACCACGGCAAACAGTAGAGAAGGGGAGCTGCACACTTCGAAAAGTTGAAGGTCAAAGCTATTAAACGGACCCCTTGTAAGGCTCCGACACAAGAACATTCTTTTAAATATAGTGGCAATGCCCCCCCCCCCCCCCCCCCCCAACGAGTCAGGCGAGGAGAGTTTAAAAATGAGTAACCTGGTGGAGTCAAGTCAGTAAAACAAGAAGAGTCACCATTTAAAGTCCAAGTCTCAGTGATGAAGAAGAAATCCAGATTATTTGAGGTAATAAAGTCTTGCAGAATAAAAGTTTTATTAGACACTGATCTCACGTTCAAGAGAGCAGCCTTGATAGATGAGGAGCTCGCTGCAGGATGAGCACGGGTGAGCGTGCGAAGATTAGCAGTGTTTACTACTCGATTGCAGGCCGAGGAAAAATGATGCTGTCTTGAAATGGAGAGATTAAATCCGGTGTCCAGCGCCCATGAACCAGTGATGGAGTCCTGAGCAGGAGAAGATGGGTCATAAATGACTCGCAGGCATCGGGAAACAAAGCTCTGGGACTTGAGTCTGCATTGTTTAATGGCAATTCCTGCTCTTTTCCCACGACGGTGGCGGGTGCGTTTGTGTCTCCAAGGGGCATTCAATTCACTGATACAGGTGAACACCAGTGTCCAGGTGAAGAAGTCAGGAGATGAATAAAACAAAGGTGGAGGTTCACAAAAAATCCAACCAGGAGATGAAAATTGAGATGAAAGCAAGCCAGAAAATATGTTTAGTAAAGACTCACGATCATATGACAGTTGCCGTTGGGATAAACTAAAACATAAAAACAAAGTTAAAACATAGACTAGAGAGACGAGCAGACGGCCAGCCACACCAGACGGCGCCATCTTCAATATCTGTATGTATGTCTGTATACTGCCGCACTGTAACTGTGACTGCCAAATCAGAAGTTTTCTTTCATTATAGTCATTGTCGTGCGTTCTATCTATCTATCTATCTAACGATTTTGTAAATTGGTTGCCAAGACACTAGTCCCAGGTTTCAGCATAAAAAAACACTTTAGAGTCAAAACAGATCACCACAAAGTGGTCTCAATCTATTACAAATACTGTAATTGACGTACCCAAACACACCACTTCAAGTCAGTATTTAGTTGATGCACTTTTGGCAGCCATGACAGTCCTGAGTCTATGGGCTCAGGTCTCTCTTTCTCTATCAGCTTTGCATGTCTGGACTCTGCCATTTTTCCTCTTTTTTCTTCAATACCAAACTGCTCAAGCTCTGCCAGGGTGCATGGGGATCGTGAGTAAACAGCCTTTTTCAAGTCCAGCCACACATTCTCAATTGGATTGAGATCTGGACTTCGACTCGGCCACTCCAGGACATTAACATTGCTGTTTAGAAGCCATTCCTGTGTCGCTTTGACCTTATACTTGCCGTTGTAGTCTTGCTGGAAATAAAATCTTCTGCCAAGGTGTAGGTTACTTGTAGACTGCATCAGGTTTTCCTCCAGGATTTCTTTGTATTTTGCTGTATTCATTTTACCTTCACAAGCCTTCCAGTGTCTGTTACAGAGAAACATCCTGACAGCATGCTGTTGCCACCACCACATTTCATGATGGAAAGACACCAGTGCATTGCAGGAAGTTTTTGATATGGCCTTGGTAAAACATAATATTTAGTCTGAGGGTCAAAAACTCAGTTTTGGTATCATCAGACTGTAGAACTTTCTTTCAGCTGATTTCAGAATCTCTTTTTTTTCTCTTTGCCATAGCTCTATAAATCCTGCAACTGGTAAAGACCCAGGAGAACAGCTGTTGTCTGTGCCATCTCTCCAACCTCATCCAGTGTAGGTTGCAGCACATTTAGAGATCTCTGGGGTCTTGTGGTGGCCTCCCTTGCTAGCCTTCTTTTTACATGACCAGTCCGTTTTTGTGAAAAACCTGCTCTACCAGATTCACAGCAGATTTATAGTGGTGCCATACTCTTTCCTTTTCTTAATGATTAACTTAAATGGACTCCAAGGGATATTCAGTGACATGGATATTTACTTTTCAGTCACCATTTCATGGATTTTGTGGAGTCTGTTTTTTGTCTTCATTGTGTAGGTTAGGCCATCATACTGGTTCACCACAGATTGGAATTTAAGTGCATTTAGACTACAATCAATTAAAAGCCCACACTAATTCTGTGACTTCTAAAACCAACTGGCAGCACCAGTGATGACTTAGCGGCATCATATAAAAAGGGCTGAATATTTAAGGGTTCAATTATTTTATGTTTTAAATCTGTAATTAAACCAAACCATTTTACAGAGATATGTTTTACTATTATATTAAAGAGTCTTTCTCTGTTGATTAGTGTCAAAAACCTAACGTTAATCCATTGTGACTAAATGTTGATTAACAAGACATTGTGACACCTTCCAAAGAGGTGACTGCATTTAATAGGCTCTGTAATTATTTCTCTCAGAACACATTACATTCATAGAAAATATGAACTCGAGATTCTTTAAGTAATAATCATAATTCTGATCTTACATGTTTGCTGTTAAAGTTGTAGAATGTAAATTAATGAATGTAACAAATCTGTTTGGTTTAAATTGCATGAATGAAGCAGCTAATTCCAACGTATTCTTGGCCCAAATCCCCTTTTAGCCACAGTATAATTTTTTCACTCCAGATAAGCCACCTGTTCAGTGACATCACTCTGTGACAGGCTCTGAGGAGGCTACTGGTAAAAACATCTCATTTCAGAATCCATAAAGTGCATTAGGAGGTCTGTGGGGAGTGAAATGTGTTCTGCTATGTCCGGTAATTTCAAGTAGCCTGTCATTATGGCCACTTTGAACTGCCTTTCTCTTATGTATAGATGGCCACTCAACTTCAAATAACAAACACCTTTCATCCATCCATCCATTTTCTAACCCGCTGAATCCGAACACAGGGTCACGGGGGTCTGCTGGAGCCAATCCCAGCCAACACAGGGCACAAGGCAGGAACCAATCCTGGGCAGGGTGCCAACCCACCGCAGAAACCCCTTTCATTTCTTAAAAAAAGTTTATTAGTTGCTGACAAAGAATAATCACATGCAATTTATCATACTTCAATGGACAAAGTTCTGAGGACAATATATACTCATTTTATGATAGATAGATAGATAGATAGATAGATAGATAGATAGATAGATAGATAGATAGATAGATAGATAGATAGATAGATAGATAGATAGATAGATAGATAGATAGATAGATAGATACTCTCCCCTCTCTGTGCTTTAAACACTAGAATCACTCTTGCAGCATTAATGACACCATGAGGTATGCAATCTCAACACACAGATCACTACTCAAGAAAACTCTTCACTTGAAAATACACAAAGTTTTAACAGTTTTTCTCATATTGGCAGCAATGTCTCATAGACCCTATTTAAACCTTCAAGAACAGACATGGTATTTTTTAAATGTGTTTAAAAATGCTTTATTTTAGAATATAATTTCCCATTGTAATATACCATGTTTGTGAAAAAATCATTTTCACTTCATTTCCACCAGACTTATCATTTAAGTCCACTATATAATAGATAGATAGATAGATAGATAGATAGATAGATAGATAGATAGATAGATAGATAGATAGATAGATAGATAGATAGACGGTTCACTTTCTAAAATCTTTTATAGAACTTAAAAGGTAGTTTTCGATTGTGCTAATTGTTTCACTTGAATTAGCAGACAAGACAATCAATAAGCCCCAGATATTTTCTGACAGTTTCACGCATGGCCTGTGCAGATAAATGGCAGCACTGCTCAGTCACCTCTCAAACCTAACAAATAAAAAAAAAGAATCCTTTTAATGTGAAAGCCTGCTAAGAACCCTCAAACTTCTGGAATAATTGATATGTAGCAGCCTTCTCCTGTGATCCCAAAGAACAGCTGGAAGAAGGCGCAGAAATAACCAGATACACAACATCTGCTAGTAATTGTGTTTTTGTGACTCTTGTTTATGTGAAACAATGGCAGGATTTGGTGATACTTAAACTTTCAGTGTTACACATTGCCTATAAATAAAATGCTTTGTGCCATACTGGTTAGTGCTATTTTGGTGAATAAAATAGTAAGAAATTTATGTACCATGATTTCAGTAAGCGACATTTATATAAATGATTGTAAATACTCAGGAGCCTTATAAATCATAGTTTTCAAAATGTAATCAAACTGACTGATGAAAATTTTTAGGTAGTAGTTATTATGGGATGCACAGTAAACAGAACTATAAATTGTGCTCTAGAAGATGTTCATTCATTTAAGACTTAAACAAATAGAATATAGGCAGTAAACTGAATTGTTATTTATAGACCGATTTAAATGATTTAGCAGTATCTTCAGTCATAGTTCTCCGGATGTTCCTAATGCATTTACACTAAATGTGCCGTACAAAGATGTGGAGCTATCTTGAGAGAAAACTGGGAGGTCAGCTTGCATGCAGCAACGAAAGCAGGAAGCAGATGCTGCATATGTCTCGTCTGAGACCATTAAACATGAAATTCAGGCCCTGAGAAAATTAACTGTTTCTGTGCTGGGTTTGATTTTAGTTAAACTGATTTTCAAATATAATTAACAATAATTTGTTTTATAGTTTTTTTTGCTGTTCATGTATATCCAAACTGAATTCTGCTCTGCAAAATGTGAGATACTAAGGAAATTATTTAGAAAGCAGGCCATCAAAACCACCAGACAGATCAAACTGAATATTATATGAATTTCTTCATCAGTTCATTTCAGTCTAATTTTTTTTTTCAGAGAACTTTTCCATGAGTGATATGGTGGCGCAGCAGATAAATAAGGTGGCTTTAGAGGCCTCGGTTTGAGTCCTACCCAGTGGCTGTTTGTATGGCATTAGTATGTCCTCTGCAGGTACTTGATTTTACTCCCAAAACATTACATTTAGCTAAACTGGCAACTTGGATTTGGCTTCGTGTGTTCCTCAGTAGGCTACATCCACACTACCACATGTTCATTTAAAAATGGTGTTTTTAAATGAACGCCATCTCTGTCCACATTAGCTTGAAGGGATGGTAGCACCACCAGCCACAGACTTTATCACATACAGATAAGCAATACAACAGGCGCAGTGGAAAGCAACTCTTCCATGTCCTCTCTGCTGGTATCTGTTTTTCTTACATGAATGGTGACCAATCAGGGAATGAGATGTTGTAATGAGCAGAATCCAATCAGGGAAGGGCTATGTAATGAGCACAAACAAATCACAGTGCAATTAGAGTCTGTGTTTTTAAAAGTGTGTGTTCTTGCCCATGCACAATTTAATGCTGAGGCTGGCTTTTTAGAAATGCAAGGCTCTGGAGAGCATTTGTAAAAGTTTTTAGGCGTTGAAAATGCCAGGTTAGTGTCTGCATTTGTAAATGAAAATGTAGTGGTGTGGATGGGGCCTGACTTGCATACGTAAGGATGGATTCTTCATTTGTGCCTGCTATTATTAGAAAAATCATGACCCAAAACTAGATAAGCTTGTTAGAAGGTGAATAGATGTGCTTCAATTATAGAGTCGTAGGGATGCTACCTGTATGGAGAGCATTTTAATCATCTTGGCAGATAATGTCAATTCTACATAAGACACTGTTAAGCCTTCAGTCACTCTGACAGATAGATAGATAGATAGAGAGATAGATAGATAGATAGATAGATAGATAGATAGATAGATAGATAGATAGATAGATAGATAGATAGATAGATAGATAGATAGATAGATAGATAGATAGATAGATAGATAGATAGATAGATCTTTCCCCACGGGGAAATTTGGAATTTTACCAAAGCTCTTTAAATAAGTAAATTAAATATATATATATATATATATATGTATATATTAGTGGGTACCCCTCTGCTCACTTTGCTTGCCAACTCCCCTGGCCTGTGCTACGCCCCAGCCACTTCGCGTCTCTGCCACTCACGTTGTGAAGAGGTGGGCTGAACGCACCCCAAGGAGACGTGGTCGCTCCTCCGAAACCCCCTCTGAAATGTAATCTTAATCCTCACAGTGCTGCCAGCTTTGTCCAGGTGAATATTGGCCTTGTAGGCAAACTGCAGTTGGTCCAGGTGGTCTACCAGAAGAGGACTCTTATAGTCCAGGACAAGTCTCTCAAAGGTCTTCATGATGTGAGATGTAAGTGCCACTGGTCTGTAGTCATTAGGTGAAGAGGCGCCTGCCTTCTTTGGAACAGGATCAATGCAGAAAGTTTTAGACAGCAGTGGCACTTTGTGAAGCCTTAGGGACAGACTGAACAGGTGACAGAGGACAGCAGAAAGTTGGTCAACACAGGCCTTAAGAACTCAAGGACTGAATCCATCTGATCCCACAGCTTTTCCTGTGTGTAGCTTCTTCTGTTGGCTACTTACTTCATCTTCAGTTATGGACAGTCTACACTGTTGGCCAGAGGTGGATTTGTCACTGGCCATTCCAGTTGACATGGCAGGAATTGTTAATGTAGTAAATATGGTGTGGGGAGACTGGTCATTGGTAGAAGTTGGCATTGGGAGGGAAAATCTCTTAAAAATTGGTTCAGGGCATTAGCTTTGTCCGCATCCGCTTCTAGCACCTGAGCCCTGGACTGCTTGAATCCCAGTCCTTCCCAGACATCCTTTATGTTATTGTGAGCGAGATTGTTTTCTGTTTTAGCTTTGTCTGGATCCTTTCCTTCTTTCAGCTTTTTCTTTAAGTATACGTTGTATGTTCTTCAGAGCCTCTTTGTCACCGGATTTGAATGCTCTCTTTTTCTTATTCAGGATACGTTTTAGCTCCTTAGTAATCCAGTGCTTGTTGTTTGGAAAGCAACACACTGTATCTGAG
Organism: Erpetoichthys calabaricus; assembly: GCF_900747795.2. Lineage (NCBI taxonomy): Eukaryota > Metazoa > Chordata > Cladistia > Polypteriformes > Polypteridae > Erpetoichthys > Erpetoichthys calabaricus. The sequence goes on from NC_041401.2 coordinate 28,804,757, forward strand.
GGTACCACTGTGTCATACATCCAAGCCCTGGCTAGAGGAGCCAATTAACCTAAAAAGGAAGCAGCATAATAGGATAGTGGAACTTACTAAATCCATCTCTAATACTATTGCTATCTTAAAGAGGCCTGGAAGACAAAGGCAGATGTTAGTTTAGGAGTCGAGAGTAAATATAAAGTGACCTAAAGTGTGCATGTAATTAACGGAGACAAGTCTTTTGGGTAATCGGGTTTATTTAATAATGCTATACTGTATGTGTTATGTATGTGTTAAGTATTTTAAATGACATACAATATTATGCGACTCTCATTTATGAACCATTAAAAATTCTGTAGGTTTAGTTTTAAATATATTAAACCTACTTTTCAGATTATTATAGATTTTTTATTGTTCAATTTATGAGGTTTTGTTTCAGTGTCATTTTTTGGATTTCTCACATGATTGCAGCCAAGTTGTTTGAGGCAGTGAGGCTTATCGCTGCTCACGGGCTTTGATCACTTCACAAATGCTATTTACAATGGTGGTGTGATAAAGTTGGCATCAAATCTTTGGATACCATCTCTTGAAAACAAACTTGCATTTTGCATTCGTGAATCAGGAAAAGGATATTAATTGCTTGGCCTTTTTGACTTTAACATTTTCTCTCAAGCTCCGTTACCTGTTTTTTCTTGATTGATTTTCTGGTTTTGACACTCTTACTTGCCCACAGCTATTCTTCTTGCTTTTCCTTTGCATTTGTCTTCATTTCCTGGTCCATTTTTGTTTTTGCTTGCAGAATATTTTCACATTACTCATTGGAGATACTAGAGTTACAAAGGCAACTGGAGGCTCACAGACCTGACTTAGATGAATTACTGTTGAATGCAGATAATATTTCATATTGATTAAATCAGCTCAACACATATGGAATGCTTATTTAAAAATAATCTGACAGTCATTCATGTAAAGGGAGTTCCTGTGTGTGAAGGTTTATGCAGAAGTATTACATGCTGAAAGGCGTGACCATTTTAAGAAGTAAAAGAGCAGGGATATATTGGGAGCATACTGTCATTTAGGAATGGAGGCGATCTGTTTGGAATGTAAGACTGAGATTTTAGCCTATTGAGGGAGCTTTCCCAGAAGCCCAAGAAATAAAGAATGTTAAAAATCTGGCCATTTTGGAAGGTCAGAAGATTTTTCAGCATCCACAGTAAGGAAAATGTCAGGGGATTTGGAATTAGAGGATAAGTCAATAATCTGTAGTAGTCGGTGAACGTTTTTCAAGGTTAGCCAGAAACTTACAAAACAAGCTCTGTCATACTGTAGTAACTCAAGAATGACCTTGAATGCTTTCCTCTCTGCGGGTTTTCCAAGCAGCCTTTCATCATAATCATCAGAGAGAGTAGAGGATAGAGGAGTGCCTTGCAAAAGTATTAAAAATGAATTCTCTTTCTTTTTTAAATAACGGCAATCGGAAGGTTGCTGGTTTGAGTCTCATAAACGCCAAAAGTGACTCGACCTCGTTGGGTCCTTGAGCAACAACCCTTTTTTTTTTATATTTTAATTTTATTGAATTTTTTTAAATCAAATAACACTCCCTACACATAACTTGAGTGAAAAAAGAAAAAGGTTCAAAACAAATCAACCCCCACCCCCGAGAAAGAGAGCTAGGCCAGCAGTGTAAAACTTTATGCAAGTAAAGACAAATGAATAGATAAAATAATAAATGAATAGAGATAAATGGAGTAAAAGAGGGGAGAGAACCTGCTTCCTCCATTTAAATGCTTATGCTAAAATGTTATTGATTAGATCCTGCCAGGTTCTGAAAAAGTTTTGCACAGATCTTCTAAGCGCGAATTAGATTTTTTCCAGTTTCAAATAGTATATAACATCAGTTACCCCCTGACTTAAAAGAGGTGAGTTAGGATTCTTCCAGTTGAGCAAGATAAGTCTATGTGCTAATAGTGTAGTAAAGGCCATCACAGTTCGTTTGTCCTTCTCCACTTTAAGAACATCTGGGAGTACACCAAACACATCTGTTAGTGGATTAGGAGGGATTGTGACATCCAAGCTGTCTGACAGGAATTTAAAGATTTTAGTCCAAAATGATGTTAATTTAGTGCAGGCCCAAAACATGTGACCCAGTGAGGCCGGAGCTTGATTGCAACATTCGCTGGTTGGATCTTGCCTTGGAAACATTTTGGACAACTTTAAATGAGAGAGATGCGCTCGATATATAATTTTAAATTGAATAATTCTATGCTTTGTGCATATGGAGTTCGAGTGTATTCTGTGCATTGCTACTTTCCACTCCTTTTCTGGTATGTTGAGTGAGAGATCCTTTTCCCACTTTTCTCTTGGATCTTTGAAAGGGAGGGACTGTAAAATGGTTTTATATATTACAGAAATGCTGTCTAAGTCCTTGAGACGGGGAAATATTTTTTCCAGTATTGAGGTATGTGGGAGGTGAGGAAAATTGGACAGGTTCTGTTTAACAAAGATTTGAATTTGAAGAAGGTAGTGAAAGAAATGTGTTGCTGGTAAGTTAAATTTGGAGTGTGATTGTTCGTAGAATGCAAAAACATTGTCTATGTACAGATCTCTAAGTTATTTAATCCCAGATGTTTTCCAGGTATTGAGCAACAACCCATAACCTGCAATTATTCTGTCCTAGGTATGACATTAATCTGCATCCAGCCCTGCATGTAGGCCCTCCAACCTGCAGGGAAAAACCTGGGTGTTAGTGGCAGAACTGGCACTTCAGTCACCATAAAAAAAACTCACACTTTTCCACTCCATCTGAACTAGTGTGGTGCTGAGGTGTCACTCGTTGCATGGCTGCACTCGGGTTCTAATCTGGGATCCTGAGCTGGATTGTCATATGGTGGGTGCAGCAATGTGCTCTATCAGTGTGTGCTCCTAACCTCTGAATAACAAATCCAATACTGAAAAACGCTATCTGCAATATTATTTTTAAAGCATGGAAAATCAAAATTACCATTTTAATGTGACATTGTGTTATACTAAAAAGTGTTAAGAAGAAGAAAAAGAAAATGTGCTCTTTGCATAAAGTATTGAAACTATTTAATATTTTGTAGGACCACCTTTTGCAGCAATAGTTAGCAAAACCCTACCCTTAACCTTTTTCAAAGTCCACAAGTGATTTTAGCTATTTTTTTCCAGGCAGATGTGCTCCATATTTTCTGGGTTAGTTAGATTTATAATTGGTCAAAGATCTGAATATTTTTGAAAGGTAATTTCATTCTCTTATGTCATGGGTTTGTTATTCTGTTTCAACAGTAAAGTGATTATGAATGCCATAATAGTTGACACTAGCACATTCTATCCAAAAACTTTGATAGTAATTGATAAAAAGTATGAAATGTTGGAATAGCTTTACTGAATAGCCTTACTTCAGTATGGTCCATTTGTGAACCTAAGCGTGAAATGGCATACCACTGAAAAATAACAGATTTATAAAATTGGATTAGATTGTTCTAATCTGACAAAGGCAGGAAAAGTAGTTCACATACAGTCAACTCCAGAATTATTGACACCTTTCATGACAACTGAGTTATATTTTGGGCTTAAACAAATCGGTAAGCCTCATGATTTTATTGTCAAACAGATTTTTTGGAAGAAAATAAAGTTTTCCTTTAGTAACACAAATTTTCATAAAAATGCAGATTCCAAAAATATTTGCACCCCAAATTTTAGAATTTGGTTGTGGGACAATGAGAGCACCAGAGGTTAGAGAGCACTTGTGGAGGGATCTTGAACCACGTTTCTGTGCAGAACATTTATAAATCATTGAAATGTTTGTTTTTTGTCTTGTTAACTTCCCTCTTCAATTGAGACCACAAATTTACAATTGGGTTTCAAGTCTGGAGACTGAGAGGACAGTTGCACAACTTGGATTTTGTTTTGCTGCAATAAATTCTTTCTTGATTTATAAGTGTGATTGGGTCATTGTCTTGTTGGAACACCTAATCAGTGCCCAGTTTCAGCCTTCTGGCAGAGGCAACCAGATTTTCAGCTAAAATATTCAATTACTGAGTGGAATTCATTATGCCACTGACCTTAATAAAAGCCCCTGGTCCACTGACAACAAAACAGTTCCGAAGCATCAAAGAGCCACCACCATATTGTACGGTGGGTATGAGATGTCCTGCTTTATATGAAGTCTTTTTTTTGGCCAAACATAATGATGTTGGTTTGCTGGGCCAAAAAACTCAAGTTTTTGTCTCATCTGACCACCACACATGATTCCAGTTGTAACTTCAATGTTCCTTGGCAAAGTTCAGTCACGTGGATTTGTGTTGTGGTCTCAAGATGGGCTTATTTCATGGAATTTGTCATGGATGTGGTGCCTCACTTTTAATTTTGAAATGGCGAAATCCCACAATTCAACTAAACTTTGCAGTTGTGAAACTGAAATTGGGCTCCTCTTTGCCTCTCTTCACCTCACTGTGAATGGGACAATATGTAGATGTGTCCCATTCCTGGAAAATACTCAACAATACCATGCTTTTCAAACTTCTTTATTACGGCCTTGATTGTGCTTACTAGTAATTTAAACTGAATGCCTATTGTTTTGTAGTCATTCCCAAATGTATGATGCTGAACAGCCTTTTTTCTCATTTGACTTTGGTTTTAGATCTTTGGTTTTACCCATCTTAATGGATGACAGAAAGATTCTACCTGTGTGTTACCTCATATTTATACCCCAGTGGAACAGGAAATGGTCATAGACAACAATAAAGTTCCCGAACTCCAAAAGCAAAAATAAGAAACATGTGATTCCCCAAAGATAGAAATTCCTTTAGTTTTAGCTTTATTTTTAGTATTCTTCAAGGGTGCCAATAATTTTTCCACATTTGTTTTTGACAGAATAAACTGTTCAGAAAGTAAAACATTTTTGCAGGAGCTATATTTATTAAATCAATAGTTTGCAGTTTTTCCAAATGTTTGTGGGAAACTAGAATCACTACATTTGTTGTCTAAGTTATAATAATCTTTTTGCCATCTCCAATATTTCTGGAGTTGACTGTATACTGTATGACCTACATGTGTTTCGATATTATGAGAAAAACTAGTATATCTTCTGTGGGAACTAATACACAAATACCCAAGACTTCACAAAAAAATGTTTAAAAGTGATTGTAATACAACTGGTGCTTTACCAACCCATAAGGCATAAGCAAGCATTCTCTGGGCCTGAATGAGGTGTTAACAACTACTTTCCACTTGTCCCCTTCGTGTAACATAACGAGATGGCAGAAGTAAGGCTGAGACACAAGGCTATGTTGGGGGTAGTGGCCACAGGAAGATCAGCAGTGGGCAGCTTTTCAACGCCTCAATACAACAAGGTCCAGGGCAAGGAGAGGCAACTGCTTGTCCAAGAAGAGGTGAAAGCATCAATGGGCGAAGAAAGAACCAGCAGGATGGCAGGCATAAGGCAGCAGGGACCTTGGATGAGATGGGAGAGTGCAATGGAATGAAGGCTCACTTGGACGGACATCTGGCGAGCAGAGCCCCAATGCATTAAATTCCTAATCCAAGCTGTATATGACATCTTACCAACCCTGCAAACCTCCAGCTGTGGGACACGTGAGCACATTCTGCTGTCCTGCTAACCCTAACCCTATCTTTCACTAGAATTTAAGCACTTTGTGTGTACCTTTTAGTGAATATTGTGAACACTGTAATCTGATATAGTAATGTCAAAATCAATGGAAATGGATGATTGTTCTTTACCATTATACTATTCAACCCATGATAGTCAATTCACAGTTGGAGATGACCATCTTTCTTTACGAAGAAGAAGGGCACAGCACCAATAGGACTATTAGATGGGAAAGTAAACTGATTATCCATTGTCTAATCATCCATGGCCTTACATTTTGGTTACGACAAAGCATAAATATTGCTGGGCACATAAGATGCTGGAAACAAATCAATAATACAGTCATATGGACAATGTGAGGGTATTTCAAGCAATTTCTATTTACCAAATACTTCTGCATATTGTTTATATTGCATTCCTGAGGCAAAATATCATCTGTAATACATGAAACATTGTGGAAGTGATGTCTCATGTGTAGGTCATTTCTAAAACAGCAATCCACCCATAGCAATTAGCTCTCATAAAGTCCATTTAATGGAAGGTGAGTGTGCCTTAAGCCAGCCATGATAATTGTGACCACCAAGAGGCGTAACAGTGCCCCAATACCCCAGACACAACCACCATGTCTCAAGTCTTGGGTTCAAATTCAGGGTTTCATTATTGCGATGTGATAGACAGCACCCATGGGCTAGCACCCTGTGAATGATTGATTCTGGTCCTTTTAACAAGCCAGGAGGCCAGGATGAAGGAAAAACAAAACATTTCATGTCTTCTTCAGGAGACTGAAAATATGAAAAGTGTGTTGACTCCGGTGGGCGTGGAATAGGGATATTTACCCAGCAGGATGTCAAGCACAATGGGAATGGACAGGGGAGAAAACTGGATGTGGCTATGGTCTCTCCAGATATGTTAGATAGTAGCATCCCTGAGTTAGGATTCCCACATGGAGACCCGCAGAGCATGCTGGGACCCACAGTTCCATGGAGTGGACCTCTTGGGTTTTGTAGGGAACACCAGAGGGAGTTGCTGGGATTTGCAATTCCTACTTTCAGGGACTTCTGTTTGACCCAGAAGTACCCCAGCACTGGAAGTACTCCTGGATCTGGCATGAGAGAAGGCCACTCGAGCTAATCCTGGCGTTGGAGTCAGCAGTTGGAGTCAGCGAGCCTGGAGGAGTGGAAGGAGAGAGAACAGAGAAAGATGAATACTTGAATATCACTTTTGAAGCCTTTCTAAGGTACTTGTGATAATAAAACACCTTATTTTAACCTGAGACTTGTGTTGTGGTGGTTATGTCTGAGTGTTTAGGGCACAGAACATTTGGTTCAGATGTATCAATAATATACAATTACATCTTTTCTGTATGCAAACACCCTCTTTGAAGTTAAGTTTTAGTTTAATGTATTATTCCCTTTCCATTGGGGCTTTTGTCTAAAGAAGCCCTTGTCACGCATGTGCGTCTGAGGATTTCCTTGCTGGCTCATTTGAGGTAGATGGTAACCCACTTAGATGAGAGGGGGCGCTGTCACTAACAGTGTTGTCTCCTTTTTTCCACGCAACTCTCAGAAACCTCCCAATGAGGGAAACTAGCTCCGCGTCTTCTAGTCCTCCTGTTATAAAAAGCCTGGCTGCCTCCACTGAGATGTCTTTTGAGACTGGTTCCTGATGAGTGAGAGCTCTACAGGAGACCTCTATTTGTTGCAACGGCTAAAGTTAAAAGCTTAATTTTGTTTTCTGTTTTGTACAGGGAGGGTTTATGTTAAGTTTATACAAGAAGGTTACTGTAATTAAATGGGACTATCTGGCTGCTGTCCCAAATATTCTTCCTTTGTTCTGGTTCTGTTTAGATCTGTGCCTGGGCAGCTCACACCCTACATAATTTAACCTTTAAAGGGATCTTTGGTATTTACAACTCCTGGAGGATGCAAGCACTGATAAAAGTTCTTGGCAGCTCCCAAGCTGACTAATGCTAATAATGTTGAATATGAGCAGGAAGTATTAGATTATTTTTATAATAAATATGACCATGTGAGCCAGCCTTACCAACTCCCACAGTAGTTATGTGCTTTTGCTTTTTTTCTAACTTTGGAGAATTGGCAATTAGATCAACTAAGCTACCATAATAGTAGCATAATAGTAGTTTTTGTCTGTCATTTCCAGGAGAGGATTGAAGGTCTGTAGGACCAAGACAGAATACATGTGTGTGAATAAGAGGGAGGTCAGTGGAGTGGTGAGGATGGAGGGAGTAGAGTTGGTGAAGGTGGGTGAGTTTAAATACTTGGGATCAACAGTACAGAGTAATGGGGATTGTGGAAGAAAGGTGAAGAAGAGAGTGCAGGCAGGGTGGAGTGGGTGGAGAAGAGTGTCAGGAGTGATTTGTGACAGACGGTTATCAGCAAGAATGAAAGGGAAGGTCTACAGGACGGTAGTGAGACCAGCTATTGTATATGGGTTGGAGACGGTGACACTGACCAGAAAGCAGGAGACAGAGCTGGAGGTGGCAGAGTTAAAGATGCTAAGATTTGCATTGGGTGTGACGAGGATGGACAGGATTAGAAATGAGGACATTAGAGGGTCAGCTCAGGTTGGACGGTTGGAAGACAAAGTCAGAGAGGCGAGATTGCATTGGTTTGGACATGTGAAGAGGAGAGATGCTGAGTATATTGGGAGAAGGATGCTAAGGATAGAGCTGCCAGGTAAGAGAAAAAGAGGAAGGCCTGAGAGAAGGTTTATGGATGAGGTGAGAGAAGACATACAGGTGATGGGTGTAACAGAACAAGATGCAGAGGATAGGAAGATATGGAAAAAGAAGATGATCCGCTGTGACAACCCCTAACGGGAGCAGCCAAAAGAAAAAGAAGATTTCCAACTGAACTTAAACTTCAGTTTGTCCCTTCCACACAGACAGGAACTTCTTTTGAATTCTGCAACTACACAGACAGGCTGACTATCCCCACAAAACAATGCTGTGAAATGACTGACTTTTTTTTAAGGTGACTCCATATGTCTAACTTGGGATTATGAACATGATAATCAAACATTTGTTAGGATCTCACAAAGGTCGCCCGAGAACCAAGTCAAAGATGTGATCAGGAAACAAAAGAACTGAAAAAAAAACAGCCAAGTTTATTATTAAAGGATCAGGCTTGTGTACTGATAGCGAGCTAGCAGTGTGGATATTTCTTTGAAGGAAAATCAAGAGAAGAGGGCAGGTCAGGGACAGCAAAAGGGTCAATATCACAAAATCAACTGCACAATGTCAAAGCCAAAAATCGAGATCAAAATAAATTGAAGGCAAGAGCTGAAACTAAAAACTAACTAAGCAGAGAGAATAATTAATCACGAAATGAAGTGACATCTGTAAACTTATATAGGGAGATGAACTCAGGGCATTTTAAACCCCTTGATGTGTTAATGTGGGTCACAATCCATGACTGCACATCCCTAAGAACATGGGCCCTGCTATACGATAACAATGGAAATACAAAATAGCAACAAGCTAATTAAAAGGGCAGGCTCAGTTATGGGGAACACTCTGCTCCCCTTGGAGTTTAGGAGCATGCAATGATAGCGTGTTGCTGTACCCACCACACAACGAACCACCTGGATTGGGGAGCCTAGTGCAGTGGGTGACATCTCAGCATTACAATGGAACAGCGTGAGGCTTTTTCTTACAGTGGCTGGAGTGCCAGTCCTGCTACTAACCCCCATGTCAGTTGGAGGACCTGCTTGCAGAGCTGGATACAAATTAATGTCATGCACAGGATGGAGCAATTGCAGGTTAAGGACATTGCTCAAAGACCCAACATCACTTCTAGCGTTTGCAGGATACAAACTGGCAACCTTTCGATTGCCAACACAGATCTGTAGCCTCAGAGCCACCACTATGCCCCCTAGAGGTAATAGCAAAATAACCAAGGTAGTGGTGAAAACAGTACAAAATCATTCAAAACAACAAAAGAAAATCTTAAATAGTAAAAAAAAAAACTAATGGAAGATCCGTAATCTAGGGCTTAATTAAAATCTCTGCAAATGAGTGCTCAACCTTGTAAACTAGGGTCTTATTCCAATAGAACTGAGAGAAAAAGTATCAACAAATTCTGCGACACCAAACCAAAATTGTAGTCAAACGAATCATTGCAAAAGTCTTGTCACTATCTTTGTTTTAATCACCCCTAAAGAAACACATTATCTTTGACTTTAAAATACTGCTTATGGTTTACAAAGGCTTACTGAATTTCGCTCCATCCTATATTTCAGAATGCCTGTCACCATACACTCCAAATCATAACCTTAGATCTTCAAATGAATGTCTGCTTATAATTCCAAGAGCTAAACTTAAAACAGCCTTCTGCTGTTATTCACCTAAAATCTGGAATAGCCTACTGATAGAAATTCACCAGGATAATACGGTGCAGCATTTAAAAAAACTGATAAAAACCCATTACTTTAACATGGCTTCATTTTAGTGTAACCCTGATATTCTGTATATGACCTGAATTATCATTTTGGTCATATCTCCACAATCCGTACTAGCCCCTACTTTCTCTGCTGTTCTTTTTCTGGTTTCCTGTGGTGGCCATCTGCACCACCACCACCTGATCAGGGCACCATGCAGTCCTTACATTTATGAATTGAAGGCCAGAGATCCACATGACCATCACGTGAAGCCTGTAAACCATGAGGACTGATTAAGATCATTGATGTTACGTAGAATTCCCAGTGCGGGCTGGGTGGTCCTTTGGCCTTGGAACCCCTGCAGATTTTTTTTTTCTCCAGCCCTCTGGAGTTTTTTTTTTTTTTTTTTTCTGTTCTCCTGGCCATCGGACGTTACTTTATTCTTTGTGACTTAGTATTGCCTAATCTCATTTTAATATTTTGCTTTTTTCTTTCTTTTCATCTTGTAAAGCACTTTGAGCTCCATCATTTGTATGAAAACATGCTTTAGAAATGAATGTTGTTGTTGTTGTTTTTATTTTTGAAGAGACACCAATACTTAAAAGTGTGCTGCTAGTGGATAGTGATGATATGAAATATCACGTCATTTTGGTGTCATGTAACTTTTAACGGGCTTAGGAACTATGTACAACATGGCCACATCCATTCAAAGATGCATACAAAATGGCTGAAACCTATCATAAATGGTGTCAGCTGGAGAAAAATATTTACAAATAAATATATGTCGAAAATTTCCAAAACCTGAGCAAATAAGAAGTCCATGACATGTATTATGCAGTCCAAGCATAACAGCCCTTGATTTACATTGAACAGTTTTTACATTTATTACAATGCCTTGTCCATGTCTGTTTCTCTTTACCTTTGTTACTTTTACTGACTCCATCACTGTTGTTTGGTCTATGTTTAATTTCTGTGTGTTTTCAACTTTCTTAAATCTCGTACCCTCATTGTGTTCTGTGCTAGCAGCAGTGGGGCCTCATAGTGAGTTGCCACCCTCAGGTGCTGTAGCCATTAGGGCCACCAATCTGTGACATTAGCGAGCTTAGCTAGCATGTTCGACATGCTCATTGTTGGTACTTTTTCCTTTGTTAAAATTTCAGCTTTAGAAGCCTTAGATTTGGATGCTAGTTTTTAATTTTCAGTTTTGGATTATGATATTTTAGCTTTGTTATTTACTGTTTTCTTTGTTTTGTTATCTTTTTTCCTGTGCTCTTGTTAATTCCTATTTATTTAGTTTACTTCTTTTAAATCCTTTTTTTCTTGGTTTATTAATTGAATTTTTTTCTAGTTTAGTTTAATTTCTTAATTTGTTTCCTAATTCTTCAATTATCTCATTGCAGTGCTCCCCAAAGCACTGAACCAGATAAGCAGAAAAATGGCCAAATGGATGGAAATGTTTTACTGTTAGGAATGCTCAGCAGTTCCCAGGCACTGCACATCATTTTGACATCTGTGCTGTTAAACACTGAAACGTCAAACATTGAGACATTTCTTAAATAAGTTCATACACTCACTGAGTAAATTCTTGGGGCCACAATTCCTAATATTGACTACGGCCTTCTTTCGCTCTCAGAACAGCTTCAGTTCCTCATGGCATGGACTCTACAAGATATTGGAAACATTCCTTTGAGATTCTGGTCCATATTGGCATGTTTGTATCATGCAGTTTCTGCACATTTATTAACTACATATTCATAATGCAAATCTCCCATTCTACCACATCCCAATGATGTTCTATTGGATTTAGGTCCAGTGACTGGGAAGGCCACTAATGAATACTGAGCTCTTTGTCACGCTCATGAAGCCAGTGCATTTGCTTTGTGACATGGTGCATTATCGTGCAGGAAGTAGCCATTAGAACATGATGGGCATAAATGGACGCACATTGTCAGCAGCATGTCAACAATTAACAAATAGGCTGTGGTATTCAATAAATATTTGATAGGCATTATGGGCCCCAAAGTGTGCCAAGAAAACATTCGCAACACCATTGCACCAACACCACCACCAGGCTGGACTGTGGACACAAGGCAGGTTGGGTTCATGGATTCATGCTGTTGGCACCAAATTCTAACCCTACCTTCTGTGTCCGTCAGCAGCAATTAAGACTCGTCTGGCTATTGCATTCTGACCTTCCTCATCAACAGAACTGCTGCTCACTGAATGTTTCTGTTTCCTGCACCATTCTGACTAAACTCTACTATTGTGTGTGAAAATCCCAGGAGACCAGTGGTTACAGAAATACCCAAACCAGCCTGTTGAACACCACACAGTAGAAATCACTGAGATCAAATTTTGTTTCCATTCTGGAGTTGGAAGTGAAGATGAACTGAAGCTCTTGAGTGGTTATCTGTGGGATTTTATGCATTGCATTGTTGCCACATGATTAGCAGATTAGATGATTGCATGAATAATCAGATGCACAAGTGTTCCTAATACTTTTCTCAGCAAGTGTAGACCATGCATATCACTGATAAAACAACAAGGATACTGCTTATTTCTTTACCCATATTCCAGATACTAGGCCGACGAGCAAAAAATGAAAAAATATCCCAAATTACATATGCAACCACATTGTAGGAGCCAGTCTTAGAAAACTATTGTTTATTGTTAAATACATATAGTGTTTCCTTACTTTCTATAGAATGTCAGATTCTTATCGTTACTAGGATATGGTATAGTCTTTCACCCCTCTGTAAGTTAATATGAGATAGAACTATCTTAGCTATATCTCAATAACAGAATGTTAAATAAGCCAGTGTCACAGACGTGTGCATGGGAGGAAGCTAAAGTGCTCAAAAAAAGGTCATTCCCAGACAGACCAGGGGGTGTCAGAGTGCAGTAATCCTTTCTCTTATTTTCCTGCAGGCCAAATGTGGTGTGGAATATGGCCGGCAGCTTCTCCCGGCCAATACCCGCAAGCCACCAGATGGAGCCCTCCCTGCAATATGGAGGTGGCCCGAATGCCAGCAGGGCATCATGGACATTGTAGTCTTTATTCACAGCCCTGCTGGATACCGTGGGGGCCGCCAGAGGATGCTGCAGGCAGGCCCAAAGACTTTTATTTTCCATATAGTCCGGAAGTATGTCCCAGTCATGGGGACAGAAGGAATGACGTACTTCAGGGCTGAAGAAGAAAAGGAGTTTTCACCAGACCTGGAAGTGTTATAAAGTCACATGGACTGAGGGACAGAAACACTTCTGGGTCACAAACTATAAAAGGACTGTAGGAGATCCCAGCAGAGAGCCGAGTTGGGAGGAAAGGTGACTGAGCTGCTGGGAGGTGTGGAGGATTATTGATTATTGAGAATTGTATTGATTTATTGAAGTATAGTGGAAGTGGAGGTGCTTGTGCACATTTATTATTATAATAAAGTCAACATTTGGACTTTTATCTGGTGTCTGGCGTCTGATCTGAGGGTTCAAGGGGACGACAGTGCCCCCTATCTGGCACAGTGGGAAATTCCACTTGGCTCCCACGATGTCACCTCCAGTTCTGCCCCAGAAGACGTCACTTCCATACCAGCCGAAAAGCCCACCTCCTAGTGACCTCATTTCCAGTTCTGGTCCCAAGATCCCTCCTCTTCTTGCTTTTCAACCTTTATAATGCACTGGTGAGGCCTCATCTCGAGTACTGTGTGCAGTTTTGGTCTCCAGGCTACAAAAAGGACATAGCAGCACAAGAAAAAGTCCAGAGAAGAGCAACTAGGCAGATTCCAGGGCTACAGGAGTTGAATTATGAGGAAAGATTAAAAGAGCTGAGCCTTTACAATTTAAGCAAAAGAAGATTAAGAGGAGACATGATTGAAATATTTAAAATTATGAAAGGGAATTAGTCCAGTGGATCGAGGCTGTTATTTTAAAATGAGTTCATCAAGAACACGGGGACACAGTTGGAAACTTGTTAAGGGTAAATTTCACACATACATTAGGATGTTTTTCTTTACACAAAGAATGATAGACACTTGGAATAAGCTACCAAGTAGTGTGGTAGACAGTAAGACATTGGGGACTTTCAAAACTTGACTTGATGTTTTTTTGGAAGAAATAAGTGGACAAGACTGGAGAGCTTTGTTGGGCCGAATGGCCTGTTCTCTTTTATATCTACCATGTTTCCTAGCCTGTTCCAGTTCTGTTTTGGACTCTTATCTGTAAAGACCATTTTTCTCAACCTCTTTGCATTTGCAGCCATTTCTCAAGTATACGGAAGGCTGCCCCAAACCTCTTTGTTGTGTCACGGTTTGATTATTTACCACACCAGTTATGGAAATAGTCTTACTGCTAGCATGGACTATTAGATATGTTTGCAAATGGGAGACGGCATACAGTTTTCTGGCCGTGTCTAACATACTTACGTGGTTAACTTGCATAACGTGCCTCAAGTATGACCAAACTTAGAGAAATGAGATTTACAAGATTTATAAGCCTCAAACAGAACTTTTCTTAAACAGGAACCTTTCTTTTCTTTGCTATATCAATTTTTTTCTATTTTTGTGTGAACTATTTTGCTTGCAATTTTCACTAAAAATTTTAAAACGAAGATATTTTGTCTGTGGAATTATTTGATCACGCATCGCACTGGTGCTTGAATCATCCTAAGAAGCAAACTAAAAGCTGCAGAACTTTGGATAAATGCAGCTACACACATCCTAATACAAGCATATACAGCAGAGTAATAACCTGACATATTTCAACTCTCCTTTTACATTTTGTTTGCTGTTTATGTGACTGAAAACTCACAGACTTTTAGCACTTGGCAAAAAATGTTTTTCTCTAATAAACACACCCACACTCACTTAAGCCATTCCAGTTTTGAGATAGCAATTAACTGAACCCACACATGTTTGGGATGTTCAATTTAATTCCCTTTATTTTTGTATAGTACTCTTTTTGTGTAGTACATAAAAAGCTAAGCTATGTCAGATGAATATCGCATGACTCAGAGAAAAACCAATGCAGACGTGGAGAGAGGAGGCACAGACTCCTAGTAGGTTGTGCCATTCACCATCGTGATGCCCCTTTTTCAAACAAATGAGTTGAATATGATTTTTTGCCATAGTTAATGATCAGATTAATTCTTCACACTTTGTGAAGGAGGACCTGCACCTTATAGGCAATGCTTGTCTCTTTTGACAGGCGATTTATGATAATATTGTATATTGTATTGTATTGACCCCCTTCTTTTTGACACCCACTGCACGCCCAACCTACCTGGAAAGGGGTCTCTTTTTGAACTGCCCTTCCCAAGGTTTCTTCCATTTTTTCCCTGCAAGTTATTTTTTGGCAGTTAGAGAGTCAAGGCAGGGCCTGTTAAAGCCCATTGCAGCATTCCTTGTATGATTTTGGGCTATACAAAAATAAATTGTATTGTATTGTGTTGTGTTGTATTGTATTGTAACATTTGTCCATTTGTCCATGTATTGTATTGTAACTCATTGTCCATTTTGTATAGTGTACTGTATAAGAAATTCTGTAAGAGAGGAAGAGAACGAAAGTGGCATTAGTGCCTGATTAGGGTGAGGTGGCGGCTCACTGCAAATTTTTTAGAGGCTGCACAGGAATGGAAGCTGAAGTAGCAGCAAGCCGCTGGTCAAGGAAGATAAGCACAACGGTTCACTCCGGAGGATTCAAGAAACAGAGCAGACCCTTTCAAAGAAAGCTGAGCGGACTGCATAGGGCAGCAGCAGAGATTACTTAGAAAAGGAATCGGAAGATGAATCCTAACTAAAGTAACAAGCAGAGAGTCACAACTGGGAAGTCAAAAAACAAATAACTGAGACTGATTACGTGTAACAAAAATCACATTGAAGCAGAAAGGGCAAAAATTCAAAAACGAATAAACATACATGTAACCAGGACCAAGATATTCATTTCATATCATTGCCAATTTTTTTTCAACAAAACAAAGGAATAAAGGTTGTTGGGTTTGAGTTGAACCCAATCAAGGAAAACCAGGAGCTGCACGACTTGATCTTTATGCCCTTGACCCACATATGCTACATGCTGCACAATTCTGGTTGACAGAAACAGATGTGACCACAAGATTCCTTGACCTCTGAAACCTTGAAAACAAGGGCAAAATAATTTTATGAGGTCAAGGAGAATTTTAAGAAATGAGAAACAGAGGCCTGATCATAATAGAAAACCAATAAATTTTAAGCATCAAGCAGGTGTGAATGCTTGCCATGGCCTCAGTAACGCTGAGGAGTGTGATGAAGAATAGTAGAAAGTGATATTGATTTCAGATATCACCATAATACACTGATACCGACAGTTCTCATGATGCAGGGGAATAGCATGAGGCTCACCTTGTCTTTGTTGTGAATGTTCCCATTATTAAAATTATCTTCTGAACTTCTCAAGTCCTATTCACATTTTTTCTTTTGGAAATTATATTTTTTTCTCTATGAAGTACATTTGGGCAGAGGTTCTGTGATTTTCTCTTTTTAATAACAACAGATTGATTTTATTTTTTGTTATGTTCATCTATTATGGACAGTGGGGGGGGGGGGGGTGCTCCAGCTCCCCAAACCCAACACAAACAAGCACAGACACACATTAAAAAGCAAAAAGTCTTTTATTTATTTATAAAGGTTTCTCATCACCTCAACCACAAGTACAGCAAGCCCAATATATGACAAACTCTTTCACTTTTCCTCTCTCCAATTCTCACTGCCTCCCCCCTCCTCTCGCAAGCCTGATCCTCGTCCTCCCAACTCAGGCTCCATGATGTGAGGCAGGCAGCTCCTTTTATTTTAACCTCCCAGAAGTGCTCCCGATCTTCCGCACATGTGGTCTGTCGGCACTTCTGGGTGAGACAGAAACCCCATGATGCAGGGACTCCCCAATCCCAAGGGACCCGACAGGGCTGTCCTCAAGGACTACAAACTACCGGTTATACTTCCTTAGAAGGCTGGCTTCCTTCAACATCTGCAATAAGATGCTGCAGATGTTCTATCAAACAGTTGTGGCGAGCGCCCTCTTCTACGTAGTGGTGTGCTGGAGAGGCAGCATTAAGAGGAAAGACGCCTCACGCCTGGACAAACTGGTGAGGAAGGCAGGCTCTATTATTGGCATGGAGCTGGACAGTTTAACATCTGTGGCAGAGCGAAGGGCGCTCAGCAGGCTCCTATCAATTATGGAGAATCCACTGCATCCACTAAATAGTATCATCTCCAGACAGAAGAGCAGCTTCAGCGACAGACTGCTGTCACTGTCCTGCTCCACTGACAGATTGAGGAGATCGTTCCTCCCCCAAACTATGCGACTCTTTAATTCCACCCGGGGGGGGGGGTAAACGTTAATATTTAACATTATACATAGTTATTGTCTGTTTTTCACCTGCATTATTATCATTCTTTAATTTAATATTATTTATTGTATCAGTGTGCTGCTGCTGAAGAATGTGAATTTCCCATTGGGATTAATAAAGTATCTATCTATCTATCTATCTATCTATCTATCTATCTATCTATCTATCTATCTATCTATCTATCTATCTATCTATCTATCTATCTACAATACCCGGCATGCCCTGTGGGCACCCATGTGGAAATCTGAGCCTGGGTTTGCTGCCATCTAGCGCCCTGGGGGAGATAACCATGTATGAACCATCTCCCCCTGTTCTTCATACATTTAGGGCATCCCTGCTGGGTAAGGACGGCAGCCGCCCTTCATACTATCTGTCTGTGACAACTGTCTTTTATTCATCATTCCTTTTACCTTATAAATTTTCCCATAATGCATATTGTAGAAAGTTTTAACCAAATGGCTGATGTTACGTGAACTGCAGCCCAGTTCAATTGAAAAGAAAAAGTTGGAGAACTACGAAGCTCAGGGTTTTTCCCCTGCTTGCAGCAAACTCTGTACATCATTATCTTTAACTGCCTCAGGGTACTCTCTAACATACATATACTGTAGGCCCATGGATGCAAAATATGGTTTAGTCAGCCATTAACTCAGAACTAATTTGTGTTTTTCACCCTGTTAGGATAAGTTCCAGCTCTGTGAATCTAAAAGCTGATTAAACAAGTTGAGAAATTTGATGAACGAATCATAATACTAGCAGTCAAAATACAACATTAATGAAGCTAAAGGAAGAGCCTGCTATCTGACACACTCAGAGTCATAGTGAAGGCTGTCAAGGACGACTATCTATCTTGTGCATTTTTTTACCTTTTATTTTGCAAATTTACTGGAGATAGATAGATAGATAGATAGATAGATAGATAGATAGATAGATAGATAGATAGATAGATAGATAGATAGATAGATAGATAGATAGATAGATAGATAGATGTACATAACAAAAATAAAACCAATCTATTT
Source organism: Erpetoichthys calabaricus (assembly GCF_900747795.2). Lineage (NCBI taxonomy): Eukaryota > Metazoa > Chordata > Cladistia > Polypteriformes > Polypteridae > Erpetoichthys > Erpetoichthys calabaricus. Next base: position 28,823,145 of record NC_041401.2, read on the forward strand.
TTAAAAACAGAAAATCACAGAAATCAAATCTGTTTTTTTTTTAACATAGACATGAACATCCATCCATTTTCAAAACCCACATATGTGAAAGCTGGAGCCTGTCCCAGCAAAAGTGGGTGCAAGGTAGAAAACAGGACACACACACACACAGACTCACATGGGGGCCAATTTAGCACCCAACCTGCATGGATGAAATCATGCAGACTACATGCAGGAATCACAATGGACTTGTTGCGGAGCAGCAGCGCTCTCACTGTACCGCTGTGCCACTCCCGACAAGAACATGCAGTTATTTATTTGCTTTCTTCCTATTTTTGGCATCCTCTTTAATGGTTCCAGCAACTGCCCCTTTGCCATGGACTTTTTTGCTGTAGGCTGGCACCATCTGCCAGTAGGAAACGTCTCAGCACTGAGACACGAGGGGGCCCTTAGGTATAAGAATTATATGGATGGGGCTCATTTAATTTAGACATTAAAATGCAGGAAGAGACTGAAGCTCTATATTTATATGTTTTTTTCATAAATAATTAGCAGAGGTTGACTGTCTTTTAATGATATTCAGAAGTATAAGAAGTGTATGCCTCTTAAAGAATGTTGCTGGCCACCTCCAGTAGCCCCCTAAACACTGACACATATGTGGGGTTCAGCTACATACTTATTATTTTCTATATGCATATCTTACACTCTGCGGTGGGCTGGCACCCTGCCCAGGGTTTGTTTCCTGCCTTGCGCCCTGTGTTGGCTGGGATTGGCTCCAGCAGACCCCCGTGACCCTGTAGTTAGGATATAGCAGGTTGGATAATGGATGGATGGATATCTTACACTTCTTAACACATTAAACACTTTTGGAGCAGTTGGTGGCAGCAGCACTCTGTGGCAGGGTGTGGCGGCCACTTTGCTTTATGTTGCTCACAGTGGGCATCCCCAGTGCACAATCTCTTCTGTCATCTTCTGCAAACATGTGATGGATGTTTTCTTGCTGCCTGAAATGTTTTTAGGTGCTTTAGCATATGATGCTATGGTCTGCCCTGTCTGTACACCTGTCTGTCCACATGAAGCAGGCAATGGAATAACTTTGTTAAAATTTATCACACTTATACCTTATTTTTAGGAGAATTAAATTTTTGTTGAGATATTTTGAATACAGCGTGCTGTACACAGTTTTGAAATTTCTGTATCTCCCATTGAAAAGCAATGGCAAATTTATAAGCTTGTCTGTCTTAACAAAGAGAATTATTCTGAGTGACTATTAGTTTCAGTTCAGGGTGGTTACTTCAACTTGTATATTCCTTCTTTATTTATTTACTGAAATAAAATGATAAGTTTAATGTCACTGTGCTCTGTACAAAAATTATTTTATAAATCCACTCACATGTATAGGCCAGGCCAAAGTTAGCACACAGGGGCTCTCAGCATTTAGAACTGCTAGGCACGCATTTGAAGACAGAAGGTACAACTATGAAAATGGGCATTGTACTATTTCTGTATGTTAGAGATGAAATTGAATCCTCTCCTTCCCTTATTTGGAACCTAAGTAAGGGCCTGCATGTGGAGGACAGTATATAAGACTTGGACAGCAGCCAAATACTTTGAAGCCGATGGACGGATGGGTGATATCGTCATCTGTCCTGAAAAGCCTTCCAGCGCAGCAACGAAAAATGGCAGACTGTATAGATCAAGATCCCACCTTGGTATTGTCTTGCTATGGCTTCCCATCTGTATTGCCTCGTAAATCATCATTAAAGAAAGCTAAGTTATTTTCTCTTATGTGATTTTTACCGCCGTATCACTATGGGAGAGATATTGCATTTTAATATCATATCTATATAGTTTTCGGTTATTTAAAACGCTGCAAATACAAAAGAACTTATTCCAACTAGGGAACTATCGGCCCCTAAAGGAACATTTACTTAATTTATTTATTTCTTCTTTGACATCCACTCCTGATGGGTGCTGAAGAAAGTACTACAAGTGCACATTGCTGCAGAACACAGGATGGGGCGGGGTCACAAGTAGGCGGGCTTGGATGTTGCCATAAAAGGAAAGTACAACATTAGATGTGTACAATAAATGTTTAGATATTTCTTATTTATTCAATACAGATGTACTGGTATTGTTCATTTATTCATTATTGTCAAGGTAAGTGCCATCTCTTATTGTGCAGGAGAAGGTCTTGTTATATACTAACACTCTGGCTTCTTCCTCATCCTGCTGTCATCTCTGTGTTTAAGTAGCATTTTCCATGAAGCTCAGTCACAGCAGCTCACTTCTCCTGCTCCTTAAAAGTAAAAAAAATCATAAAGCAACTTACTGTATGTAGAGCTATATGAAAGGTGGCTCTGTTACACTTCATGTTACAAGAATGAATGAAAGGTGTACTCAGTATTTCTGTGATACTAAAAACAACATCCCAGCTACATTACCTAAAGATTATAATGATTTAATATTTCTCAGATACTGTAATTTACAAAGTGTCACAATGATCAGCTGACTATCATGTTCGGGTGCAGCCAACAGCTTTAGCTTGAGATATCAGCAGAGATTATAAATCTCCATTGGGTTTTTCTTTGAAACATTTTATGTTTAAGAACTTTGTACTCCAATTAGCGGCAGACCCTCCACATCCAACAACAACTAACAACAGCACTTGGGTTGGAATCTGCTGGATGTGAAAGCAATTTCAGCCTCATGATATTGTAAAATGGTATTTAAAACTTATTTTGTGTGCACTGCTATTACATGCAATTACATTCTGTTAGTTTTGTAAAAGTGAGTCATGTTAAAAAAATAAGTAATAAACAAAATTATAATAAGAAACTGTTTGATGAAATGATTAGAAAATGTAAAACTGCTCCAACTTTCAAACCAGCAAACCAAGTCTCTGAGCGCATCTGAATGTTACACAGACATTTGAAATGTTAATCATTTTCTAACATCTTGTTTTTTGTTTTTGCATTGTTTCCTGTGTGGCCTGCAGGGGGTGATCAGCTCCCCAAACCTGACACAGACAGACGCAGGACAGAAGTTCAGCAACACACGTTTTTTTTTTATTAATGCTTTTCAACTGTTTCCCACCTGCCCAGCACATTATACAGACCAAAATACAAAAAAGCACAGTAAGAAAGCACCAAGCACTTTGTCGTTGCCCTCTCGTTTTTTTCTCTATCTCTTCTTCTGCCTCCACTCCTCCTCCTGCAAGCTTCATCCCTCTTCCTCCTAACTCTGGCTCCTGGAGCAGTGACAGCAGGCTTTTTTTTCCTGCACCTGGAAGTACTTCTGGTGGCCAGCTAGTGAGGTCCAGAACCACTGTTGGGTGAGGTGGAAGCCAGACAAAGTAGGGCGACAGAGTCACTGCAGCAACCCCTGGCAGTGGCCACTGAACCCAACAAAGCTGTGCTGAACTCCAACTCCCATGTTGCTCTATGGGAGTCTGATGTACCTCTGCAACCTGGGGTGTGTGGGGGACTGCCAAATAGCACTCCAGAGGAGATAATACCCTCTGCATGTCCTCTCTCCCGGTCCTTCCATTACATAGACATCCCAGCCAGGTAAGGGGCCTGGCCATCTGCCACACCTGGTAATTCTCCAGTTGCTTCACAGAATCCAAAAGGGTCACTACATCATGACATTGATGGGCATAGTCAGGGGGCTCAATGGGTGTATCATCACAGTTATGATCTGGACAGTCAATTTGGGACACTATAAATGACTAATTATTTTTATCTTTTGGGAATTAATGAAAACAACAACAACAACATTAATTTATTAATATAGCACATTTTAATACACAGATTGCAGCTCAATGTGCTTTACAAAATATCAAAGAGAAATTTACAAAAAAACCAAATAAGATTAGGTATGAATAATACTGAATAAGTAACAAAGAAACGATAAAAAAAACTATACAATTTTAAAAGAACATAGATATATACTTAGTAAAAGAGTATTATCCTTACAAAGAAAATCATATTGTAAGTCTCTAAAGATGAGTCTGGTGAGAAGGTCAGATGGAATGGACCGGAGACCAGAAAAAATTAAACAACTCCAGTTTAGCCTGAGAAAACCAAAAAATCTGCAGGGGTTCTAAAGTCAAAACACCACTCAGCCCCACTGGGCATCTCCCTAACATAATTGTGCTTAAATCAGTTCTTATGTTTTAAAGGCTTCATCCCAGATGATTCAATGCAGTTGGTCTCGTGGATAGCTGGGGTACCTGCCTTCATTCCAGCAATCCAATAGACTCTTATGCTGTCGTCTTTCCCAAATGTTTTTGCATCACTATCTCCATCTTTTCTGTTTTCTGTTTTTAGGCACGTTATTCTTTGTGTGTATTTTTGAGCTTTGATGCTTTGTTTTTTCAGTGAATTCTTTCCAATACTGTGGTTTTTTAATGCTCATTTAGGAGCAGGATGAGTGGGCAGGCGCTCACTGCATTAAAGCTCATTACAGCTTTCTGTAGTTCTGCTAATAGCTTACTACTTTTTCAGGTTATTGTATAAAATCTAACGTCTGTCTGTCTGTATTTCTGTCCGCTTTTCACGAGAGAACTACTTAACGGATTAAGATTGGGTTTTTTTCTATAATTTGCTTGAACATTCCGGTTGATTTTGCAACCTCTCTATGTATTATAGTTCACTTGCGGTACTGATTTATTCGTGCAAATCTGAGAGAGACGCAGTGGGCCGAGGGGAGCAGGGCCCTCCTCACTCATGCGCCAGCCTCAGTGAGTATCTTACATCTGCTTAGCTAGTGAACAAGAGAACTACTTAATGGCTTTAGATCGGGTTTTTTCTAGAATTTTCTTGAACATTTCGGTTGATTTTGCAACTTCTCTCATCGCGCTATGTATGGAAGTTCGCTTGCAGGAGCAATATATTCACACTAATTCGAGACAGAGGCTGCAGGCCGAGGAAAGGGGGAAGCGTGACATCAGGAGTGGGGAGTCGGTCTATCTCTGCGTTTTGGAACGTAACTTGCCTCCTCTTAGCTAGCGATACCTTTTTGTTTATTGATTTTTAAAGTTTATCCTGTTTCACTACTATGTGGGTGGAGCCAGGGGGGAATGGCTAGTTTAAATATATAGAGTACCTGGCAAATAATACAAAGAGTATATAACATGTGTTTTGCCCTAATTGGAGCGCATTAGGTGTATGCACTTTTGCTTCCCCTTGCCAGGACCGAACTTCAGATGTTAGTGCCTGACGTTGCGCCACGTCGGTTGGTTCACTTGCTAGACAGATTGTAGATTGGATTATTATATCCATACGCCTGAATCTCAGTCTGATTATTTGGATGTTCACCTACCAGATAATGCTTGGTTGGTTCCACCACACCCTGTCAGTTGCAAGAAGCAAATCATAGGCATAGATAGATAGATAGATAGATAGATAGATAGATAGATAGATAGATAGATAGATAGATAGATAGATAGATAGATAGATAGATAGATAGATAGATAATGCAGGTTTAAACGTGAAGTTACTTATGGAAGTCGCAAATTTCAGAGCCTGTTATACTATACTTATTTTTATGGTCCAGGAGGATTTTGTCCTGGCTTAGCAGGAAACATAACTAATTTTTTACCAAGAGATGCACGCAAAAGACAAAACAAAACAAAATATAAATGGCACGACCAAAACCCAGATAAGAGGGAAGAATGAAGATCAAAAATCAGGCAAGAAGTCAAAACCAGGTACTGCACGAAGATCAATTAGGAAAAAGGGAGTGTTTTGTGTGTGTGTGTGCTTAAAGTATTTAGCCACAAGTTGCATAGAACGTTTGGTGCAATCTCTGAGCTTTAATCCTGTTATGCCAATGAACTCTAGACCACGCCCCCAGAGACCACGCCCCTAGAAACACAGGACGTAACCCTAATCACAGTTAGTCTAATACAGAAAAAAACCCTAAAATTCAGTGCTGATCATTCACAGTTTACACAATGAATAAGCCAAAATATGTTCCTGATACCAATGTGAAATCAGGGAGTTATTTTAATATCCTAATTAAATGCATTATTGATATTGAGCAAAACATGCAATCATTTTTTTCTTCTCTAAAAAAATCTATTTGAGTTGCCTCATATCTGGCATACAGAACAGATAATTCTTTGTGCACACCAGCTGCTGGTTTGGGTCTGCCAAGTTAGATCTTTCACAATTTGTTGCAGTTCCCATTTGAACTTCAGAGTGGTGAGCTGCTAACTGTTGAAAAAAATTCAAAGACTTGTGTGATTCTACATATGTAAATTATTTTTGTGAAAAAAAAAAATGTTATCCAAAATGTAGCTAAAACGAAAAAAAAATAACTGAAAGTGAAATATTCTGTGTTGTGATGCTGCTTTGATTTTTCGTTATTATGTCAGACACTATCCCCTGTTTACATCTGTTACCCATAAATGTGCTTGTATTTGGTGCTATAGCCCTAAAAACGTTTTACGAGATTACTCATATTTAGCAGTCAACATGTTAACTTCTATTGCGCTCTGGTATCTGTGTCATTGTCTTTATTCTCTTCTCCATTGTAATTCCACTAAGACCACTCAAATAATGTTCAGGGTGCCCCCATTAACACTGAGCCCAGTATGTAGTGCTGAATGCCTGCACTTTACCCCAATTCTCAATGCATCCTTGCCCTAAACTTGAGTTCTAGACATCATATCCAGATATTTTTCAATTGTTTTCCAATCTCTAGTCCTTGTAAACTTGACACCGGGCCACACCATCAGCACGTGTGTGGGGGCAGCAGCCCAGTGTGGGAAGAAAGTGGGTGTCTTTCTTTTAGGAGTAAATTAGATTACAGTACAGAAATAACCTTACGGGTGGGTGGCATGTTGGTGCAGTGTTTAGTACCACTGACTCTCAGGTCCAGAGTTCAGGGCTGGAATGCCATGCCTGGGCGCTGCCTGCATGGAATTCACATGTTGTCCCTGTGCCTGTGGGGGGTTTCCTTTGGCACTCTGGTTAACTAGTGATTCTAATTTACCCCTGCGTGATTGTGTGTGTGTGAGCATGCCCTGCAAAGGACTAGTGCCATGCTTCATGCCTGTTGGCCAAGTATGCTCTGATCAGCTTCAGCTATGCTTTTATGCTGATTTGGATTAGGCAGTTTTGAGGACGTAACAGTGTCCTCCATTAGGTTTGCAACAATCATACATTTTTCCTTGATCTACTCCTCTGCTCCACAGTTTAAACTTCCAAATCAAACACTTCTGTGCACACTCCAGACTTTTATTTATGGGTATTTGAATACATTTTGGTCACACCATACAGAAATGATAACATTCTTTCTGCATGGTTACCCCCATTTCAGGGCACCAAAATGTTTGGGACAAAGCAATGACTGGTCATTGAAGCCATCATATTGAGTCCTTTGTCGCATATGCATTCCGTGCTTAAAGTCTGGTATTCAAAGACATCAACAGGTGCTGAGGATCCTTTCTGGTGATGCTCTGCAAAGCCTCCATTGCAGCCATCTTCAGCTCCTTTTTGTTTCGAGGGCTTGTCCACTTACGTTTTGTCTTCAGTATATGGAGGTCTTGCTCAGTTGAATTTAAATTGGGTGACTGCTTGACTATTCAAGAATTTTCCATTTTTTATCTTTGAAAAACTCTGACATTCTCTTATCAGTATGTTTGGGATTTTTATCTTCTTTATCTACTCCAATGAGTTAAGAATGTGAGCAGATGAGATATTTCTATACAACCCAGAATTCCCTCATCAACGGAGATTAGTGTGCCTGTGGTAGCCATACTGTACATGTCCAAGCCATAACATTGCCACCATCTTTAACACATAAAGTGGTCTGCTTTGGATATTGGGAAGTTTCTCTTTGTCTTCACACTTTGCACTTGCCATCTCTCTGATCAGGTTCATCTTTCTCTCATCTGTCCACAAGACCTTTTTCCCAAAATTCTGCAGGCTTTTTTAAGTCCTTTTTCTCCAACTGTAATCTGGCCATCCTGTTTTTGTGGCTAACTAGTGGTTTGCATCTTGCAGTGTGGCCTCTGTATTTCTGTTCATGAAGTCTTCTGCAGATAGCTGTCTCAGACACATCCACATGTGCCTCCTGAAGACTGTTTCTGATCCACCAGACAGGTTTTTGGGGATTTGGGTTTTTTTTATTTACCATAGTGAGGATTCTTCTGTCATCAGCAGTGAAAGGTTTTCCTTGGCCTACCAGTCCCTTTGCGATTATTGTTATTTCTTCTTAATAATATGAGGGGGTGCCCAAAAATAACCAGAATCTGTACCTTGTGCGCAACCTAGACTTAGTTTCAAATTTCTCCACTAGGTGTAGCATACTTGCAGTATTCTGTGGCAGTCTGCCAAGTGGCATTGCTCTGTATTGTTCATATGGCATTCTGCGTCAGTTTTTCTTGGTGCTTATTAAACATGTTCTGCGATTTTTATGATGGGTAATCATAAAGAACAACAAGTCTGCATTATATGTTGTTTTCTCTTAGGGAAAAGAGCTGCTGAAACTGTAGTGATGCTTGAAACTATGGTGGTTTTTGCGTTCCAAATGAGGGGAAATGTCACTTGATCTTGCTCCGTGCGACTTTTTCTTGTTCCCTCATATGAAAAAAGAACTCAAAGGAAAGCGTTTTTGTACCGTGGAGGAAGTCAAAGAAAAATTGCTGTAGGCCTTGGACTTCCTTCCTCTTTAGCAATTCCAAAAATGTTTCCACCAGAGGGAAAACCATTGGGACAAGTGCATTCATTTACATGGAGAGTACTTTGAAAGGGGCTAAAGTTTCAGTAAGTAAAAGTTATTAAAACAACTTTTTTTTCAATTCTGGTTATTTCTGGGTACCCCCTTATATTCCAGACAGTTGATTTAGCTCATCCTAAGGTGTTACCAATGTCTCTAATGGTTTTATTCTTCTTTGACTTTCATTGGCACAGCTCCTTGTCCTCATGTTGAACAATGTCAACTACCGACTCCAAAGGGTAGAAGCAAGTCATAACGTGAGGTACCACAGCTATGCTGATGACACACAACTGTATTTATCAATGGCGCCTGATGATCCCGACTCTCTTGGTTCACTGACACAATATCTTATTTGTGTTTCTGAATGGACAAGTAGTAATTTTCTCAAACTAAATAAGGAAACAACAGAAATTTTAGTGATTGGCAAAAATGGATATAATGACTGTATTAGAAATAATCTTGATCCATTAGGATTAAAAGTCGAGACGGAGGTGAAGAATTTAGGGGTAATTATTGACTCCGACCTAAATTTTAAATCACATATTAATCAGATTACTAGGACAGCATTTTTTCACTTAAGAAATATAGCAAAAGTTAGATCCCTTATAACATTGGAAAATGCTGAGAAATTAGATCACACTTTTGTTTTCAGTTGGCTAGATTACTGTAATGCACTCCTCTCAGGACCACCCAAAAAAGACATCAATCGGTTGCAAAGAGTGCAGAATGCAGCTGCTAGAATCTTAATTAGGAAAAGAAAATCCGAGCACATCTCTCCAGTTCTGATGTCACTACACTGGTTACCTGTGTCATTTAGAATTGACTTTAAAATACTGCTTATGGTTTACAAAGCCTTAAATAATCTTGCTCCATTTTATATTTCAGAATGTCTTACACCTTACACTCCAAATTGCAACCTTAGCTCTTCAAATGAGTGTCTGTTTATAATCCCAAGAGCTAATCTTAAAAGAAGTGCTGAGGCGGCCTTCTGCTGTTATGCACCTAAAATCTGGAATAGTTTACTGATAGAAATTTGCCAGGCTAATACAGTGGAGCATTTTAAAAAACGGCTACAAACACATTATTTTAACACGGCTTTCTCATAGCTTAATTTTAGTTTAATCCTGATATTCTGTATATGCATTTAATCATCATTATCATTCATGGTGGCTCAGAAATCTGTACTAACCCCTACTTTCTCTGTTGTTCTTTTTCCGGTTTTCTGTGATGTTGATCTGCGCCAACACGACCCGATTAAAGCACCGTGATGTCCCTACACTGATGGATTGAAGGCCAGAGGTCCACATGACCATCTTTGTCTAATTCTTCCATGTGATCCCTGAAAACCATGAGGACTGATTGAGATCATTTATGTTGGGTAGAATGCCTAGAGGGCGATGGTGGTCTCGTGGGCCTGCAGATTTTGTTTTTTTTTTTGTTTTTTCTGTCCTCCCTGGCCATCGGACCTTACTTTTATTCTATGCTAATTAGTATTGCCTAATTTTATTTTTAAATTTTGTCTTTTTTTCTCTTCCTTCATCCTTTAAAGCACTTTGAGCTACATCATTTGTATGAAAATGTGCTATAGAAATAAATGTTGTTGTTGTTGTAGTAGGGATCTTATGAGTGCACTAATAAAGCAAAACAAAGGAATCAGAAATACCTGTGACGCCAAACAATATGGTGCCCTGAAATGGGGACAATGTATAAAAAGTGTTGCCATTTCTGCATTGTGTGAGCAAAATGTAGCCAACTACCCTTAAATGAAAGTCTGAAATGCCCATTTTAATCACATCTGGCATGTCTGAGTTGTAATTTGAAACTGTGGAGCAGAGGGGCAAATCATGGAAAAATGTGTCTTTGCCCTAAATATTATGGAGGGCACTGTATGTTATGTTTTTGGAAAGAAAGTCTGCTTAAACAATGCTAGAGAAAAAAAAAGACATCTTAATAAATCTCATTTAATAACATAGAAAACAGCAATTCTCTTATTTATCAAAGGGGGGAGACTCCAGTTTAAGACTGCTTCTCCCTTTCTGAAACACATCTCTAAACATTCACCTGAAATTTTATATTCCAAAATTAAAATTATGTGAACTTGTACAAACAGATTGGTGCTTTGTTATCATAACAGATCATCACATGCCTCTTTTTTCAGTATTTCAAGAAATGACAGCATGATCAATGTAGACTCAAGCATGATCGTCTAATAAGAAGGAAGTGTTGAAACAGCAAAATAAAAAAATCCTGAAGGAATAAAAGAATCATTGCAAATAAGTAACAGGTCTGAAAAAATAAAGCGTTCAGATTGCAGCCCCACTCTCAAAGGTTAGAGAATTAATATAATGAACCTATTTATATGGACTAATATGGATTTGTGTGTTTGTATGCATAGTCTGCAGATTTCTTTCTATTCACAGTTACGGCATTATATGTGAAAATCTGTGGAGCTCAGCAGCTCTCTTTATAAGAATAAACTGAATTGTGACATGAATGAGAATCAAAATATGCTGATTGTGCTAACAGTATTCTCTGCAACCCATATGTAAGACTTTTTCAATCCTTGTCTTAAGATTTATAGAATTCTTTCTTTACTGTTAATTCTCTTTACAATTCCTGACGCTATTAATAAAACTTCAACCAACTAGTACATATGCTGAAAAAAAAAAACAAAAAAACCTCCTGAATGCTCCTCCATCTTCAGTCTAATTAAAAGTCATTAACCGTGTACGGCATGTTAACTGCATTCATTGTGGTGTCAGCGAGTACCCCAGTAAATGCAGGTAGCTGACAGATGTAGAGGTCATTTGTGTCGGTCAAGCCGTAATGCTTTAGTCCAGTGCTCTGACTCACTCCTGCTATTAATCCAGCTACTTGTCTTCATATCCTGCAGCTGTTTCTGTCACTGATTCTGTTCTGCTCTTTCATTCCCTCTTCTGCCAGACATAGATGACCAGACAGTGCTCTTTTTCAGCCTCCATAATATGCGCTATTCCTAGAGAACGTCCTTCACATTCTGCTTTATTTGGGAAACCTCATGAATATCATCAAGGGTAAAGGAAAACAGAACTGTATATGACTAATTCATGAGAATTAATATTTACAATTTTTTATAGAAGCAATCAAAACCTCATGCTCTAGCAATTGTGAGGCAGAAGAGTGAAGCCTTTGAAGTACATAAAGTGTGATCTGTAGTGGGCGTCCCAGAGCCCCAATCCTCAGACACAACAACAGAGAGTCAAGTCTTGGGTTTCAAAATGCTTTTTTATATTTAGAAAAATGACAGAACCTCTATCCCCACAACAGCCCCTGCTGGTCCTCAAGGATACCACCACAGCTACCGTCCAGAACTACAACTCTCATGGAGCTTTGCGTGTGTCCAAAGATGGACTAAATGAAAAGGATGCTGCCACCCAGAGTACTGGGGGGACATGCGGCCCTAGAAGAGAGTCACCCTCTGTCCTTCAGTTAAATCTTCCCGATTAGGAGAGGGAACACCAACCATCTTGGTCAAGGTGGCCATCAACTGACGTTTTTCTTCCATCATGAGAGCCAGGTATCTGTTCCTCCATCCAGGTCAGAATACCACCTGATACTTGCCATCCATTACAACAGATATAAGAAAACACAAATATTTGAGATAGGTTACATGGCGGTGCTGTGCGTTGACCCTTAGGTTTCAGTCTTGCTCATTGTCCACGTGGACTCTACATGGTTTCTCTGTGTTCATGTGGGTTCTTTCAAGATATTTCTGTTTCCTTCCTTTTCTCGGTGACAATTAGGTTAGATTGACTGATGAGTCTCAATCAGTCCACCATGTCTCAGTATGTGACTGACCAGAAAAGTTGCCCACATATTGTGTAGAATCGCATATTTGGCATGCATCGTAAACATTTTTTTTGTATTGTATTTTTGTCACCTGTCTGAGGAGACATGTAAGTATGAACTTCATTGTACCATGTACACATAATAACAAACATATATATATATATAGTAACAAATTGTCTCCAGACAGTCACAAAGGTTTGGGGCAGCCACCCATATAATATGATCCTGGCTGCAAAAGGTTTGTCCAAAACAGAACTGATTAAGTGGAGGTAAGATGGCGGTTTTAAGGTCTAGGTAATGGAAATGATGTCATCCACACTGGAACCGGAAGTGACATCTTCGGGGGGACCGGAAGTGACATCATCAGTGGCACCGGAACCAGAGGTGCTGTCATCAGTGCTGCTGGAACCTGGTGGGATTTCCCAGGAATGGTCTACAAGAGACTGAGAGAGACAGTCAGCACACTCCACCACCCCCTAGTCTGACGTAGTATTACAGTTACTTAAGCCCTTTAGCTGCCTCCAAATCACACATGTGTGTCAAGTAGCCCAGACTCATCAGGTCGGGCATCCTGCACCGAGAGGTTGTGAGAATTAGAAAGAGCATTGGTGTTGGAATGGAGGGAGCCCTTACAATGAATAAGCAAATACTTATATGGTTGAAGATCAAGAAACCACCTGGTGACCCAAGGTTTCGACTCCTTGTGTAGGGCCATCCACTGTAAGGGTGCATGATCCGTCAAAAGAGTGAATTCCTGACCCAAGAGGTAGTACCTCAACTGCGTAATTGCCCATTTAATTGCAGGTGCCTCTCATTCCACCGCCGCATACCTGGTCTCCCGATTCAGCAGTTTCCGGCTCAGGTACATAACGGGGTGTTCAACACCATCAACGTTTTGGCTCAGCACGGCACCCAGGCCTGTGTCAGAAGCGTCGGTCTGGAGAATGAAAGGAGGAGAAAAATTAGGACCTTTCAAAACTGGTGCTGACGTAAGGGCCTGTTTTAAGTCACTAAATGCAGCCTCCGTCATATCATCCCGTACCACATTATTAGGGGCCCACTTCCTTGTTAAAGTAGTCAAGGGCACCGCTCTCTCTGAAAACCGGGGTATAAACTTGCAGTAATACCTGGCCAATCCAAGAAAGGCTTGGACTTGCCGGTTGGTTTGCAGATGGGGCCAATGTACTATGGCTTCTATCTTTGAACACTGTGGTTTTACAGTACCCTGACCCACCAGGTAGCCCAAATATTTAGCTTTTTTCAATCCAAAGAAACATTTCTTTGGATTAACCCGAAGCCCAGCTTTTCCTGGCGTCCGAAACACTGCAGTAACCTGCTGTATGTGTTCCTTCCATGTGCTGGAGTAGATGACGACGTCATCCAGGTAGGCAGCACTGTACGCATTATGGGGGCGGAGCACTCTATCCACCAGACGCTGGAAAGTTGCAGGTGCCCCATGTAAACTGAATGGAAGGATGCGATACTGCCAGTGTCCTCTAGGGGTACTAAACACGGTCTTGACCTTTGTGGAGTCCGTTAAAGGAATCTGCCAATACCCCTTCGTCATGTCAAGTGTGGTCAAGAATTTTGCCTGTCTAAGCCTCTCAAGGAGGTCGTCCACTCGAGGCATTGGATAAGCATCGATTTGGGAAACTTGATTAAGCTGACAGAAGTCACTGCGAAACCTTCAACTTCCATCACGCTTACTAACCAATACAATGAGACTAGACCAGGGACTATAACTTTCCTCTATCACACCTAGGTCCAGCATACATTTGATTTCAAGTTCCACTTCAACTTTCTTTGCTTTGGGAAGTTGATAGGGGCATTCTCGAACGACAACCCCAGGTTCGGTCACAATATCATGTGTAATCAGAGAGGTCCGTCTGGGTTTCTCACTTACAACCTCTGGGACGGAGAGGATAGCTATTTCCAGCTCCCATCTCTGTCCGGAATTTAGCTCCAGTTTGAAATTAAGGGTAGTAGATTGAGCAAAGAATGAGTGGGACTGAGCAAAGAAGGGATCTAGATCCCTTTCCTTCCACGGCTTCAGCAAGTTCACATGATAAATCCACTCACTTGGTCGATGATTGGGCTGCTTCACCAAATAATCGGTGAGCCCTTTTCTCTCCTTAATTTCGTAAGGTCCTTGCCAGTGGGCAAGTAACTTGGAATGAGAGGTTGGAACCAAAACTGTGACCCGATCCCCCGATTGGAATTCTCGGAGTGTGGTGCCACCATCATAATAGCGGGCCTGTGCTACTTGCACTTCCTCCATGTGACTTTTTAAGATCGATCGAATTTTTCCAAATCTATCGTGTAATTGTGCAATATATTGTAATATATTGGTAGAGGGAAGACCCTCTCCTTCCCATTCTTCTTTTAAAATATCCAGTATTCCCTGGGTTGTCATCCATATAGTAATTCAAACGGTTAGAACCCCATAAAGGTTTGGGGGACTTCCCGATATGCAAAGAAAATGAGGGGGAGGAGCTGATCCTAGTTTCTCCCGTCCCTGCTCACCACCTTGTGAAGCATTTGTTTGAAAGTCTGATTAAACATCTAGACGAGACCGTTGGTTTGAGGATGATACACTGCGGTCCTTAAGTGCTTTATTTTAAGTAATTTGGCAGTCTCCCTGAACGTCTCTGAGGTGAAAGGCGTCCCTTGATCCGTAAGGACTTCTTTAGGGATGCCATCATGCATATAATATGATTTGTAAAAGTCAGTTCTTTACAAGACAGAGTCCAAAACAGAGTGGAGGTAAGATGGCGGTTTTAAGGTCTAGGTAAAGGAAATGATGTCATCCACACCAGAACCGGAAGTGACGTCTTCGGGACTGGAAGTGCCATCATCAGTGGTGCTGGAACCTGGTGGGATTTCCCAGGAATGGTCTGCAATAGACTGAGAGAGACAGTCAGTACACTCCGCCACCCCCTGATCTGACGTAGTATTATAGTTACTTAAGCCCTTTAGCTGCCTCCTAATCGCACATGTGTGATTATATATATACACTTGCTGTACCTCGCGGCTTCACCCACTTAGTTGTGAATCTTGTAATTCTGTATGTAATTCTGGCTAAGAAGAAGGTAGGTACGCCCCAATGTCAAAAATTGCCACTGTATCTGGTTGTGTTCAGCTCTGATGGGAGAGCGTTCCCCATGTGGGGAGAAGAGCACATGGTGGTGATATCTTTGGTAATCAGCAGCTACACTCTAAAACACACGTAGCTCTGATCTCTCCCTCAAAAGCATCAAATGTTACTCCTTAACAATCTCTAGATGATAATGTCTGCTGAATAAACAGGCATCACTAGCTAAGCAGAGGCAAGGTACACTCCAACATATAGCGAGAGGTAGAGCAACTTGATCTGCTCGACTCCCCACTCCTGACGTCACTCTTTCCCCTCCCCTTGGCCCGCAGCCTGTTTCTCAGATTGCAAGCGAACTATGATACTTAGCGCGAAGAGAGAAATCACAAAATCAACCAGAATGTTCTAGCAAATAATAGAAAAAACCCAATCAAAATCCGTTAAGTAGTTCTCTTGTGAAAAGCAGACAAACAGACATTGGATTTTGTATATAGGTGTGGTGAGGGATGGATGGGAGCTTGGCACAGGGCATTGTCTACCCCGGAACACTAGATGGCAGTCCCACTGGGTTGCAGCAGCACCATGGATTACCCACAGGGGACTGTGGGATTTGGAGTTTGTCAGCTCAGCCCTGTTGGGTTCGATGGGTGCCGCCAGAGGGTGCTGTAGGGAGTGGGGAGTACTATGTCATGGGGCTTCAGCCTCACCCAGAAGTGCTCCTGGGGACACCGGAAGTACTTACGGGGATAATATAGAATGAGTTTCCTGCTTCAACTTGGAGAGCCAAAGTCGGGAGGAAGGAGGTTGAAGCTTGCATGGAGGAGTGGAGGCAGTAAACAAGAGAAAGAGAGGGAAAAGAGGTGGAGAAGACACATATTGTTGTGTGGTACTGTGCTTGGTGTGTGGGTAACACTTACCAGAAGAGTTTTCCACAATAAAACTCCTTCATTCATTTTATACTTAGGCCCGAGCCTTTGTGTCTGGTTTTTGGGCGCCCTCCACAATTATTGGCACCCCTGGTTAAGATGTGTTCTTAGGCTTCTAATAAATTGTTTCTTTTTTCCCAAAAAATAAAGGCTCACAACACAAAAAAGAGAAAAATCCAGCCTTTAATTGATGTACGTTTATTCATTGGGGAAAAAAAATCCACATTAAGTAATACATTTTTTATATGAAATTATGTGTGCCACAATTATTGGCACCCTTGCTGTTAATATTTCGTACAACCCCCTTTTACCAACAAGACGGCACTTAATCTTCTCCTATAACATTTCACAAGGTTGGAGAATACAGAGACAGGGATTTTTGACCATTCCTCTTTGCACAGTCTTTCTAGATCGTCCAGAGTCCTGGGTCCTTTCTTATGCACTCTCCTCTTCAGCTCACCCCACAGGTTTTCAATGGGGTTGAGGTCTGGGGACTGAGATGGCCATGGAAGGAGCTTGATTTTGTGTTTTCTGAGCCATTTTTGTGTAGATTTTGCCATATGTTTAGGGTCATTATCCTGCTGGAAGACCCAATGACAACCCATCTTCAGCTTTCTGGCAGCCACCATATTTTAATTTAAAATGTCCTGGTATTTCAAGGAGTTCATGATGCCATGCACCCTAACAAGGTTCCCAGGTCCTTTGGAAGAGAAACAGCCCCACAAAATCACAGATCCTCCACCATACTTTACAGTGGGCATGAGGTGCTTTTCCGCATACTCATTCTTGGATTCACGCCAGACCCACTTAGAATGTTTGTTGCCAAAAAGCTCAATTTTAGTCTCATCTGACCAAAGCACACGGTCCCAGTTGAAGCCCCAGTACCGCTTAGCAAACTCCAGACGTTTACATTTGTGATTGGAGGTGAGAAAAGGCTTTTTCCTTGCATGTCTCCCAGACAGCTTGTTGGCATGGAGATAGCATCTTATGGCTGTCATGGAGACTTTGTGACCCCCCAAGATACCACTCTTTGGTGCAGTTCTCTAACAGTGAGCTTTGGAGAATGTTTTACTTCTCTTACCATCCTCCTCACTGTGCGTGGTGGCAAGATAAACTTGGGTCCTCGTCCAGCCTTGTTTGTCACTGTTCCCGTTGTTTTACTCTTCTTTATTATTCCTCTGACTGTAGATACAGGCAGGTTTAGGCGAGTAGCTATTTTCTTGTAGCCATTACCTGACTTATGAAGGTCGACACACATCTGCCTTACTTGAACGGCATGTTCTCTTGTCTTTCCCATGTTGAAGAGTGGCTAAGAGAAATAGGACTCTGTGTCACGTCATATTTGTACCCCAGGGACACAGGGAGTCATTAATTACTAATTAAAAGTTCCAATTTAATCTGATCAACTTTAAAAACTAAACTAGAAATTACAAAAATGCTTCAATTACATTTATTTTATAGGAATTGTTAGGGGTGCCAATAATTGTGGCACACATGAGTTCATGTAAAAAATGTATTTCTTAATGTGGGATTTTGTTCCTAAATGAATAAATGCTCTTAAATTAAAGATTGGATTTTTCTTTTTTTTAGTGTTGTGAGCCTATATATTTTGGGAAAAAAATAATTTATTAAAAGCTTAAGAACGCATCTTAACCAGGGGTGCCATTGTGGAGGGCACTATATATATATATGTATATATATATATATATATATATATATATATATATATATATATATATATATATATATATATACTAGCCATGTGCGCCCAACTACGTTGTCTGTGAAGGGCTCCCTGATTAAACGTGGCTGCCAGTCGTGAACTGGGCCCTTTGTCGCACAGCATTATGATTTTTTATAAGGGAAACAAAATTAGAAAACAAAACCCTTGGACATTGATTCGATAGGAACGGCCTACTCTGAATCACTGTCCGAATAGTAATTATGTGGTGGTGGAGGAGCATTTCTGCTTCTCTCCGTTCACAGTCCGTCTCGTTTTCATGATGCTGTTGTTTCCTGTCATGATCTCTTCTCAACCTTTCTGCAATCTCGCAGGTTGCTTTGTGGCAATCCAAAGAGTAAGGAAGAACCAATGCTTCTTTCTTGAACTCCAAATGCCGACTGATGGAAAATCACAGAAGTGTGCCCGACTTATATACTCTGACTGCAGACTCCAAGAAGTGGGTGAACATTCGATTTGGACGAAGTGCTGCCAACGACGGTCGATAGAAACACAAAAAACCACAGTCTCGACAACGAAGCAGGTGTCGACGCCAGATCTAAACACAAAGAGTGCTATCGACAGTGTTTGTAAACAAAAGTAACAACCAAGGTGTTGTGTATTCAGCCAGTACAAACAGCACGTAGTCTCCTTTAGTTCAATCCTCTTTAATCACCACACTCCAACCTCATCCAACGATCCTCCCCCTCACTTCCTCTCCTCCTCCATCACTACTGCCCTCTACTGAACACAGCAGGAACACCACACAAGGCAGTGAGATCAAGATCCAAATGCAGATTTTATATATATATATATATATATATATATATATATATATATATATATATATATATATATATATATATATATATATATGAATGTAGCATACAGTATATACTGTACAGTATAGAAAACGAAAGTGTGACAGTTATCTAAGAAAGTCAGGAAAGTAGGTTGAAGTGGTATGGATATGTCATGAGGAAAGACCATGAGAATGTGGGCAAAAGGGAATGGGAATGGAAGTAGAGGGGAAGAGAAAGCAAGGCAGGCCAATGCAGAAGTAAATAGATAAAGTAAAAGACAATCTGAAGGAAAAGGGTCTGACTGGAGAGGAGCAGCTGGACTGAGCTATTTAGAGAAGACTGATCAAGCAAATCGATCTTATATAGAAGTGGGAAAAGATGACGAGGAAGAAGAACATTTATACTATACAGAATATGGGTGTGTGATATAGTACATGGATTACAAAGCACATCAAGGATCACTTTCCTTCTTTTATTTTCCTCTGTCTCACTTTTTCTCTCAGTTTAGTCCTGTGTCATGCTCTCCTGTAATTCTTCCTCGCCTCTGTCAAGCACTCTTAAACTCCTAACTCCACTCTGCTCTTTTTAATTAAAAGAGCAATACTCCATTTTCTAACCCACTCCATTCATCCCTCGTTCTAAGACTTTGTACCACTGTTCACGAAGTGTAAGATACTCATCTTCTCCTTATACTAGCTAAAGCATTCAGGCATCTCTTTTTCCCAGCTCTTCAAAGCAGGGGCTGACACATTTCTCTCTCTCTCTGTCTTTATATTATATATATAAATATAAATATATAGGGTTAGATTGTTTAATGAAACTTAGTGGACCATGCCATCGGCAAGGCTTATTTTAAATTTACTGTCATAACTCTAACTAGGCATGACTTCCACAGAGCCTGAACATTTTGCCTTAGGAGTAAGGCTACCAAATTTGCCAGCAGGATGATCAGTGAAGAAATACCAAGGCTGACATGTCTTCATTTGATAAAAGGGTCACGGATTATCTGAATGGGCTATTTAGCTACATCTCTCCAAGTGAAGACCACATTTTCTTAGATGTATTTTTCTGAAGTAATTTTCAGAAAAAGATATTTAAAGCTTGCTTGAGAATAAATATTTATTCACTCATGAAAACATTGTATAATATTAGAATAACCACAATATAAATGAGCAAGAATGTCTTGTGGTTTTAAAACGAGTCAGTATTTTGTGTTGCCTACATATGGTGCAAACCTGAAACAATTTTGTTTGCTACATTGTGTCACACACATGTGTTTTGGAGACAACCAAAGGGCTTGAATACATGTAATTCCATGCCAGACCAGGGGGTGGCGAAGTGCACTAATTTTCCCTCTCGATCTTTTGCAGACCAATCTAGGGAAATCCCGCCCGGCTCTGGGGCAGCCAATGACGTCCCTTCCGGTTCCGGTGCAGATGACATCACTTCCTTTTCTGGCCTTTAAAGCCACCATATTGCCTGAAGAAGTCAGTTCTGTTTTGGACTCAATTGAATGCACATGTCTTTGCTATTTAGTTCATTTTGCAGCCGTAAACAATTATACGGGTGGCTGCCCCAAACCTTCGCAATGTCTAATGGTCATTATTGTGACACTGGCGTAGCCTAGGAGGCCACCTGGGCACCGAAAAAACACTAGAGCGCATTAAGCTCCGCTTCTATTGGCCGGGAATAAATGAGGAGGTTCGGCGCTTCTGTATTTCATGTCCTGAATGTCAGCTACGGCAAATTCCTAGGAGAGACCGTGCTGCTCTTATTCCCCTTCCCTTAATTGATGTCCCGTTTGAAAGGATAGGGGTCAACATAGTGGGACCCCTGGAACCCTCGGCACGAGGATTTAAATATATATTAGTCCTCGTAGATTATGCAACCCGATTTCCAGAAGCTGTTCCCTTGCACTCAGCCAATTCTAAAGCAATCGCACGGGGACTGATGGAGGTCTTTGCGCGAGTTGGAATCCCTAAAGAAATCCTTACGGATCAAGGGACTCCGTTTACCTCGGACACGTTCAGGGAAACGGCCAAGTTACTGAAAATAAAGCACTTGAGAACCGCGGTGTATCATCCTCAAACCGACGGTTTAGTAGAGAGATTTAATCAAACTCTCAAACAGATGCTTCGCAAGGTGGTCAGCGGGGACGGGAGTTATTGGGATCAACTCCTCCCCCTCGTACTCTTTGCCTACAGAGAAGTCCCTCAAGCCTCCACGGGGTTCTCACCCTTTGAATTATTATATGGACGACAACCCCGGGGTATATTGGACATTTTAAAAGAAGGTTGGGAAGAAGAGGCTCGTCCCTCCACTAATATTCTGGAATATATCGCGCAATTATGCAATAGATTTGAAAAAATTAGGCCCATCTTAAAAAGTCACATGGAGAAGGCGCAATCAGCACAGGCCCACTATTATGACCGTGGCACGACACTTCGGGAGTTTCAACCGGAGGATCGAGTCATGGTATTGGTTCCCACCTCTCACTCTAAATTACTTGCCCATTGGCAAGGACCATACGAAGTTAAGGAGAGAAAAGGACTCGTCGATTATTTGGTGAAACAACCAAATTGCCGACCGAGTGAGCAGATTTATCATGTGAATCTGCTGAAGCCGTGGAGGGAAAGAGACCCTGATCCTTCCTCCGGCCAGTCCCGCTCCTTCTTCGCTCAAACTAACACACTTAACTTCGGGTCTAATTTAAATAACTGACAGAGGTGAGAGCTCGAAGCGGTTTTCTCGTCCGTCACGGAGGTGGTAGATGAAAAACCTGGAAGGACCTCTCTGGTTGCCCACGATATTGTGACTGAGCCTGGGGTCATCATCAGAGAACGCCCTTATCGGCTTCCTGAGGCAAAGAAAGCTGAAGTGGAACTGGAAATCAAGCACATGCTGGACCTAGGAGTCATAGAGGAGAGTCATAGTCCCTGGTCCAGCCCAATTGTCTTGGTTTCTAAGCCCGACGGGAGTTGGAGGTTTTGCAATGACTTCCATCAGCTTAATCAGGTCTCCCTTTTTGATGCTTATCCAATGCCTTGAGTGGACGACCTCCTTGAGAGGCTTGGACAGGCCAAATATTTGACCACTCTTGACATGACAAAAGGGTACAGGCAGGTTCCTTTAACGGATTCCGCAAAGGGTAAAACCGCGTTTAGCACCCCTAGTGGGCACTGGCAGTATTGTGTCCTTCCATTCGGGTTACATGGGGATCCTGCAACTGTTCAACGTCTGGTGGATAAAGTGCTCCGTCCCCATAACAAGTATAGTGCTGCCTATCTGGATAACGTTGTCATCTATTCCAGCACCTGGAAGGAACACCTACAGCACGTCCAAGCAGTATTACGGACGCTAGGTGGAGCCGGTCTTCGAATCAATCCAAAGAAATGTTTCTTTGGATTGGAGGAAGCCAAATATTTGGGCTACCTGGTAGGTCGTGGTAATGTGAAGCCGCAGAGCTCTAAAATAGAAGCCATTTTGACATGGCCCCGTCCGCGAACCAAGCGGCAAGTCCAGGCATTTCTCGGCTTAGCAGGGTACTACCACCGGTTTGTACCACGCTTTTGGGAGAGAGCCGTGCCCTTGAGTAATTTAACAAAGAAGAGGGCCCCTAATACTGTGGTATGGATTGGGACGACTGAGGCAGCCTTCAGTGACTTAAAAAAGGCCCTGACATCAGCACCTGTTTTAAAGGCACCTGACTTTTCACTCCCCTTTATCCTCCAGACGGACGCTTTGGACACAGGCCTTGGAGCCGTGCTGAGCCAAAGCGTCGACAGTTCTGAACACCCCGTCATGTTCCTGAGCCGGAAACTGCTGGACCGCGAGACCAGATATACGGCGGTGGAGAGAGAGGCTCTTGCGATTAAATGGGCGATTACACAGTTGAGGTACTACCTCTTGGGGCGGGAGTTTACACTTGTTCTGGTTCCGGTGCAGATGACATCACTTCCTTTTCTGGCCTTTAAAGCCACCATATTGCCTGAAGAAGTCAGTTCTGTTTTGGACTCAGTTGAATGCACATGTCTTTGCTATTTAGTTCATTTTGCAGCCGTAAACAATTATATGGGTGGCTGCCCCAAACCTTCGCAATGTCTAATGGTCATTATTGTGACAATTGCCATTGAGTTTTTTCCCAGTACTTCTGTAGTAACCTCTTCCAAGGCTCTGTCAGAATTTTCTGTGTCTCATTTTTCGCTCTTTTCCTTTTCCAGGTGATGCCATACTTCTTGAGTTAGTTTGATTTTGCGTCTGTGAAATGGCCAGCCCAATAATGTGTGGTCATCCAAAGCTTGCAATGGAATAATGTTTGGCATGCCAACCAGGCTGTCCCCATTTACTTTAAGTTCAAAACAACACAAACGCATGAAGGTATAAAAAGGAAACAAAATAATAGCCACACAAAATAAAATGGCTGCTGTTAATTGGGACTCTCTAGTCTGCCTTAGCTCTGGGTGATTCGTGAAGAAGTGATGCCTTTTTTTGGGTGGTTGCATTTTTATAGCCCATGGACTAGAAAGGATGGAGTCAGTTGACCTTATTGGCCGGTTTCTTATTTCTGTGGAGGAAAACACAAGACAGTTAGCAGCAGCACCCCGTTCTTGGCCTGGTTCTTACTTTGGAAGAACTTGGAGGGTGATCCTCCTTGACAGCTGTTAGTGGTCTATCAGCACACATCTGTTCCAGGTTGGCTTTAATTATGTCTACAGTGTGTCTGGGGTTGGTATCGAGATGAGAGGACTTTTTGCCAACAAGGTATTTCCCTGCATGTATGGCCAAATCTGTTTATATATCTCAGCAGTCATCATCCCACTGATTTTCACCAGATCTTTCACACAGTTGGTTGAAATGCACCACTGACCATGAGAGAACCTTCCTGGTACATCCCAGAAAGCTGCAAATGTGCTTCTCCTGGGGTCATACTGGTGTCACACTGGTGTCACACTGACATGTTATGAACTCTTCTACATGTTATATTTTCACAAGGATGATTTCTTAGTTGCAATATGACTTATAAGACCATTCCTTTAAAGATCTAATAGCATGGCTGAAGCATGTACAGTACTTTGCTGCCAGAGGTCTCTTCCAGATGCTTTGAATGCAATTAATTTCATTTTGTCCCATTAGATGTGGACAGCTTTTAGGTTTTGCACTGCCTTCAGCTTGCCCAGTTTTTCAAATTTCTTTATGACAGCTCATACACCTTGAAAATCCAGTTTAGTGTGCTGATGCTTACTGACTGTAGCCTTATTAATACAAATTTTTGAGTTAAATCCCCCCAAAGTGGGTTGGCTTTGTCAATTTCAAACCTTTCCTTGAGGCACCCCAGTATCTGTGCTTGCCTTCCTTACAAACATCCACCCACCCTTCCAGTCATTTTAGCTTTAGCCTGAGCAGGGTCAAGGGGAAGATGGTAATTATCCCAGCAAGCATCAGTCAAAAGGCAGGAGCAATGTCTGAAAAGGGCACTAGTCCATCTCAGGGTGAACACACATACTGTACACAGACAGACACACACAGAGGCCAATTTAGTGCCACCAAATCACTTCATGTCTTTGGACTGTGGGAGGAAACTGGAGCATTGAGAGGAAATCGACATGGACACAGGGGAGAACATGCCATCTCCACACAGGTAGCAGCTGAGAGGCGCCACCATGATGCTGCTCCTCCTTACAAATAAATTACACCACTAACTATTGAGATATGGAGTCTCAAACATGGTAAAAAGGGTTGTGAGGCCTACAAACATCTCTGAAGACAAGCCAAAACCTTACCCTTGGTAGCTAGCTCCAAACTACTACTGGCAGGCTTTTGGCCTAACAGGTCCTGAAGTGGGAAGCTGGCTATAAAACTTCAAAACACTTCAATAATTAAAAAAATATGTAAAACTAGCAAACACGCGGTTTTTCAAATAAAAGTGGTTCATGCAGAACAAGCTGAACATTTCCGTGCTGATTTCACATTATTTTTGCTTCATAAAATATACAGTGATCCCTCGCTATATCACGCTTCGACTTTCGTGGCTCCACTCTTTCGCGATTTTTTCTCATACACGCTTACGTCACTACGAATACGCTTTCTGAGAACTTTTATCTAAGCCCCACGATGGCTCCTAAACATGCTGCTTTTTCTAAGCCTTCTGACAATTAAACTAAGCACCAGAGGAAGATGCTTACCATCCAGGAGAAGGTGAAACTCTTGGATATGATCAAAGATGGCAATACCCTACAAAAACCTCCGCACGCATATGAAAAGACAGTGCCAGCAACTGTCTATCAAGATGTTCTTCAGCCGCGCACCCAGACACCCACTGCCTACTCCTAGTACTCCTTCAGCGGAAGAAGACAACGACGCACCTGCTGAAGATACTGCACCACCTGAAGAATCTCCTACTGAGGTCGTGCCCTTCATAGGTTAGTGGTTGTGTGTAAGAACTGTGTGTTTGAATAATTAAATGTATAGTACAATAATCTACTATATAAAAGCGGTCGGGATTGTCCTTCCGTCCCGTGAGTGCAAAGTGTAGCGGTATTCCGCTTATCACAGACTTACTACTTGCGGCTTGCAGTACGAAGTGACGCGATGTGAGCAGAGTTCTGGTGCTCCCATCATTCCCTTGCTTTTGCGCGTGATGCGCTGGAAAAATAGACAAAATTATGTCTCTGGAAATATGGATGGAGTACAAATGCCTCACCGCGTAGTAAATATCAGGGGAGATGGTGCTTGCTTATTCTCATCTATAGCTTATTTAGTGCATGAAACTCCGTCTTTAGCGGTACAGATTCGGGCTGACATTGTACGACTTTGGACAGGCACTCTAGGGGATAAAAAAACTTAGGTTTTTGGGAGATGTTATGAATGGGCACTTTGATGTTCTCATTACCTACACTTACATGCCTGATGTACACATGGAGCGCACACAAAAGGATAAAAGTCGGTCGCCTTAAAAGGCGGGTGAGCCTAGTAATAATATTGATATTTGTAACGTCTAATATGTCTTATTTTCTCTTATTTTGTCTAATATATTGGGTAATACGAGTGTAATGGTGACTAAAGGGTGTTATTTCATGTCTAGAGGGCTCTAATAATGTTAAAAAACGTATTTAGAAGGTCGTAAACAGGTTTTCTATACTCTAACTGTGAAAATATACGATTTATAAATAAAGAATCCTACTTCACGCAAATTCATTTATCACGGTAGAGTCTGGAATGGATTAACCGTGATAAACGAGGGTTCACTGTAATATAAAAGCAATCTTTGCATAAGGGCAGAGGTTGTTTTAGCATGAAGCTGTGCCACTCCAATGAATAGCTTAACCAGCACGTACAACGTTGTATCATCTCATAAGCTTTTAATTAAGATGAAGATCAAGCACCTTCTGCACTTGGCATGATTGTCAGTGGGGGTCATGGTCGTTGTTTTTCTTTGTGTCATAACGGTGTGTATCAGGTGGTGTAAGCAGCTTCCATGATTTTGTTTCACTCTTAACACGAAGCAAGTTCTGGGACTGACATTCTTTCTCTTCTTATCATGCAAACAGCTTCTGCAATTTGTTTCATGCCCAACAGATGTCACCACTCATCATTTTTCTCTCTTGTCATATCACCTTTACCGGCAGTCTGCCTATTCAATTTTCTGTAAATCATTCTGTAAGACACAAACTCTGATAATTTAGTGGGGGCTGCCATTAGTCAAATGTTGAGCTTCACAAGCCTCAATCATGCCATAAGCTTTAGATTAAGACCAAGATCAAGATTGTAACCCCTATGGTTTGTGAGTAATCATGTGACAACTTCGTGCCAGGCAGACACAACCCTTAGCATTTTATTTATATATACTGTAGATGCCCTTCAAGAGAAAGGATTACCCTCAACCTCTGGCTTGAACAGACAAGTCCAAAACAAGAATGTTTAGAAATTAAGAGTTTATTATGACAACTCAAATGGAAGCACAAAAACCGAAAAAATAGTGAAAAAGGGCAAAATCGTTTGCCCAAATCTGCAACTCGATACTATTGCGTCCAAATACAAGGAATGGCTTGAGGAGAACTCTGGAAATTCTTGTGAATTTTTATTGTGTTAATTTTAACATTAGAAATTTTTTTCTTGAGTGAATGAACACATTGCCCAGATAATTAGCTTTGGCTGTGTATAGTTTTTGTATTCAATATGCCTTCAAAATTTCAAAAATGCAAATAAAAAATCTCAAAAAATCATGAAAGGTGCATTAGAAGCTCCCGTATTATGTGGAAATGCATTTGAAAATCATGTTGCTTATGTAGTCTTCTATATGGATTAGGACAGTCTGTTTCAAGTGTCATTGTTCAAAAATGTTATAAAAGCATCTTATTCAAAGGCAAAAATTGACTTTCACATGTAAAAGAACATTTGTTTGCTTTAGCTCATGCATATGTCTGCCTTGTGTTACTCCAGAATATATCATGCAGTATTACTTTATTTTATAGATTAGTTTTGACACCTCAGTTTTAGTAATTTTGAATGGATATCTGCTATCATCATTAATAAAATGGATGAACCTCTGCTTTTTAAATGCAGCTCTTTACAATGCATTTTAGGACAGAATTTTTCTGTCTCACTGCTCTGCTCTAGGATGGACTATGCCCAGATTTTTAAGCACTCCTCTGGCATTATAAAAGTATCCTTTTGCTGCTGATAATGTCCCAATTCATCTGAGAACCCTGACTTGCTGCTGCAAGCAATAGCCATCTTCCTTTATAACAACTTTAAAGTGATTATTTAAAAGTGTCTTTCCAGATTCAGGAATGAGCATTTAGCCACCTCAACTGAAAAATGGTTTCACACCCACTTTGAGATAGCTGCTGACAGATATTAAAGGAATGAAGCGTAATCATAAATGTATATATTTAGGTCACGTGCATTATATTTTTACTACAACTGGGGAAAAAAAGAAAGAAACTCACCTTACTTTAGTCCTGCATCAATCAACTGTTCCCACCCGTATCATCCCGTCCTGTGCAGCCGTGTCCAGCACAACTGATCTACAGACTACGCTTCCTGTGTTCTGTATTATTTGTTAACCAGTAATGGCGCACTGCACAATAACGTGCAGTGAATAAACTTACATGTACATGTGTACCAAATTTCAGGCCAATAGGTCAAACAGTTTGAGAGCTACAGGTGTTTTAACATCCTGCTGTGTTAACCACGGTAGCATATTATATATAAAGATGTTGTAGCTTCCTAATAAAACTCAAACTAATTTTTACAGAATTTTAATACAATTATTGTAATGTAGAGAAATTACATAAAGGCCATAATAATGTAACATTAAATACATTCAGTAGTTTTATTTGTGAAACATAAAAAGACTCACAGTGCCTCAGTTTATACAAAAGAGGGATGGGCAGCTGCACTTCTTCTTTTGACCTCCCGGAGCAAAAACAATGCTGACGCCTTTGAACAGTCACGAGGGGTTTTCTTCTAACATTCTCATGTGGAAAGCATCTTCAGCTCCATTTTCTCTTTGATCACATCATTTTCTATTTGTATATTTTGAAAATGGAAAATAGATTATGTGTTGTTTTGACAATTTCAATTAATACACTGTTGCTTCTCATGTAATTAGAGAGTGGCAACACAATGAAAGTAATACTCCCATTATTACTGCTAGTAATGCAGTACTACTAATACTGCTACTACTGTTACTACTACTACTACTACTACTACTAGTATTACTGCTACTACTACAGCTACTTGTTGTTTTGTCTGCATAAGGTAAAGTCATCCCTGATGGAGGATCGCAGGAATCGTGGGAAAGAGGAGTCCCTTCATCGGATTGGCTGGCCCAGCACTATTTCAGCCGTGGAATGGCCAAATGGGTGAGGCAGCTTGATTGATGAGGTCTCCAGGACACTAAATATATCCAAATCTTATTATGTGATATCATCTACTGTTAAATTCTGCTCCGTACTTCTAAAATTTTTATTTTTATATTGTATTGAGGATTTGTTTTATTCTGTGTATTGTATTGTATTGTATTGTATTTCATTGTGTTGTATTGTATTGTATTGACCCCCTTCTTTTGACACCCACTGCACACCCAACCTACCTGGAAAGGGGTCTCTCTTTGAACTGCCTTTCCCAAGGTTTCTTCCATTTTTCCCTACAAGATTTTTTTAGGAGTTTTTCCTTGTCTTCTTAGAGAGTCAAGGCTGGGGGGCTGTCAAGACATTTTGCTGATTGCCTACAGTAGACTCTGAAATCCCTGTATCCCCATGCAATAACAAAGCAGGTCTGCATTTCTTTGGACTTCTAAACAACTGCAGTAGCATCCCGTGTCAGACTTGTTACTAGTGCCCCGTGTCCAAAACTTGGTCCTTGAAATACAGCGGCCAATAATAAATTGAACGGTTTAATTTGCAGACCCCACTAATTAATTACGTATTTGGATACTCACATTTTTCCAGAAGAAGACCATACTTGGTTAATCTACATTTCTAAATTAGCCTGTTGTGAGTCAGCATTTCTATTTATGGCAGAGTACTCTGCGATGGACTTGCTGCCTGTCCATGATAGACTTCTGCCTTGTTTCCAGCATTTCATCTCCCCAAAACCCTGAATCAAATAAGCAGGTTAGAAAAGGAATTATAATGTATAGACTTATATCAATATAAGAACATTATAGAATGGCAGGCATTCAGTGTCTAAACAAACACAGATATGCTTCAGTTGGGTCTGCTACTACAAATTAAAGCAGACTCTGCTCTTTATCTACAAATGTCAATTTAATAACTTAATGAAGCTGGCAAACAACATTCATTTTGACTGTCTGCTTTGTCTTGGTAGACTCCTATATTACTCTACTTTCTCCTTTTGTACTCTTTATTGCATAGTCTTTATCAGAATGCCTCACATCTCCTAGACTTTCCACTGTTTATAAGGTATTGTACTTTGCAACTTCTCTCCACCTTCCCTTCTATATCTATAACCTCAGGCAATTACAGAAACTAAAAAGACCAGCAGGAAATAGGTAACACATTTTAATCATGTATTATTGATAATATTCATAAAATAATAATAATGAAGTAAAGTACATGTGAATATTGGCAACAATACTACCCGATAAATGCTAGATGTGTAGTTTCAGGTAGCACAGAGACTTGTATTTACTCAAATGTCTTTGGTCAAATCATCATTTCTAGTCAGCTTTCTTCAGGACAGGCCACATGCCAATATGGCTGCCAAGTTGTGCTCCTTATTGTGTTCTGTTCATGGACATGGTGTGAGAGAGAGAAAGAGAGAGAGGGGAAGGGGTAAAGCGACCAACTTTATACATTTCTGTCCAAATCTTTAGGCCAATAGGGTGTCGTAGTACAGAATGGCCTCTGATTCAAAACCAATACCAAACGACCATTCTCCAGACCAATGGGTGCACATACTGCCTTTTCACACCCGGCCTCAAGTAGTGGATACCATTTGTTTGGGGATGTTTCACAGGCTCTAAGTCCTAACGCAGTCACCCTTGCCAAGCTGGTCTGATGCCACTCCCCCCCCCCCCCCCCCCCCCCCTTATTTTCTATTCCTGGGCTATTCTCCTCAATGAAATAAGACATTTCCACTGAAGCACTAATATTACATTTGCATTTCTAAAGATTTAGAAAATAACTTACAATATATACAGAATATCACTCCACCACACTGTCTACCTACACTGAAACAGTGTTTTCAGGGACCAAAAACTAATCATATTGAAAATGCTCTTCATAGTGTATAAATGTGAAAACGCTGGACTTTGAGTGGCAATGTGGTTAGGGGAAAATGGAGAATTTTGAGAATGGATACTTGTGCATTGAAACACTCAAATACTTCATGTGGTATAGCTCAGATGAAAAGGCCAGTTTTTAAATAAATAATTGCTGCACTCATGGCTTATAGAGGGGCGTGGTAGTGTGGCTGGAGCAGTTCTTGGACGCTACGTGATGCGGGTGTTTCCTCGCTTAAGTGCACAGGTAGGGAATCGTCCATATCCGTAATTGATACCGAGAGCTGCTAATCGCCACACCTGTGCCACATCCCCATAATAAATAGGAGAAGCGCAAGTGTGGAAGAGGAAGAATGGTGATCGAAAGAATGTAGGTTAGAGAACGTGAAAGAAGAAGACACTGGCGTTGGTGTGTGGGTGCATGCGAGAGAGAACGAGTGAGAGGGCAGGCTCGATGATCAGAGAAGGCGGCTGAGAAGTGAACCCTAGCAGAGTGTTTGGCTGACACCCAGGGGACACCACGAAGTGCTAAGCACTTTGGAGGAGCAGGAGTGACCGGAAGGTGTTTGGCTCACCGCATAAGGTAGCGGGAGTCAGGAGGCTTGAGAGGTGGAAGCCTCAGCGTGATCGTCCTAGTCTCTGGGGAACCCAAGTCAGTCTGGAGAGCCCTATGGAGGCAGGGACCGCAAGGCTACAGACTAGAACGAGAAGGTCAGCTGCAGGTAGGGCAACTCCCCTGGTGCATGGCCCGGATGGGAGAAGCAGGGCAGTCGCCAGTAAAAGAAGGCACTGGGTTTTGTTTTTAAAGGACTGCTTCCAGCCATTGTTTTAACCTCGTTTTTAAAGGATTTATTTATTGGATTTTAACCTCCACATTCTTCACTGTTTTAATGGATTATTTATTTATTTGACATATTGAAACACTGCACTATTTATTTCTACACTGTTTGTTTTTGTTTTAATAAAAGCACGCTTGCACCTTTTTGCACCATCGCCTTACTTCGTTGGTGTCCTCACTGTCCAGCTCATCCGGTTTCAGTACCAATGGTGTCGGGTTCAAGATCTCCCAAAAGCGAGTTGGGAGCATGAAGCTGAGCCCACATCATCACACTTCACTGTATTTATTTGTCAGGATTTCCAGTCCACAACTTTGGCAACTTTATACTTGTCTGTAAGTTTTAAAAGCAATTGTACTTCATTGCCTGCCCACACAAAGCAGTCAGTTTTGTTTCTTTCTTGTTCTTTTGAGATTTTCATTTACCTTACATTTGCTGTGTTAACAAAGAGTGCACTTCACTGATAAACTGTACGTGCCCAATAACAACAATTTACGTGTTTTTGATGTTTAAGAGGGATGATAAACATTTAGAAGATAGGTAGTGAGGACGGAAAACTTTTTAAACGAAAACAGTATTTTCAAAGATATCCATGTTATTGTAGACTAAGCCTAAATGAAATGAAATGCTTCACTACCTTATAAATATGAGGTATGGTCAATGAGTTCCATGTGTGGTTTCTGTGATTGCTAGTCATCAGCACATGTGTGTTTAGGTATCCGTCAATAAGGGCGCGCACAAAAAGGCGACTTTCAAAAGGGCGACCTCAATTGGGCGCGGCGAATAAAAGCGCACATAAATAAAAGCGATCTTCAAAAGGGCGACCTCAATTGAGCGCCGAATAAAGGCGCGAATAAATAAAGGAGTGCTTCAAAAGGGTGACGTCAATTGGGCGCAGCGAATAAAGGCAAACGCAACAAAATTATTACAGAAAATTTATTAGATAAAGGCAATGATTGAACATATAAAAAGGTGAAAGCAAGAATATTAAAACATCCAATTAATTAATGCATGAACTTCTAACGAACTACTTCTAACGAACTATTTCTAAAGCTCTCTATATTTTGTTGTTTTCAAAATTACAGAAAATTAGATTAAGGCAATGACTGAATATATTTCGTTGTTTTCAAAATTACAGAAAATTAGATTAAGGCAATGACTGAATGTATAAAAAGGTGAAAGCAAGTTACACTTGAAGCTGTAGACCTTTGTTGCTCTTCACATATTCCAGAGCCATTTCAACTAAATTATCTACGAACGCCTTTATTTGCCGTGCTCAATTGAGGTCACCTTTTTGAAGCGCTCCTTTATTTACGCGTGCATTTATTCGGCGCTCAATTGAGGTCGCCCTTTTGAAGCTCGCCTATATTTACGGGTGCCTTTATCCGGCACTCAATTGAGGTCGCCCTTTTGAAGGTTGCCTTTATTTACGTGCGCCTTTATTCTCCGCGCCCAATTGAGGTCGCCCTTTTGAAGGTTGCCTTTATTTACGTGCGCCTTTATTCTCCGCGCCCAATTGAGGTCGCCCTTTTGAAGGTCACCTTTTTGTGCGCGCCCTTATTGAATAGAACCGTGTGTTTAATGTAATAGTAAAATAATTTTAATATCCATACTGCCAAGCATTTGGTCACTCACACATAATAATGACTATCAATTGGAGAGAGGCAAGTATTCTGAAAAAAAGGAGAAAAAGAGAAAGCCCAGGGACCTCATTTATAAAACTTAGATTAGATTAGATTATTTTATTTATAAAAGCACATTTAAAACAACAGAGGTTGCACCAAAGTGCTGTACAAAAAAAGCATTAAAATAAACACAATACAAACAAGCATGCAAGAGCAGATTAATAAAACAACCGATTATAACATCCACCACAATCCCATCATACACAATGAAAGACAGAAGAAAACAAGTAGGTCTTAAGCCGACTTTTAAAAACCTCGATAGAGGATGAACACCTGATGTGCAGAGGCAAGTCATTCCAAAGCCTAGGAACAACATCTGATAAAGCTCTGTCTCCCCTCGACTTCAGCCGAGATCTTGGCACAACAAGGAGCAGTCGTCCAGATGACCTCAGTGCTATTGGTGGCACATAGGGGTGAAGGAGGTCACGGATATATTTTGGAGTGAGACCAAGCAAGGCTTTAAAAACAAACAACAAGATTTTAAAATCTTCATTTAAGATCTTCATGTAGATTCAAGTGTGAAAGTATGTGCATGCCAAAAAACAGAAAAATGCATACAGCAATAAAAGAAATCAGAAACCAGGAGTATGCACATTTCAATGGAATTTACCCTTTATAACTCACAATCATCTTGTAAATGTGTGTACGTGAACACACCTTACACCTTGCCCGGTTGCCACTCTGAAACAACCATATGTGAATCCTGCCAATCAACCTCATACATATCGTCAAGAATAAATAAATTCAACAGACAAAAATAAATATTTGGGGCTGCCACCCTGTATAATATCTGGTGTTGATGAGTTCTCAATGAAGACTGATCCCGTTTTTTTCTGAAAACAACAAAAGATAAATGAACAATACAGTGGATGAGCCTTTATATTGAAGCGGCAGGAAGGAAGATGAGATAGATGGAAGGAACTGGACATGAGGTCACCGTGAAGGGCTGGAAGTGATGTCATCTGGAGGGGATGGAAGAGAGGTTGTCATGAAATGGGCGGAAGTACGAAATAAGCAGTTATTCTTAAGCTGGTCTGTAGAAAGAGGGGAAAAGGCATTAGTGCTTGCTTCCAACCCTTCACCTCTTGTACATTCACTCCCTGTTGGACCCTTTGGCTGCCCCCTAAGTACGTGTGTGTGAAAATATGCAATTACAGTGCTGCAGGTGTTCATTGGCTGGTAGAGTAGCTTCCCTTCCTGATACACTGAGACATCACCATCTGCATTCTGAATATTCTTAAACTGCACTCCATAACTGAGAGCATGTGTGGCATTACAGTTCCTCTCCTCTGCACCCTGGGAGTCGGGGAAAGATGTGAAGTGCCCATGTCAGAGTGGGTAGCCAATATCACCTGGCACATGCAAAAATGTGATTGCTATTATGAGGAATAGTATAGGTCACATGAAACACCTTACCAGCAAGCCTGCTATCACCTACAGCACCATCAGCAAGTTGTCTGCCAAAACTACATTGCCTTAAAAAAAATAAATCACAGGTTAACCCAGGCCACCGAGCTACAATGTTTGTCAGTGTCATGTTGGCATCACAGATGACTTGTGCCTAATGGAAAGCCACTGCTTATGGTTAACAAAACCAACCTCACTCTTGCTAGGTGACCATATTGCAATTTGAATGCAATAAATTACTCTGATTTTGTTGATAGTACTAGGGTGTCTTACCATGTTAGCCATTATGGATGTGGTAAGAAGTTAAGCAAAATGACACCTTTTATTGGCTAACTAGAAAGATTACAATATGCAAGCTTTTGATGCAACTCAGGCCCCTTCTTCAGGCAAGATGTAATAAAGAATCTGGAGTTCCCTGTGTTTATATAGACACCAGAACAAATACAACATTGAAAAACCTTTAAGTGAGACATCTTAAATGTAAAAAATTAATAGACTTGTTCAGGCTAAGATTCATTTAACAAGAGAGAAGAACAATGTATAGTCAAGATATGTGGATAAGATAACTGTCCAACAAAGTCTTTTGAAATTTCTGATGAGTTTTTCAATACAATGTGGG
Source organism: Erpetoichthys calabaricus (assembly GCF_900747795.2). Taxonomy (NCBI): domain Eukaryota; kingdom Metazoa; phylum Chordata; class Cladistia; order Polypteriformes; family Polypteridae; genus Erpetoichthys; species Erpetoichthys calabaricus. The sequence continues at coordinate 28,858,518 of NC_041401.2, forward strand.
TCTGTAGTCAGGTTGTTTGTGTCAATCTGAGAGATGCAAACAATCCTCATATCTGGCCATAAAACTCTTGTCTCTATTTAAACCTTATTGTAATGTGTTAAATGTTAGTATGAATTTAACTTCCCATTCTTTTCTCTCTTGTTGTGTTCTTACGTCACCCATAAGCATTGTGACTTTAATGTCCTTCTCACACTGTCCATGGCTGTTGAAGTCAGCTGCTACAGGAACATCTCTGTTGCCATGTTAAACCTGTGTAAATTCATTCTTTGATTATGTTGAGAAAACCAGACGCTGCTGCAAATTGCCTTTTTATGTTGGTTCCAGAACATGTTGGAGCTGAAGCTTGGCTGAGGTATCCTGACCTGTCAACCAGTTCCCTGAGAAGTGACAACAGGTAGTAGATATAAACCGATGAAATACTACTACATCTGGACGTGTGTGGTGCTGAGGTGTCACCCATTGCTGGCTGCACTCGGGTCCTAATCTGGGATCCTGAGTTGATTTGTCATGTGGTGGGTGCGGCGATGCGCTGTATCAGTGTGTGCTCCTAACCTACATATGTAGCAGTCAAACAGTAAAAGCCAATAAAGAGCTCACTCTGCCCAAGAACCTGGAGCACATTTGTGTGCCTCTCATCAAAAAGTGAATTTTATCCCCACTATTTTCCCTTCATTCTGTACAGAGAAAGGTATTATACCAAAAGTCTACTTATAAGAAATCTTTTAATTTCCAGGCAAACGTCAACAGAGGCTATATGAGACATTATCAATCTGAATGTGTTCTTGCTCTGCACAAAAACATCCCCACCTATCACTTGTACACTACACTGGTTCTGGTTTTCGAAGTGTAATTATATTAAACTAGTAATTAGAACACGGCTTAGCAGTGCGTCTTTACCATATTCTTGTATAGTTGATGCTTATAAATAATTATATGTGAAAATGCATTGCTGTTTCTCTATGTATGAATAAATCTATGCAAAATTTATCTTAATTTTTCTCTGAACGTCATTTTAATTTTCTATTTAAATAGGTTAACATATTCAGATATGTTGGAGGGCGGCAAGTTGAAGCACCATCGCGCCCCGAGCGGCACAAACTCGAGCTACGCCACTGGCCGAGGTATTCAAGGAACAAAATGAAACACTTTGGGTGCAAAAGTATAGCAAAATGGAGGAGGAGTATAGGGACCTAATCAATGACTTTGTTAAATGGTGCGACTCAAACCACCTACACCTGAACACCAGCAAAACCAAGGTGCTGGTGGTGGATTTTAGGAGGCCCAGACCCCTCATAGACCCAGTGATCATCAAAGGTGACTGTGTGCAGATGGTGCAGACCTATAAATATCTGGGAGTGCAGCTGGATGATAAATTAGACTGGACTGCCAATACTGATGCGCTGTGCAAGAAAGGACAGAGCCAGTTATACTACCTTAGAAGGCTGGCGTCCTTCAACATCTGCAATAAGATGCTGCAGATGTTCTATCAGACAGTTGTGGCGAGCGCCCTCTTCTACGCAGTGGTGTGCTGGGGAGGCAGCATTAAGAGGAAAGACGCCTCACGCCTGGACAAACTGGTGAGGAAGGCAAGCTCTATTGTTGGCATGGAGCTGGACAGTTTAACATCTGTGGCAGAGCGAAGGGCGCTCAGCAGGCTCCTATCAATTATGGAGAATCCACTGCATCCACTAAACAGTGTCATCTCCAGACAGAAGAGCAGCTTCAGCGACAGACTGCTGTCACTGTCCTGCTCCACTGACAGATTGAGGAGATCATTCCTCCCCCAAACTATGCGACTCTTTAATTCCACCCGGGGGGGTAAACGTTAACATTTAACATTATACATAGTTATTGTCTGTTTTTTTCACCTGTATTATTATCATTCTTTAATTTAATATTATTTATTGTATCAGTATGCTGCTGCTGAAGAATGTGAATTTCCCCTTGGGATTAATAAAGTATCTATCTATCTATCTATCTATCTATCTATCTATCTATCTATCTATCTATCTATCTATCTATCTATCTATCTATCTATCTATCTATCTATCTATCTATCTATCTATCTATCTATCTCAAAAGTTAGACCTCTTATAATATTGCAAGATGCTGAGAATTAGTTCACGCTTTTGTTTTCAGTCAGCTAGATTACTGTAATGCACTCCTCTCAGAACTACCCAAAAAAGACATCAATCGATTGCAACGAGTGCAGAATGCAGCTGCTAGAATCTAAACTAGGAAAAGAAAATCGGAGCACATCTCTCTAGTTCTGACACTGGTTACCTGTGCCATTTAGAATTGACTTTAAAATACTGCTTATGGTTTACAAAGCCTTAAATAATCTCGCTCCATCTTATATATCGGAATGTTTTACACCTTACACTCCAAATCATAACTTTAGATCTTCAAATGATTGTCTGCTTAGAATTCCAAGAGCTAAACTTAAAAGAAGTGGTGATGCGGCCTTCTGCTGTTATGCATCTAAAATCTGAAATAGCTTACCAATAGGAATTCGCCAGTCTAATACAGTGGAGCACTTTAAAACACTGCTGAAAACACATTAGCTTCATCTTAGTTTAATCCTGATGCTCTGTATATTCCATTAATTATCATTATTATTCATGGTGGCTCTAAAATCCGTACTAACCCACTACTTTCTCTTCTGTTCTTTTTCCAGTTTTCTGTGGTCGTGATCTGCGCCACCACCACCTGATCAAAGCACTGTAATGTCCCTATATTGATGGATTAAAGGCCAGAAGTCCACATGACTGTCATCATCAAGTTCTTCCATGAGAACCCTGAATATAATGAGGACTGATTGAGGTCATTTATATTAGGTAGAATGCCTAGAGGGCTGGGTGGTCTCGTAGCCTCAAAACCCCTGCAGATTTTATTTTTTTCTTCAGCCGTCTAGAGTTTTTGTTTTGTTTTTTTCTGTCCTCCTTGGCCAGCGGACCTTACTTTTATTCTATGTTAATTAGTGCTCTCTTATTTTAATTCTTATTTTGTCTTTTTTTCTCTTTCTTCATCATGTAAAGCACTTTGAGCTACATCATTCGTATGAAAATGTGCTATAGAAATAAATGTTGTTTATTTAATTTAATTTAACAAATGTAACTGAGAAAATGAAGCTAATGGAAAATTTACCACTGGGCCTTATTAAGTGGTGAACTCGAAGGGAATAGCTCAATCATTTTGATGGAGTGGTCTTTGAAAACAACAACTGGAAAAAAAAGAAAAGAATACGAGAGCCAATAGGGGGTCTCCCAAGCCTCTAATAATCGTAATGAGGCTAAGCCGCTTTAAACAACTGCCACAGTCCCAGATGTTTGTGCTGCTCACATAAAATGGAGCTTTCTGCTTGTGTGAGCTTGACATAAGACAATGAATGAGCATGTTACGTGTGTACCATTGGGGTCTTCAGGGGCTTGTTTTTTTAACCTGAATGAACACTGTTAATTATGAATGTCACCGTGTATTTGTGGAGGGTAGTCTTATGAATGAAAAAGACTACAGGATTTGCTTAAAAATTTCATCTGTTGCAGCAAAGGGAACATTCACCAGAGAAATCAGTCCATTCAGGCTTTACTTTCATTATCAAAACAGAGAACATTTTTTTTCTTTTCCTGACTGACTAATCCTTTTATCCCTGATGAACCCATGAATTGACGAAAATTACAGCAACCCACATCTCCCATGGCTAAAAATACTATAAACTCTGAGCACACAAGAAAAATGGGTAAAGCCCATCATTAAACTGGACATTATGAGTTCAGTTGGCATAAACAGCAGCTCGAAACAGATGTAAGCGAGTCATCATTACAGTTGTTATCGGTGAAAATTAGAATTTGCGTTGTCAGCCAGTTTTAGCTAAGATGATGGACTGAAGCCAAAGCCTGGGTGACCCTGAACAAAAAAAAAAAAAAAAAAAAAGTCAGTTAACTTGTAATAAATAAATATAAAGCTGAGACAGTATTTTAAAAAAAATTCTTGCACATTAGCTTTGTAGTAGAGTATGGATGAAATGCTGTAATTTTGTCTATTTCTTGATGCACTGGCACAGTAAACTCATATGTGACTTCAGATTAGTCAACTTTCATGCAATCAATTAAAAGCATAGATCAGGTCAGGTCAGGTCAGGTTGAGGAGCTTGCACTGATACAGTGAATTGCATGCACCCCCCCACATGACAAAACAGCTCGGGATCCTGGTTGGCAACCCCCCAGGCAGGCATGTGGTCCAATCCCACCCTCCGGAAATGACCCTCTGATGACCCTCATGCAAGAGAAACAAGACGTTTCACACGCCTACCCAAATGGGCCAACTCAATGGGACCTGAGTGCTGCTGTACAGCAAGCAACACCGCAGCACCACACCTGTTCTGATCCCCAACAGGCCTGACCCCATTGGCTCTCCAATGGTTTTGACTCTTTCATTGATGGGGCTCCCGAGGGCTTTCCCCCATCCCCTTTATAATACAAGCAGCCTTCCTATGGGCGGCTGCAGCAGAGCTACTCTCACGGAGAACAGAAAGGAGTCCTTTCTTTGTCTCAGAGCTGAGTGAATTTTCTTTCAGGGTGGCAGGAGTGCCAATCCTGCCACCAACCCCCATGATTTCCCTGCAATTTGGAGGACTGCTTGCAGGGCCAGATGCAGTTTAACATCATATCCTGGACAGAAAAGCATACATGATATTTCTTAAATCCCTGAATGCTTACATAGATAAGATCATTTTTCTTTTGTAGTGTGAAAGATTGTATATCCCCAAACTGGAAGAATAGCTGTATATCTGTATATATTGTCACACACAGGGGACAGATTAAGGACTCTGGTGATGGTAATTCTCCACCACTCCCGGGGTTGGTGCTCTGTGGTAACACTTTCTCTGTCTCTCCCTCTGCAGATCAGAATATTGACAGCTTTTGATGTCACCTCAGGTGTCCACCTACCTGGACCCACCTCTTCCTGCTGGAAATGGCCTTAACCGGAAGAGCCACCATCTTTGGTTGGCATATCCAGACTCCCATCTGAATAGATGCAACATAACACTTTACCCATGTTTAATTTCTTTTTTTGAGACATCAATTACTCTGTTTTTTTTTCTCCAGGTGCCCCAAAACTTTGCATTGTCTTTGTTTGTTATTACTGTATTTACAGGGTATATATATATATATATATATAGCTACATTTATTTTATTTATTTATTTATTTATTTATTGAAATGTGAATTTCCCCTTGGGATTAACAAAGTATATCTATCTATCTATCTATCTATCTATCTATCTATCTATCTATCTATCTATCTATCTATCTATCTATCTATCTATCTATATACTGTACATATATATATATGTATATACTGTATATATATATATATATATATATATATATATATATATATATATTTATATAGTGAAAAAATCAGACTCGACACACTAAAAAAGGTTTGGGGCAGCCACCCGTATATTATCCCTGACTGCAATGGGTTTGGTTTTAGACAGAAGTGTCTCTCTTGGAGTCCAGACATGAACTGCCGAGGGTTTGGTAAGATGGCGGTTTTAAGTACTAAAAGCAGAAGTTACGTAGGGTAACTGGAAGTGACCTTCTTCTGACATCATCCTGGGCATCAGAACCAGAAGTGACATCATCCTGGTTGTTGGAACTGGAAGTGACATCTATAATGTTGAGTCAGACAGGTTTTCCCGCAGCTGGTCTGCAAAGACAACAGGAGAGGGTATAGTGCCACCCTCCATCCCCTGGCCTGGCATGGAATTACCTTCGCTTGGTCCATACAACGTCCTCCTACATGCATGTATGCGCCAATATATATATATATATACATATATGTGTGTGTGTGTATGTATAATGTTGCTACCAGTAGGGGACTCCACTGAGCCCACACCCTAGACACCATTACACCCAAACCAATCATAAATTCAAATAAAGTCCCTTCTATTAATAAACATTACATTAACACACAGGTTAAGACACTCAAAGTATAAGCAGCCCAGAAAACAATCCTCTTTCTTCACAATCCTCCCATCATGCCTCATCCACGATCTCCCAAATCTGGTTGTCTGGTCAAGGTGAAGTGGCTCCTTTTAGTACCTCCAGGGCTAGGACATGGTCTGTCGAAGGCGCATATGTGGTAGTCCCACAAAGTAGGGACCACATTCCCCTGCTGAACCCCCTGATGACACCCATGGTACCCAATAGAGCTATATTCTGGTGCTCCAACTCCCATGATGCCTTTTGGGGTATCTAAAGGGGACCTGAAACCAGTGGATGCTGCACTCTTGCATATTGGGGAGGATACTGTACCCCAATGCTGTTGTCTCCCCTAATTCTTCCAACATACTGGCCTCCCTACAATGTAAAGATTCCTGTTCCTACCCATTCAGAGAGCTTGTCCTCCCAGTTTCTTTTATAATGGCATCCTGCCCGGGCAAGGAATCACCCTGTAGAATGCCTGTCCATCTTCTGTGGCACCCACAATATATTTCTATTCTGTATACATACAGTATATACTGTATATATATTGGTTTTAATGTACTGTATTAAATATAAGCCAGTAATGATGAGTACTTTGTACTGTTAAATCAAAATGTACAAAATGACAAAGCTGATGATGTTCTGAAAATGATCTTTCCATACAATAGAAAGACCAGATCAGAATATTATTTAAATGTGCAAGCCAGGGGTATTTCTAAAGGGCTAAGAAAGACAATAGCCTGAACATGCAGCAATTGCTACTAAAATCAGAAACTCTACCAAAAGCCAATTAACTGGAACAAAACTGGCTTAAAAAAATAGTTAAAATTTCCAAAAAGTACTTGGTTTGAAAACAAGTTTTTCCAGGCTAAACAACGGTCTTTCCTATATTTGAAACAATAATGATGAGACAATGAAGTGGACATGGCTCAGAGCAGCAGCCCTTGATGTCGCAACAACATGGGGCTGAATGACATTAAAAACTACACAGTACAATAAAAAGAAAAATAAATGAATTCAGTAATCGGCAATTTGAATGAATCCTTGACAATCTGTAACTGAGGAATAATCCAAGAAATATTGGTATTGCGGACCGGTTTACTTTCTGTCTGGATAATGTCCAGGGTTCATTAATGACAAGTTAGAGTAATGAAGCTACTGACTCTGGGATCCCAGATTGAGCTCAAAAAGCTCGACTCATTTTCCCCAAGGGTGAGCTCTTCTATGATCAGTTTTGTCACATTTTCTGACAGTGGTTTTCAAACTTAATCTTAAATACCCAGTGTTGTTAAATCTTTTTTATATTTTAGAAAATATTGCAAATAATATTCAAAAGACCCTTCTTATATTACCAAATTCAGGCAAAGATATTGTATTTTTGTCTTGCTTTCATTATCACTTGAATGACTTAACACATATTTCTCCTCAATGCTATTTCTACAACATTTACATTTTTTTTCCAAAAACTAATTTAAAGCAATACTCCGCCCATTATTTTTTTCATTTTTATATGTTACTTGCCAAGGGTGGCACGGTGGCGCAGTGGGTAGCGCTGCTGCCTCACAGTTGGGAGACCTGAGGACCTGGGTTCGCTTCCCGGGTCCTCCCTGCGTGGAGTTTGCATGTTCTCCCCGTGTCTGCGTGGGTTTCCTCCCACAGTCCAAAGACATGCAGGTTAGGTGGACTGGCGATTCTAAATTGGCCCTAGTGTGTGCTTGGTGTGTTTGTGTGTGTCCTGCGGTGGGTTGGCACCCTGCCCGGGATTGGTTCCTGCCTTGTGCCCTGTGTTGGCTGGGATTGGCTCCAGCAGACCCCCGTGACCCTGTGTTCGGTTTCAACGGGTTGGAAAATGGATGGATGGATATGTTACTTGCCCCATGTAGCTTATCATGGTGTACGACAAAAAAAAATGTAATCTCATGTTTTCATGCGAAATGAAAATTATTTTTTTTTTATTATATAAACCAATATTGATCCACACTGTATAATAGTAAAGACGTGAAAAATGTCCATAGAACAAATCCACACGTCACTTTAATTGTATGCACCAAACCTCCGGTTTGGCAAAACACATGCATTTCTGGCTAAAATATTATTAAATAGGCACTTCTGGAAAAATCGGCGCACATCATAAACATGCAAACTAAAGTCACATTGGATTGCCTCTTGTTTATCAAATCTTTTCTTAAATCATTTATGAAAATTAAAGTTGTGACATTTTATATAGATAGGAATTTAAAAAGTAGCATACTTTAACCTTCAAGAGGCAGGGTGAAACTTATTCCAAAGCAATTACAATTTTACAAGCATTGTAAATTATGCGTAACAAAACAGAAGCGCGGAAAGTCACAAAATACGCCAACAGTAGCGAGTACATGATAAGCATACACGTGTACGGGAGCACGCGCACAGAATGACTTTAGTTTAAAATACACCCATTTGGGACGGTAGAGGAAGCAGTCGTATCCGCAAAAAAAATGCAAAATACTCGCACACTGAACACAAAGTGTGACTGGGCCGTACCTAAGTCTCTGGAGATAAGAGACAAGCGAGCAACGCGAGCACAGTGCAGTAAATTCAAACTTCTGTAGCTGTTCTCACGGCCAGCGCGTGCTTGTTTTCAGCACCTTGGAGAAGGCACAGAGACGCGTGAGTGTAGTTACTAAAAATAACCACAGAAAATCGCGCTTTCTACCGAGGAGGAGAAGTTTGCTTTGGTCACGCCGAGTATAACAGGCTCTGAAATTTGCGACTTCTATAAATAACTTCATGTTTAAACCTGCACTATCTATCTATCTATCTATCTATCTATCTATCTATCTATCTATCTATCTATCTATCTATCTATCTATCTATCTATCTATCTATTAGTATGTATGTATGGATACCGATATATATACTGCATATATATGTACATCCATATAAACAAACAAACATACATACATACATACATACATACATAATGTAAATATGTAGATAGACGCATACATATTATTTTATATATACACACATACTATATGTAAATAGATAAATATGATGTATAAATATATACATAGGCATATATATACATATATATAAATGTATATATATATATATATATATATATATATATATATATATATATACAAACATAAGATAGATAGATAGATAGATAGATAGATAGATAGATAGATAGATAGATAGATAGATAGATAGATAGATAGATAGATGTTTCAATAAATGAGAGAGTTGCGTGTATTTTGAAATAGCTCGTCTTCACTGTAATTATGATGCTTTTCGGGGATGCTTTAGGCTGCAGCACGCACACTCGCACGCACACACACACAGAAAGCGAGAGAGATAGAGAGAGAGATAGATAGAGAGAGAGAGAGAGAGGGAGAGAGAAAGTCCTGCACAAATGTGCTCGAGTAAGCAAGGCTGTGGGCTGTGCAGAAAACCCTAAGGGGTAACGTCACTCCCCCTCGGCAGATCTGCTTCAGCCTTCCATTCTCAACCATCACATCGCTTTAGAGAACAGAGAGAACGCATCCATATTCAGTTCACTTTGCAATGTTTAGCATAAGAAAGCCAGATCCAACCATTTTTATTCCCATGCTCCGGTGTCGACTGGGAGCTCACTACAGGCGCGGAAATGCAGCCAGACAAAGGGATCTGTAGATAGAGGGTGAGAGAGAAGAGAGAAAAGAAGAAGAACAAGAAGAGAAAGAGAGACAGAGAGAGAGAAAAGACGAGAGATCATCTGTTTTTAAGTGGGGGAGATTTCTTTCACTTGAACGAATAATGATTTGCAACAAAGGGCGGACAATCGAGCCACAGCGACTGTAACTTAAACAAGGGACACCTAACAGGCAGGCAGGCTTGTTTACAAGAGGAGCGCTTCGGCAGACCTGCTCAATCATGCCTGTTCGGAGAGGTCATGTTGCACCACAGAACACATTTCTGGGCGTTATTATACGGAAATTTGAAGGGCAGAGTAAGTATTTTAAAAACATTTCAATAGTCTGTTTTCCATCTTCGCGACCGGCAAAGTATTATTATTACGTCTTATAAATACTGTAAGCTGAACAAATACTTCGAAAAGTAAACATGCACGCACATATCTATCTATCTATCTATCTATCTATCTATCTATCTATCTATCTATCTATCTATCTATCTATCTATCTATCTATTAAACATAGAACTCACAAATATTCTTATTTTGTGTGCACATTTACTATTTAAACATGTGCAAGTCTGCCTCTTTCTAACGACATTGTGCTTAAAAAGTAAAACAAAAATGCTGGAAGATTTTGTTACCCTGATAGTTTTAAATTAACAATGAAGTATAAGAATGAAGGGATAAGAAACTAAACCTAGTGAATCCATTTGTTTGTTGTAGAGTCCAGGTGTCCGGTAAACACAAAACCAGAATGAGCAAGTGGGGCTTAGACAAACTGGACAACTACCTATGGCCTATATATATATATATATATATATATATATATATATATATATATATATACAGAGTGCTAGAATTAAATTGGAAACTATTTGATAATAATAAATTAGATAGATAGATAGATAGATAGATAGATAGATAGATAGATAGATAGATAGATAGATAGATAGATAGATAGATAGATAGATAGATAGATAGATAGATAGATACAGTGGTGTGAAAAACTATTTGCCCCCTTCCTGATTTCTTATTCTTTTGCATGTTTGTCACACAAAATGTTTCTGATCATCAAACACATTTAACCATTAGTCAAATATAACACAAGTAAACACAAAATGCAGTTTTTAAATGATGGTTTTTATTATTTAGGGAGAAAAAAAATCCAAACCTACATGGCCCTGTGTGAAAAAGTAATTGCCCCCTTGTTAAAAAATAACCTAACTGTGGTGTATCACACCTGAGTTCAATTTCCGTAGCCACCCCCAGGCCTGATATCACTGCCACATCTGTTTCAATCAAGAAATCACTTAAATAGGAGCTGCCTGACACAGAGAAGTAGACCAAAAGCACCTCAAAAGCTAGACATCATGCCAAGATGCAAAGAAATTCAGGAACAAATGAGAACAGAAGTAATTGGGATCTATCAGTCTGGTAAAGGTTATAAAGCCATTTCTAAAGCTTTGGGACTCCAGCGAACCACAATGAGAGCCATTATCCACAAATGGCAAAAACATGGAACAGTGGTGAACCTTCCCAGGAGTGGCCGGTCGACCAAAATTACCCCAAGAGCGCAGAGACGACTCATCCGAGAGGTCACAAAAAGACCCCCAGGACAACGTCTAAAGAACTGCAGGCCTCACTTGCCTCAATTAAGGTCAGTGTTCATGACTCCACCATAAGAAAGAGACTGGGCAAAAATGGCCTGCATGGCAGATTTCCAAGACGCAAACCACTGTTAAGGAAAAAAGAACATTAGGGCTCGTCTCAATTTTGCTAAGAAACATCTCAATGATTGCCAAGACTTTTGGGAAAATACCTTGTGGACTGATGAGTCAAAAGTTGAACTTTTTGGAAGGCAAATGTCCCGTTACATCTGGCGTAAAAGGAACACAGCATTTCAGAAAAAGAACATCATACCAACAGTAAAATATGGTGGTGGTAGTGTGATGGTCTGGGGTTGTTTTGCTGCTTCAGGACCTGGAAGGCTTGCTGTGATAGATGGAACCATGAATTCTACTGTCTACCAAAAAAATCCTGAAGGAGAATGTCCGGCCATCTGTTCGTCAACTCAAGCCTGAAGCGATCTTGGGTGCTGCAACAGGACAATGACCCAAAACACACCAGCAAATCCACCTCTGAATGGCTGAAGAAAAACAAAATGAAGACTTTGGAGTGGCCTAGTCAAAGTCCTGACCTGAATCCAATTGAGATGCTATGGCATGACCTTAAAAAGGCGGTTCATGCTAGAAAACCCTCAAATAAAGCTGAATTACAACAATTTTGCAAAGATGAGTCGGCCAAAATTCCTCCAGAGCGCTGTAAAAGACTCATTGCAAGTTATCGCAAACGCTTGATTGCAGTTATTGCTGCTAAGGGTGGCCCAACCAGTTATTAGGTTCAGGGGGGCAATTACTTTTTCACACAGGGCCATGTAGGTTTGGATTTTTTTTTCTCCCTAAATAATAAAAACCACCATTTACAAACTGCATTTTGTGTTTACTTGTGTTATATTTGACTAATGGTTAAATGTGTTTGATGATCAGAAACATTTTGTGTGACAAACATGCAAAAGAATAAGATATCAGGAAGGGGGCAAATAGTTTTTCACACCACTGTAGATAGATAGATAGATACTTTATTAATCCCAAGGGGAAATTCACATTCTCCAGCAGCAGCATACTGATAGAAAAAAACAATATTAAATTAAAGATTGATAATAATGCAGGTAAAAACAGACAGACATTTACTATTTTAAATTTACTATTTTTATGTGTTTGTGCATATACCGCCACACAGCTTTATGACAAATTAGACAATTTTGTCTTCTGCTACATACTGCATATATAATAAACTTAAAGTTCAATATATGCAAATGATATATAAAGTGCAATTGCATTTACATTTATATGCACATACATAATAAATGGTGCATCACTGAAATACCCTTCTGAACCCCAAGTTATCCTTGTACCAGACTCCCATAAACCAAGTCCCAACACTGAGCCCCCACAGCTGAGCCAAATCTGCATACAACTGCATCAATCACATTTATGAAAAAGTCTACCTGGAAATTAAATGCATTAAAAGGAGCCAAAAAACTCAAAAACCATGGTCTGAATTGTCACAGTTTCGCATCAAACTGACAACCTAAGAGAGTGGGTAGGTGTAGGGACTGAGAACCACTTCCTCCTATCTTGCACCAAGTATAAATAAATCAGGAAGAAAAAACTTCATCAAGACTACTTTGTAATTCTTCAAGTTAAGTAGCAGAGAGAAAATAAAAATGATATGAAGGGAAAACAACTAAACCGCAAAACTAAAAGCCTAGTTTGTGCTTGCTGCTGCAGGACAGAAGGCAGGCACAGTTCACTTTAGAGAGGGACAATGTCCTCGGCTCCTTAGGGGAAATTTTGTACATTATTTTTGTTTCAAAAGGTATGCTTTTAAATTTATATTTTTTTACATTTTATGATTTGAATATTTATACAATGAACAAGAGAATGTATTACTATATATATCTTTACTTTAGGATGTGACATTATTTGTTCTTCTAGATTATCAGTAATTTCTTGCATGCAATGCATGTACAGTGAATTAAATATATATATTTACAAAAAGAAAGTGAAACATATACTGTTTCATGCCTTTGTCACATTTCAAATCAGATAATTAAAATTAACACATACTCATCATACAGTAGAAAGGCAAGCACAACTTTAATATAAAGCACTGATGATTTTGAGTTCTGCTCTGTAGCTGCAGTTTTATTTAGCTGTGCTCCAAGTGCAGGACTGAGAGAAAAAGATGGCAGAAAAATGGGAAAGGACATTGGACAAATATGTCTGTCCATATGTGAGACTGATTTGTTAGATTAGCTTCACTTATGGTAGTCATTTATAACAAAATTAACAATGTAACATAGCATAACACCACATAACATAACGCAGACTACAGTAATATAATGTAATGTACCATAACATTCTCAAACCCACTTAATCCAGTTCAGGGTTGAAGCACTGAACGCAAGGCAGGAAACAGCCGGGGATGAAGTGCCAGGGCACGTCTGGTAAAACAAAATAAGATTGATGCGTGGAGTTCTTTTAAATTGAATTTCATTATGAACCAAGCATTGAAAATAGAAATAAGCCAAATAATTTGTTTCATTTCAATTCAGTTTATTTTTGTATAGTGCTCTTTAGTGAATGCAGACGCAGAGTGTTCTGATGAGATTTTACAAATTACTAAATACAGAATTAGTACACATAAAGACATGGATTTGTTAAAACACACTGAAAACAAAGTAGAAACTGAGCAGCATAAATGGAAACTTAACAATACCTGCAAAATAATTAAACTGTGGCAATATAAAAAGTGCAGTGCCATTCATTCATTCACTTTCTTTACTTAGTTATTTCAACATGGGGTTGTGGATCATTCATTTATAATCCTGCAAAAACAGCATGAAAGACAGCATTAAGCTTGAAGAACTCATCATCGGGTACACAGCCAAAAGAATTGCTCTTTTAGATGACTTTAGTGAAAGATAAAAAAGAACAGGTATAAATAAATAACTGTTAGAAAAAGAGAAATGTATAACATATGATTAAAAAATTAAATGTGTTTTAATGGGAAGGATATTTAATACAAAGAACGTGTGGTGCAAATACGTATTTTCTGGATGGCAGCATATAGAAAAAGGGATACTTTAATTGTTCTTCCCTGACCCTCCCTGGATACATTTACTTCTTATAATGAACTGTAACATTTATCTCCGTAACCACCTACTATAAATTATGGATATCATAATTTCCCATTATAATGGAGGGACATTTCATTGATTTATGGATTATGTTACCTAGCTGAATCAAATGGTGGTTTCTGTGTTGTCCTAACAGTCTCCAAGGGCACATCAGAAATGAAACCTCGTTAAAGAAAATAAAGCTTATGTAAAATTAACAACTATACCCTTTTTTCTTTTGCAGATAAAAAATTTATAATTGCCAATGCTAGAGTGCAGAATTGTGCAATCATCTACTGCAACGATGGATTTTGTGAAATGACAGGCTTCTCGAGACCAGATGTCATGCAAAAGCCGTGCACCTGTGACTTTCTCCACGGTCCGCACACTAAGAGACATGATATTGCTCAAGTTGCTCAGGCACTGCTTGGGTCGGAGGAAAGAAAAGTGGAAATTACCTACCACCGAAAAGACGGTAAGAGATCTCCTGCCTCCTCACGCTCTAACACTACGTGCTTTACAGCAGCCTGTTATGTTCAGTCTCATCTCGCCATATGCAAGCAGCCGTGATGAAATTAGTTGAGTTTAATTGGAAGTGCTTTATAAAGTCAGCCAAACTCAAATCTCATCTTAGCTCAGAATAATTTATGGTTTACAAGGATGGACAGCTGGGAAGCCTGCATATGAGGCAAAAGAAGGAAAAGATGAATGAATGGTTGTTCTGTTTCAGCTTCCTCAGAATGTGATTACACTTTATTGGGTTTAGGCTATTTGCATACTTCACTATTTAGTCGTTTAAAAACAGTTTATGGAAATAACAGCTGGAGAAAAAAAAATAAAACAGTCTTTTTGAGGGTAATTTCTGTACAACTTAGAGAAAAACCTGAAATTCAAAAATGAAAAGTGAAAAATTATGCAAAAGGGGGTAGAGCTGTATAGAAGACTGCAAAGATACTCATACTACAAGTTAAACAGTTTTTTGTATTACAGAGTCCTAGGCAGGACATAAATGTTGTGTAAAGTAAGTGCAAGGAATAAACCATGCAAGTAAAAAAACATTTTGTAAAAAGTGTTGAATTGAAGTTGAGGGGCGTTGTGCTCAGACTATATAAGAACTAGTGAGACCACATGTGGTGTACTGCGAGCAGTTCAAGAAGGCAAACAAGTGCATCCCATGACTTAAGGGCATGTCTTACTCTTATGGGCTTAGAGAATTAAACTGTTTAGTCTAAAGCAGAGGAGACTACATGTGGATCTAATCCAGATCTTCAAAATTCTCAAAGGCATTGATAAAGTAGATGCAGCAGAATTCAATCAGTTTAATGGTGAATCACGTACTTGAGGACACCAGTGGAAAATAGGGGGAAGTGCATTTACGACTGAAACCAGGAAGCACTTCTGTACTTAAAGAGTTGTGGGAATCTGGAACAAACTTCCAAGACATGTAGTTAAAGAAGAGACCTTGACAACCTTTAAGGAGTAGCTGGATGAGATATTTGGGCTTAGCGATTAGATAAACAAGTAAGCTGGATGGACTGAATGGTCTCCCCTTGTTTGCAGGGTTTGGGGCATGTCCCCGCATATAGCAATGTTGATGCAGGTTGTACAGTAGATGTCAGGTATTTAAGCAAACTGAGTAATATGTGATATATGGCAAAAGGAAAATGTACTGAATTGACTGATAATAAAAACTGAGATAAGATAAAGTTAGACTAAGACAGTCTAAAAAGCGCACAGCACACACACCTCAATGTGATCAACTTGAAATTTACTCTTAGTTTCTAAGTTATCATCTCCTTTTAAGATCATTTATAAGACTTTAGGAGGTTTGATTGTGCAAAGATTAGCAATGCTGAATTGTGAGTCCAGTTTCCCAGTAAGTGTACTGAATCAAAGGTGTTCCTGGGTCAATACACATCCCCAGTTCTTATCTGTGTGGGGTTTACATGTTCTTTCTGTGTATGCAAGTTTTCCTCTCACATCCTTAAAGATGTGTAGCTTAGGTGAACTGATGATTCTACATTAGTCTTATGTGAGTGTAAATTGCACTTCAGAACAAAGAATCCACTTGAAGGTACGCATGTTTGGGTCTGGTCAGTACCTGGATGGGAGAGAAACTATGGAAAGCTTGGATTGCTCCTGGAAGAGGTGTAGGTGAGGCCACCATGTGGCGCATACCCCATGGTTTGTGTGTGGATCCCAATTCCCCAGTGCAGTGATGGGGATACTGTGCTCTAAAAGTTAGCGCTGTCTTTCAGATGAGACATATAACTAAGGTCCTGACTCTTTATGGCAATAAAAAAATCCCTGAGCATCCTTTAAAAAAGAGAGTAGGATGTACTCTGATGTCATGGCTAAATTGTCCACCACAGTCTGCTTATTCTCACCTCTATTCATCCCCTGTCTTTAAATGGCTAACTATCTCTCTTGCCCCTTCACCACTTAATAGCTAGTATTTGGGTGAAAATGCTGGTGCAAGAATGGCTTCTATTGCACCATCCAGGTGGATGCTGCACATTGGTGATTGTGGAAGTGCCTCTCCTACTGTCAATGTAAGGCACTTTGAGTGTTTTGAAAAGCGCTATATACATCTATCTATCTATCTATCTATCTATCTATCTATCTATCTATCTATCTATCTATCTATCTATCTATCTATCTATCTATCTATCTATCTATCTATCTATCTATCTATCTATCTATCTATCTATCTATCTATCGTGGCAGAAGTGCTTGGTTGGCACCGACCCGACACAGACTGACACCGGAGGCACATGAAAATGAATATAAAAGATTTATTTGTTGTGTTCTTCAGCCGTGGGGCACGTCTTCTCCGTGTCCCACTGGCCCTACACAGTCCCCAAAACACACACAAAGAAAACACCCAAAAAACACACTCTTCTTTCTCCTCCACTCCTCCGTAGGCAGCTTTGTCCTCCTCCTCCTCTTCCTCCCGACTCTGGCGCATCGAGTAGTGGCTGCAGGCTGTTCTTATAGCTCTCTCGGAAGTGATTGGCCAAATTAGGCTGCACTTCTGGGTGTGGCTACATTCCAGCCCACACAGGCTCGTTAAACTGTGCAGCTCCTCCTTTATGGCTGTCACCCAGTCCCAATGTCAAAGGGTCGTCCTGGCCGTCCACCACACTATCTATCTATCTATCTATCTATCTATCTATCTATCTATCTATCTATCTATCTATCTAATCTATCTATCTATCTATCTATCTATCTATCTATCTATCTATCTATCTATCTATCTATCTATCTATCTATCTATCTATCTATCTATCTATCTGACTAATTTCTTCTTCATAATACCTGTATATTGTAGTCTACTAATGTTTCAATACTGTGATGGGGTACAGCCAGTGGTGGTTAATGGGTGTGGCGGTTTAGATAATTTCTAAGAAACATTTTTGTAACAAATTATCTTTTTTACTTAGTAAATCCCTTGGGCAAACGTTAGGTTAATTGGTGATTTTAAACTGGCTTTATGTGAGTAAGTGTGGATGAGCATGAACGTGCCCTGTGATGACCTGGAACCCCACATTGAAAAAAATAAGTTTTTGGATCAGCTTAATAAAATTATGCCACCTGCTTCCATTTGTTTGAAATAAACAGTTGTAATATATAACAAATTGGAAGATCTAATGTTCTTATCTTTTATTACAACTTGTATTTATTTAAAAAATTGTTGGATCTACTTAATAAAATTACGTTACCCATTTGCCTTTTAATCAAATTAAGTTGTCCTAACTTAAATCAAATGTGTAGATCCAGTGTACAACTTAGCTAATTATAAAGTAAAAAAGCACTAGTGATGGACGATTTGTGAACAGTTCATTCTTTTTGATCAACTCTTTTCAGTGAATCATAGGAATCGATTCGCGAGCATGAACGACTCAATTCAGTGGAAGTCAATGGGTGTGCTAAAGCGCATGAATGTCCTATGTGATGCTGACAGGGGCTTTCATTTTTCTAACGATGATAAATGTTTAAAGTGCATACGCAAGAACCATCTGAATCATCAGTCTCAACTCATTTGATTCATGAACGAATCACTACCTGAGGACCAGTCTAATGATTCCTATTCATTTGATTCGTGAAAGAATCATTACGAGTTGCAAAATCCTCATTCACTTGTGATTCTTTAATGTAATGAATATTTACACATACACACACATATATATGAAACTAATGTACAAATTATTAAATTATATATTTTTGATGTGTTTAGAGGAAGATACCTCAAATTCTCCTACTCCGGAGCTACAGTATAAACTAACCCTAAAAATTGATCAAATGAATCAATTCACTTCACAGGTAGATTGAAAGAATCTATCCAGTAAATTGAATCGAATGCCCATCACTACTCCCCTCTTCACATGGAGAATACACGCATGCCCTTGTGATGTGTGATGTGTAATTGGCTTGCCAGGTTATTGAAGACACACTAGCCTAAAGCCACTTACCTACAGTAACTGTAGAAATCTTTGCTGGTTAAAAAGGTATTTTTATGTACAAAGTCTAGACCTTTGATTGATACTACACAAATGAGTAAATATTCCCAAATCTCTTAGCAACATCTTTACAAAAAAGTGGTCACTTATGCAAATTAACTCAATTTATGCAAATGATAATTTTTTTCCCAAGAAAAATACATGAAAAACTCCATAAACAATCTGGAAAATATACCAAAATATTACATTCTGTCCAAATCCTCTTTTTCCAATTGAGAAATGTTAAAAAACCACCTGATTGGGCCAGTCCCATTGGAAACTTACGGTTGTAATGCAAATGAGGATTATATACAGTAGCTCAAAGTAATTTGCTTTGTTTGAATATAAATTAACTTAGCTACTATAACACCTGATAAAATTATGTTAATTGTATTAGAAATAGATACACAAAACTTATAAACCTGCTCGCTCTTTTTGGTATTTGGTACTGTATAATGGTAATTTTTTTCAAACCTAAAGGTAAAAATGTGTTTATTTTGTGTGAATTCCACATAAGGCAACTGAGAAATGGAAACACATGGTGGAAATGAAATGTTTGATTCACTGCTGGTGTTTAAATGCGGTGGGTTGGCACCCTGCCCGGGATTGGTTCCTGCCTTGTGCTCTGTGTTGGCTGGGATTGGCTCCAGCAGACCCCCGTGACCCTGTGTTCGGATTCAGCGGGTTGGAAAATGGATGGATGGATGGATGGTGTTTAAAACAATGTCACAACCAAGAAATGTTATTGAGATTCACTAGAAAAGGATGCATGAGGCTTTAAAACATGCTAAGTTTCAGTAAAGTCCCATTTTTATTTAGTTGTGCAGTATCAAGATACTCCAATAATCTTTTTTTTTAATTTGAGTGCATCTGGGGTTGTTTCCCACAGTCCCTGGACCCCTGTAACCCCGAATTGGATTAGGTAGGCTTGAGAATCTGTATCCATATGTGTCAGGGTTTGACAATCGCTACAATGTGAAAGAGAATGAGTAATGGCAACAATTCTCATCAAATGTTTATGATGCTCAGGTTGGTCGGGCTGGCATTATCTCCTTGTAGCTGGTCCATCGATTGTCATTAAACTGAAATGGACTGGGCAATGTGGAAAAGTAGCAACGAGGAGTTGGTTCATCAAGTGCTCAGTGTTTCTATTCACAACAGCAGTGTCCCAAAACAGAGTACAGTGCAGTCTTTACAAATAAATAATCCGCAATTAACAATCCCAAATACAACCAGTGTATTTGTGGTGGTTTAAAGTCCAACAAATAATTAATCCAATAAATAACTTAAAAAGGCTGTCCCTTTAGAAAGCATTACAAACTTTGGTGCCTACTTCTTATCTACGTCTTTGCTGGTCACCCATGCGGCCTGCTCAACAGCAAGAGACGTCTTCTGACAAGCAGTCATCCCTTAACTGGCTTGTGTCCTAACCGCCATCCTTCGACGTCTTTGTGGATCCTGTGAGCTATGCTCCCTTCTGTCGCCGGAAGAATTCCGCGGAGTGGTGACCCTTCCCTGCAGGTTTGCCAAGTCCCTAAAAAAATTATAGCCCAGGGAAAGCTTAAAAATAGAGAATGTAGCTTAAAAAAATAGACCAATGCTTGAAGTAGACAAAAAGACACACCATAATACGAGAGGTGATGTCAGAGCTAGTGGGTTAGGTACCTACCATCAAAGACCGTGGGGAGTGGGAGGTGTGGGTTGTTTTGTCCCCACAGAGAGATAAGTGATAGAATGGATACAATACAAAACAGGGGGTTATGACAATAAATAACGCATACAAGTGCGAGTAGCATGGGAAGAGGGCGATGGATGAAAAAAGTTGTAAAAATATGGTAGAGGGGGATTGAAAAATACCTCAAAATACAGTTTTTAAATAAGTAGCCCAAAAAAGTAACCTGTAAAAGCCCATTTTTTTTTTCTAACAGCTGACAATCAAAAATAGCCTAGTTGGGCGAGAAAACTTTGGACTTGGCAACACTGCTTTCCTGTGTACACCATCTGCACCCTTCATGATCCGGACTCTTCTTCCTTTTGTTTTTCTTTCTCTCCATTTAACTTGAGTTTTATTCTCATTTTTTCTCTACCACTACCTAGTCATTCTCAGGTTTCTTTATACACCCGTCGCAGAGTGCCAATGTGCTACAGCTGAGCTGGTCTCACCTATTAACTTGAAATCAGCTTGCCTCTACCCACACTCACAGAACTCGAGACGCATTGTTTTCAAACTAAAAACTCAAACAGCATCATGGACCCCAAATTCACTTCAACACAATGCAGTATTTGAAACAGTCAATATCAAACAAAAATATACATAACTTACTACAAATAAGCTCACTTGCACTGCATAGAATGTTTCTTACAGTGAGTGGTGGCTCTAATGCTAAGGTTCTCCGCCGGTTTACAGAAAGTTGCCGGTATGAATCCCCATTACTACCAAAAGAGATCCCACTCTGCTGGGCACTTGAGCAAATCCCTTAACTTGCAATTGCTTCTGGGGCACTGCACAATGGCTGACAGGTGTGCTCAGACCCCAAGGGGTATGTGAAAACTAACAATTTCCTAATACAAGGAATTGTATAAGGTGAAAATAAAGGAGAGAAAAAAAATGATCAAGACTTCAAATTGTAAATACAAAGAGTATTCATTTTAAAAATGCATATTCTTAAAATTACCCATTTGGCTGTCATACAGGCTGTCAGGTATAAAAATTTAAAAATAGACCGCTCTGTCTAATTTGAATGTTCAGTAATTTTTCAGCTGTTTAGCTGTATATCAAATGCTTGTGAAACCGAAACAGCAAATTCAGTTGAGGAGCCTGCCTGACACCCGGGCTTGTGGACTGCTGCTACATCCACTGGTTGTATAATTAATTAGTGGGCCAAGGCATGGGGGTGCTATGAATGACTTACACTTAGTTGAATGAAGATGAGCAAGAGTTGACTAGAAAGATTAGGGGATGTCTGACAGTAGAGGAGGTAATGTGGAAGAACTTCATAACTCAATTACTTTAATTGAAAGATACCATTAAAATGATAGGCCAGGGATGTCCAAATCTGATCCTAAAGGGGCCCGCAGAACCTGCATGTTTTAATTTAAGTGTTTTCTTAATTAGTGATCAGGTTTTGCTCCCAATTAACTTCTTTTGCCTTAATTTTAATTGACTTCTCATTCAAGACTCAGCCCCCTTAATTGCATTTTATTTTTGTTAATTAGCAGCCGGACAATAACGAGATACAAAGTGAGCCAACACATGACCAGCTAGCCAGTGTCCATCATATAATATCTGAAAATAAAGAAAGGCGAAGGTCTCGGAAATGTTGATCTGCTCAGGTCTACAAAACATTTTGATGGTGCTCTTCGAAAAAAAAATCAACCATTTCTGAAATGTTTGGTGTGGCAGAATGAGAGTGTTAACAAGCCACGGAATTAAATAACAAGTGCAATTAACAAGAAGAAAATGTTTACTACATAGGATACTGGTTAGAGTTTGAGGCCAGAACTTAGCTGGTAAGGTTTTACTTGTTTAACACATCATTTTTGGCTACCATTTAAGGAAAAAAGAAGCAGTTCAGTGGAATGAGTCTTTAAAAAAAAAACAAGGCAAATAAAATGAAGGAGAAGGAAGTCGACTAACAGCAGAAATTGGTCACTAAGAAAGTGGAAGGAAGGAAAACCTGCAGCCCCACAAGCCCTCCAGGACCAGAGCGATAAGCCTTAGTGAGTCGTCTGGTACGCTGGACATTTTGATTCACTTTACTGAATTGTTTCTTTTGATTTACCCATTTAAGTGAATAATTTATTTTGAATTATTTGATTCTGTTAAAGGATTAGATGTTAACATATATGTAAAGTGCAGGTTTGGAGGTTGTGCTCCGATTGCATTACAAATATATAATTTAATAATTGTTACATGAACTAGGCAGGCAAGCCCCCCTGGCACCTTCGTTGTGGCCAGTTGTGGCCAATCTGCCACTTGCATTGTGAAGAGGGGGACAAAACGCACCCCAAGGAGACACAGTTGCTCCTCCCAAACCCCTTCTTAAACGGTGATACAATGGAACACAAATACAGTTTTTTTTTAACCTCCTCTTTGCTTGATCAGCTGCTGGCTTGCTGCTGCCGTGCCGCGTGATCTGCATCTCATGCAGCACTTCGAACATTTAAAAGCCTGCACAGCAGCTGTCCTACTCTTTGCCTTTTATTTCTGGCCCCGGGCGTGGTGAAATCTCTTCGCACTCTTGGTTAAGTCTCGTCTCGCAGGACGTGAGTTCTTGATATTTTGTAGTTTCTAATTTAAAAATGGAATAAGAATCTGAAAATCTAACAATATCATATTAAAGTTTGATAAATTCTGAAAAAAATGATACCAAACATATATATGTAGGTTTTAAAATAAGTGAATTCATTAATTAAAAAACGTGACTTAAAAACATAAAATTGTTGCACATCCTAAGCTTTTAGGCTTAGGATTTTATATATACAGAGTAGATTAGTATATGTGTGTGTGTGTGTGTGTATATATATATATATATATATATATATATATATATATATATATATATATATACTGTACATACTGTATATATTGCATATGTATATATTACCACTAAATATATATACTAGCTGTAGTACTAGGGTGCTGTACCATGTTAGCCATTGTGAATGTAGAGAAAATCCAAGCAAAATGACACCTTTTATTAGCTAAATAAAAAGATTACAATATGCAAGCTTTCGAGCTTTCGATGATTACATCTTGCCTGAAGAAGGGGCCTAAGTTGCCTGGAAAGCTTGCATATTGTAATCTTTTTAGTTAGCCAATAAAAGGTGTCATTTTGCTTGGCTTTTCTATACTAGCTGTAAAAAGCCTGGGCTCCTAAAAACTATTGAAATTGTCAGAAAAAAAATTGAAATGCAGAGTCGCGGTTTTGTTTTGAGGACGTGCTCGCCCCCCTTGTCTATCAGCGGTTAAGCGAGTTTCTCTCTCCTCGGAGGTTTTGTTTTGCCGATGTGCTCGCCTCACTTGTGTATTAGCGGCTAAGTGAGTTTGTCTGCGACTCATTAACTTGGGGTCACCTTGCCGGCTCTTTCAGCGTCATTGCTGTAGAATCGCATTTCCATGCCGGACAGACAGACACACACACACACTTCCACGTGTAGACATTTATATATGTTATCTTATATATAAACGTCTACGCATGGAAGTGTGTGTGTCTGTCTGTCTGGCCCGGAAGTGCGAGGCTATAGCATGAAGCTCAAATATTATATTATATTATATTATATTATATTATATTATATTATATTATATTATATTATATTATATTATATTATATTATATTATATATTATATTATATTATATTATATTATATTATATTATATTATATTATATTATATATATATATTACATATAAATAAAACATGAATGCAATTCATATGACATTGTCCTCTTTCAGGATATTTAAGATGCATGACAATAAGGATGTCTTTCTTGAGTAATGACTCAGTTTAATACTCAATTACATGCGCAGTACAATCAATGAAGTATAAAAAAGTGTGTGCTGAATGAAAGTTGAAAGCAGATAATTGTTAGAAATTAGAATAATATATCTACAAACTTCAATGATCTCACAATTTCATAATTAATTCTTATGGACACAGTTTCTTAGACATGACATCTTTGAAAGACATACCTTCAAACCTTAATACGTGAATGTTGGCTTCTTCATATCATGTTGTAGAGGAGATCTGGAGCTTTGCCAATAAATTACAGTGTTGGAGGAATATGTAATAATAATAATGCATTTTATTTATAGGGCACTTTACATTAGCAGTAAATATCAAAGTGCAACATAAAAAGTTTAAACAAAGGCAAATCAAGATAAAAACAGGGATAAAACAACAACAGTTATAGTATTCTTGTTAATAGCTTTCCTAAATAGAAAAGTCTTTAGCTGTTTTTTTAAAACAGCCCACAATCTCCTGTGTTCTTAGGCTCTCTGTTAGGGCATTCCAGAGCCGTGGAGTAGCGGCTGCAAAGGCTCGTTCTGCCATTGTATGAAGTTTGGTCAAGGGGGGCAAAGGCGGATAGGTTTCTTGCAGTGGATTGTAGTATATTACAGATAATCCAGTCGTAATGTGCAGGTAATGCAGTTATAATTTGGTGTAATATATGGTACTGTAAATTTTGAATACATATTTGTTCACTCTATGCTTACAGAATGATGCTTACATATTTCCTTTCCTGTTCCTCTTCCATATTTTGTTAAACTTACTTCAAGCAGCAGGAGAAGTGACCTGGTGTACCAGCATCTCTCTCCTCCTGGTGTTTGACTAACTTTTACTGTGGATCCATTTTACCATCAGGTGTGGCTGTTTAGCATGTGCAAATGAAAAATATACTCGTACAAATACACAAGCTGAAGTGATGTCTCTCAAGATGAATTTGAAACAGTAAACTAACACATAATCTAAGGTGCACTGATTATTTATTTGTTTGCCAGTGCATTTCAGTGGGAGATTTTGACATTTCAAAAATTTGCCTATATTCGAGAAATCTCAATGAAAATGGAAAATTTTGACACATTTTCTTAGAGTATAAGCATGATAAATTTCCACAGAATCCACTGATGGCCAAGTTGGTTGCAGACAGATAAACAGATGGACAGACGTGGCGATCATAGCAAGTAGGTTTTGCATTATGCGCGACCACACCTAAGTTTTTAAGTTTAGAAGTTTAACAGTTGATTAAGACTGGTGCACTTCATCCATGACTGCAAACTCGGGTCCACACCCTGTGGAGACTGCAGAAAGCAACTCTCATAGTCAGATGAGCCAAAGAAGAGCTAAAGTGACTGATCAAGTCTCTGACTATCAGGGTTTAGAGAAATATTTTCTGAAGGCTCTGGTAATGTTTGAACTATAGAGAGTTCAAATAATTTTTTGTTCTTGATTATTTGATTTAATTTTGAGCCTTTTTTATTTCATTTTTATTTAGATTTCAAATTCACAATGATGCCATGTTGAGTTTTATGTAGTGTAAATGATAACAATTGGGGGAAAAAAGTGTTGGGGTACAAGCCGTTAAACTCTGTTAAATAAGCAAGCCTAATAGTGTCACGCCAAAAATATCAACAGTGTCACTTCTGGAAATTTGTTTTGTACCAAATGATGTCATGTCATGATGACAGCAACTCAAAACAGTGGTACCCTGAGGAAAATGAGAATGGTGACAGAAACAATGCAAATTAATTTTCTAAAAATTGAAAACAATCTTAAATCCAAAAATAATTTCAAAATAGGATGAAGCTCGTCAAAAAATAAATAAACAATAAAACATACTGGGAAAGAACTATCATAAAAATGCTGAAATAAGCATTCAAACAATTTTCCAACATACATAATCATAACAGCTACGAATTCTGTCCAAGATAGCGGCTTCTGTGTAAACATTTTGTTAGTCTAATTTATTAGAAATAAGAGAACAGAGCACTTAGAGTTTGGATTAGCGTCTGGGTTCTGGTGCTTGAAGGTTTTGACTTTGTAGTTTTGACCCTTTTCTTGGTTTCATTCCTGCAGTTTGATGTTTCCATCTCCTGGTCTTTCTCCTAAAATATTCTACGTCCCTAAGTTTTTTGTGGTGTGACAAGTTTAAAATTAGTCCATTTAAAGTGTGTAGTGTGACCACATATGTGACACTGTAGACTGGAAATTTCACTCCACTTTGCCATACGACAATGCCACTACTACTGCCAGTACTAGAAATATGCTTTTGTTTGTTATTTAAATGATTTCCTTCCATCTTCACCTGTATTCTCAATGATAGGAAAGGCTTGCAAGAACACTGCTGGTAATGTGTACAGTTTAGCAGACCCTCTTCCATTTAGTTGCTAGAAATAATTGTGATGACACAGTACGCCTTTTAAAATGTGGGTCTCGTGTGTTGGACAAAAAGGGTAAAGTCAGGCCAGGGCTATTTTAATGGCTGGTTCTGCTGTGGATAAAACAGAGACATGGCCCCTCTGGTTTCCCTTACAAAACCCTTCACCCTTCTGTAATTATATCATAATGTACAAAATGCAAGTAATTGGCACACCCCTTTGAAACAGACCACAACACCCACGGATTTAATGAAATTTGGATTAGATGTTTAGATGGGCAGATACATCAATTGATAAAAACTGTCTTTATAGTAAAGAGATATATAGGAAAATTACTGTTAGATAAGGCACTAGATCATAGATAGATATGAAAGGCACTATATAATAGATAGATATGAAAGACATTATATAATAGATAAGGCACTATATAATTGATAGATAGATAGATAGATAGATAGATAGATAGATAGATAGATAGATAGATAGATAGATAGATAGATAGATAGATAGATAGATAGATAGATAGATACTGTGCCACATTGTTGCCCAATACATTTATGTCCCTTTGTATATTCAACAATTCAGTCAAACAAAACTGAATCAGATAGATAGACAGGCAGATAGATAAACAGATAGCACTTTATTTCTCTGATTCCTCTGTCATTATTATCTCCAGATTTTATAAGACACCTGTGTATTGACTTCAAGCATCTTGTAAGCACGATGTTTAGCAACCCTATCTTACAACTCAAGAGTCCAGGGTTCAGATCCTAGCCATGTCACTTTTTCCATGGATGTTTCCCTGTGTCTGTTTGGGGTTTAGATTTCTGTGGCTGTCTTTAGCCAGCTTTGAGTTTTTCTGATGTGTTTCATTCTATTTTCTATCTTTTAAAGCACTCTTGTGACATTGATGTATTAATTGAAAATGTTATATGTTTATTTACCTGCTGCATTTTTGTTTCAGTGTATTTTTATAAATCAATCATAGATCATTCAGCAGCTATCTTCCCAGAAAATAGCTGGACTGAAATGGACTTGTGCAGCTGCTATTAAAAGTAATTTTTTAAGTGTATAACACTGCAGTTGGATCACAAGCCGTGATTAATTATGATGATTTTTTTAAATTTTGGGAACTTTTCAGTGATCTGTGATATTTGTTCATTGCTGTCTTTCAAGTAGTTTTTAATAAATCACTACTTTAACTTTCTAAGCTCTGTGATAGGCTGCTGCTCTGATGGTTCCCATCTTCCACCCATTGCTGCTGTCAAGCCTGCATTGAATTAACTGACTGTGAATGTTATGCTAGTTTAACTTTTACTGCTATTATTAAATATGTAATTAATCAAAGTGTGTTTTATCACTCTTTAACTATTGTTTGTTGTGACTTTGGCCTCAGTGTTCTGTGTATTGAGTCATTTCCATGTATACTGAAATCTGTTAACAAAGACTGAAGAGTGGTTCTCGAGCATTAATAGAGTTTGTGGAAGAGGCTTCAAAATGAATTGTATTTTATGGGCAAAGTCAGTGCATATAAATACGAAATGAATGAACTGCACTCTCTTTTAAAAGAGCTTTTGTTTAATTTTATTTTTGTTCCTTTTGGAATAGCTGTAATGTAATGTGTGCTGATCTGCAAAGAGTTTCATTTTAGTCAAGCATTATGGCTTATTTTTACATCAGACATTCATTCTTAAACTTGCTGATCGAATTCAGGATCATATAGGGTCGGAGACTACGCTGGCAGCACTGGGCGTAAGATGAGAGCCAACTCTGGACAGGATGCCAGCTCACTGGAGGGCCTACTCATGCGCACAGAGACAATTCAGGGTCACCAGTCCACCTGCAGGCATTTCTTTGAGGCTGCGGGATGAAAATCAGAGTTGCTGGAGAAAATTTCACACAGACATAGTGAGAAAGTAGAAACTCTACACATACGCTACATGATTTGAACCCAAACCCCTGGAGCTGTGACATAGTGGCATTACCACCATATAATATTAAAGGAATGCAATAAAATGAAAGTCAGAATTCTATTAAGATGTCTGTCATAACCTAAACATACACATTTCATGAATCAATTATTCACAAACTAAGAAACAGATAAGAGTATGAATGAGAAAATGAGATACAAAAATAGTAAATAAGAATACATCAATGGTAACTTGCATAACACAGAGATGCAAGTAATAGAAAAATTGGAGTCCTTATGTATAGATTAATTTTTAAGTCTCTAATGGTTAAATTTGATGCTGTGGTCAGATGGCTGGAGTGGACAGAAAAGTAAAACAAATCTTCAGGGGTGCAATGCTGGAGACAAAAACAAACTCTGCAGGGGATCCAAGGCCAAAAGACCACCCAGCCCCAACTGGGCATTTTACCTAAC
Source organism: Erpetoichthys calabaricus (assembly GCF_900747795.2). Taxonomy (NCBI): domain Eukaryota; kingdom Metazoa; phylum Chordata; class Cladistia; order Polypteriformes; family Polypteridae; genus Erpetoichthys; species Erpetoichthys calabaricus. The sequence continues at coordinate 28,887,668 of NC_041401.2, forward strand.
ATAACTGTGCTTAAGTGGTTCTTATTGTTTCTAAGCTTCATCCTAGAAGACTCAATGCCATCAGCCTCATCAACAGTTGGAGTATCCACTTCATTCCCATGTCATAGGAGGCTGAACTGCACTTAAAGTGCACCCACAACTGCACTGCCATGCCAAACCAGGCCTTTTTCTTCATCTGATTAATAGCCGCATGATGAAGACTTTCCAACTTTCCTAACAATATCACAACCTAAGCACTACAATGCAAATTATATTTTTCTGGACTGAATATCATACAATACTAATGCATATGCTGAAAAAGAAACATATAAATAAAGATATGGAATTTGGATTCTTATGGACACAGTTTCTTAAACATGACAGCTTTCAAAGACATTCCTTCAGCCCTTAATATGGGAATGTTGGCATCTTCAGATCATGTTGTAAGCAGACCTGAGGCTTTGCTGATGAATTACAGTGTTAGAGAAATATGTTACAGACAATACAGTCATAATGTGCAGGTAATGCAGTTGTGAGGTTGTTTTCAGTGCAATATCTTCTTCTTCTTTCGGCTACTCCCGTTAGGGGTTGCCACAGCGGATCATCTTCTTCCATATCTTTCTGTCGTCTGTATCTTGCTCTGTTACACCCATCACCTGCATGTCCTCTCTCACCACATCCATAAACCTTCGCGTAGGCCTTCCTCTTTTCCTCTTCCCTGGCAGCTCTATCCTTAACATCCTTCTCCCAATATACCCAGCATCTCTCCTCTTCACATGTCCAAACCAACGCAATCTCACCTCTCTGACATTGTCTCCCAACCATCCAACTTGAGCTGACCCTCTAATGTTCTCATTTCTAATCCTATCCATCCTCGTCATAACCAATGCAAATCTTAGCATCTTTAACTCTGCCACCTCCAGCTCTGTGTCCTGCTTTCTGGTCAGCGCCACCGTCTCCAACCCATATAACACAGCTGGTCTCACTACCATCCTGTAGACCTTCCCTTTCACTCTTGCTGATACCCGTCTGTCACAAATTACTCCTGACACTCCTCTCCACCCACTCCACCCTGCTTGCACTCTCTTTTTCAGTGTAATATACAGTAGTGTAAATTCAGAATACATATTTGTTCTCTCTGTGCTTACAGAGTGGTGCTTACATAATCCCCTTCCTCTTCCTCTTTCATATTTTTTTAACCTTAACTCAAGTAGCAGGAGAAGTGAGCTTGTGTGCCAGCATCTTGTGCTTACCAACCTCTCCTCCTGGTGTTTCACTAACTTTTACTGGGGATCCATTTTACCATCAGGCATGGCTGTTCAACGTATAAAAATGAAAAATATACCAAATACACAAGCTGAAGGGTTGTCTCTCAAGGTGAATTTTACACTGACACGTAATCTAAGTGGCCCTGAATATTTCTCTGTTTAAAGATAGATACCATTTGAAAATTTGCCAGTGCTGTTCAGCGGGAGATTTTGATGTTTCAACAATTTGACTATATTCAAGAAATCTCAATGAAAATGGAAATTTTTCAACAAATGTCCTTCAAGTATATGCATGCCAAATTTCCACAGACTCCACTAATAGCCAAGTTGGTTCATGAAGACAGATAGTCAGACAGACAGACATAGCGATCATAGCAGGTAGGTTTTACATTACACACGACCGCACTAAAGAATAGTTTTTAAATTTAGAAGTTTAAGAGATGGGTAAGACTGGTGCACCTCCTCCATGACTGATGCCATGTTGAGGATGAGGGGAAAATGAATCTTGTTGGGACAAGCAGAGGCAAAGTTGGAGGTGAGGGTTTTCCTAGTCATCTGGGCTCTGGCCATCCAAGGTTTGAGTGGAAGGAGGAAACGGATGAATAACTGTGTCAGACTAAAAACGTACTACCATGTACCCTTTAAACTGGTCCTGACAAGAACTCTGCTGAGCTTCTGTATCTATCTATCTATCTATCTATCTATCTATCTATCTATCTATCTATCTATCTATCTATCTATCTATCTATCTATCTATCTATCTATCTATCTATCTATCTATCTATCTATCTATCTATCTATCTATCTATCTATCTATCTATCTATTGTGTGGGAGCCTAGCCTGGATGGATTGCCCTCAGCCGGGAAGGACCAGGGGTGATAGAGTACACAGAGCATTGTCTTCCCCAGACCACTAGATGACGGCCTCCCTGAATTGTGGCAGCACCACAGATTCCCAAAGGGCACCATGGGAACTGAAGTTCTTCAATTCTCCCCTGTTTGGTTCCGTAAGTGCCACCAGGGGGTGCTACAGGGATTGGTGAGCACTTCTTTGTCAAGCTCCCACCACACCTGAAAGTAATTTTAAATTACAGGCTCGGGACACCGGAAGTGCTTCCGGGTGTCACATAAAAGGAGCTGCTTTCCAGAGCTCGGGGAGCCAGCTTGCTGGGAAGAGTGGAGGAGTCAGAGAGAAGGAGAAAGAACACTGCTTGTTACTGTTGTTTTGTGCTTGTGGTGTGGGAAATGCCTGCTGAGGAAGAATTTCCCACGAATAAAATCCTCTTGCATATTGAGACTTGTCTCTGAGCCTGTTGTCAGGTGTTTGGGGAGCTGGTGGTCACACTATCTATTATAACAATACTAGTCAGTATGTTATAGCAATAATGATATTTTACAGCCATTGTGTAGCTCTTAGTCATTGTGTGTTTAGCTTTTATTCCTTTAATTATATAAACGTTATCCCACCACCAGTACACTGTGTTTTCTGCTAAATCCCACTCCTACCTTTCCCTGTTATGGCATATTGCTGCAAAAATGCTTCCCTTGCAGTCTTAGAAAGCAGCCTTCTAAAGTATCTACCTAATTAAAAACTCAAACCTGATGCAACATCAATTAATGTGTTAATAAAAGCCTGCTATGAAGTTAATGAGATGAGACAGCCGAGCGGACGGCTAGACATATGGCATTTCTCGGTGCAAAATTTCAAACACCATCCTCCTTCTGTTGAACTGAAAGACAGCGTGCTTCCCAACTGTGCCACAGAAGCAGCAGTGTGTGTAGTTAGGTGTTCAGGATGAAGGCTGCATGACTGATTTTAAATGGAGTGCATGCATCTTTTATGACTGCTTCCCTATATGGTTACATTTCTGTTAACCAATTTCTTAGCTTACCTCCTTGTGAAATATTTACCTACAAAGACAACAAAATGTCACAAAGAAACTAAGTCAATAAGAATGTGTTGTGCACGACACAACCACAGTCATCCAACGTGCACATTAGAGATGCTGAACACTTTATTAAAATGTCACCTAGAGGCGACATTCAAACAGAAAGCATTTACTGCAGACACATGTGTCTGTCAACAGACAAGGGATTTTCTCAGTTCAGATAATAATGTGCAGCAGACCTTTGAGAAGTCATGGGGAAAATTCCAGCCACCCTGGGCTTGCTGCCCACTTCAGAGGAACTCAGTAGGTTTAGAAAAGGAGACTTCCTTCTGATGGTGGTTGAGATTGTGCTCCGTATTTAAGTTTATACTGTCCATCCATTTTACGACTTGCTTATCTAACTCACAGGGTCACAGTAGACTGGCATTTATCCCAGACGTATTTGCTTGGCACAAAGGAAGAAAACAGTCTTGGATGGGATGCCAGTAAATTGAAAGGGCAGCAGTCAACCCAATACACACCTTGTTGATGTGGGAGGGAAGCCAACATGAACATTAGGCTAATAGGCGAACTTCACATGAACAATGACCAGTCCTGGGATTTGAACCCATGATTATTAAGGTGTGAGGCAGCACCACAGTGACAAATGCTGCCCCGTTTTAAAGAGATATAAAAAAAGGTGTTACACTGATGTCACATTATGTGACTTTACATTGTAGGGCATGTCAGACATGCTGACTGAAGTTACTGATCTCGTCGTCAGACCATGACAGTTTAAACAACAGAAAAATCACTGGACATATCACGTTTAGCGATTGTGTGACAATTGTACAGCACAGTCATACGCGCCTCTTTTTCTGATAGTCAATAGCGTGCTGCCTGATGTAGCTGGTGCTGTATGAAGGATTAACAGCTATGGTAACTTAAACCGCAATCTCGGCCCGTTTATTTTCCTGTTGCATTGTGGTACGTAAAACATGAGATATCATACAAATGAATTTCTTTTCTGTCTGTAAAGTCTAAAACACATGCAATCCTTATTTATTGGCTCCAGCAGACACCCGTGACCCTGTGTTAGGATATAGCGGGTTGACCAATGAATGGATGGATGGATGGATGTATTAAATACATTGTGCTTCAGGATGAGCATTCATTGGCTGTTAACTCTCATGCACACACAGTCCACCTTTACAACTAAAGACAAAATCAAACCAGTTTGAGGGAACATGCGGTGGACTACCTGGACTGAGTCGCTGGGCAGGTCATACTATGCGATCGACTTCAGGGGTGCAGATTGCCGAAAGCCTCAAGTTCGCTAACATCCTCTTTAATAAAATCCCTATGTGCGTCCAGGTGTCCGTGTGTGGGTGTCTTCTGGTGAAGTGCGCATGTGTGGGGCACAGTGTGATGCGTGATATTACTGTCAGAGAAAGTTAGAGGCGTTTTTACGGAAATACAAACCAGTATTACTGCGAGAGGAAATTAAAGGTACACAATACAGTGACGCATATTACAGCCACATACAAGCCAGTATTACTGTCAGAGGAGATTAAAGGCATATTACCGACGTGCACGCCTGTATTACCGCCAGAGAAAATTAAAGGTATATTACGGACGTACAAGCCAGCGGATGTACAAGACGGCATCCTTCAATAAGGGCGTGCACAAAAAGGCGACCTCAATTGGGCGCAGCGAATAAAGGCGCGCGTAAATAAAGATCTGCACCTTTGTTGCTCTTCACATATTCCAGAGCCATTTGAACTAAATTATCTACGAACGCCTTTATTTGCCGCGCTCAACTAAGGTCGCCCTTTTGAAGCTCTCCTTTTTGTGCGCGCCCTTATTGAATAGAGCCGTACAAGACAGTATTACTGTCACAGAAAATTAAAGACACACAATACACGGCGGCAGCCCACAAAGAACGGTCAGCTCAGCAAGTAAACATCAACAAAAGAAAGGCTGAAAGAAAGAAAAATACGACCAACAAAAAGAATGAGGTCAAAGTCCCTGGCCATTTAATATAGACTGTTCCTACTAATGTTTATGCACTACTGTTCTAGCGCCCGTTATTGTAACGGGCTAAATGACTAGTTATGTAAATAAAGGCTATAACTGAAAATCACTGGCAAAGTCACTGAATGTGACAGAACCTTGAGGTGCAGAGTATTTCCTCTGTAAAGATTCCTTCAGACATGACTTGGCCTTACTTTAAGGAAAACTTCACTCAAAAATTACATTTTTTAAATTTGTTACTTACCCCCATGTGCTTTGTAATGAAAGCCATGAAAAATGTTTAGCCTCACGCTTTCATGGAGAATGAAGACAACCAATTTTCTAATAGAATGTGCATCTATGGAGCCCAACATTTGACAAACAGTAAAAATTATAAAAACATTCATGGAACAAATTTCACATTACTCATATTACATAGTCTATAAGTCAAGTCATCCATTTTTTTGCTCACAACTGGCAAAATACACGTGTTTTTTGCAAAAATATTGTTAAATAAATACTTCCAGAAAATCACAGCAGTGTACTCAGAAGAAACACGTTTATACGGGAACAAGCTTTTTCACTGAAGACCCCTGCTTCATTTACTGGTCAAGAATCCTGTATGAGGTAAGTAACACGTAAAGGTTTTGGTGGAGTTTTCATTTAAGAAAGCTAAACAAATAATTTTCGGGTTGAAGACCTAAAACCAAAATTCCGTTGTAGATTATATGTTTTTATGTGTTTTCTGTCAAAAATCTCACACTAGCACCTATATAAAGATTGATTAATTAATTGAAATTACCTAAACATATACCCATTTCCACTTGACATTCGCACCGAATGGTCACACACTGGAGTATCAGAAAGCTACTGACTACAACATAACTAATAATTCATTTTGGTTGTCTTCAACAGCATATCACTGACCACAGTTATTGATTGAGTTTAGGTTTTCATCATTGTTCACAAAAAATTCAGCAGCAGAGGTTTTATTAAATAAAGTATTAAAAATTTGAACATGTTTGGGGAGTCTTATCTCTGATACTTACTAGAGAAGAGGTTTTAAATGCTTGTTGAAAGGCATTGTAAGATATTTACACTTAAGAGAGTTTTATTTTTCATTTTAGATTTAATGTAAATTCTTTGCTTAAATTGCGTTTGTAGTGTTTTTTGTTTTTTTTATCTAGCAAAAAAAAAAAAAAAAAAACTACAACAACAGTAATGTTGCACCTGGAGTAGCACAGAAGTCAAAGACATGGCAGAATAAAATTAAATGATCAAGCTGGCAAAGAAGATTTTACCACTTGACTTTGAATGCATTGATAAAGGTTTCATTCAAAGTCACAATGTTAAAGTCTCCCAAATGGGCTTACATCAAAGCTTGTGTTGAAACTTGGCAAACATCGCCCTCTGTTGTCCACCTCCATATATGAACTAATTGATGGCACTTCACATTCCATCTGACTCGCTCAGAGGTTCTCTTCTTGCGGTCGGCTTCTTGTTTGACATTATGCATTGAGTGGATGGTCATTTATGTGCAGAGCAATGGACAGAGCAAACAAGAAGTATGGGTCAGTGTTTAAAGATAATTATTATATTTCAGTTACTTGAACTTTTATGGTTATATTGGGTAGTCATGTTTATTTCAGGTACCAAAATTACATTTATATGTTTATAGTTTATGAGGCTACTTTGCTGATGCAATTGCTGCAAGGTATCAGTTTGGCTGGCAGGGATAACTAAGAAATGCAAAGAAGACTTTAAAGCAGGGGTGTCCAACAGTTGCTGCAGGTTTTCATTCTAACCATCTTAATTAGTGAGCCGTTTTTGCTGCTGATTAATTTGTTTTGCCTTAGTTTTAATTGACGTGACTCAGACACCTCAGTTGCTTCTATTTTTTCTTAATGAGCAGCCAAATAATAATGAGACACAAAACAAGCCGCCACATGACCAGCTCACCTGAAAATAAAGAAAGGTGAAGGTTTTAGTCATGTTGGTCTGCTCAGGTCACCAAAACATCTTGATGGTGGTCTTATAAAAAACAGAAAATCAACAGTCTGCTGTTGTAGAATGGGAACCGTACCAAGTCGTGATATTCAATAACAGCTTTAATTAACAGCAAGAATTGGCTTCTCGTGATAAAACTGGTTGGAGTGAAATTGGCTGGGGTCTGACATTCCAATTTAGCTGGTCATCTGTTGGCTCGTTTCACCTCTCATTTCTGTTTGGCTGCCATTTAATGAAGAAACAAATCAATTCCGAGGACTGAATCCTTAAAAACAGAGCTATTAAAATGAAGGGAAAAGGAGTTAATTAGGAGTGAAAACTGATTAGGAGAAGGGTTACAATAAAACCTGCAGCCACTGCGGCCCACCAGGAATGGAGTTGGACACACCTGCTTTAAAGAGTTGGGGTCCAGTTGGGAAAACCTGATTTAACTGAATGTATTTTGATTTAATGGTCAAAAGAAGAGATTATTTTGTCAGAAAAAAAACTATCTGCACTGCTGGAGTATGGTTCTCTAGAACTGCTCAATTTGAATTAGTAATGGTCAATTTGCAGACGATTCATTCTCTTTGAACAGCTCCTTTCAGTGAATCATGAGAATCTATTCACGAACACAAACTAATTGATTCAGGAAAGCTCAATGGGATGCTAAAGCACATGTATGATGCCATCAGCCTCTGTTGTTTAGATGTTTAAAGCATATGTGTGATTCCTTCAGTCCATTTCACTTAGATGTTTCAAACACAAGTGCAAGTGTTGCCCACCTAGTTCATGATTCTCATTCACGTCACTTCACTTATAATTCTTTCTAAAACATTAGAACATTTTGTGTGAACGAGAACGCTATCATTGAGCATTCTCTTGTGGCAGATGGCTGGGACCCATGCCTGACCGGGACACCCCTTTGGCATTGGGTCCGGGGGAACAGTCATGGGATGCACACTATATCCCCCAGGGTTACATCGGGGACACAGGCGTGGGACTTCAGGGCTCAGCCCTGTTGGGCTCTGTGGCCACCACTGGCAGGAGCTGCATGGCTTAACGAGCCTGTGTGGGCTGGAATGCAGCCACACCCGGAAGTGCAGCCTGAATTAGGTTAATTATCATCTGAAGCACTTCCGGGAGGGCAATAAGAAGAGCCTGCAGCCACTACTTGCGGCGCCAGAGTAGGGAGGAGGACGAAGCTGCCTGGAAAGAATGGAGAAAGAAGAGTGTGGGTTTTGGGGGATTTCTTTTGGTTTGTTTTGGGGACTGTGTAGGGCCTGTGGGACACGGGGAAAACATGCCCCATGGCTAAAGAACACCAAGAATAAATCTTTTTGTTTATTTTTACCTGTGCCTCTGTTGTCAGTCTGTGTCGGGTTGATGCCTATATATATTGCCACACTCTCCTTAATCATACAAGTATACTCCAGTAACAACAGACTTAGAATGTTTTAATTGTTTATTTTATACTCTTCCTTTTAGGAATAATTTTAAACAAAATATTTAAACATAATTTTAAACTGATATGTTTATGTCCCTTCAACAATTCAGTCACACAATATTAAACCTTTTAAAAATAAGTTCTAGAAATTCTTTTGTTTTCATCTTTACTTTAGTGTATGGTTTTCATGGCTCATTTAATGCATTGAGCACATATCATTCACTAGTTTAAACTGAATCATTACCCGAGAATGAATCACACAATGCTCATTCATTTGATTTGAAAAATGAATTACATGATTCTCATTTATATGATCTGTGAATGAGTAACATGATTCTTGTTCATGTGATTTGCGAAGTGAATCATTACCCGATGGTCTCACAATTCTTCTTCACTTAAGAATCTCAAACTTAATACAGTGGAACCTCGGTTCATGAACGTCTCGGTACATGTACAACTCGGTTTACGACCAAAAAGTTCGCCAAACTTTTGCCTCGGTTCACGACCACACACTCGGTATACGAACAAGCCAGGCTCCCTTTCGGTTTGTACATGTTCAGTCTCTCCCTGTGCATTTCCTGTGCAGCGAGCAAGAGAGAGAGCGGGAGAGCGCGACACACACACACACACAGGCAGCGCAAGAGACAGAGGCACACACACAGGCAGCGCGAGAGACAGAGGCACACACACAGGCAGGACGCAGCGCGAGACAGAGAGAGCCACGCACACACACAGGAGCACGCAAGAGAGGCGCACGCACACACACACACAGGAGCGCTCTAGAGAGACACACACACCAGGCTCGCCAAAGAGAAACACACGCACACACACACAGGCGCGTCAGAGAGAGGCGCACACACACAGGAGCGCGCTAGATAGACACACACACCAGGCTCGCAAAAGAAAGACACACGCGCACACACACAGGCGCGGGAGAGAGAGGCGCACACACACACAGGAGCGCGCTAGAGAGACACACACACAGGCGCTCCAGGCTCGCAAAAGAAAGACGCACGCGCACAGACACACAGGCGCGAGAGAGAGTGAGCAAGGGACGCATAAGGTAGAGAAGGCTTGTTTTTGTTTTCAGTTCTATTTACAGTTTTTGGTTCATAGCCTGCATTGTTGCAATGTTACTTTTCTTGGTGGTTTATTAAATTACGGATTTTTCAAATGTTCATTTTTTCCCCTGTGCTTAAAACTCATTAAAAAAAGTGTTTTTAGCGAGCGGTTCCTAGCACTATAGCGCAAACTATTGCAGTGTTAGTTTTCTCTGTTGTTCAAGGTTTTCTCAGTGTTATTCAATGTTTTTACATTTAGTTTACCATTACGCTGTGCATTCTATGGTGTAATTAACTATATTTGTGTTTAAAAACTAAAAAATATATATATTTACATACAGTTCGTATGGTCTGGAATGGATTAATTGTATTTACATACAGTCCTATGGGAGTTTTGGAACGAATTATGGTCGTGAACTGAGGTTCCACTGTATCTTTTTATTAATTATGCATTTTCACTACAGTGTCATGCCTCATGCGTTCAAAGAGGTTAATATAATATAATATGAATTGCTAGCACGTTTAATATACCATACCATTTTCTAAGCCCACTAAATCCTGAAGGATGCCACTAGGGGCTGGAGTTTATCATAGCAAGCATAAGGTACAAGGCAGGAACAATCCCTGGACAGTGTGCCAGTCCATCGCAGGGTGAACACACAGACACACCTACACACTGCGCACACACACACACACACACACACACACACACACACACACAAGGGCTAATTTAGCATCATCAATCCAATTAACTTGCATGCATGTCCACACAGACACACACAGAGCTCAGGTCCCCTAACTGCAAGGTAGCAGTGCTACCACTGCACCAATGTACCACCCATGTTAAATATATAATTTAATAATTATAAATTATAATTAAATAAATATTAATTTATGATTCATTCAAGGGATACCACACTGAAAGCTATGGGGTGTTTTTTATTATTGATGAATCAAACAAATCAAATAAAACAATTCACTTAATCAGGTTATCTGGAAGATTTGAATCGGTAAAGTGAATTGAAGTGCCTGTCACTAGTTAATATGACAATGATCTTCTGGTGGAGGCGTCTTTTCTATGAGGAGATGAGAAGGGTTAGGAGCATGCACTGATACAGCGCATTGCCGCACCCACCACATGACAAACCAACTCAGGATCTCAGATTAGGACCCGAGTGCAGCCACCTCCGCACCACACTCATTCAGATAGAATGGAGTAGTGTGAGGTTTTTAATGGTGGCTGGGTTGCCAGTTCTGTCACCAACCCCCAGGTTTTCCCTGCAGGTTGGAGGACCTGCTTGTAGAGCTGGATGCAGATTAACGTCATACCCAGGACGGAGTAATTGCAGGTTAAGGGCCTTGCTCAAGGGTGCCCAACAGAACAGAGTCTCTTTTAGCGTTTACAGTATTCGAACCAGCATCCTTCTGATTGCCAGTGCAAATCCCTAGCCTCAGAGCCACCACCCAGTCTTTTCTATAGTATGGGACTAATGAGTTGGAGGTTTGTGAGACCGGAGGTGATATCAGTCTGCAGGTGGGACTTCTTCTGTCCTAAGAATGAGAATGGAAAGAAGAGTTCAAGTATTCCCCATGGTGTAACATAAAGTCACTGCCCATAAAATACTCACACAGCCCTTATGTTTGACATGGGTTAAGTATAGATACTCCTTATAAAGGATCATGTAGCAATATAGAGACTCATATGCAAATATTCTTATGCATCTGGTATGGATTTTCCCCTCAGCTTTAGTTGGAATGGTGCAACTGAACTAGTACCCCCCGTAGATGACGCTTGACCCTTTTATTCTATACAGGGCTGCTGTATGTAGAGCCTAGCGTAGCAGGCATAATTTTTGCAAAACAGCTTTTTACTTTTTCTTCTGGCCTACAGTATAAAGATAATTTGTTTATAATTGCAAGCCAAATTTTTGTTTTTATAGTGTCTTACATAGGAAACTCTGTCCCACGAATAAGTCCAAAAACTGTAAGCTCAGGCCAAATGAATACTTCCCATTGGAATCCTGAACACAACAGATGAAGGTCTGGCATCAGCCAATAATTTATCACAACCTGTAATAACAAAGAATTTTAAGAGTTTGTTACCATGTGTGACACTGTTGCTGTTGCTGCACCACACATTAATTATTCTTTATTTATTTATGTGTAAATTAAGAACTAGAAAATATATGCCATCTTTTGCTAAGCACCTTGTGCTTGAGCTTTTGCATCTTTACTGTCATTTAAAACAGGCAATCCCGCTGTGTCTAATTGTGCTTAATTATGCATGTGCCCTGAGGAGATTTGTTTGCAGCCATTACATTACAGGTGGCTTCCATACCTCGGAGAGAACGGCATGAAGAACGAGTGCCACTTATTAGAGATGTGCAGTCTGAAAAGAGGCTTTTCTTGAAGTCAGACAGCAGTGAGCCTCGTAATCGATGTTAAATTCAAAAAGGAGTTTGTGATCAAAGGAGGATGACAAAAGTGTGCAGCTTTTGTTTCTTGCAAATTAAAGGAATGGCAGACTTTATATCAGGGAGAAAAGCATACAAATGTTAGTCTTTGCCAAGCAATCTGTTCAAAAGTATACTTACTGTAGGTTTTGTGGGCGCTTTTGCCAGCATTTGATTAACTTTGATACTGTGTCTCTATTAGGATGTCATAGTCTGTGAAGCTAATTTAGTCCAGGCCTGGCCATAAAGGAAGGCATATTAAGGGGCTTGGACTATTGTACTCTAAATAAGCAGGTTTTGAAAATGGATAGATAATATAATATAATCTCTCTATATATATATATATATAAAGTTCAATGTCTGTCTCTCTGTCGGCTTTTCTACTACTTACTTACTTACTACTTTTTTTCTATAATTTGCTTGAACATTCTGGTTGATTTTGCAACTTCTCTCATCGTGCTAAGGATCATAGTTCACTTGCAGGAGCGATATATTCACGTTACTCTGAGACAGAGGCTGCGAGCCGAGTGGAGGGGGAAGTGTGACGTCAGGAGTGGGGAGCCGGACGGGGCCCTCCTCACTGTCCTGTTTCACTACTACAAGGGTGGAGCCACGGGGGACGGCTAGTACAATATAATAATAATAATAATCATAATAATTCATTACATTTATATAGCGCTTTTCTCAGTACTCAAAGCGCTATCCACACAGGGAGGAACCGGGAAGCGAACCCACAATCTTCCACAGTCTCCTTACTGCAAAGCAGCAGCACTACCACTGCGCCACCTGTGAGGACCTCCATATAATCTCTATATATATAAAATCCAACATCTGTCTGTCTGTCTGTCTGTCTGTCCGCTTTTCACAAGAGAACTACTTAATGGGTATTTTTCTATAATTTGCTAGAACATTCTGGTTGATATTGTGACCTCTCTCACCGTGCTAAATATCATAGTTCGCTTGCAGTACCGATTTATTTGTGTGAATCTGAGAGAAATGCAGTGGGCCAAGGCTAGGGGAGTAGAGCCATCCTAACTCACGTGCCAGCCTCGGGGCGTACCTTACCTCCACTTAGCTAGTGAACAAGAGAACTACTTAATGGATTTAGATCGGGTATTTTTCTATAATTTGCTTGAACATTCCGGTTGATTTTGCAACTTCTCTCATCGCGCTAAGTATCATAGTTTGCTTGCAGGAGTGATATATTCACGCTAATCCGAGACAGAGGCTGTGGGACGATGGGAGGGGGAAGAGTGACGTCAGGAGTGGGGAGCTGGGCATGGCCCTCCTCACAGTCCTGTTTCACTAATACGCAGGCTTTTCCGTGGGGGATGGCTAGGAAAATATAATATAATATAATTCTGACATCCTGATTGTTGTTTGTATGAAGTTTGCACAGCCCCACATGGCTCCCCCACTTGCCTACATGAGTTTTCCTCCAACATTTCCATACATGTGCAGGTTTGATTGAATGGTGATTGCATATTAGGTTTTCCTTTCAGTCTTTCTTCCTTTTTCTCCCATTTCCCCAAAGATATGCAGGTTAGATTAACTTGCAATTCCAAATGAGCTCTTCGTTTATGGGCTGGTACCTGTTATGTGCTCCTCAGGTATTATTTGGCACCCCATAACCCAAAGTTGATCCATCCATCGTCAGACTCACTTAATTAAGTTCACAGCTGTCAGAGTTTGTGGCCAGCCTATTAGAAGCTAGGGTAGAAACTAAAACTGAAAGGAGCATCAGTCCATTGCAGTGCAATCCTTCATATATGGCTACTTAGAATTACCAATTTAAACTAACATGCATGACTCCTGAATTAAAATAACATCCATGCACCCAAACATTTTCTGTCCAGTTTAGGGTCATAAGTGGTCAGTGCCTGTCCTATCTGTTAAATATAATGCAGGAACCTTAAATGTGGCATCATATCAAAGGTCAGAGTCATATACACAACCCCAGTAGCCCATCCTGATATGAATATCTTGGAGATGTGGAAGGGCAACCCAGACAGGCACAGAAGAACATACAAGGTTGACAATGACAGTGCCCAGAAAGGAATTTAAACCCAGATTTTTAAACCATTTTGGGGAAAGGCTATCTAATCAGTGTAAAATGTGTGTTCTTGTGCAATGTCCCCTCATCATGTGAAGACTGTGAATCTGTTACAACATATTGTAATTCTTTCAGTCTGAAGTTTATTTTAGCCATACGCTGAACATTTGACACATTGTGAGTGAGGGACAGGAGTGTTCCTTTTCATGCTATTGCAGCTCAATGGGGATCAACTTGGCTCTTTTAGTTGGACAGCTGTAAGTGTGTTTGTTGTGTGAAAAATATATCTGTGACGAGTAGAGTACTGGAGTCATTTAGTACTTAAGGCTGTATAACATATATTTGACAAATCTAGAATTTATTTTATATCTATAGTGGATTTGGGAAGTATTTTAAACCCTTTACTTTATAGTGTTATAGACTTAATTTTAAACTGGCTGTGCTACCCATCTAATACAGATTGAAATATTACAAAAGTAATCAACGTTGACCTCAGTGTTAATGTTTGCACTGCACCATCTACTGGGGTGTATTTTGTAATATGATGCATTAGCATCATGTGTTTCTGATGTGACATCTGTTGGAGCAAAGGAGAAGTAGCAACTGGACGGGGGCACCGACAGACTCAGACACTTATGCATTTATTAAGGTTGATTACCCAAAAGTTATCTATTTACAATTCCATACACAGGTCCATAAATATTTGGACAGAGACAACTTTTTTCTAATTTTGGTTCTGTACATTACCACAATGAATTTGAAATGAAACAACTCAGATACTGTTGAAGTGCAGACTTTCTGCTTTAATTCAGTGGGGTGAACAAAACGATTGCATAAAAATGTGAGGCAACTAAAGCATTTTTTTTAACACAATCTCTTCATTTCAGAGGCTCAAAAGTAATTGGACAAATTAAATAACTAGAAATAAAATGTTCATTTGTAATACTTGGTTGAAAACCCTTTGCTGGCAATGATAGCCTGAAGTCTTGAACTCATGGACATCACCAGATGTTGGGTTTCCTCCTTTTTAATGCTCTGCCAGGCCTTTACTGCAGCGGCTTTCAGTTGCTGTTTGTTTGTGGGCCTCTCTGTCCGAAGTTTAGTCTTCAACAAGTGAAATGCATGCTCAATTGGGTTAAGATCAGGTGACTAACTTGGCCATTCAAGAATATTCCTCTTCTTTGCTTTAATAAACTCCTGGGTTGCTTTGGCTGTATGTTTTGGGTCATTGTCCATCTGTATCATGAAACGCCGCTCAATCAATTTGACTGCATTTAGCTGGATTTGAGCAGACAGTATGTCTCTGAACACCTCAGAATTCATTCGGCTGCTTCTGTCCTGTGTCACATCATCAATAAACACTAGTGTCCCAGTGCCACTGGCAGCCATGCACGCCCAAGCCATCACACTGCCTCCACCGTGTTTTATAGATAATGTGGTATGCTTTGGATAATGAGCTGTTCCACGCCTTCTCCATACTTTTTTCTTACCATCATTCTGTTAGAGGTTGATCTTGGTTTCATCTGTCCAAAGAATGTTTTTCCAGAACTGTGCTGGCTTTTTTAGATGTTCTTTAGCAAAGTCCAATCTAGCCTTTCTATTCTTGAGGCTTATGAGTGGCTTGCACCTTGTAGTGCACCCTCTGTGTTTACTTTCATGCAGTCTTCTCTTTATGGTAGACTTGGATATCGATACGCCTACCCCCTGGAGAGTGTTGTTCACTTGGTTGGCTGTTGTGAAGGGGTTTCTCTTCACCATGGAAATGATTCTGCGATCATCCACCACTGTTGTCTTCCGTGGACGTCCAGGTATTTTTGCGTTGCTGAGTTCACCATTACTTGCTTTCTTTCTCAGGATGTACCAAACTGTAGATTTTGCCACTCGTAATATTGTATCAATTTCTCAGATGGGTGTTTTTTTGTTTTCGCAGCTTAAGGATGGCTTCTTTCATCTGCATGGAGAGCTCCTTTGACCACATGTTGTCTGTTCACAGCAAAATCTTCCACATGCAAGCACCACACCTCAAATCAACTCCAGGCCTTTTATCTGCTTAATTGATAATGACATAACGACGGACTTGCCCACACCTGCCCATGAAATAGCCTTTGAGTCAATTGTCCAATTACTTTTGAGCCCCTGAAATGAAGGGATTGTGTTAAAAAAATGCTTTAGTTGCCTCACGTTTTTATGCAATTGTTTTGTTCACCCCACTGAATTAAAGCTGAAAGTCTGCACTTCAACTGCATCTGAGTTGTTTCATTTAAAATTCATTGTGGTAATGTACAGAACCAAAATTAGAAAAAAGTTGTCTCTATCTATCTATCTATCTATCTATCTATCTATCTATCTATCTATCTATCTATCTATCTATCTATCTATCTATCTATCTATCTATCTATCTATCTATCTATCTATCTATCTATCTATCTATCTATCTAGTCAGGGAGGTGTAGTAGTTAAGGCTTTAGACTTCAAACTCTGAGGTTCTGGGTTCAAATCCCACCACTGACACTGTGTGACCATGAGCAAGTCACTTAGCACGCCTGTGCTCCAATTGGAAAACCCAAAGAAATGTAACCAGTTGAATCATAAATGTTGTAAGTCGTCCCAGATAAAGGTGTCAGCCAAATAAGTAAATGTTGTCAGTCTCAGGTACATTTTGTTAATTAAAAGCCACACTTCATGACCTTTCTTCAAGGACTTCAACTACACTTGGATGCAGCAGTGGCTCCCTCTCATGACCACCAGTAGCATAATGCAACATTCCCAGGGACTTAGATGACTTAGATCAGTCTGCAGCTCATCATTATAAAAGCAACCAGGTTTGAATTTGTCTTAAGTCACAGGGGTGGGCTCCTGTTTGTGTGCACTCAGACAGAAGTACAATGTGTACTGTGCAGCCCAGCTGCCATAAAAAGGAGCAAAACAGGTGTTTTGGACTGTAAAAACAGAAGAGAGGTAGGTCTATCTAATATCTCGTATTTGTCATACTATAACAGAATGGAAAAATACAGAGGCTACACCTAAAGTCCCCTTATCTGGAAAACATTCATATAGCAGAGTGTGTTAATTGGCTGCAGTAATGCATGATCCTTGCGACACTTTGCAAATTAGATACTGTGCTGAGAAATTGCTATGAAGTCATGCAGTCTTTTATCCTTCCTATTCCTAGCAGTTATGTGGTCCGACATCCTCAAAGGAACAACAGTTGTTATGTTTGATCTGCTCTCTGACTAGAAGCCATGTAGTTTGTCACCAGTTTAAGTCATTTAATATCATTACAGTCTCAGTAATATTTTTCAGGAGTTGCTATCTCACTAGCATTACTCAGGAAGGTCTGGCTATAAACGTGAAAAGCTGTAATATATTCAAAGAGATACCTTGTTGTTACATGGTTTAGATTTGCAGGTAATATGTGATTTGTCTTCAGTAACCCAGTGCAAATGAAATGCTCCCAAGGGAAATGGGGTGCCAAGAGCAAAGATGGTATGAACTTGATGCAGGTCAGGAAAAATGCATTCAATAAGAAGACACTTGTCTTAGAATAACACTAATATGCATGAGTCCAAGGGGAAATATTCATGGAGACTAACATGGGCCAGCCACAATCTCCTTCTCTGAAGATGGTGGGGTGCTCAACCACAAGATTTTTAGACATTACAAAATTTTAGAAGGTGTACAAATTATCCAAGGTTTGCTTCTGCAGGGATTATGACATAATTATTAAGGAAATGGAGTCTAAACCAGAAAAGGTCTTATGTTTAGTTGCCTCTGATCCACAAAGTGATCCTGAACGAATCAATAACCAATAAGCCACGTGAGTCACTGTCCTGCACCCGAAAAAAACGAGGCTCATGTCTTAGTTTTTAGAACAATCAGCTTTATTAAAACCCTCCAAACAGGAACAGCAAGCCTATTTATTGAATTTGGAGCTACCACTCCATGACACACAAACACAGCAAACAAGCAGTGACTTTATTAGTCATCCTGCCTCGGCTCCCTCCTTCAGTTCAGGTACTGATAATACTCCTCATCAGGTTGGTCCCGTGGCTGCGGATCCGCGACTAGGATCAGATCGTCCGGGAGGAGAGGGGACAAAGAGAAAGTGGGCCAAGTCATTGGCCGAATTAAAATACCCCACGGGATGGCAATCGGTCCCCAGCCAACGGACACTCTGGGCTGTGGGGCTGTGAGTGAATTTGTTGTCGCGGTCATGAGCTTCCTATAGGCGATGGATGCGTTGCGCGACAGGGTTTGTGAGGTCAGCGGTATGGCTGACAGATGCACTGCTGCTGTGAAGGTGCTGTTGAAGTTGAACGTGTAGCATGACGGGGCTGTGTGCACGTCACAAACCAGGCCATGTTTCCATTATATGGAGCTTTGAGATGGTGTTTACTAATGAAAGGTGGTACATAAAACAAGGTCCTGCATAGATTATTAAGTCTGGATTTGGGTGGTCAGCCCAAGTGAAGAATCATTGGCCTTGAAGTTCTGGCTCTTTAAGTAGAAGTAAGCGAGAAGATGTGGAGTTTTGTGGAGGTCAAGGAGCTGGCCAGTGAGTGTGCCTTACTTTGTAAGACATTTGACTTCAAACTCCACTGTAGCCGGTCTTAGTGCCCACCCCTAACTCATTCTGTGACCCTGAGCAAGACTCTTAACCAGCCTTCACTCCAGCTATGAAAACTTCTTAATGTTTTTGAAGGAAAATAATAATTATCATCAAGTTATAAAATAATAACATTTAAACACCTTAGGGAATGTCAGTACGAAGCGTTCTGTAAATGTAAAGATTGATTGTATAATTATGTAAGTCACAGTAGTTCCTGCAAACATGCCATTTTGTATAATTAGTGCCAGTATGAAACATTTACTAGGGAATAAAAGTCATGCCTGCCATTACCCATAAAGTTTAAGAAAAGAGAGAGGAAGGGCAAAAGATGACCCTCTCATTGTTCCCCAGTGAGGACCATCTTAATAAAAAAAGAATTGTGTTAAATGCCTAGGACTCTTAATGAAAAGGCTATGCAATTACTTAACAAGACATATTTGTGCATGGTCATGTAAAGGATAGGTAACTATGGCCTCAAAGAATAGCAATAAAGTAGGAGCCCAATTAGAGTATTGGCTGTAGCATTGTGTTTTCTGCCTTTGAGAATGCCTGTTATATACGTAGTGCTCCCATGTTTTGTGAATTTTTTGTGTCTTTGACCTGTGCTTCTCTGTATTGATTTAGATTTTTTGTATAATTATATTGTGTGACTGTTCCTTTGAGTGTTTGCTTTTGTTCTGTCTACTTTTTTGATTCCTCTTGTTGATGATGGTGTATTAAAATAACATTTATTTTACATTTTGTCATGCCTGTGTCATTGTCCACTATGATCTGTACTCCACTCTGGATGCATTCAGCTGGTTGTCATTCACAGGACAATATGCCATTAAATAGACAAGCCCCCTGGCTTTCCCTCAAGGAGGGTGAGGGCTTAAAGGCTGTGTGACTAACAGTGACATCTCTGTAGGTGTGTGCGGGCGTGGGAGGGTGCGCTGGTAATGCATTGGTCCCTGACTTGTCTTTCATGCTGCTAGGATTTGATTTGGCTCCCTGCAACTGAGAACTAGACAAATATTCTGGAAAATGGATAAAATAATATAACATAAGTAGTGTGCAAATGGGCTGGAAAATGGATAAAATAATATAACATAACTAGTGTGCTACCTGTCTAAGATGGGTTGAAATCTAAGTAAACAACTTAGACTGTCATGTTTTTTATTTGTTACATGAGTTATCCATTTCTTATGGTAGTACAATTCACATCTGATTCCTTTCCTTCACTGTGGCCTTTCCTTTTTCAGATAGAGCCACCCATCTTCATTGCTTCCTCTCAGTGTTGCTTTACAAATGGACCACTGCTATAGTGCTTTGCTGGGAAAATGTGGTGGTGGTCAATACTGCAATGGCTTGGTTTAGCAACTCTTTTATTGGGGTTTTGGTTTCCCAATGTGCACATCAATTTATTAGTATTTTTACTCATCCATTGCCAAATGTGTGATGTTATCAGATGTGACAGAATTACAGTTATAAACCTCATTCACATAGCCTGAGTGGGTGCAAGAAAGTTTTTATCACATGGCTACAATGTTGGACAACAGAAAAAGTCAATAAGATCAATTTTCATATTGTTAGACCCTTATTTGGTATTTTTATTATCATTTTAAATTTTTTTGTCCCTTCTTCTACATGTTTTGGCTATATACATTTTTTTCTCCTAATCCTAGAAACCAGTGGGACACATACAGATTCACAGACACACTTTTATGGGGATTTGTTGTTTTATTAAGGTGGACATTATATTATATTATATTATATTATATTATATTATATTATATTATATTATATTATATTATATTATATTATACGCTACCGTGGCTGTTCGTTTGTCTGTCCAGGATTTTAAATCACCTGTAGCTCACAAACCGTTTGAATTATTGACCTGACATTTGGTACACACATACTACGTGACGTCTACTATTCACTTTCGAAGGTGATGATTGACCTCCAAGATTATTCCTCTTTTTCTTTTTATTTTATTTTATTGTAGAGTCAACACTCAGCAGCGGCCATCAGGGTGGCAGGGTGGCAATGCGGCGCATGTGTACGGGTGCCGTTCTCATCCCTACCACCTTTGCCGTCACTTCCCGTACCTCTTCATATCTTAAATTATTCTTGAGGCAGATTGAAGACTTAAGTGCCAGCTTAAGTGAAAAAATTAAGCAAAAACGTACTAAGTAATTGCAACACAAACACTGACTTAATCAGTTTTAATGTGAAAAGATGCCAATGAAAGAAGAGAAGAAGCGAGCTGCTAGGGTGGAGAAAAGAAGAGCTGCTCAGGAAGCGGCAAGCGCATCAACCTCTGAGCAAACGAATGCTAAACGTACAGAGAAAGAGGATGAATACTATGAATGCTCAAGTCAAGTGTATTCACTGCATGATATGTGCAGTGCACCATTACTGGTTATATTATATTATATTATATTACATTATTTACAGTGGGTGGCATAGTGGCATAGACTGTAACTGCAATACAGCTATCGACCACAAGGTGCAACTAAAGCCCAAAAGAAAGAATCGCATCAGGACAATGAAATGAAAAGTACATCGATGTCCTTCCACATGTGCACGAGAGAACTTCTCTGAGAACTCTTAAAGAATTAAGACAAAGCATCGCCTGCATCTCTGAGACAAAAGGAGTCAAAGAGACAAATATGCTTTATAGTTTGATTCGAAGCTATTGTTTTTAAGATCATAGTAAAGGTAAAGTCAACAGAGATATTTCTGATTATTACTATTACTGTAACTGAAGGTGATGAACTGTGGTGAAGGTTGTGTTTCTTCTCCTAAATGCAATAGAACAACTGAACTAACCTTGTATTTTTTCAAAGCAGCTTTAATCATGCAGCCATTTTAAACAGTATGTCACACACACACATCCTCACAGAAGAGTGAATGCACGTGAGCTGTGAAGAAAAACACCGCAATGAAAGCACACATGTTGAGAAACTTATAACCATAATGGCAGGTCCATCTAACTGGCTAAATGACAAAAACTCTGGTAAGGTCATTTGAAAGCCAGCCATAAATTTATAATGTTTCCTTAAATAATCCTGTAGATAAGAATTATGGGAACACAATTTACAAGTTTTATACTTTTTTTTATAGCTGATGGAAAGGATCAAATCAAGCTGACTTACATCAATGGTTTGTGTTGATGTTTATTAAAGTTACTGATTGTCCTTTATCTGAATATACTTGCATACTGTTTACCCATTATTTTATTTGCTATGAATAAAGTTGTATTTAAATTTACCCTAAGCTTTCCTTCTTGTATTAAAATCATCTTGCTGTTATTTCTGGGGTTTTAATACTCAAAGTAATCAAACCTTTAAAAGTATAATTTTTTTTATGAGTTTTTGGCCACCATTTTGCTTTGACAGTGGGCCCTGTCATTTTGCCATTTTGTGGATTCCGTCACAGTACCCATGTCCGTGATGGAAAATGTACTTTTTGTGGCTTTGTGGAAAAAAAAAATTAATGAAAATCTCCAGGACTACAATTTAGTTTTCAATTTGTTCCAGTGGGTTTTTTTTGCCAAAGATTCCAAATTTTAACAAAATCTAAAGATGTTTGTGTTAGGTTAATTGACATTTCTGTGTTTTCCTCCTTTTAAGGTACAGTAGACCCCCGCGAAGTCAGGGTTCAGGGTTCGCAGACTCAGTTGTTCGCGGATTTTTTCTTAGAACCTAATTATTAATTGTTAGCGGAAAGCACAAAAATCCTCCGCAATTTTTTATGGCTTTTTTCGTGGCAATACTGTGCTGTAGAGAGAACAGGAAGCAACCGCTGAGGGAAACGCGGTTTTGGATGGTGAAAGTAGCCAATCCGAGAGCGTTATTCATTTCTTCTTGCTGATGATTGACTGCTGCTTTGTGACGCGTCTCCAGCTGAGTGTCCTCGTGTTCTCCATTTTGTTATTGTGTTGTTATTCTTAAACGCACACGATGTGTTTGAATCGCCCTGCACCTTCTAAGGCTTCTGGAACTGAGACTGAGCGCCAGAAGAAGTTTAAAACACTCCAAGAGAAGGTTGAACTACTGCATTTGCTCCGGGAACTAAAAAGTTATGCTGCAGTAGCGTGCCACTATGGCATTAATGAAAGCACCGCACACTACATAAAGAAGAACGAAGCAGCGATTTGGAGTACCGTATCTGTAAGTTTCTATGATAGTGCCAAAAAGGTAACGACCGTAAGGAATAAAATATCGTCAGGATGGAATCTGCCTTGGCATTGTGGATCACCAACTGCAGGAAGAAGAACATCCCCTTGGACGGTAACATCATCCATGAGAAAGCACGGAAATTGTACCAACAGTTTGCTACAGCAGACAATGTAGCAACTTCCCATCACAATGTTCCTGAAACCTATAAAGAAAACCCAGCATGAAACCCCACCAGAAGAAGACCCGTCCAAAGATACGACTCCTCCTGAAACGCCTGAAGAAGAGGCGCCACCCAAGGAGTTTTAAATCCTGTGCATCATACTGTACAGCTACTTCATCATCATCATCATCATCAATATCATTCATCATTGGTGAGTATCTGTACATTTTACTGTATTTTAATTAAATGAAATTATTATGTTTTTACTCTACTTATAACAAAGAAAACTACAGTGCATGCCAAAGAAAACACGCTTGCATGAATTACAGTACGTATAGCGGTAACATCGGTATTTTACATTCTAGCACTGCGGGAGACATAGCAGTACAGTACTGTACAGTATACGGGTTTACCTTTACATTCTGTTTTTAGGTCATGTATTAATGTATTAAGCTGAGTTTGCAATGAAATTAAAGTGCTTTGGGGGCATACTGTATTTAGGGTTTAAACTATAAAAATAGGCATTTAAAAGGCATTTTTTAACCACATCCAAAAGTCACGGTTTTTCACATTTCGCTGGTGCTCTAGGAACGTAACTCCCGCGAATTTTGGGGGTGTACTGTATTTTACCTACAAAGGGTGACGTTCACTGATTCCTTTTGGAATAGCATCAATTAATCCACAGTCATATTTTGGAACAAGCAGGTTCATAAAATGAACAGAGAGGAGGTGTCTTCAGTGTTTTTATCCCTTTGTTGAGATTTTCTTTCCATGTATTTGTTTCCACACACATCCTAAAGTTTTCAAATTTTTGTTTCTATAGATTAAACAAGCACCATATGTACAAGATGTAAAAGATAGATTTCATTCCTGCTTGCCAGACAAAACTGATGAGCTATATGTTCCAGCTCTCCATTTACTAGTTCTGGATGACCAGGTTCAGAAAAATGGATGTTGTGGTCCACCAGGCTGGCACCGGCAGCTGAACCCGACACAGACACGCGTGGGACACACGTTCAATGCACACTCTGATTTTATTTTTATTTTTCCCTTGTAGGAAACGCCTTCCCCGTTCCCCACAAGTATAACACAGTCCCAGCACAAACACAGCACAAACAATTAATCCCTTCCTTTACTCTTTTCCTTCTCCTTCTTCACTACTCTGGTCAAGCTTCATCATTCCTCCCCCCGACTCTGGCTCCCCGAGTAGTGGCTGCTGGCTCGTTTTATAACACACCCAGAAGTGCTCCAGGTGCTTGATTACTCATTTCCGGCAGCACTTCCATGTATGGTGGAAGAACTGCCCATAAGGGCTCAGCATCTCCTGCTGCAGCACCCCCTGGCGGTGCCTGCGGATTCCAACAGGGCTGTACCACACTCCAACTCCCATTAAACCCTTCGGGAGTCTGAGGCACCGCCGCAACCCAGGGGGGTTGCCATCTAGTGTCCCAGGGGAGGTAACGCTCTGGCCACGCTTGCTCCCCCAGTCCTCCCAACATGGAGGCATCCCAGCCAGGCAAGAGCCCTGGCCACACACTACAATGTAGAGAAAAATGATCACAAATGTCCAGTGTGGTGTCACAGAGCCAAGTGCCGGACTGCCAGAATTACATGACTTCAGATCCTCTGGTCTCTGTGAATCAAATCATTTACATAAATTTGTACAAAGTGTGATAAGAAATTATTATTTACATTTCACGTGTATTGGCTTGGAAGATGCTTTTATCCAAAGCGACTTACAAAATAACCTGTTTTGGAACAAGTGTTACAGGACAATGTTACACAATTGATCAACACATGTGAAGACCTCAGAACAAAATGCAAACTCGTTATGATTTCTAGGTTACAAGAACCTAACAAAGCCCTTGTCAACTGGACAGAAATTCATCAAACAAGAGAGTCTGGATTGATATTTGATGCCATGTAGCAGTGGTCTTACCAAATTCTATTCATCAGTAAACCTGAGTTGACAAGAAGGAGCATAGGACCTTACAAGTGTCTCCATATGCATAGATATTGACCCATTACTACTTTGTAGGCAAGCATGAAGAATATGAACTTAATACTTGCTGCTACAGTTAGCCAGTGTTGTGATCTGAAAAGAGGAGTGAAATGTGCCCACCTCGGCTGGTTGAACATAACATGTGGCACTGTATTTTGAATCATCTGAAGTGGCTTACTAGTACTGGTAGTCATGCCAGCAGAGAGTCGTAGTAGTCCAGACAGGACAAGACCAAAGCCTGGACCAGGAGTTGTGCTGCATGCTCTGTCAGACACGGTTTGATCTTGTGAATTTTGTACAGAGTGAATCTGCAAGAACAAGAGACAGTTGGTCGGGAAAGGACAGCTGGTCATCAATCACTGCCCTACAGTTGTGTACTGACTTGGTGGGTGTTAGCGAGAGTTAGCTGAGCAGAATAGAGATGGGGTACTAAAAAGCTGGGATAACAAGAAGATTCATCCAGGTGGCATACATGCAGAGATTGTAGCTGATACCAAATGGTCCTCTGGAGGTAGGTAAATATGGGTACAGCTGCATATCTGTACGATGCCATTTACAGAGGTATAGCACTGATATGAGAAACCATGGGACTGGATGATTAGCCCAGTGATGGGGAGCATAGGGAGAAGAGGACAAGACCCAGCACCGATCCTTGGGAGATCACAAAGCTTGCCTGGTACTCCCCTGATGTCTTTCCTCACCAGGAAAGAGCAGGATCTACCCAAGAGGTAGTACTCGGACCACCTCAGAGCAGTCCCAGTGATGTCAACAGCAGAGAGTGTGGCAAGGATGACAGGACAGTTGGAAATTATTGCATTATTTAATAGAGTCTAAGCTAAGAACACATTGGACATTACTGTACACAATGCTGTCTCATAATTGAAATTTTGTCAGTGGATACAGAAGAGCATTTATTTATCATCCTATCTTTTGCTCCCACAAACACACATGCACAAGGACCAACTAACACGTGACATTGTAAACTTTTCATAATAAATAGCTCACAAACAATGCCTTATATCCCATTCATTATATCTCCTAAGTGGTATCAGGGATCACCTCATAAGTGTTGAAGTCAGTCATGATTTTAGTCTTAACAACCCTTGACCACATCCATCCATCCATTATCCAACCTGCTTTATCCTAACTACAGGCTCATGGGGCTCTGCTGGAGCCAATCCCAGCCAACACAGGGTGCAGGGCAAGAAACAAATCCCAGGCAGGGTGCCAGCCCACCGCAGGGCACACACACACACACCAAGCACACACAATGGACAATTTAGAATCACCAATCCACCTAACCTGCATGTCTTTGGACTGTGGGAGGAAACTGGAGCACCCGGAGTAAACCCACGCAGACACGGGGAGAACATGCAAACTCCACGCAGGGAGTCAGCAGCGCTACCCACTGTGCCACCGTGCCGCCCCCTTGACCACATTGTCTTTTAAAATTGCACAGCAGCTTTTAATCTATGACTGCTGGCCAAGAAACTTAGGACACTGTAGGTCAGCTGCAGAAGTCATCTCTGAAACCCTGGCCATAACTGCAGTCTTCTGTACTGTAACACTAGGAAAGTGTCTGTTTTGCATTTCTGACTCACTCTTAGAAGGTACCCATCAGTATTTTCATCAAGCTGTTAGAAAGAATTATTCAATACGATATTCGCTAGTGATCTTGGGGTCATTCACTGGCATGCATCATTTCAAAGTATTTTTTTAAAAAAAATCCATTTTATGTCAGGTAAGGACTTTAAGCAGCTTGCAGATGCATGATCCAGCTGGGCTGTCCAGCCCCTTGAACTTCAGGTTACAAAGTCCAGTATGTGCTACTGGCCTGTAGCCAGAAAACAAGCAAATGGCCTTCTTGTCTGTGTTGCTCTTCATTCTGGCGTCTGTCAGTAATTAACTGAATACATATAAATCCTCTCCTGGAGTCTTGTAGGTAATGTCCTCACTTGAAACCTTGGAAGAGTGCAGTCTTTTATAGCCTGGAGTAATATATAATATAATACAGTTGTGCCATGCCCCGAAATGCATACTGTAATTGGACATTACTCCTCTCTCTGACCCTAGAAAGTTCTATATTAATACTTTCTGTAGCGTTTTCCTGCCTGGGGCCTATATACTGTGTCTTGGTGGGCTCTCTCTATGATCACCCTGCTTGTTAATATAGCATTTGGGTTGCTTACAAAAGTATGGAAAGGAGGTTTTGCTGTTCTATATTTTACCTTTTTTGGCCAAGGGAGAATAGAAAAGGCACTTTAAGAGTTTATGGATGTTGAAAAGGGGCAAGCCAATAGAGTGGTCAGTGTCTTAGGATAAATACTAAAATTAACACACAAAGAACAATAATCAATGACAAAGCAAAAGCAAAATAAAAAAAAAAACATAAAAAATATCCAAAGTTTACAAAACTTTCTAAAACTCCTTTCCCTAACTAAATATAGCAAATATAATTGATTTATGGTTTTCTAATCCAAATGCTTGGACATCACTGTTGTGAATTGCAACACACAAGATGATAAAAAAAGAGGTGAACAGGACTCTAAATATACAAAAAACAAACTGGTCAGCTCCAGAAGCAGGCCTCACCTCAGGCATTCTGACCCCAAACTCAGAAGACAGGCTTCAAGGTATACACAGGCACGGGGCACTGACCTTAAATGTTCGCAAATGCTTTTAGATGTCCCAAATACACATAAATGACATTCAAGGGAGAGGGAGACTGTAAAATAAGGAAAAGAAGAACTAAATAGGCAAGGAAAAGAAAAAAGAGCAAAAAAGGGTTTGCCAAAAAAAGGCAACAGACGATTAACAAGATCAGCCTGCAATCCAAAGAGAAAACAAAAAATCCTTGAGACCATAAAATCCCAAATAGTGCATAGAACTGAAGATCTATCCACTGCAACAATCAATGAACCTCTGAGGGACCACTCCCCTGCTTGAATTATAAAGGCTGATGGTGGTCTCTCAACAGTGAACCGCTTCCTGGGGTTCCACCAAAAGAAAACAAGAAACACGAGCAAGAAAAAATACCTAATACAAAAATGTTAAATAAATAACTATAACAGTATTAACAAAAACTTCATAATTACAAAAACATATGAATGATTGTTAACTGAAAAGTAATAAAATTAGCAATAAAAATAAAAATAAGCTAGGGAATAAAAATCTAGCTAAATCATAAGAGCCACGTGTTGTTTTCTCCATCTTAAACATCCATTACACAATGCTGCTACACCTCAAGCTATGAAAATGGAAGGCAGGAAGCAACAGGTGCAATTCAGGAACTAACCTTGGCCACTCCATTACAGCGCGCGCTCACACTCACGCATATCACTCCAGCTTAGATTAACCTACCTGCATGATTATGAGATTTGGAAAGGAAAACTGAATTACATGGGGGAACAAAACCACAAAAGAATCAATGAGAAACTCCCCAAAGACAAGTCCTGTGCTCAGACTTAAACCTGCCCTTTTGTTCTGCTGTGTCAAGCATAAAGTGTGGGCACCTTTGGTGGATGACATCAGTGTTGCATTTTCATATCATGATGGCTGAAATTTGGAATGCACGTATGATGCTGAACTGATCCGCCAGGGCAGCTAAAACCACACTTGTTAACTGAGGGATGTTAATGTAATTGCACTTCAAAAGGTTAATTTCTGAGCTGTTAAACTATAATAAAAACGTAAATGGATACAAATATTTTAAGTAGGATTTTCTAAACCGATGCAGTGCCTTCAGAAGATATTCAGATGCCATAACGTTTTACACATTTTTGCCATTGGCTCCATTATGTCCTCCCTGCCAGGTAAGCCATCGCAATGCAGTTGGTATGCTGGTCCTTGCATGACACCATTCACACACATTCTTTAACTTGATCTGTGTGTGCAACACTTGTGTTCAGTTTTGCTTGAAAGTGCTTTATAAAAAACAAACCATTTTAAAAGTGGAGCATAGCATGCGGGTTTGCACAATGGATTCATTTATGCTGCACAGTGGCACTAACTGATCAGCAGAGTGAATATCTGACAGTTTTGTTCATTACATATTACAGTTGGCACCATAAACAAAGCAAAATGGACAGACTGAACTAGAGACTACAAGACATTATCAAACTATGAACTTTTTGAAAGTTTCCAAGCCCTCCACTGATGCTGTTAGCTACTTATTCTTCTGTACCTTTCCTCTATTATCAATTTTTTTCACATGCATATCAAAAGGATTCTGAATAACTGTCTATACACTCACCAGCCATTTTATTAGGTAACACCTGTTCAACTGCTTGTTAACACAAATATCTAACCAGCCCAATCACAAGGCAGCAACTCAATGCTTTTAGGCCTGCAGTCATTGTCAAGACGACCTGCTGAAGTTCAAACCGAGCATCAGAATGGGAAAGAAAGTTGATTTAAGTTACTTTAAATGTAGCATGGTTGTTGGTGCCAGATGGGCTGGTCTGAATATTTCAGAAACTGCTGATCTATTGGGATTGTCACGCAAAACCATCTCTAGGGTTTACAGAGAATGATCTGGAAAAGTGAAAATATCCACTGAGTGTCAGTTGTATGGGCGAAAATGCCTTGTTGATGCCAGAGGTCAGAGGAAAATGGCCAGACTGGTTTGAGCTGATAGAAAGGCAACAGTAACTCAAATAACCACTCATTACAACCGAGGTATGAAGGAGAGCATCTCTGAACGCACAAAACGTTGAACCTTGAAGTACATATGCTACAGCAGCAGGAGGCCACACCAGGAGCCACTCCTGTCAGCTAAGAACAGGCAACTGAGGCTACAATTCTCATGTGCTCACTAAATTAGGAAAACAGAAGACTGGAAAAATGTTGCTTAGTCTGTTGAGTCTCGATTTCTGCTATGATGTTCAGATGGTAGGGTCAGAATTTGGTGTCAACAACATTAAAGCATGGATTCATTCTGTCTTGCATCAATGGTTCGGGTTGATGATGATGGTATAAAAGTGATGAGGATATTTTCTTTGGCCCACTTTGAGACCCTTAGTACCAATTGAGCATTGTTTAAATGACTTAATAATAATAATTTTTTGCATTTATATAGCGCTTTTCTCACTACTCAAAGCGCTCAGCAATTGCAGGTTAAGGGCCTTGCTAAAGGGCCCAACAGAGCAAAGTCCCTTTTGGCATTTGCAGGATTCGAACCGGCAACCTTCTGATGGCCAGTGCAGATCCCTAGCCTCAGAGCCACCACTCCTCCTAGACTTAGAGTATTATTGCTGGCCATGTCCATATCCCTTTAAGACCAAATAGTCACAAAAGCTCAGATCATCTCAAACTGGTTTCTTGAACATCACAATGAGTTCACTGTACTCAAATGGCCTCCAGAATTATCAGATCTCAATCCAATAGAGCACCTCTGGGCAGGGCCGTCTTAACAGCATTAGAGGCCCCCTGGGCAAACCTACCTACACAACCACTCCGCAAGTCACAACATGCATAGATTAGCATGGGCCCCCTATGCTTGTGGGGACCCCAGGCAACTGCCTAGCATGCCCATGCGTTAAGACGGCCCAGCCTTTGGGATGTAGTGAAACAACAACAACAACATTTATTTATATAGCACATTTTCATACAAATAATGTAGCTCAAAGTGCTTTACATGATGAAGAAAGAGAAAAAAGACAAAGTAAGAATTAAAATAAGAGAACACCAATTAACATAGAATAAAAGTAAGGTCTGATGGCCAGGGAGATGAGAAAAAACAAAAACATAAATAAAAATAAAAATGAAACAGGAGATTCGCATCATGGATGGGAAGACGACAAACTTGCAGCAACTGCGTGACACTTTCATGTCAATATGGACCAAAATCCCTAAGGAATGTTTCCAGCACTTTGTTGAATTTATTCTGCAAAACATTACGGCAGTTCTGAAGGCAAAAGAGGGTCCAACGCAGTACTACCAAGAAGTACCTAATGAAGTGGCTGGTGAGTTTATATTACAGCTTGGGAATGCCTCCTCAAAATAAAATAAGAAAACCAAGTGTGATTCTTAGTAAGCAGACTGCTTGCTTGTGCGATGCCTACATCACATTTTTTCTTAGTAAAGTAAAATAATTACTGGATTGCCATAACAACATCAGTTTCTTGGAATCTGAGTTGGTGAAGCTCATATAAACAAAACATCAATACAAAAAATGTATAACCCACATCCCTCAAACTATTTGCTACAGAGCTCTCCATAGACTAAATTAAGGCAGTAGCAGAAAAGAGAACGAAGGCCAAATTAGTGGTCATAATGGCTAGTGCTGCCCTTCATCTCTCTCATGTTTTGCCCTGGATCGCCTTCAGTCAATGCCCTTCAGTGTTCCAGGAGGCACTACCGGTGCCCCACAGCCTTCACTTTCTCCCATTGATTTTTAGATCACTCTGGATAGTTGTAATAGATACCTTGCTATAGAAAAGAAATTTTTATCTGTAATACTGTATGTATTAAATGTACCCTGGGTGTATTGTACTCTGCGATGGGCTGGCGTAGTGTCAAGGGACGCTCCCTGCCTTGTGCCCTGTACTTGATGGGATGGTAGCATTCTCGCAAAGAATAAAGCAGGTTTGGAAAATGGATGAATGGATGGATTAGTTGTATAGTTCTGTGCCTTACACTTGTTTACAGTTTGCACTTTGTTTTAATATTTCTAAACCATGCCGGTATGCACTGTATGTTCTTGTTTATGCTGAAGTGAGTGAATGTCCTTTTGGGAATCAATTAAATGCAATCTATGGGGCGTGCAACCAAACACAACAAGCATTCAGAACACAAAATCTTCCATTCCTAATATATGGGATGTCTTTTTAATAAAATATAATAATGTTCAGCTAAGAGTATGTTTTCACCCAGGTTAAGATAAAATGCCCAGTTTCTCTACCTAGCAAGTTTGGGCTGTTTAGATCAGCGAAGTGCAGTGAGGTTCATGGCTGGTGAGGCGCTGACTCCTTCAGAGTCAGAGTTACAAATATATGAACCCAAAAGAGTCGCTTATTCACTGTTCAGCTGGCAGCATGCACATTGACTACGGGTTATGTTTCATATCTCATCAGCATTCTTTATACACAAAGGTAAGGCGGATATTTGGCTAAGAAAGGACGCTACATTTATAGCGGTGAGAAACAGCAGAGAGAGCGCATTTGCTCTGCACCCCTCCATGTGTTCGAAATTTGCCCATTGCAATTCACAAGTCATACTCATTCAATACAAATGAAAGTATTGAGTGGTGTACAAAAAAAAAAAGATTTCAATGTTGATCTTAATTGAATTTTTTTTAAGCTTTTAATTCTGATGCTTTAATCAGTCATCACAACTACCTTTAACATCAGGAAAGACCCTAGTAACTTCAAAAACTAAAAAAAACCCAATTTTGAAAAAAGTGGCGTTACCAGGCTTTTCAATAGCATGTGAAAAAAGAATCTGGGATGATTTTTAAATGTGTACAGCTGGTGCTAACATCTGATCCCCTGCACAGCCATTCTAAGTACACCTCGTTGGTGTCTGCAGAACATGGTGGGGCTGGATGTTTGGGATGGGGCTGAACCATTTGTGACCACACAGTTTTGTTCTCAGTTATTTCCACAGTTGATGCTGCTGTGTTCACACACTGTCCATCATCAGAAACTGCCAATTTGACAGCCACTTTACAGTCCAATCATTGTCAAAATCCCACCCAGTCCTACAAAATCTAGTTCACAGTTGATTCATCCATTCATGGTAAGCAAATTGCCCTTCAGATACTCCTTCCTACTCCCCCCAAACTGCAAGCAGCCATAAACTTCACTCCTCTGATTGGCAATTGGTTCTTAATTTGCATGAGTGGGTAGGGTTCAGATAGTTACATTTTGAGAGTATTTTTCCCAAATTGCTAATGTCCATGGGTATTACTCACAGAGTGAAGCCATCAAATGTATTTCTTTAAATGTATATGATGAATGACGAGAGAGAGCCCATTTTACTTTCTTCTCATGTGAAGCAACATTACACACAGTGAAATGGTGTGTCCACAGGCATCAAGTATTTTTCATGCCTAACAAGCAAAGAGAACCAATGTTTTGGCTTTTTAGCCTTCATCAGGTGTGTCAACGAGACATTGTGTCTCATATCTTCTATCTTGTTCCGTGTGGATATAACCTTTAATTTTTTTTCCCATGTTAGAAAGGTATGATTCAGCTAAATCCTAGTAATATGATTACAAGCGACTGCAACATATGTTGTCCACATAGGTTTCTATGATTGTAAAAATTATGCTACCAAATGCATAAATGTTTCTAACAGTTTATATTATTATAATAACTGTTGTAGTCAAATAAGAAAGTATTGCCATCTCTGCCAAAGGCTTTTACATTTGCAATGTTTCAAGGAACAGAAGCGATCAGTTATTTTAAATTGCAGGTACCTTTCCATCGTAATACATTGTTTTCTCTATTTTTAAAAATGTTTACAAAATGTGGTTCAACATTAGTAAAAAAAAAAGAAGGTGGTCTGAATTATTATTATTTTATTACTTATTAACAAGGAAACTGGGGTTCAAGTCCTGGATGCTCTTTGTGTGGAGTTTGCATGTTCTCCAAATGTCCACTTGATTTTCCTAAACATGCTCTGGTCTTCTCCCACAGTTCAAAGACATGCAGGTTAGGTGGACTGGAGATGCTAAGCTGTCCACCGATGTGTGCGTGTGTGTGTGTGTGTTCACCCTGTGATGGGTTGGTGTCCTTGTATAGGCCTTGTTCCTGTTTTGTGCCTAATGCTTATTGGGGCAGGTTCCAGCCACGCTGACCCTGCTCTGATAAACAGGTGTCAAAAATAGATATAAAACTGTAATTTTACTTTACAAATTACAAATAAAATCAGATACTTTTTATAACTTGAGTAGTTTTTGTCTTAGAGATATTTTGCTGTATTTTTACTTGAGTAAATTTTCAGAAAGGTATCTCTGTTTTTACTTAAGTATGGCTGATGAGTACTTTATACAACTCTATCTATCTATCTATCTATCTATCTATCTATCTATCTATCTATCTATCTATCTATCTATCTATCTATCTATCTATCTATCTATCTATCTATCTATCTATCTATCTATCTATCTATCTATCTATCTATCTATCTATCTATCTATCTATCTAAAAAACACATGGATTCAGAATTTAGACAGCATCTGCATGTTGTGATAAATCTTGAATGTGACCTGTGTTTGAAAGTCTAAATGGGAACGTCTAGAAATTTGCTGTTCAACAAATGTTATACTGTATCTCCAGTTTTGAAAATAGAAAGAAAACAAGATGAAGGTTTTAATAAGCATTTTGGGAGGAATTCTTTAAACACTGAAAACTACTCAAATGTTATTTTTTCCGACAGAAATGCTGTGCCCTCAGGGACACATATTTTATTGAAAGAGGACTATAGGCAGATATTGACATAAGTAATTTGAATGTCCCTTTAAACATTCTGAAATTGTCAAAGCACCATTTTGCATCAAACTCCTCCATGTCTTACTCCTACCAGTTCTAAATCCATTCTGATGTTGCAGTTTAAAACTAAAGACAGGATGGTGATAAACTCAACTCTGTTTTGTTTTTTGCTTCTGTTTTTTGCCACCATGAGCTGGTGAAAACTCCGACATTCTGCACTGGGAAACAATATGACTTAGCACAGGGGGTCTAGCATGCTGTAGCATTCCAGTGGTCTTATTTAATTGCAACTTTGTGATGA
Organism: Erpetoichthys calabaricus; assembly: GCF_900747795.2. Classification (NCBI taxonomy): domain Eukaryota; kingdom Metazoa; phylum Chordata; class Cladistia; order Polypteriformes; family Polypteridae; genus Erpetoichthys; species Erpetoichthys calabaricus. The sequence continues at coordinate 28,922,468 of NC_041401.2, forward strand.
ATTTTCTTTTTTGTAATTTTGCACTTGAAGTATAGATATTTGTACACATCCTTAATGGATTTGGGCCATATGTAATATGAATATGAATATGAACGTTGAAAAACAAAAAATCAGATACAGGCTAAAATGGGAATTGATGTATCTATTAGTGCATTATCTATCTATCTATCTATCTATCTATCTATCTATCTATCTATCTATCTATCTATCTATCTATCTATCTATCTATCTATCTATCTATCTATCTATCGTTGAAGTCAGAAGTTTAGCTATACTTAGGGTGAATTCTTTAAGCTCACTTTGTAACCCCTCCACAGATTTATATACTAAGTATATATTTTACATATTGTTTTAAGACATCTACTTTGTGCAGGACACAAGTAATTTTTTTCCAACAATATAAAGTAAGTTTTACAGAATTCACCCTATTTGTGGAGTGGTGGCTCTGAGGCTAGGGACCTGCACTGGCAATTGGAAGGTAGCCAGTTCGAATCCTGTAAATACCAACAGGGACTCTGCTCTGTTGGGCCCTTGAGCAAAGCCCTTAACCTGCAATTGCTGAGCACTTTGATTAGTGAGAAAAGCGCCATATAAATGCAAGGAATTATTATTATTGGCATGTAAACTTCTAACTTCAACTGTTTCTATGTCTTTCGCCTAAGGATATCTCTGCTCATATGGGGCTTCCCATCCATCCATAAAGTCACACGCTCTTTCAGGTTTGCTTTTTCAGCAGAACACACAGATGAGCTCCCTGATTATCCCTAATTATCCTCAGATTACCTGCATTCTTTATTAGCTAATTAAAGATGCATACACATAGGCTTTATTAGAGTGACCATAATGAGGCTGTTATTCATTTTTCCTCACTACTTACAGTATATTTGAGATTATCTCTGAATTTTATAAACCTGTTCTGTTAGTGTGCTGTGCACATTGAGCCATGACTTAATGACACTGACGTGTGTCTCAAATGAGGCACTGTTCCAAAGCTAGTCTCATCTGCTCACAAGGCGTCTATTACATTTTAACCACAATGCACACTTTTTGTTTCTCTATAGCTGTTAATTTAAATTGGTGTCCATATTTAAGTGAAAGTCCCTTGGCTTAGACTGTTCTGTTGTCTTATCAACCTCTCATCCTGTCCAGAATTACTGCTGGGATAGACACTTCTGTCTTGCAACCCTGGAGAGATTAAACAAATTAGGATGGATGGATGTTGCTACATTACATTTGTAAATCTGTGTATGTGCTCTAAGCTTGTCTTTAGTTAAGAGCGCTACTGAAGAATTGAACTGACTGCCTCTCTGGGTGGTGTCACTGGAGACTAATAATTGTCACTACACTCAAAATCATTGATGATATTATTAGTATTATTTTTCTCCTATTCAAGCCAAACCCATGCATCAGCCACTAAAAACCAGACAATGTTAACCAACGATATTTCCTTAGCAAATGATAAAATGTTGGATTTATTGTGGGATCCAGTGTTGGCTTCATCTCCTAGAAAGTGATATTAGAGTTTGAAGGTGAAGAAGTTTACTGTATGGTCAAAAGGACAGCTATTTCTTCTTTCCAAAAGTGGCAAACAAATCACAGCCTAACAAACTGTGCCTGAATGAAGTCACACGATCATGGCAGTACAATGGTGTGTCGTATTTCATAATTTATGAAAGAATGCAGCTTGACAGCAGCCTAACATGTGCAGTATGTGATGCTGGAATTCCTTCGCTTTTTTCACTACAATACCATAAAGTGAATGCTCAGAATATTCATGCCCCTGTCATTCTTTTGTCTCCCGCAATTATTTACACCCAGGAATGCTTCTATCAGCAAAGAGGCAGGATTAATAAATCAGTTCTAGTCTATTTTTAGCCTGCACACAAATTGCTGTAGTGGCATTTCTGTGAATCATTTGTAATTAAAACTAAATTATTTCTACAGGGACTGTGTAAACAGACACGCTCATATGTTTCTATCCAGTTTCAGTGTGGAGCCAGTAACAGGATAAAAAAATGAATTAGTGAATGTGAAGCATTGCTGTGTATTAGACGACTTATTGATTCACAATAGCTACTATTCTCAGAGAATTCTGAGTTGCATTTAATTGTTTTACTGTAATATTACACAATGGTGGCATGATAGTGAATGCCATTGTCTCACAGCTCTAGGGATTGTTGCTGTCTGTGTTGAGTAGACACGTCCTCTCCCTGTCCAAGCGGATTTTCATTCTTTATTCTGGTTTTCCACCCACAACCCAGAGGCATGTGCATCAGTTAATTGATGACCTAGAATTATCCTGGTGTGGGTAGGTGCAGATGTATAAATGTGGTATGCCCTGTGATGGACTGGTATACATCCAGGCCTGGGTTCATCCAAGATTATGGAGTCATTAAAAAAAGCTTTGGACTCCGACTCCATCTCAGGAAAGCTTAAAAAATCATGGCCTCCAACTCCAGCTCTAGCATGTGCTAAAATTCTAAATATAATTTTTATTGCAGACATTACTATTCTGTAATGATTGGTTGGAAACTATAAGGGAAAGTCAATAATCTGTAGAAAACTTTCTGTACAATATGGAGATAGTGTCTTACCATGGTGGGATGTTTACAAATGGATCGAGAAGTTCAAAAATGGTCAAACTACTGTTAAGCACAGAGAAGAAGCTGGGTGCCCAGCAACATACACTACTGAAGACAACATTGAACACATCTGACAAACCAAAGAGGATTTCAGCTCCTGGTACACACTCAGTCCATAAAAGGCAGATCACTGCTTGCTGCTTTTTATTAGTGCAAAAAGAAAGCAGAACGGCCATGTTTACTTCTAGAAAACAACAAGAGAATCTGACTGATCAAGGTCAAAACTTTACCACTGTGACCAAAGACATGCTATGTTTCTACATGTGCATGGGAAGGCCAAACAGAATTATCAGAAAAGTGTAGATAATTATCAGGTTAACTTCATATTCATTTATGGTATTATGATGGCCAGTGTGATTTTGTATACTGTGGTGTGATGGGCTGTTCAAATCACTTCAAGAGAGGCCCACAGAAATAACAGGCTAATTAAAAGGGCAAGCTAAGTTATAGGATGCACTCTGGACCTCCTGGAGGTAGCAGCGAAGGAGAGAATTAAAACAAAACTGAGTGCCATTATGAACAATGCTTCACATTATCTCTCTGACAAACTAACACTGAGAACTTTCAGCCGAATTATTATTATTATTATTATTAGAACATTAGAACACTCTAGACGAGAACAGGCCATTCAGCCCAACAAAGCTCGCCAGTCCTATCCACTTATTTCATCCAAAAAAACATCAAGTCGAGTTTTGAAATAATATTATTGCAATAATATTATTATTATTAATAATAATACATTACACTTATGTATCACTTTTCAAGGTGCTCAAAGTGCTTTACACAGTGAGTGGGGGAAGCCATTTCAACCACCACTAATGTGTAGCATCCACCTGGATGTTGTGACAGCAGACATTTTGCACCAGAATATTCACCACACATTAGCTGTTAGGTAGTAAAGGGGTGAGAGAGAGATAGCCAATCAGTGACAGGGGATATTTAGGGGGCCAGAATGACTAGGCCATGGTGAACAATTTAGCCAGGACATCGGGATACACAGGACTCTTTACGAAGGATGCCCAGGGACCTTTAATGACCACAGAGAGTCAACACCTCGGATTCACGTCTCATCCAAAGGACGGTGCCATTTTTACAGCACAGTGTCCCTGTCACTGCACTGTCATTGGGATCCACAGTTAGACCATAGAGTAGGCACTCCCTACTGGCCTCACCAACACCTCTTACAGCAGCAACTTAAGCTTTTTCCTGGTTGGTCTCCCATCCAAGTACTGGCCAGACCTGAACATGCTTAACTTCAGGTAGATAACTTGTTCTGATGTGCATGTGGTATGGCTGCTGGCTTATGACAAGAAATGCTACTGGGAAGCTCCTTTATACCAACAGCAATATGCCTGTATAGTGCCTCACTGCAACTGTGACAGTCAAGTCAGAAGTTTTCTTTCTTTTTCATTTTTTTGCTTTATAGTCATTCTGATGTGTACTTAGGTCAAAGTATGTGTGTGTATATATATTTATTTACTTAATTATCCACCTGTTTATGTTAAAGGGCTTCTGTAAAACGCCAAATTTCCCCATGGAGACAAATAATGATCTATCTATCTATCTATCTATCTATCTATCTATCTATCTATCTATCTATCTATCTATCTATCTATCTATCTATCTATCTATCTATCTATCTATCTATCTATCTATCTATCTATCTATCTATCTATCATAATGCTCACCCTCATTTCACTATATATACTTTATATGCTGAATGAGGGTCATCTTCATAGTAAAAGTTGTGAGTGTGAGATTTTACACTCTCATGCAGGGACATAATTTTCAGTAATCTTTGAGAAATGCAGGATGACAACTTGCCCACATTGTACAAAAAATCTCTGGTAAAACATGTTATTTCTCCAAATATGAATGAAAATCATTTACATTAGAAAAAATGTGTCTTGTTTAATGGAGAGGAACCAAACTCTCTGAGCTGTGTTTTATGCTTTCAGGCCAAATTTTGTTTTTAGAAAGATGGAAGATGTGCTTAATCTAAAAAAAAAAATAGTGAATTGTGCTGAACATGTGTGTGAAGACAGTCATCATAACAGTGGCATCTCTGCAGTCAGGGCAAGTGGGGCTCTGCCCACCATCTCTCAGCAGATGGTACTATTTTGCAAAAATTTAATAAGCAGTGAGCGCACCTCAACAATTTAGCATATTATTAAAATGTTTATATCAAGTTCGTGTTATGTCGTCATAATAAACTTTTTGCATCTATCCATGATATGCTCAATTTAATTTGGGTTGGGAGAGAGTCAGAGAGACGAGATTGTGTTGGTTTGGACATGTGCAGCGAAGAGATGCTGGGTATATTGGGAGAAGGGTGCTAAGGATAGAGCTGCCAGGGAAGAGGAAAAGAGGAAGGCCTGAGAGAAGGTTTATGGATGTGGTGAGAGAGGACATGCAGGTGACGGGTGTAACAGAGCAAGATACAGAGGACAGAAAGATATGGAAGAAGATGACCCTCTGTGGGCAATGCCTAAGGGAGCAGCCAAAAGAAGAAGAAGAAGAAGGAGTATGTGAAATGCTCTTTGTACCGAGTGCCGCTAGCCTGTTTCTGGGTGATTTGGGCAGGCCCTTGGGCCCTACATTATTCTACCCATACCTTTTGCTCATGAGTACAGAATGTGCAGCCAGAACTTTCTTTATTCACCATGGGGCCTGAAGACTAGGACCCATTAAAGCAACCCATTAAGTGACTTGTTGTGACGCAATTTAGAGAGTAAGTGAACTTTTATATCTTGCTATTTTGGTGTAGTCATCTATCACAAATCAATTATACCTCTACATTACAACTTAGCATTTTGCCCTTTGAACAGAAATTTTAAATTGATGAGTATGCATGCACATTTCTGCTTTATGTGTTGAAATTTTGATGTTGAGTTATAGTAGTGTGCTTTCATGGTTGTACTTCATGACAATATATTACTAAATCTTCATTTTGTGTAATTTATTTTATTATTCACATTTTATCATCACTGGTCCTGGTAGCCTATCCTGGGAACTAATAAAGTTCTATCTATCTATCTATCTATCTATCTATCTATCTATCTATCTATCTATCTATCTATCTATCTATCTATCTATCTATCTATCTATCTATCTATCTATCTATCTATCTATCTATCTATCTATCTATCTATCTATCTATCTATCTATGCTTGGACCTTGGACAGTATTTTATAAGCTTTTGGTTGCCTTCAGAAAGCATGGTTTTGAAGCGCATCTTTCATCTCCTGATCACCTGCAAATTGACAACTTCTATTTTTTTGAATCAATTTCTTGTGTTATTCTTCTTCTACTGACGAGAATGAGCTATAACTTCTTCACACGTCTCATCTTTGGTGATACCACCAGAGAACCCATCTGTCATACTTGAAGGAGTTATGGCCATTTTCATAACATAACTCTCCACTCATATACACTAAATCTTTTCCTTATAATGTACATAAAAATAGACGTGAATTTCACCTTCTTTCAACACTTTCTGCTAAAAAAAGAAAAAAAAATCACATAGCACTTCTCTGTTCTACTTTTCTGCAAATCAGTAGATGTTTCTGCATGTTCATGACTAGGTAGCAAATCACCCACAAACATCATGATCAACAGCAATAGGGCCTCAACCCTCCAGACTAAAGGTTGCAGTGTTACACAGTCTCTGTCAGATGCCTAGCAGAAATTTCTTGAAAACAAATCAAATTTGGAAAACGTTTGAAGAAAGGTTGCATACACAAACATATGTGGAAACATCAGGAGCAAAGCAGGAGCCAATCCTGGATAGGGCACCAGATCATTGTGGGGCTCTGTCTGTCAGGATTTAGCTAAATATTGTCCTGGGTAATATTGCATAACTTTTTAAATTATTATTGTTTTTGTGGTGTTGATTACTTTTATGATTACATTGTGTTAGGTGATAATGCCACTATTTTATGTGGTGTTTCTTTTAGGAGCACTGCCATTTTGTACTTTGTGTTTTATGTCATTGACTAGTAACACTTGGACCTACTGTCCTTGAAGCAAGGTGGTGCATGCACCTCTTATGAAATGCAACACCCTGTGTTACTCCACCAAGGTTGCTGCAGTATCCTTCCCTGACATCTGATATGTCACTATGGCTCTTTTCCTAACAGACATGCCACGTACTCAGTAGACATAAAGACCAATTATGTGGCAGAGGAATCCTGCACCTCCGATTCTTTGGCAGTGTATGACTTGCACTGTTGCACTCCTGTTCATCTTGTGAGAAGGATGTTGGCCACAGCACACATCAGCGAAACGCACTACAACACAAAGCTAGAAGGAAGAACTCCAGCCAGACTCCTTCTTTTATTGTTGGGACAGGCAAAGCCAGAGAGGATGCTCTTGTATAGTCAGGGTCACAAGAAGCATGGCTGAGCGTCATACGTCATGAATTTCTCTGTTCTCATGTTTTCATTTTACACTACTGCTTGTACCATGTCTTCTTAAACAATATTCTATATCTTGTAATGCTCCTCTCTGATCAAGAATGACCCCCTATAGAAATCAAATGCAAGTCCTAAATAAACATTTAAAAAGTACACTCAACGAATAAATTATTAGGACCACTATACTAATTATGGGTTGGGCCTCCCGTTTCTTTACAAATAGTTTCAGTTCTTCATGGCACATATTCTTCAAGATGTTGGAAACATTCCTTTGAAATTTTGGTCCACATCAACATCATTGCATCGCACAATTTCATGCTGGGAATCTCCAGTTCTGCTACATCCCAAAGGTGTTCTGTTGGATTCAGATTGAGTGTCTGGGAAGGCCTCTAAGAACACTGAACTCAACGTCATTGTAGCTGCGTTTTTCCAAAGTTACCAAAGTTCGGCAGCTCTAACTCAAAAAATGGGATTCAACAAAAGCCTGACATGTAGAAATGATTCCACAGACAAAATATCTTCATTTTTAAAAGTTTAGTAAAATTTCAAAGTAAAAACATTTCACATAAAAAAGAAAATTAAAATAGCAAAAAAAAAAAAGGACAAAATGTTGTTAAGTAAGGTTCTGTTCAAAGCTTAAATCTTGTTACATCTCAAATCGTTGCAATTTACTTAACATTTCTGAACCATTTCAAAATGGTCAGAAAACTATATTTATCCCATCTCTGAGTAGAAAATGGGTCTTTTAAATCCCTATGTACTGGGACCTGTTTTAATCACAACTGAATCTATTATCACACTGTTTCTCAGTTATAGCAAGAAGGTTCCATCTCTTACTAACTTATAGGGGGAAAAGACTATACCATTGTCTATGACTATGGAAGAAATTATATTCTATTCAAATTAAGCAAACGTTAATATGAGTTTATCTCAAAACTTTAACTTTCTAAATTGGCTTTTACATTTATGTTCATGAAACCATTTTGAAATGACTTTTGCTTTGTGGCATGGTGCATTATCATGTTGGAAGAAGCCATTAGAAGAAGATTAAATTATGTAACTGTTGGGATGCACATGTACAGCAACAATCCTCAAACAGGCTGTTGCATTCAAGTGATGACTGATTGTTATTAGTAGGCCCTAAATGTGCCAAGAAAAGATTCCCCACATCGTTATAGCACATCATTATAGACAGTGCGGACTGTCGACGCAAGGTGGGTTGGGTGCATGGATTAATGCTCTTTGAACCAAATTCTGATCCTATCATCTGTGTGCTTCAGCAGAAATTGAGATTCATCAGATCAGACTACATTTTATCCAGTCTTCACCTATCTAGTTTTAGTGAGCCTGTGCCTAATGCGGACATTCATTCTATTCTTTGCTGACAGTTAAGGAACCTGACCTAGTGTTTTGCTGTTGTAGCCCATCTACCACAAGGTTTGTAGAATGTTGTGCATACTGAGATGCTTTTTTGTTCACCAAAGTGGTACATAGTGCTTCTCTGAAATGCCGTAGTCTTTCTGACAGCTTGAACCAGTCTGGCCATTCTCCTTTGACCTCTCTCATCAAAAAGGCATTTCCTGCACAAAATTTCCACTCACTGGATATTTTTCTTTCCACGCCATTCTGTGTAAACTCTAGAGACTATTGTATGTGAAAATCCCAGGAGATCAGCAGTTACAGAAACACTCAAACCAGGCTACGATGGGGAGCTTGATGCAGTTTTTACCCCCTAAACATAAAGAAAAACATGGCAGAAAATCTAAGGAAAATTTGCAGTATATTATTAATATCATTAAAGGTGAACCATGCAACTTTATGGTATTCAGGAAGTTTGTAACAAACAAGGAGCCCTTCGTATTACTCAGTACCCTTGAAGTAGCTCTCAGTTTCAAAAAGGTTGGGGACCGCTGTTAGATATACATACATTTAGAATTTGTGTATGTTTACCTAAATCCACCGAATCCAGTTCAGTGTCAGCAAAGGTTCGAGTCTCTGACAGGGGGTCAGCGGCATGTAATATGCAATACCAGTAACGGCGCACTGCATGATAACGTGCAGTGAATACACTTCACTTGAGCATTCCTAGTTTTAATCCTCTTTCTTTCTCTGTATGTTTAGCATTCGTTTGCTCAAGGGTTGATGCGCTTGCTGCTTCCTGAGCAGCTCTTCTTTTCTCCACCCTAACGGCCCGCCTCTTCTCTTTTTCCGTCTGCATCTTTTCACATCAAAACTAATTAAGTCAGTGTTTGTGTTGCAATAATATATTGCCTTTTCTTTAATTTTTCACTTAAGCTGGCACTTAAGTCTTCAATCTGCCTCAAGAATGATTTAAGATATGAAGAGGTAGGGGAAGTGACGGCGAAGGTGGTAGGGATGAGAACGGCGCCCGTACACATGAGCCGTATGGCCGCCCTGATGGCCGCTGCAGAGAGTTGATTCTACAATAAAATAAAAATAAAAAGAGGAATGATCTTGGAGGTCAATCATCACCCCAAAAGCGGATAGTAGACATCACGTATTATATGTGTACCAAATTTCAGGTCAATTGGTCAAATGGTTTGTGAGCTACAGGTGATTTAAAATCCTGGATAGACAAACAGACAGGCACGGTAGAGTATTATATAAGAAGATTAAAATTTGTTACAAACAGTATGTGTACAATTTTTAATTATTCTACCTTCAATTCATTTGGTTATTTATACATGCATTCTCAAACCTACTGGGGGTCCGGAGTCTATCCCAGCAGCACTGAGCACAAGATAAGAACTAAGGTTGGATGAGGTTAGTTCCAGGACCCACTCATCCACCCACCCACAAAGTCAATTTAAAGTTGCTAATCAACCTACTATACTGTACACACTTTTGGTAGGGCTATGCACCAAGAGAAACGTTTCCCCAAAAATGTGGAGAATGTGCAAATTCCACACAGAAAACAGCCAAGTCCAGGACTTGAACCTAGGATACTAGATCCATGACACCACTGTGCCATCTCAAATTGGCTACAAACTCCAAATGTCGAATTTTAATTTAACTTTATTGAAATTCCTTCCTTATCCTTTGTGGAAGTGGTCTAAACAGATTATACCAAAAAAAAAAAACAAATCACGTACTACATTGGTGACAATCTCAACATTTGCATGCAGAACCACAGAGAGGGGAGGTTGGGAGCCATGCACTGATTACGGCACATTGCTGCACCCACCACACAATGAACCACCAGATTTTGATCTGAGTTCAGCTATACACTAGTTGACACCTTGGCACCACACTAGAACAGTGTGAAGTTTTTTATAGTGGCTGGAGTGCCAGTCCTGCCACAAACCCCCGAATTTTCCCTGCAAGATGTCATACCCAGGATGAATCAATTGCAGTTTAAGGACCTTGCTCAAGGGCCCAACGGAGTAGCATTTACAGCATTTGAACCAGCAACCTTCCAATCGCTGGTGCAGATGTCAAGCCTCAGAGTCACCACTCTGCCCAAACCACAGACGTGAACATAAAATCCTTTTCCAGTGACTTATTGTCTCCTGTGTGTGGTTTAAAAATTTCATTTCCACAAGAGGCTTATGTTTTCTATATGAAATAATCATACATGACCCAAAGAAACAGACTTGGAGAAATAAAATGTGAAGTCTGCATGAAGCAGCAATTCCCACAATGTGTCTTGAATACTATCAGACCCTCACTGATGGTCTCTGCCTTTAATCAGGATATGCCGTGGTGACTGAACAGTGGCCTAATGTGAGTGAGTATGGGTGTGTAAGTGAATGTGCCCTGTGATGAACCCGTCTTGATTCATAACAAATGTCAAGTTCAGATACAAATGTATTGCCATTGTGGCGGACGGCCAGGGACCTTGCCTGGCCGGGACGCCTCTTCTGTATATGGTCCGTGGGAAGAGGCATGGACTGATCAGTACCTCCCCCGGGACGCTAGGTGGCAGCCCCCCCTGGGTGGTAGTGGTGCCTCAGATTCCCGCAGGGCTTCATGGGAGATGAAGTTCTCTACAACCTGGTTGGGATTTGTGGGTGCCACCAAGGGGCACTGCAGTGGTTCCTGAACCCATGTGGGCAGTTCTTCCGCCACACCCGGAAGTGCAGCCGGAAATCTGTCATCAAACACCTGGAGGACTTCTGGATGGGCTATAAAAGGAGCCAGCAGCCACCACTCTGGGAGCAGGAGTTGGGAGGAGGGAGACAAAGCTTGCATGAGAGGAGATAAAGAAGGAAAAAGTATTGTGTTTTTGTGCCGTGTTTGTGCGACTGTGTTGTGCCTGTGGGAACGGAGAAGGCGTTGCCCACAGGCGAAGAAAAAAAAATAAAACATTTTTTGTTTAATCAGTGTGCCTCCCGTGTCTGTCAGGCATTGATATAGCACCTTTTGTCACAACATATATAAATAATTTTAAAAATGAACGTACTGTATGTTATGTAACATTAAGGAGCGTCCAAGGACTATCCATGCTCTGTAGCCTTCAGTGGATTAGTTCAAATGAGATAAAATTGTTTTGCAGCTGATTTTCAGTTGTCCTCAGCATTTGACACTTCTCATTTCAGTGTCCAATCAGCATTTATAGACTTCATTTCACCTGATACCACTTTCCCATCGTTCCTTTCACCACATTCGTCACTGGCTGCACCAAGTTTAGCAGAGAAATGCAGAAAATTAATCTTTAGTGGCATGTGGCACTTCCTAGTTTTGTATACTTGTAGCATGTAGTCAACATGCTGGACATCCTGTAGTTAGGTGCAACAACATCCTTGAATAACTTCCATGCAATTTCCCCCGGCTCCAATAGCAGATCTTTGAACTACTTGTCATTGATGACGTGTCTAATTTGTGTACCAACAAAAATGCCTTCCTTAATCTTGGCAGTTATTTGCTCATCGCTTTCATGACGTTTTTCATTAGATCAAGTTTTACATGAAGAGGATGCAAAATTATCTTTGTTGGGAGAGTGGAGCTGACCCGCACCATCATCGCACCAGAGTATGACTTCTGGGATTCATTTGGTTGCCTCCATCTGCACAGCTTCAACTGCTGCTATGTTTTTTTTTAGCCTACTTTGTTGGGCCCTTGAACAACTTCAAAGTGGCAAGTAATTGGAACCCATTATTGTTTATTCTGTATTCAAGGCCCTTAACCCATAATTGCTCCATTCTGGGAATGACTTTAACCTGCATCCAGCCCTGCAAGCAGGTCATCCAGCTTGCAGAGAAAATTTGGGGGTTGGTGGCAGGATTGGCACTCCAGCCACTGAAAAAAACTCACATTGCTGCATTGTGGTGCTAAGGTGTCACCCGCTGCACTAGGGTCCACAATCCAGGTGGTTCGTTGTGTGGTGGGTGCAGCAACACACTATCAGTACATGCTCCCAACCTCCTCCTCCTCCTGCTGACCAGAATTTCATGCAGTGGTCTCAATTTATATAGTCTGAGCATAACATGCCTTTGATTTATAGTCAACAGTTTTTACAATAACACCTAACATCATATTTGCCTTTGTAATTGCTTTCTGAACATTGCTTGGATGATGTACGCATTGTGCCAACATAAACCCCTAAATCCTTTTCAGAGGTTGCCGCCTATAGGACCGTGTCTCCCATTTTCTATTTATAATTAATGTTGCTTTGGTCCACGTGTAGCATGTTGCACTTTTCTACATTAAACTGCATTTTCTGAGTGTTTGCCCACTTCTGGAGCCTGTTCAGATCTCTTTGAATTGTGTTTGCTGCCTCCTTAGTGTCTGGCATTCCTCCAAATTTAGTGTCATCTGTGAGTTTCACAAGTTTACTAACTCTACCGGAATGTACGTCATTAATGTAAATTAGAAAAAATAATGGTTCAAAGACTGACCCTGAGGGGCTCCACTGATGATCTCACGCCACGTGAAGCACTCTTCACTTTGTCTCCTGTTGGTTAACCAGTTGTGTAAGATGCACTACAGCTTGTAGTTTCAGAATGAACCTTTGATGTGCTTTTTGAAGGTTTAAGTAAATTATGTCGTATGCTTTGTTTTTGTCAACTATTCCAGCTGCCTGTTCAAACAAATCTAAAAGATTGCTTTAGTAGGATCTCCCTCTTATAAACTCATGCTGGCATTTATTCATTCTACTATTTTCATAAAGTTTTTTTTTTCTAAATTACTAGGGGGCTCTGCCCCCAGCTCCTTTGCTCGCTCACCCCCTGGTTTGGTTTATCGGATATACAATTTAAAGAGATTGTTATTTTCATAGGAATTGTTACATGTGCATTATTTTCACTTTTACTTTAAAACTTTTGTAAAAACAATACTTGTCCTTTATTTCTGGCCCCAGGCGTGGTTAAATCTCTTTCTCGCAGGACGTATAACGCTGCTCGCGTTGTGAAGGGTGAACGCACACTAAGGAAAAGTGGTTGGATCATCTGCCAGTTTGTTGCTGCTGCTGCTGGCGTGCTGTGTGTCAATCATTTAAAAGCCTGTACAGCAGCTGTCCTTTTGCCACTTCACGTTTCTGCCACTCGTGTTGTGAAGGGGGGGGGGGGGCTTAACGCACGCTTAGGAGAAGCGGTTGGATCATCTGCTGGCTTGCTGCTGCTGGCGAGCTATATGTTTTGCTTGTCACTTGTCATTGTTTTAAGAGCTGGGAGCACAAGAAGTGTGTCTGCCATAAACAACTGCTAGGTTAGATGTCCGTGAACTTGTTTTAAATGTTGTCTTACTGTCTTGTCTTGTGTGACAGTATGTCGGGATGTCAAATTGTCTTCCGAGAAGATCACATCTCATCTCCCTAAACTCCCTCCCAAGATTTTTTTTTATAATAGAGAGATTTCTTATTATAGTTTCCATAATTTTCCATTGGTAAACACCAGCTCTTCATGACCCCGAAATGAATGAATGGATTGGAAGATGGATGGAAGAACAGTGAAATTACAACAGTAATATTTAGATTTGGTTTTCTTTTCTGCACATGTGCTTACAGGCTTTTGATTTATAACTGCATAACGAAATAAAATCTAAATTATTGACACTCATACAAAAGTAGTTAGAATCTCCTTTCTTTATTGATAAACTTTAAAACAAGCAGCAATATAATTTGTCACATATTTCACCATGATAACATTAAAATCCATTTAATAAAGATTAAAACGCGTCGTTGATGTCACAGATGGTTTCACTCCCTCTTTATTTTACACATTAACTTCAAGGTTTGACATCCTGCAGAGTCAGATTTATTCCACTGTTTAATCTTCAGTTTGGTTTTGATGTATACAATTATAATGAGGAAGGTGATGGGATGTCATAGTTCAGAATCCCTGTCTAGAAGGAAAATTAATTGAAAGCTGGGATTTCTTGTACAGTGCGTGCCAAGAATTGGTGTAATATTGATTTCATCTTAGCTCAGCCAGGAAGTGGTGGGCCAATAAAGCCTTCACTAACCTTCAATGGCTGGCTGCACTCCAACATTTTCATATTTTGTTCTGGGCCTGATTATTTTAAATTTCAATCGAATGACTCTTTCTGCTTTTATCCTTTCATATTGACTGCATCTTATATGATGTACTGAAGCAGTGCCATAATCTCTTGGCTTCAGTCCGCAATTACATAGAAATGCTTGTTTCTTGTTCATTACTGTTGTAGAATTATAAACATTTACTTAATATAAGGTATCAGTGTTCTATATTTATGACATTTTAAGAAATTACCAATCCATCCATCCATTTTCTAACCTTTTTCATGCTGAGAAAGGTTTTGGGGTAACTAGAGCCATATCCATGCAAGTGTAAGGGTACAAAGGCAGGAACGATCCCTTGACAGGGTGCCAGTCCATCTCAGGGTGAACACAGAGACACACATGCACACATTAGGGCCAATTTAACAATGCCAGTCCACCTAACCTACATGTCTTTGGACTGTGTTTGGAAACCAGAGCACCTGGAGGCAACCCACATGAAAACGGCGAGAACATGCAAACTCCATGAAGGTAGTCCCTGGGATGTGAACTGTGGTCTCCTTACTGCATGGCTGCAGTGTGCCACCATACCACCCATTTTAGAAATTATTTACAATGCTTACACAATGTATTGTGACGTGTCTTACCACTGCATGGGCTGTAGGGAGTGGAAGCAGTGCTGGGCTGGAGTCTTGGGGGAACACACTTTGTAAGGGGCTCGGGGTGCCTCCCTAGATAGAGAGCTGAGTGACAGGGATCAGAGTCAATTAAGGGTGCAAGGAGAAAAGGGAGGGGGTAGTCAGATGGTGGTAGTTGTCGCTGGAACGAGAGGAAGACAGCATCAGGTTGAGATGGGAATGAACATTTAAAGGGCAGGCAAGAGGTAGGATGAAGGCAAATTATTTTTATAATTTTGGTTCTGTCCTGGTGACCCAGACAACGGGTGGTGGTAGGGCATCGTTTATATGGCGGCATATCAAATAAAAAGCCAGTCGGCATTTGGAACACTCCTCCGGACAAACGGCTCCTGAGTGTGTTTAATTCGACAGGACGCCACAATATGACAAAAACTGCCCATCCCAGCAACACTTGTTATGATGATCATCAAAACAACAAATATGTGATAAGCACAGGCCATTGGGACTGACATACAGTCCTTAGTCAATCCTGATCAATCCAGTATTTACAAAATATTGGAATGTTCCCAAACTCCCAGACTGATAGTTTTGTCGATACAGTATATCTATGGATTTTGGAAGATAAGACAACAGACCACTTTAAATCCACTTCATTCAGGGTCAATTTGAAGAATGAAGGTTGGAGCCTTTCCTAGGAGAACTGAGAAACAGCCCTAGACAGGGTGCTGGTCCATCGTACGGCCCACTCATGTCCACACCCTCGCTCACAGTCACACAGGGCTGTTTTGTAACTGCCATTTAAGCTAATGTGCATGTCTTTGGGCATGTGGCAGAAAAATACTGAGTTAGTTATACTCAGAGGAAAACAAAAAGACACAGAGACACCTAGCAAACTCCACGCCAACAAGGTGCAAATGATACTGGATCAATGAGCATCTACTGCTGTGCCCACAATGTCACAAAAGATATATGAGTATAGTATTATAAATTCCCGTGAGTGCTCAGTCGGGGCCAAGATTTCAGTGAGGACAAGACTGGGACATTAAGGAGCCTTGACAAAAAGTATGGAATAGGTTCTGGTAGAATTGATGCCCGTCATTGTACAAGAGTAGAAGGTGGAATAGTGCCTGAAGGCAGTAGCCACCATATGCTACTGAGTGTCCTGGTAATAGTTAAGTGAAAGGTGGTGGTGGATAACAGATAATTTAATGCCAATCCCACTGATCATCAACAATGAGTCTTCTGTATTACTTCTGTACCTTTGCTATATATTTGGGAGGATAGGCTAAATGTAAAGTGCGTGTTCCTTTAAAGGGATATTTGTCCTCAAGATAGCAGAGGTCATTGCACTCACTAGAGGGAGCTCCACGACCGTCCCCGGGCTTCCACTGCATGTTCCAGACAGGATTACACTGGAAGTGGTCTCATACTGGGGATTAAAAGCTTCTTATAGTCAGGTAGCTGGCAAAAGCTGGAAGGTAATTCAGATCAAGAGAAGAAAACTGTCCAGATGTACTGAAAAAGAGGAATGGGAGGTGAGAAAGAAGAGTGTTTAATACAGTACGGAGGAGGGAACTGGGCCAGCAACCCACCTGACAGTCTATCTTGTGTAGGAAGAACAAGAGAGGCATACTTGTGTTTTCATTGTATTTGTGTACATTTGTTGCTCCTTCTGTTCATTTCTTCTGTGTATCCTTATGTATAATAAAAGCATTTTTTCTGGATTTGGGGATGGCTCAAGAGTATCCCTATATTTCAGAAATTTCATATACATACATTGTGGTGGTTTGCATGGTTGGCAAGAGGTCAAGCAATTTCCAAGGAGGTAGAAAAGAAAGCATGCTAGCACGTGAAGGAGGGCATCTCATAGGACAGCAAGTCCTGTAACTGTAAGGTGAGGAAGAAAGCAGTATTTCTTTAAGATATTGGGGCCAGACAACTCAGCCTTTATTTCTGAAACAGAGAGAGAAGGAGAAAGGAAGAGAATAAGATCCAGGGAAATGAGTAGTAGGCAAATTCAGCCGTCACTTTTGGATTGTACTACAGGGGACATTTTAAGACAGCAGGAAACTACAGTATATTGTTGTCCTGGCTGTTTAAATGTAAATCATTTCAGTAGTGCAGTAGTTTCAGGCATGGGCAGGCAGCACTCTTGTTTAGTGGTCCTGATATTTTATGGACACACCTGTGACAATGCAGTATTTATTTCAGCTTTAAATGAAAAAGAGCAGAATCTTCAAAAGCTTTTGGGACATTCAGTGTTAATTCAGTGTTGATAAAGCCAAGCTAAATCTGGAAAGAGGAGAAGAGCTGGATAAGCACATGAAGAAAACCTTCAAAAAAGAAGAAACTGAAACAAGAAATATTTTTATATAGATGGGCTAATATTATAGCCTTGCCAGCTGCTTTGACAGAAGAAATGAGATAGCTTAATATTTGTGTGCACTCTATCCCTGAACAAACAGTGCCAATAACTCCAGTCCTTAGAAAAAAATGATTTACAGTATCTCTTGAAAAGGTTCAAGGGAAAGAAGAATAAACCGAAAACCAAACACTACTCTCTCTCTGGGCCTACCTGAACAGGTTCTAAAATTCTAAATATAAGTTTTGGGGGCTCACACGTCTACTCATAGCTCAAAGAGACAAGTGCCTCAAACACCAAAAATTTTTAACTCACTTCCACAACTCTGGCCACACTACCTCCATGGCACTTGAGCCTTGCCCCAAAACCAAGGCTGCTACGCTACCAGTAGAGAGCAGACATTAAGCATTGCCACAGGGTTACTTCCAGAGAAGTACCTGGTGTAACAGGATTCAAAAGGACACAGAAAGAGGTTTGGGGGCAGCCGCCCCTATGCTTGAATTTGGCTGCCAAATGAGAAGGTTGGGGTTTACAGACTTCAGTCCAGAACAAGAACAGACAGGCAAACGTGACGGTTTTAATGTCTGGCAGGGGAAGTGATGTCATCAGGACAGGAACTGAAAGTGACATCATTGGGCCCGGAACAGAAAGTGATGTCATCCAGGCGAAATTTCCCATTGTTAGTCTGCCGATGAAAAAGAGAAAGGATCAGAGCACCCTGCCATCCCCTGGTCTGGCATAGAATTACCTTCATTTGAGCCCTTTAGCTGCCTCCCATGCGCACGTGTGTGACACTGGACATGCTTCAGTCAGTAATACCGTCTAAATGTCCTGGGGTCATCTCCCTTGAGATCTCTCCAGTAGTCACAGGAATCCCTGTATTTTATAATCTCCATTTCATGGTTTGAGTGCACACACTATAGCGAAGAGAATGTGAGGCCTGATAAAAGCCTAGAATTAGTCTCAACCCAGGTAGTCTGATCTCCCATCACAGATGTACGGATGCGTATCAAGACCAGTGTTTCAAAAAGGAGGGTTGCAGAGTGAACAGACACACTGGGATGAAGTGGTGCTGTCATGGCAGAAGTGTGTGCTTGGCCTGTATACAATCATCTATTTGAAGCAGGACTGTGGTCACGCATTCATCTAACTGCCTCCCACTCATCATCCGCACCATGCACAGCTGCAGTGGTACCTCAGATGTGTTGAGCAGACAGAAGATTGTCAGTCTGTGGTCTTTAATGATGTAAGCAGATTCTACTTGGGTTTGACTGATAATTCCCTACAGGTCTCTCTGGGGCCTTTGTGAACGGCTACATCCATTATATATACACCTGTGACATACAAAGTCCACCCATCATCACGTTGGGTGCTATTAGCTACATTGCTCATTCACATCTAGTGTTTGTGGAGGGGACCTTGACTAGCACTATCTATATCACAGACATCATCCAACTGGTCCGGTTCCCTTCATAAAATGGGAAATGTGTTTTTCAAAGACAGTACCTGTTTATATTCCACTTGTGTAAATTGTTGCACTCTAGAATCTGTTCATCCACACTCAATGGCCAGCAAGATCACCAGACTTCTCCCGTATTGAGCATATATGGGACTGGATTGGATGAAAGGGCAATCTTATAAGACATCTCACAAGAGCAAATTCATCATCTGTATAATAGTGGGCATGCCAGAGTGTAGACGTTTATTGCAGCATAGTGAGGTTGCACCCAATATTAATATGAGTATGCGGTAACACTTGACACTCGGTGTATTGAATAAACCACCTATGGTGTGTGATCATGTTCTAACACACTCAGATTATTCTTCTGCTCGCATTTGAGTTTTGTGTTGTGACACCTACATGCTGTTCTTTTTTTACATTCTTGATACTGGTTGAATATACAGTAAAGTCCTGTGAGTAGAAGACAAAGAAGAGATGGGGTGACACTGGCTACTCCTCTTAATGTTGGTGGTTTTTTAAACTTCTATTCATGATAGGTAAGCACCAGAGGTGTCAACAATGCTCTTTTATGGTGCAAGGACAGGATGAGGTGGGTGTGAAGTTGGGGCTTGGATGACAGCACATATTCTCTGTGACCTTTTGGTGGAAAGATAAGTAAGATGCCATGCAAGTAACATGTCCTTCCTTTGTGTACCTCATACATCATGTCCTGAAGGAGACAGACTTTACATGTCCTTGGAAGTGTCCTGTGAAGTGCCTGTTGGACAAACTGTTGACTCAGAAAGTTGTCTTCTGAGATTGTGTGGCTTTGGAACTACCAGATCTGTTCCTGTGAGACATTTCTTCAGTTTTCAAATTCCTTTTGATGGCGGAGAAAATACTGTACGCACTGACCTTTGGTTTCTTTTTCATTTCTTTTAAGGAAATACCTGCTTATCATGGGTAATAATGGTATTTCTATTGTCCTTTGTAAATTACCTTTTTACTTGCGATTATGACAATAATATGCATTGCAATATTGTCTAAATAAATCTTCATTGGGTCTAGCAACACAATTTGTTACAACACTGCTTTTATACAGAGAGTGTGTTTGTAAGTAATGGACTAAAGTTGGGAAACCTGCATGAATTGTTTGCATCAAATTTTAAGGCTTAATTAACTTCCATTGCAGCAGAACAGTTGTATATTGTTAATCCATTACTTGTTCCCTGAAAAAGAATTTTTTATACAGTTCTGAAAAGTACATTATTTTTCAGCTTTTGGTAACCTAAACCTTTTTTAACCACTGCCAGTTTACTACTTACCCTTGTACATTTTCAGGTTATTCATGAGACTTCAGACATGGGAAAGGTTTGGGGCAGCCACCCGTATAATATATTTCTGGCTGCAAAAGTAAAGAACTGTAAGACCAGAGTAGTTTACAAGACTGAGTCCAAAACAGAACTGAATTCCAGAGGAAGGGAGTGAGGCTTTATAGGAGGTCTGGGGGAAGTGATGTCGTCCTCGGGGCTGGAAGTGATGTCGTCTATGGGGCCGGGGCCGGAAGTGACGTGTCCCGAGTTGAGGCAGTGGTTCCTGGTGGGATTTCCAGGGAAGAGTCTGCAGGGGACTTAGAAAGAGAGTTAGTGTAACCTACCGCCACCCTGGGCAGATGTGTTACCATTATTCTTTAAGCCATTCAGCTGCCTCCTATTCGCACATGTGTGACAATATATATATAAAAAATTTTAAAAATGTAATTTGTATTGAGAAGAATTTATAGTGATACCTTTCGTATCTGAGGGCCTCTTCAAATACAGTATTTTTGGTTTTGCTATCAGGTGCGAGAATGTAGCTGTGATCTCTTTGCCAAAATATGTAAAAAGTTGGCAAGGTATCTCTGGCCAAGTGGAAGGTAGGTATGCTACAATGCCAAACGTCGCCACTGTATGTGATCGTGTTCAGCTCTGACGGGAGAGCGTTCCCCACATGTGGAGAAAAGCACGTCGCCGTGATATCTCTGCCAATGAGCAGGTACCCCCTTAAACACACGTAGCTCTGATCTCTCTCTCAAAAACGTCAAACGTTACTCCTTAACAATCTCTAGATGATAATGTCTAGCTAAGCAGAGGCAAGGTATGCTCCAACATATTGCAAGAGGTAAAATGATTCGAATTGAGGCTGGTGCATTAGTGACGATGGCTTTGCCCGGCTCCCTATGCCTGAGGACCCACTTCCCTGTCTCCTCAGCCTGCACCCTTTGTCTCGGTTTTGTGCAAATAAATCGCTACCACAAGCAAACTATGATAGAGCAATGAGAGAAGTCGCATAATCAACCAGAATGATCAAGCAAATTATAGAAAAACACCTGAATTAAATCCGTTTAGTAGTTCTCTTGTGAAAGCGGACAGATGGACATACATGCAGACAGACTAACAAGATGTTAGATTTTATATATATAGAAATGTCCTTAATGAGCAGTGCAGAATAAAACAGGCCCACAGTTAAAAATATTTGCAGTCCCCTGTCTTAATGCATTAAATTTCTACGAAAAACGTTTCATCCTATAGAAAAAAACAAACCTTGCATCTCTACTTCAAACGCAACAGTTTACAGGCTTATACTGATTAATGTTTCTGTAATTTAGAAATAAGATACCTACCTCTCAAAGTACTTTACATTGACTCACATGTCGGTCCTTCAAATGCTTTGCTACATGAGTTGTTTTTGCCCCTTTAGTTAGTATTATGTGGTAGCAAAGCTTTCATACAGGCTTGCGTGTATCCTAAGGTTTTCCATCCCTAGTTCGGACAAAGCTCAAGTTTTTCCAGATGCCACTCTGGCTGCCCTCTTTGTCAATTACGTGTGTTGGTGAAGGTCCCTCCCAGTGCTGCAATGTGGCAAACGTAATTGAAAATAGTAAGTAGGTGAAAATGGGGCTGCAACTCCATCCATGAACATTGCTAAATGTGAGGCTCAATTGTCACAAGCAGAGCGAACCAAAAGTACTTTCATAATGTAGGTGATAGAATCAATATCATGAAACATTAGAATTGAAACAGTTTCAAAAATGTTATAATCTAGATTGGTCATGGTGGTGCACATAGACACAGCAGCTTGGTGCTCCTGAAAAGTTTTCCTTTTCTGCTTGTGTTACTTTTTCTGCTACATTTTTAGAATGTAAAGTTGTAGCATATTTAGTACACTATCGTATGATACTTTGATGATTTGGCACTTCATGTTTGTAAACTCGTTGATTGCTGTCCTCTGTGATACAATGACAATAAAGTCTTCTTACTTATCGATATTTTGGTACTTTTGTCAACCCTAATACACACATATACAGACACACACAGTATAAAGTAGACTGCATATACTGTACATGAGCATACAGTATATGTTTGGGAAAGTAAAAAGGAATGGCCAAAATCTAAGGTCAGACCTCAAGTGAATCAAAACCAGAAACAGAAAGGCTCGGTTTGCAGCAGAATTCAACAAATGAGGGAACAGCAAGGAGACAAAACATACTTTAAAAACTCATGGACACCAACTCCTGTAAGAAAGGTAGAAATGGAGGATCAGCTGAGAAAGGTGATCACTGGAACCTAAGACTTGGAGTAGTTTTATCATCAATGCCATAAATTAATTTATTTCTTTTGCAGTTCATGAAAGTAGTAGGATCTGTAGACCACAATGAGGATTTACTGATGTAGACAAATGTGTTGGTACCTTTACAGCTCATTGAAAAGTCTTGTATGCCTCCTAAAAAGTGATTAAATGAAAAGCAATTGGCCCCTGTGTGCCGGCATGCCTTTGCTATGTCATCGAGTAAAGAAAAGCAAGTATGAAAAGAGATAAAATATTGTTTATTCTACAAAGATATTGTAACCATGGCTTGGACATATTTGTTGGTACCCAATAAAAGACCATAAATGATTGGATTAGCGTGATTTTTAAAACTGGCTGTGTTTTTTTAATTAGTATCACACAAGTCTCCAATCGTGCAATCAGTTATTCAGTGTACTTTAAAGGGAGAAAAGTAGTCATCCTGTTTGGTATCATCATGCATCCCACACTGAACATGGACCAGAGAAAGCAAAGGAGAGAAATGTTTGAGGATCTCAGAAAGAAAATTATAGACAAGCATGTTAAAGGCAAAGGCTACAAGACTATCTCCAAGCAGTTTTATGTTTCTGGGATAACTGTTGCAAATATTATTAAGACGTTTAAGGTCCATGGGACTGTAGTCAACCTCGATGGACATGGCTGCAAGAAGAAAATTGACCCCAGAATGGGCAGAAGGAAGGTGAGAATAGTAGACAAAAAGCAAAGGACAACTTCCAAAGAGATATAAGTTGAACTCCAAGGTCAAGGTCCGTCAGTGTCTGATCGCACCATCTGTCGATTTTTGAGTGACTGTGGGCTAAATGGAAGAATACCCATGAAGACTCCACTGTTGAAAGATGAGCATAAGAAAGCCAGACTGGAATTTGTTAAAATGCATATTGACAACCTGAAATGCTTCTGGGAGAATGTCCTTTGGATAGATGAGACAAAACTGGAGCTGTCTTTCAAAGAAAAGAACACCATACCTATTGTGAAACTCAGTTATGTTTTTGAGGCTGCTTTGCTGCAGGGAACAATGAAATCTCAAGATAATCAAAACATTCTATAACAAAACATACTTCCCAGTGCCAGACAACTCTGACTTAGTCACAGGTCATGAATCCTCCGACAGGATAGTGACCTAAAACACACAGCTAAAGGCACCCAAGAATGGCTAAAAAAAAAAAACATTGGACTATTCTGAAGTGGCCTACGGGAAGCCCTGATTTGAATCCTGTCCAACATCCATGGAAAGAACTGAAACATGCAGTCTGGAGAAGGCCCCCTTCAAACCTGACACCACTGGAGCAGATTACCCAAGAAGAGTGGGCCAAACTACCTGTGGACAGGTTCAGAAATCTCACTGAGACCTCCAAGAATCACTTCTTTGTAGGTGACGTGTCCCATCATTTTTTGTTCTCACCATTTTCATTTGTGTTATTATTTTAAATATTCTGTTGAATCCTAACTGTAAAGCAAAGCTTGATTTTTGTTAATACAAAATACAAAATAATGAATGTCAATTACTTTTGTCAGTTTCAAGTTATTTCAGAGACAATTGGGGGGGTTCTTCATTTTTCATGGAGGGGTATCAACAAATTTGTCCACATCTGTACTCAAGTTAAATTGGCCAACAACAACATTTATTTCTATTGCATGTTTTCATACAAATAGTGTAGCTCAAAGTGTTTTACAAAGTGAAGAAAGAAAAAAGAAAAATATAAAAATAATACTGAGTAACAAAGAATTAAGTAAGGTCCAATGACCAGGAGGTCAGAAAAAAAAATCTGCAGGGGTTCCAAGGCAATGAGACCACCCAGCCCCCTCTAGGCATTCTACCTAACATAAATGATCTCAATCAGTCCTCATGGTTTTCAGGCTTCACGTGGAAGAATTAGATGATGAAGGTCATGTGGACCTCTGGCCTTCCATCCATCAATGTAGGGACAGCACGGTGCCCTGATCAGGTGGAGGTGGTGCAGATTACCACCACAGAAAACTGGAAAAAGAACAGCAGAGAAAGTAAGGGTTAGTATGGATTTTGGATCCATGATAAAAATGATAATAAAATGCAAGACCAGATGAAAACATATTTATTGCACAAAATTTGAATGTTTAAGATCAAAGACACCCAATTTCAAAATCTCAAGTTTATGACGACCTCTTCCTTCTTCTCATTCCAGGTAGCATATCCCCATTTTGAAACAGAACATTAGAAGTGTGTCCACGATGTCCTCAATTAGTGTTTTAATGGCCACAGTGTCTGAATGGGATGGACCTTGGCGTGAAACTGGGCAGAGTGTGATTGGTATAAGGAGGTGTAATCCTTTATATTTAGCTTGTCTGAAACAGGTTTATGGAAAAGTCTAAACAACCACTCAGGCCTACTGAGCTTTGTTTAATTTAAATGAACACATTAATATCAGTTTGTAAGTTCTAACTGCATGTCTCTTTGAGCTTTTCAACAGCATTCTTGTTCTTCTCCCAAAGACGTGCCAGGAAAGCTGAACTGCGACTCTAAATCCACGCTGTGTGCATGTGGCTATATGCATGAGTCGGACATGCTATGGACTGGCTTCATTAAGTGGCTTTCAGATCATTTAATCGGGATGCAGGTGACAGAGCTGTTCCCCATCCAATTCTACCCTTACATTGAGTTCAGTTCAATCTGATTCCTAAACATTCAGAAGCAGTCCTTTCAACATTACTGCGAAATGAACAAGTCATTTATTGTTTATTTCCTCAAGGAATTGGGTCCCTTACAACAATTTAGTACTAAATTCTTACTGCAGATGTCATTACAGTATCTCTGGCACCCGCTCTGAATCCATTCATTCAATTACTTCACAAATCTACATTTTACTTTTGAAGCTCAGAGGGGGAAAAAAGGCCTACAAAGACAGTAATAGGCACAAGGAAGAAACAAACCTTCAACAGGGAAACATTTGATTTCAGAGCACAACAAAAAAAAAAAACTAAAAGCTTGAAGAAAAAATCTCAGTTCATACAGTATATACATTTTTGGAATGCACTGAATTTTCCCAATAGGAACTCAACATGGACATGATTCTGCTGTATGCTAAGAGAAAACATAATCATTATACTAGAAAAAATATTTTCTTCACTGCACCAAACTGTACATTTCTGAATTTTAAACACAAAATCCTAAAAAACAGAAGTCATATCCTGAAGCAGATTGTGAAATGCAGGCAAGTGAACCTGCAGTAGAATGCATTGGTCACTTTTTGTTTTACTGGAATGCTCAGACCCTTTTTTTCAGCTTAGTCCACAGTTTGAATTCACAGCACCAACACAGCATACAATGGGTGATTGTCTGTGTTAAGTCTGTGTTCTTCTTTTGAAACTCTGGCTTTCTTTCCATGTTCCAAAGATGTTCTTGTTAGGTTAGCTGGAGATTAGAAATTGGTCTGATATGTACATGTGGGGGGGCCCTTTGATGGACTGGTACCCCATCCAGGGTGTGGTTCCTGCCTTATGCCTAATATTGCCAGTATGGGTTCCACTTCTCCATGACCCTAAAGTGGAAAAGTAATTTTTGAGAATGTTAAGCTAATATATAATAGGGTTATGAAAAAACTGAGGCCTTTTATATGTAGTGTATTATTTGTTAGTCATAATCAAAAAAATAACTGAGTACTGTTTTTTTAAAGATCACAAGAAGTCATTTTTAAGGCCTTACAAAAAAATCACTTTAATACAAATGTATCCAGCAGAGGGTGTTAACTCACTGGGAATGAGTTCTTTTGTAATTGTGGCGTGTTACATAACCTGGAACTATAAAGATGTAATATAAAAAGGTGAGACCCCTCCCTTAATGATATGGCAGTAAAAAATCACATAGGAGAAATAACTTAGCTTTGTTTAATGACGGTTTACGCTGCATAACAGATGAAGGAAGCCAATGGCAAAACCCAGTTTGGGAGTGGGGGCCCGATGTGTAGAGTCTGCCATTTTCGCTGTTGGCTTCAAAGATGTGCCAGGCAATGCTCCAAGGCTTTATACTCTTTCTTCACGTGCAGGCCCCCACTTAGGTGAATCATGTAATTCCAAACAAGGCAAAAGAAGATACAGTTTTTATGGTGTCTTTGACAGACAAAAATAGTATTAAACAGTCCTCAGTCTGAATGCCCATTTCCCAGTTGTCTGTATCTGTCTTGTCTTATAAGGCTTGCCTAGCAGTTCTTATATGGTGAACCCCTGTGCTAAATCTGGCTCTGTGTCAACTGTGTATGTGAGTAGAAAAGATATGTTTGCACAGGGTACAGTGACATATTAAACTTATGCTTATTACAACAAACCAGTGAAACTATTATTCAGAACACCACATTTTATCTAGTCCCTTTCACAGTGAATATGATCACAAACTGCATTATGAAATAATTAGGAATAATGCTACATAAGGAGAGAAACTCAATAAAACCATAGAGAACAGTTGTTAAAAAGTAAAATTAGCTGTGCAGAACATTTAGTTATAATTATAAACCATGAAATTACTATTGGCTGGTGTCCCAGTGCGATTTTCCTCATCTTCTAGAGGGTTTCACCAAATGCGAGTTTCATGGTTGAGAAAGAAGTTTGTTGAATTCACTTTGATGGATTTTTTTAGGATTTTGATCAGCCACAAGTACCCAACTTCCAAGATCCGTTTATTTTATCCATTTTATTATTGCGGTAAAAGTGAAAGAGAGGAAGACTGAATGAAATTATTATCACTACAGCAGAAGGATTATCGTTAGTTGGCTTAATAGTGCAACAATTTGATGATGAAGTAATGTGACCTGGACACTGTTATGTTGCAGCCAGGTTTTATATTATGTGTATTTTTTATTATTGTTGTTTTTGTTATTGTTGAGTTATTGGCTTCCAATCCTTAATGTAATTCCTATTAGGTTTGTTTATGATTTATTATTGGTGTACTATGCTGCCATTCTCTGTGTTATGTGGGTGGAACCCCAGGAGGTGGCATCACCATGATATCACTACTGCGGGGTCCTTCCTCGGCCTTCACATTGAGGTCAGAGACAGGGTTCTGACATTGGATTATTTCGAGATGTTGGGATATTGCCACAAGTACTGTATTTTCTTTTGATTTTTTTGGTTTGTGTTTGTCTATTTGGAATGCGTTTTGGGATCTTGTTCACTTTGGATTCCCTTTTAGGCAAATGAAGTTTTGCCATTTTGTTCCCTTTTTGATTGATTCAATAAATCCTCAATTTATAAAAGCACTTTGTTTTGGATTGTCTCAACAAGCCAGATTTTTTTTGGTTACCCTCACTATTTCTGTTGACCAGTATGTAATATTTATTTCTCGTCCCTCTAATATTAAATTATGTTTTGTAATTGTATTTGTCTTTTGGAAAGCGATTATTATTATTATTATTATTATTATTATAACAACATTGATTTAGACATTTTGCCATTTTGTGTTTTTGTTGGTGACGCTTCTCCCAGTTATGGCAGGGTAGCGTGGTCCTGTGTGGCACAATGATTTCATCACTAGCATGTCAATGTAAATATGGTGCGATCAGCTTCTAGTTTCCATGATTGGATTGAATTCTTTAAAAATGAAACACTAAACTTTGCTTTGTTTCTACTTCTTTTTGTATTCTGATATTTTGCATGCCCTTTTTGATTTTGAGTTTTTTATTTTTTTTGTTTGTGTGTGTGTTTGGTTCTTCTTGTCTTTCAGGTTACGGTCCTCCTTCTGCTCACCAGTATGATTCATTTTCACGCCCCGTTACAGTCTCTCCTTTCTCACTGTTTCTAAAGAATATATATGCTATATAAATGTAATGGATTATTATTATTATTATTATTAAATCAGTACATTGAAAGATATTTCTATATTTTTTGAACTTTTAATTTTCTTTTTTCAAATTTAAATCCAGTTCCTATTTTGGGTCGGGGTAGGCTGAAGCATGCAGGTAGTAGTTGGGGGCTGGCACCCTGGGGTGAGGCAACGTCTGGACAGGATTATGAAGGTTTGGGCCTGCTCGTGAAGTTTATTAGTGGCCTTTCACCTCTTTTAACATATTTGTGTCTCCAATTCACATCACACAGGTTATCCCTATGAAGGTTGAAGATGACATTCTCAGAATGTCAACCCAGTAACATCTCAAGTCAGTATGATTTCCAGAAGTGTACTGCCTTGGTTTATGTCAGAAATAAACTGTAAAATTGCTAGGTCAAGGTTACAAAATGTCTTGAGTTGCACCAATGTTAATGCATGTGACTCAAACATAAAACATTGTGTTGATGATACATAGATGGCTGACAAAGTAAACATTTTTCAATGCAGGTGTGGTTATTGACATAGCAAAGCAATTAATATCCCATTATGTTTAAGGAAATGTACAAAAATGCTGGATATAACACTTGCTCATTGCGTTGACTACCATTGATTGACTTGAAGATCTCAGTGAATTTCCCAGAGGCCTAATTTTGGAAACGTATTGGCAGAAACGTCACTGATGAAGTCTTTTCAGATTGTTTACAGGAAGAAGCAGTTATGGTAAAGATTGCATAGTGAAATGCATCATCAGCTAAAGACGTCTCCTTGGCCATGATATCTAGTGCCATTATGAACAATCTATTGACAACTTGTCTGAGAAGAATACTCTATTCAGTGTATGGAGAATATTGCCATTATGGCATGCTAACATGAGCCTCTTATGGCCAATGTCTAAAATAACACAAACAGGGGTCTACTAAGCAATGCATAAAGACTCAATTGGTCAGATGACTCATCCTTCACCTTTTTCTCCACGCATGAGCCTCATTCCAGAAGACATTTTTAGGACCAAATATTTTCTCAACAAGCACACAGCAATTCTTCATAATCTCATTTGTCCCTGTAAAATATTTCTGTCCTCTGGAATGTGCCAGTTTTGCCCAATCAGAAGGACACTTGGGGTGAATGAATAGTTTAAAAGTTTGACGGTAGACGGTATGTTAGGATTGACTTTTTGGTTATGAACTTTACTCAATTTCTTACTCATGTTGTATTTACTGATCCTTAATTAAAAAGACATATCTCTGCCTTTCCCTGAAGGCCACTACAAAACATCAGGTCAGTGAAGCTTATTTCAATGGCCCTTAAGCCTGTTATGTATATTTTTAGTTAAGTGCCAGAAAATGCCAGAAAAAGATGTGAAGCTTTGAAAATAGTGACATTTGGTGGGTTGCAGAAATCATGGCAGCCATGAGCTCAACACAATTGATGGAAGAGGCCCACATACAAGCCCTTGTTGATTGCATGGTATCAATACTGACAGGTGCACTAAAAGCTTAAGACTGCTCTGTGTGTTCATTTTGATCTTATGATAATCATAATTATAGATATATTTATATATAATACACTACTGTGGCTGTTAGTTTGTCTGTCCAGGATTTTAAATCACCTGTAGCTTGTGAACCGTTTCACCTGTTGACCTGAAATTTGGTACACATATACTGTGTGATGTCTACTATCCATATTCGGGGTGATTATTTTAATTTTATTTTATTGTAGAATTAACTCTTGGCAGCACCCAGCTGCCTACCACCTTCGCCCGTCACTTCCTCTACCTCTTCATATCTTTAATTATTCTTGAGGCATATTGAACACTTAAGTGCCAGCTTAAGTGAAAAATTAAGAAAAACGTAGTAAGTAATCACAACACAAACAGTGGCTTAATCAGTTTTAACACAAAAAGATGCCGACGAAAGAAGAGAAGCAGCGGGCTGCTAGGGTGGAGAAAAGAAGAGCTGCTCAGCAAGCCACAAGCGCATCAATCTCTGAGCAAATGAATGCTAAACGTACGGAGAAAGATGATGACAACTATGAATGCTCAAGTCCAGTGTATTCACTGCACATTATCGTGCAGTACGCCGTTACTGGTATAATTATAACTGCCATTACAGCCGCCATAATGAGCATGGTAGTACTGTGCCACTGCTCACCTGTGCTAAGGGACGATGGTTTATCGCTCTTTACATTGCTCTTTTAGGTAGCTCACTATCCTTAGGGATAGGGATAAAGATTCCTATGTGACTTTGGCATGCCGGCCATTTTTGTAGGCTGTTTTACAGCTTTGAAGCAGCTCATTTACTTGATGGACTGCCAGGTCATACTGTGGGTGACTCAACCACAGGCTGATGCAACTCGTCATCACTATTACAATGGCAGTGTAAATAACTAGAATCTATCTGCACTCAGAGCCGACGAGCACCGGTGTAACACTATAACACTGTATAGCCCATGGCAAGTGCTCTTTACGGTGGGTCACTATCCTTGCCATTGGCACACCAGATGGAATACTGTTTATGACTTTGCAGGCTCGATGTTGTTATAGTTCTTTTATGCTTCTTTGCAGTAACCTGTTAATCAGAAGTAAGCCTCTTGGCTGTTTCTCCTTCACTTTCCTGACACTGCAAACACCTTTCCAAATCCGGACCTCAGCTCTGAGGCAGTCTCTCCATTGCTATTCTGTAACGCTTCTGTGATCGCCTAGACCTTTGCCTGTGCAGTTTTATCACCAGCCCTGCTTCCCATGGCTGAACTGTATTATGTTTCAGCCAGGGTTCACCATTCTTGTGTCTGTTTTGTTCATTTTTTTTGTTTATATTGTTGATTATTTAGGTTTTTATGTCTGTGCATTTTTATCATGCTCCCGGTGTTTGTGGGTGGTCTGTCAAGAGTTGGGCCTTCTGCCTATAACCGCAAGGAACTGCCATTGTCCCATCAGCAATGGGGGCAACGCACAGTCCTTTGTAGTTCATCTCAATGCACTTCAAATTTGTTGTTTTTTTACTATGATTTTCTGTGCCTTTGATTATTTTCTGTATTTCTGGATTTTTTTTACCTCTTTTTTGATTTTATTTGCTGGATTTACATATGGGACTTGTTTGCCTTGCATTACCTGGTCTTTGCAGGCATTCTCTGCTGTGCTTTTTATGTTTTTCAGAGCTTCACTGTTAACAGAGCCTTTCTTGAAAATAAATCTTTTATTTATAAAGATTCTGCATTGCCCTCTGTGAAACTAGCCAGGATTGACAGGATTTCTTCTTCTAGTGGACATTTTTGGGATTGTTCAGGACTTGTGTGCTTGGGAACTCTGGAGTTTCATAACAACCTGGGATCAGTGACAACTCGATCTGCCACACTTTTTCCCTGCTTCATGAAACAGTGGGTTTGTCGGTGGCCGTGCACCCAGGCCAGTGAACCACAGCACTTTCTCAGCTGTCCCCAGCCCCAACCCAAATTCCCTGCACTGATGTTGCAAATGGCTTTCCAGATCATGGATCTCAGGCTCTAGATTCTCCAGTCTTTGCTGTAACCAGTGCTTTAAGTCGGGCTGTAGGTGTTGTTTTTATCCCACGGTTGACACCAATGTAGCACCAGTGCAGAATGCCAGAATGGTTTCTTTTGCTCTATAGATGTCTTTTCTAGGTGGCTCACTATCCTTAAAAGGACGACTTGCTGTTGCTGCACTAAATGGTATACTTTTTGCAACATTGCAGGTTTACTGATTTTAGAGAAGCCCCTGCTGCTGGTGATAGAATGCCAGCTCATGCTAACAGTGACACATCCCAGGCTGATACTACCTGTAAACATCATTACAACACATTATAAGCCGCCACTGATTGATTCACAATTATGTGACAGCTTTTTCATTTTAGGAGATTTCAGCAGTGAGGGAATGTGAAAGATTAAAACTTTTCCATCAGTGTTTGGAGAATAATTGCACTAAGAGGCAAACAGAATCATAATAGGGGTTAAGGTAGGAACTGGGCAAATATTAGGGAGTTTAGAGAATGTTGCTATAGTTTGAGCCACATTATAAGTTCCAATACAAAACAATCATACTGTATAGCATGGTATATAATTTATTGTCGGATAGCAGGTTCCACACTTCTGGACTCCATAATTCATTCAATATCTTTTCTGTTAAAATATGACAAGCAGCGTCAAATCCCCTTTTACGGCATGAGGGACAAGGCAAATT
Organism: Erpetoichthys calabaricus; assembly: GCF_900747795.2. Lineage (NCBI taxonomy): Eukaryota > Metazoa > Chordata > Cladistia > Polypteriformes > Polypteridae > Erpetoichthys > Erpetoichthys calabaricus. Next base: position 28,955,014 of record NC_041401.2, read on the forward strand.
TATGAAGCAGTTAGACAGCTGCTGGGCTTCAATGACAGTCGAAGCTTCAGACATCATCAGTCACATACGTGGTAATGAAGCTTCAATACAAGGTTCTGACACTGTGTGCTTCTTTAAAGCGATGCAAGCTTTGAAGCCTTGATGTCAAATGTCCTCACACAAGATTCAATCATTCTATAAAATTTGGACTAAAAAGGATAAGATTTTACTGTATTCAGGTGGACATTTTAATGGATCCACCTAGAGCAGGGGTCCACAGTCACGGTCCTGGAGGGCCGCAGTGGCTGCAGGTTTTTATTTCAACTAGTTTCCTAATTAGAAAACAGTCCATACTGATGATGAATCTTGGTATTGAACTGTATGGCTTGTTAATGCTTGCATTCATCCAAGAGCAATTTTAATTGCACTGTAGAAGTTCCCTTCTGTGAGAACATAATCTAAGAGTTTTGTGGACTAGAACAGATTTAAACTTAATGGTCCTTCCAATTCCCCTCTCATTCCTTTCTAAACATTTTTATCACAGATACTGCATGGTAAGCACGTTAGCTGGAGAGCTGCTGGTTTATTGGTTATCTGCCTCTCATTATTAACTAATGTTTGATTAAGAAAACAAGCAACAATTAAAACTTAAATGCAGCTACTAAAATATAAACTAAGCAATTATGGTTTCTGAATGGTAACAGGCAAGAGAATTTAAATTAAGCCCCAAAAACGTATTGCTTTAGTAGCAAATAAAAGGGTTCTAATTAAGAAATTGGTTAAAGTGAAAACCTGCAGCCATAGCAGACCTCCAGGACTGTAATTGAGGACCTCTGATCTACAAAGTAACTAAAATGTGTATTTGATGAATGAAAGCACTAACAAGGCACAGAGTTAAACACCAAGTATCATTATCAGCAAGGACTGAGTTCTAATTAGGACACTGGCTGGACTAAAAACCAGTAGCCACTGTGGCCCTCCAGGACCGTGACAGAGAACCACTGACCTAGAGAAATAGTTTTCACAGAGCAGAAGTTGATACACAAAGGTATAAGAAATCAGCAACCAAAATAAATAGAAAATTTATTTTGCAAAATGCAAAAGTCAAAACCTGTGCTAAAAATAAATTGACAGAGAACGTATGGTTTTCTCAAGCTCAACAAAATGCCTTTCCTTTGAAACAACATTCAGACAATAACTAAGTAGCAGCTCACTTTTCAGTATGATAGCTGCCATGACAACACATGCATGTAACATGTACAGTACATACCCCTTTGGCACCAAAGTAACCAAACTCAAAATGGTAATAATAATACATTTTACTGTATTTATACAAGGCGCCTTTCTAAGAACTCAAGAACACCGAACAAACAATAAAGAAATAAAAAAAAACATTATAAACAACTTAAAACATCAGAAAATTAAAAAATTAAAACCAAACAAAGCCACTGTAATCATAGAGAAAAGCCATTTTAAACAGATGGGTTTTAAGTTTACATTTGAAGGTTGAAAATGATTTGATATTTCTAAGCTCAGTAGGTAGTGAGTTCCAAAGCTTGGGAGTAGAACAGCAGAATGCTCCACTCCCCATGGTGGTTAGACTGGCGAGAGGGATGGTCAGATGGATAGAGGAACAGGACCTATGGTTACGGGAGGGAATGGCAACACAAAGAAGGTTGGACAGATATGGAGGGGCAAGGTTATGAATGGCCTTAAATGTTAACAGCAGAATTTTAAAATCAATTTAAAACTTAATCGGGAGCCAATGAAGTTGCTGCAAGACCAGAGTAATATGGTGAATAGATGGGGTATGAGTAATGATGCGAGCAGCAGAATTATGGACTAGCTGAAGCTTATGGAGAGATTTATTAGAGAGGAGCAAATTGCAATAGCCCAGACGAGAAGTAACAAGACTGTGAACAAGAATGGTAGACCTAATGATATCATCAAATTTCAGACTGGATGTACCCAAGTAGCAAAAGGCAACACTTCAAATAAAAAAACACACACAATGAAGACAGCACTAAACAAAAATGTGTAATCAAGAGGGAAGGTAAAAAGCACAAGATTCAAACACCAAACTCAGGAAAAGCTCAAGAAGAGCCTGAGTGGCAGCTTTTGCAAAGCATACAATGCTAGAAGCATCTGAGTGGTCCCCTCCCAATTATGTGACTACTAGAGCAAGAGACATGGGGTACAATAGCAGGCAAAGTGAGGGGTCTGGCTTGTAGCTCCAGCCGATTTCTGACGTAATGAGCCTAGATAACGTGTTTTAAAGATTTTGCAAACTAAGAATCAAGACATGTCCATAAAAAAAAAGAAAAAAAGAAAAAGTAAACTAACTTAAACCAACTTCATATTATGTGTCTGTGAGATGAGATGCCGCATAATATGTCAGGTGGACTCCAGGTAGTTAAAAAGGGCTGTCGAAATATCTGCTATGATTTGGTACGCTGCTGTGAATCTTTAAATTCCTTAGGGGAAATCATTTATATATGTCAATGTATTCTGCATGGATAACCGCAAAAGGCAAAATTAAGCATCTCTCTATTTAACATGCCAAAGGGAATACTGTATGTGATTTTAAATAAAAAGAATCATTAAAAAGACCCACTCTTTTAGTTCCCGATTTCTTGGTCAGGTTTTATGAAAATGATGTGTTGCATTATTTTTGGAGGAATCGTGTTTCAACATGAAGACTATTACTTTGGACTCTTCTGTCACTTTTTTTTTATCTGTTTCTAAATCTAATTCAGGTGGCATGCTGAGACATATAACCCTGAGAGGTTTTAGTATATTATCATCAGAATATCAATTTTTTCTTGTTCGAGAATAAAACTCAAAGTAGCAGAGAACTGGAGTCTATCCCCTGTGTTCATGTGCGAAAGGCGTGAATCCACTGAGTAGTCTATTGGCATGAAGGAGAACAAATAACATTCATTGATCCATTTATTCAAAAATTCCTTTATTCAGTTTAAATTATTTGGTGGACCTGACCCAGGTGTACTCTAGAGAGATAATGTGCACCCCTAAGGTGGAACAGGAGGAGACACCAAACCAGACAGGTAGAGATAGGTGAGCCATGGTCACAAGGCACAAGGCAAAAAGTGCACACTGTCTGGGGTCATCAACCCCAGAACTGGAAATGTAAAACCATGTTCAGGTCCTTGCAGAGTTGGACAGTGTCTCTGAAGATGCTGATGAGGCACGCAGGCATGAGGAGCCCCAATGGGCCACCAGTCCCCAGAAAGTGAGAGATTGTGATTGTGGGGGACTCAGTTATTAGGGGGGTTGAAGTGCAGGTTTGCTCCAGAGACAGAGAGTCTCGCACAGTGTGTTGCCTTCCAGGTACACGGTTGGGAGACCTCCCTCAAAGGGTTGATAGGATCTTGGCCAGAATGGGGGGTGGATCCAGTTGTCATTGCTAGTGTAGGAACAAATGGCATAGATAAGGGCAGGCTGTCACTCCTGCGATCCAGTTCTAAAGATTTAGGCACCAGGCTGAGGAGCAGAACTGACAAGGTAGCCTTGTCTGAAATTCTCTTTGTGACACATGCCAGTCCAGGTAAGACTGAGGAGATCAGAAGGCTTAACACGTGGCTCAAATAGAAGGGTATAGGCTTATGGGGCATTGGGGTTCCTTTTGGAACAAATGGGACCTGCTCTGCCATGACAGGTTACATTTGAAGTGGAGGGGCACCAATGTATTGGGAAGGCATATGAATAAGTTGAATAAGTTAAGGATTATTTCAACTACAGAATTGGAAAGCAGGAAGATTAGGACAGGCCAGATTTAGAATTGTACATAAAGGAACAAACAATGGTGCAAAAATAAATATGCATAATAATGTAAATTCTAACTTTAGGTTTAAGTGCAAACATAAAATAAGTAACACATTAAAAATGGAAGCCAGAACTATCAAGTTGTTCTAATGTTCTAATAGGGAGCTTTTAACTATGCTAGTAGCTTTAGGGGCAAAGTGTAAGCAACCCTGGACAAGAGAATCAGTTCATCATAGAGCAAACTGGCTCTCACTGGGCCAATACAGATAAGTGGTGGACTAACACACACACACACACACACACACACACACGCACACGCACGCACCCACACACACACACACACACACACACACACACACACACACACACATATGTTAGGGGTGTGCAGAAAAGCCAGATTACCCAGAGCAAAACTCAGCCTGAAGCACAGGGAATGTGTGAACGTCATAGAGTCAGTGAGCAAGTATGGAATTTGATCCCAGAACTCTGGAACCGTAAGGCAGCAAGACTAACAACTGTGCCACTACACTGCACAACAATACAAATAAGGTTTAAAATGTTTCAGTGCTGCTGATATCTATTTCACCTTTTAAAATGACTTGCAACTTTCATTAATTGTTGGTATAGAAAGCCTGTCAGTTATCTTGGAAGCTGCCTGCAACAAAAGGAGCAAAGAAAACCAAACAGCACATTCAGTGCAATTCAGGTCAACAGTTGACCCAACACAACATTCTCAGCCTCCAGTTAATGTTCTTAGGTAATTAGCAAGGTGGCACCTGAAAGCAAATCACAGGATGTTAGGCTCCATTTGAGCTTGATGCTACAGAAATGACATAAGATCTCTAAAAACTTTGCTAAGGATAGAATCCAAGTGCATTCTTGGACTGAAGAGCTCATCCTACTCTGACAGGCTATAGCAGGGTGTCGAACTCCAGGCCTGGTGGGCCACAGTGGTTGCAGGTTTTCATTCTAACCCTTTCATTAATCATGTTTTCATTGCTAATTAACTCCCTTTCCCTTAATTTTAATAGCCCTGTTTTCGGTCCTCTGAATTGATTAGTTTCTTCATTAAATGACAGCCAAAGAGAAATCAGAAATGAGCCAACAGATGAAGAGCTAAACTGGTTATTTCAAACTCCAACCAATTTTTAATGAAAAGTCAATCCTTGCTGTTAATTAAACCCGTTATTTAATTCCATGGCTTGTTGGTGCTCTCATTCTGCCACAGCAGACATTTCCAGAACTGTTGATTTTCTGTTTTTCCTAAGAACATCATCAAAATGTTTAGGTGACCTGAGAGATCAACCTTACTAAGACCTTCACCTTTCTTTGTTTGCAGATATTGTGTGATGGGCACAGGTGAGCTAGTCATGCAGTGGCTTCTTTTGTGTCTCATTAATGTTTGGCTGCTAATTAAGGAAAAAGAGACAACAAAGTGGTCTAAGTTAATTAAAGCCGAGGCAAAAGAAGCAGAAAATTAATTAAGTAGAAATTTAGAATGAAAACCTGCAGCCACTGCGGCCCTCCAGGACTGGAGTTTGACACCCCTGGGCTAAAGGAATGAACTGCTTCAGTTATGAAAAGAGAAGGCTATGTGGAGACCTAATCAACTTCTTCTAAAGTCTCAAAGGCTTTTAGAAAACTGTACCCGTATCTATCAAGCATGTCAAAGTAGAAAAATGATCCTGAGTGACACAAATTTTGTCCTACCCTAAGGAGTAGGAGAAATAGCCTTTTAATATTATCCCTAATATAGGAAACTACTCAGAACTTCACAAGGATTTAAGAGAACTCGGTAGGAGCTGCCAGAAGATGGCATTCAGGCAGTGATCATTATGGTAAAGGCAGAATGTTTTGGTTTGGACAACAAAGAACTTGTAAGAAAATATTGATTTAGCAGTGATGCAAAAATATTCTTATCTGCGAAATGAAGGTGTTGGTAACATTACATTTTTGGCCATAATGAAAATAATACAGCTTTTCAATAGCAATGATATGGGTATGTAACAACAAACCATTTCTTGAATTTTGCCTGTAGTACTAGGGTGTTGACGTCTTGCCTGAAGAAGGGGCTTGAGTTGCCTCAAAAGCTTGCATATTGTAATCTTTTTAGTTAGCCAATAAAAGGTGTCATTTTGCTTGGCTTTTCTCTTGAATTTTGCCTCAAATTTTGAGTGCATAATAGGTAGTTTGCAGATTTATATATTCTCCCCAAAATACCAGGCATGGCAATGTTAAAGCAAGCTGCATTCATGCCCCAATTGAGGATGAGCACAGATATGTGAATCTCAAGTGATATCATAGTGTGAATAGTATCAACACACAGACGGTCATGGATGCAGACATTATTGTATTAGCCAGCATATTCCCCTAATGACAGGAGAAGCTGAATTGGTGATTGACATTGAAATGTCACACAGGTTTGCTGACTTTGTATTCCCTGTAATATATTTCGTTACACTTCACAAACCCAGGAAGATTCAGGAAGGCAAGCAGAGACTCCTAGAACACTGGATAAATAGAAGGTAAGGGGAGATTACTCGGGCATAGAGAGGTAATATACCTGACTCTGGAAAATGATCAGCGAACATGACTTCAGTAACAGTGCAAGAATAACTGTGGCTAGTTTCTACTTTACTATATGAAGGCGATTCTTCTGAAAGTACATCTATGAATCATTTATTGTTAAGTAAACATGCCTGTTATTGGGCTTAACTCTCATTTTGTGTGTGTGCCTTGGTCTTTCCATCTCATTGCTCATTATAGTTTGAGTCTTGATGTTGTTGCAAAGTAGTCCGGTTCAATGCATGACTCTACAGTACTTTATGAGAGTGGCACAAACCTTATATTTGAATGTAATAATGTCCCTTTGAAAATTATTATTATTTTTGTGGTGAAGCATTACAGTTAGTATTAGCAAACTATAAAGCTGTGGCGGACGGCCGGGGTCCTTCCCTGGCCGGGACGCCTCCACACGCCTATCCAGAGCGGTACCTCCCCAGGAGTGCTAGATGGTAGCCCCCCCTGGGTTGCAGCGGTATCTAGGGCTCCCACAGGGCTTCATGGGAGTAGGAGTTTGGTGCCGCCTATTGGAATCCATGGTTTTCTCCAGGGCCTGCTGTAGATGCTGCTGAGCCCTACAGAGCAGCTTTTCCATCACACCCAGAAGTGCTGCCAGAAATAAGTCATCAAGCACCTTGGAGCTCTTCCGGGTGCGCTATGAAAGGAGCCAGGAACCAGAGTCGGGAGGAGGGAGACGAAGCTTGCCGAGGAGGAATGGAGGAGAAAGAAGAAAGAGAAAAGAAAGGAGAGAACTGTGTGCTGTTTGGTTTGGGACTATGTTGAGCTTGTGGAAATGGGGAAAGCATTGCCCACAAGGTAAAAGAAGAATAAAAACTCTTGTATGCTTTGAACCCGTGTCCTACGCCTGCTTGTGTCAGGGCTGGCCTTTACAAAGAATTAATTTAATTTCCAATGAACCTATAAAATATCATCATGAGTGTAATTTTTGGCTTGGGTACCAATAAATTGTGATGTCATTCATTCTTATATGTGAATTCCTACTCCTCACTGGGAGAGAATGTAGGACACTTCACAACCACTTCTTGTGTGCTTCTCTGAGGTAGCACAAATTCTTACCTTAGTTAGACTTACAGTGGAATTCCTAGGGGTAATTCTGAGATGCTTAATAAATATGGGCACTGATTCATAGGAGTTCTTTCAGTGAAATTGTGAATGACATACTTGTGCTTTCAAGGCAACAATGATGATGCAGGTCTGCACACAATGACTCTTGGAAATCTGGAACAAAAGTATGGCCATGTAGTTGAAGAGAAGAAGCTTATAAAACATTTTTGAGGGAAATATTGGGAAAATTTAGAATGATGAATTGAAAGGTCTCCCCCTGTTTGGGAATTTCATTTGATCCAAGGGTGGTAACCTGGAAATTTCACAAATGAGGTCCACAGATATTTAAGGTTCCCAAGAATTAGCCTCCCTCCAATCCCTTTTCTTGTAATACCACCCTCATATATTCTGGTAAAGCTTTTCTTCTTGCATTAGTCATCGCTAGGTGTCAGCAATTGACTGAGGCTTCGTCCCAGTCCTTCCCAATGCCAGTATTTATCCCCAGTTTCTCCTAACTGTAGTTGTTTCTAAATCAACTTTTAGTTTATGACAGTCACATGATGAAAGTGATGAAAAGCCACGGGGTATAGAATTGAAGTACTTAGATGGTGGGTTCGCTTAAGCATCAGCAATCTTGCCCTTGCAGCAGCTAGTGTCTGTAGTTTCGTGTGATTGGTAAATTTTCCAACAGAGTGTAATTGCAGACTGCAGTACCTACGAGGTCAGACATGTAATTGCCCCAATATCACTCTCACCTTCAGTCACGTAACACCCATCACATTTGACTATGATTAACATTAGGGCCCCATTACACTATGGTTAAGATTAGGGTTGTAGGAGGGTTATCTGAGTCAAAGGGCATTTTGTGACTGACGTTGTGGGCATTACCTGATCTATATCATAGGTATTGCAAGCTGCAGCTAGACCCTTCTCAAATTTTCTAGCGTTCTCGTGTTTTGACCTTTCATTGTCCTTTCAATTTATGATTTTACCATTTTTGATTTTTTATACACCCACTTATGATGACTGTTTTGTTTTTTCCCTTTGAATCGTGATCTCATTTCTTTTTGCTTTTTTTTCCAAGTATGATGTCCTGGCTATTTTGGACCACCCTTATTAAAATATCCATCCATCCATCCATCCATCCATTTTCCAACCCGCTGAATCCGAACACAGGGTCACGGGGGTCTGCTGGAGCCAATCCCAGCCAACACAGGGCACAAGGCAGGGAACCAATCCCGGGCAGGGTGCCAACCCACCGCAGGACGCACACAAACACACCCACACACCAAGCACACACTAGGGCCAATTCAGAATCGCCAATCCACCTAACCTGCATGTCTTTGGACTGTGGGAGGAAACCGGAGCGCCCGGAGGAAACCCACGCAGACACGGGGAGAACATGCAAACTCCACGCAGGGTGGACCCGGGATGCGAACCTGGGTCTCCTAACTGCGAGGCAGCAGCGCTACCACTGCACCACCGTGCCGCCCCCTTATTAAAATAAGTATCAACTAATTTACTTATCATCATGTCTGCTTTTTGGTGGCTTGTCCCAATCTGTGGAGTCACTCTGGCACACAGGGTCAGTTGGGCTTAACAGAGCAGCAAAAGTTTGCATGCTTGAGAGCTGAAACATGTTTGTGGCCTTATCTGGTCTTCGCATTTCTGATGCTAAATGATCTACACAATCATTCCAATCTTCCCAATCTTTCCTTTGCAGACATCTCACTTTTAGTATTCAGCCTAGGACCTATGGATTTAAAACACCATAGATGTCAAATTTGATTCAACCTAAAGAGATGGGCTGATTCAAGGGGATTAAACTGAATGACACAATGTACTTTAAGAGCAATTCCTAAGAGTGGTCTAACTGGCCTGGGCCAAAACACCAAATTAAAGATTGTCAAACAAGTTTCAAGGGCAAACCAAAACTCGAAACATGTGCTTTATAAGAGATGGCTGGCAGCTCAACCTGGCCGGGACGCCCCTGAGATGGAAGGGGTGGGGTGTATAGCTTTTTTAGGACACTGCTTTCCCCAAGATGCTAGATGGCAGTTTCCCTGGACTGCAGCAGTGACTCTGATTCACGCAGGAGACTATGGGACTTGCAGTTTGGCAATACAGCCCTGCTTGGTACTGTGGGTGCTGCCAAGGGATGCTGTGGGAAGATGGTGGGAGAACAAATTCTCACCTAACCCAGAAGTACTAAAGAATTACAACGACGGAAGCCCCAAAGTACTTCTGGGCTGATTAAAAACCTGAATTCTCAGTCTGACCTGGAAGTGCTGGCAAGTCACGTGGGAGGAAGAACAGAAGCACTTCCGGGTCAAAGACTATTTAAAGGACTGCTGTGAACCCAGCAAGTGAGCCAGAGTCAGGTGGAGGTGGACAAAGCTTGCTGGGATGTGTGGAGGAGAAATAAGAGAGAGAATTGTGAATTGTATTGTGTTCATTTAATTGTTTATAGTGGCTGTGGTGCTTGTGGAGCACTGTAAGAAGGAAGAAACTCCATTAAAAATCTTCTTAGTGCTTTTACCTAGTGTCCTGCATGTCTTGTCTGTTGGGTTTAAGGGGCGGCAGTGCCACCTAGCGTCCACAGCTTGTTATAACCTAAAGAAGAAACATTTTTTGATAGTTGCTTAGGGATGTAGTTTTGCAACTAATTGACACTAACTTTAAACAAATGTAGATTAGGAGGATTTGAGCAAATGGAGATAAAAGAGGTGATTTTGAAAATAATGAAGGGAATTAGAATGGTACTTCTCTCTCTTCTCTCTTTTCTTCAAATAAAAAAACATAGACCTGTGGAATAAATGACCTAGTAGTGTTACATAGAGTAGGACTTTGGGACATTCAACACTTGACTTGACGTTATTTTGGAAAAATTAGGTCAATAGGACTTGTGAGGTTTGTTGGGCTGAATGGCATAATCTTGACAAAATTGTTCTGACTTGCAGCCCAATCTTAAATAGCCAACCACCATAATGTCATACATTGTTTGAAGCACTTCTCGTGTGCTTAGCATTCAAACAAAGATGCACAGTCCTGGAAAAAATCTCATAAGTCTTATATTTTGAGTATTTGCTCAGATGATGTATATACGTTATACTCATGGAGCCATCGATTTATGAAAACATTTAATCCAATTTGGGGCTGTGAGGAACTGGGGTCTACCCTGTGAAAATCACATTAGGGACTGGAATAAAACATGGATAAGGCACCAGTTTTGTTGCAGAACATTGATGGTGATATACTGTAGCTGAGCCAGAATGTTAATTCCTCATTTCGCAGTGTATCAGTAGCTTACAGACACCTATCGTCTCCTCTCTGCATAGCTAAACTCATCCACCTTACAACACCCCATTCTAGTTGTGTCACTTTGGATGTCATTCTTTATTATTAATAGATGGCCTGACTGGTTCTCCTTTCACCTTTTCAAGGCCTCAATTTAGTTTCTCCTTTCTCTGACATTTCCCTTCCTCATTTGCCCTTATTACTCGAGGGAGTAAATTAGAAATCTTCTACTGTGCAATGCTTCTATCAGGCTACACAAATCGTAAATTGAAAATTATTGTGATAGTCACCAACGGTTTCTGCTTACCCATGCTTTTATAAATTCTGATCGCTGAAGATGGTGGACTTCCACCCTTGGTAAATTATCCTGGTTGGTGCTGTCAAGAATTCAACTAGTGAACTGTGGCAAAGCTGCAGTGGGTGAGAGGGGGTGAGTCCCGCAGGGATTAATTTAAGTTTATAGAAAATCTCAAGGAAGCATGCTCATTGACAGTGAAAGAAAAGCTATCTGAAATATGGACAGGTGAGCATACTTCATTAGACCACTGAGAGCAGAGCAAACACGGCTCAGCAATCCTTACCAGCAACTGGTCAGAATATTTCAGACTATTGCAGAATTTTATTCTGATTTAGCTTCTCATGCGAGGCACTATCATTGCTTTTGGAGATTTCTTAGTAGGCACTGAAACTCACTAATGGCTTTAAAACCAATTGTCAAAGTTCAAAACAAGTCTAAAGATGAGTTTAAAAAAATCAAAGTAAAAAAATAATTAATTCTTACTTTGGACTAAAAGTCCTTTTACTAATGTCACACACACATGCTTAGGAGGCAGCATCAAGTCTCCTGCGAGGTAAACACCCCCACTCCAGGGCACTGCTGCTAATTGCCGCTACTTTTCCATCTGCTGCTCTGAGGGGCAAAGCCCTGTAGAAATCTGACCTCACTGCCGGGGTAGTTCTGCAAACCCCACTCATTCTGGGGCAGGTGCTGTTTAGACAGATGTTAAATTTCAACTCACTCAGTTTCACTACAGCCATGTATTTCCTAATCAACAATGAAATAGGAGTGTGGACCATTAGTCTGATTTCAATTTATTGCTTTTAGTCTAAAGCAGGGGTAGGCAACATCAGTTGTGGAAGGCCGCAGCAGCTGCAGGTTTTTGTTCCAACCCAATTGCTTAATTAGAAACCAATCCTTGCCAATCTCAGGAATACTTTACTGTATATACTCGCGTAGAAGTCGGGCTCTTGAAACCCAAAAAATCGATCATAAAATCAGACCCCAACTTATACGCCGTTCAAAAATGCGACACTTAATTTTTTTTTTCACATCTTCTTGCTTCCTCCAATCTTGCACCAGTTTCTTAGAGACAGCGAACTTTGTTGCAGCAGCGCACTTACCAATTTCTTTCGCCACTTCAACGACTTTTAATTTAAAACCAGATTCATATTTTCTTCTGATCAAACGCTCCATCGTAGATAAGGGATGCTCATATGATAAAGGTGTGTGAGGATGTGAGATGCAAAAAGCACAAAACAGTGCAAACGTCGCTTAGGAATAGTTTGGGTATTACCATGTGGTCACGTAGGCACAATAGAGAGACAGAGAGAGGGTTAGGAGCACACACTGATACAGCGCATTGCCGCACCACATACAAAAAAAAGGCAGTGTGGTATGTGGTTACTCTCTCAGGTGGGCGTTAGCATATCATAATCTCTTGCACGAATCGCTTGAGTTTTCCGCATTCGACTTATACGCCTGACATTATAAAATATTGGAAATTATACAGTAAAATCAAGCCCTGAATTATCTGCGGGAGAACTTAAGTATATACGGCAATTTTATGGCTTGTTAGTCTGCAATGTAATGTTCTTACAATGTAGATTTTTATCCCTTTCCAAGGGAATCATCCAAATGATTTGAAGCCTAAAATGGATAATTTTCAGTCTATCACATTTTTTTGTTAAGTGTTTTATTAAACCAAAGAGTGTATGATGTATCCACACAGGTCTAAATGGAAACAATGATGGAGAACTGCTGGCTCCTTTGTCATTTGCAACTTATTGCAAATAAGGAGCCATTAAAAACAGTGAATGCAGCTAATTGAGACTGAAATATGCAATTAAGGATGAGGAACCTTAAAAAGCAAGACCACTAAAATGTAGCAGAAACATGTTCTGCTAGTTCACCTTAAGAAACTGTAGCCACTGCGGACCTCCAGGACTGATGTTGCCTACCCCTTGTCTATAGGACCAGTTTTTTGTTTATGATACAAATTAGATTTAAGTTACTGCAATATGAGTTAGCTGGACCTAAAATAATTTGCAAAGCTTTAATTTATATACTCCTAGAAAGCAATATGATTTTGACTAATAGTCGCTTTTTTTTCCTAATGTGTGCTTTACAATATAAGCTCGGGGGTGAAGTGGCTTTCTTAGTGTGTGTTAGATAAATAAAATTTAATATGCAACGTCAGAGGCGAAGTGCCATTCTTTACTGTGTCTTTCAGAATAAAACCTCAGAAGCTAGGAAGCTTAACTTAATGTATGTCACAATTATTTTAAAGCCTAATTTTTAAAGAATACTGTCCAAATATGAAAATTTAGGCCACAAACCTCTAAGAATGATTTCTTGCATGTGTCTATAATAAAATGGGCCATTTCTTTTCAGCATTAATTGCAATGATAGTAGACAAACAATTAGTAAAATACTTGAGAATGTATTAATAATAAATTCAAAATTATATACAGTGTCAGAACAGAATATATTTATAAAAACACCAAAATACAGGCTACTAGAAATGTGAGATCATGCATTCCAGAAGATAGAACTACTTATCTTCCACTTGTAAATCCAAACCTTCTCTCTTTTATAGACAGAGATCCTATAACAAATTAGAGATTGTGGACGATTTTTGTGACTGAAGACAGAGAAGAAAATTAAAATTAGTCAAAACCTTTTATTAATACATACCAAGCAAGGGTAAAATGTCAGAGAAACACAGTCCTAGGACACCGCACTTCATCTGCCTCGAGCGCAGATGTCCTTGTTCTTTTATACCTCTCTAATCTCCTGATCGTTGACCATGTAAGCAAAAAATAGCATCCTGACTCATTGTACTTTTCCAGTTTTTGTAAAGTCATTACCCTAAAGGTATATTTTCTTGTCACACACATCATCAAAAGAAACTTCCAGAAAGTATACATGCTTTTTGTCACGCACGCCAAACACAAACAAGTTTCATCACTCTGTCCTATTTTCTATACACACATACATTTTGTTCAATTACATTTTTTTTGTTTCCACACTCCTCCCTTTTTGAACAAAAATGATGTGGGCCTATAAATTCTATTTTGAAATGGTTGATGAAAGGGAAAGGGGAGAGAAAATGGAAGAAGCTATACGAGACATGCGCTCATCATGTAGCACATATGCCCTTTCCATAGAGGCGGTAAAGTACTTAGATATTATATAGCGAAACAAAGGGATAATACAACAACCAACCAGGAGGAGGAGACAAAATGTCACAACCAAAGAAATGAAAACAGATCTTATCCATTGTCCCCAGGACCCAAAGGAGGATGCAAACCACTGATCCCAGGGATTTGTAATGCCAGAATTAGTGGAAAGTTCTTTAGAGAGAGCAGTGAGGCCTGCCAATGCACGAGTTATTGATCCATCTGGCGCGGTATTATTTGGAATATATGTACAACAAGCATCACCAAACATAGCACAAACACCTCCCTTTTCGGCAAGTAACATGTCCAAGGCTAGACGATTTTGCCAAGTCATCAGAGAAGTACGATCAAGCTGTTCATGTATACCTTCAATAGCGTCTTTGGTGAAGTTAAGGAAACGTTGCTGGTTATAATAAAGGTAATTAATCCAGTCTACATTCTTATTAATAGTAATTTGGGGTATGATAGATTCAAAACCGGCTGCGACTTGATTCCTAGCTTTAAATCTGTCTGGGACACCCCTAGGGACTCCAATAGCATCTATGTATACTCCAGGGCCATGTAAGGAGATATCAGTAGGCGTATGGAAAAGGGAGCGGGTATGTCGGAAATAAAAAAGGAGGTGTGGAATAATATGGGGAGTGAGAGGGAGGTAAGGATAGAAGTCTAAAAGGCATAGAAGTCTAAAAGGCATAACTAATTGGATTGGAGCACAGGTACCAGACCAATTAGGGGGAAAGGTGACAAATGAAAAAGTGGATGAAAGGGTAGAAATATTCATAATCCTAACAGGAGAAAAATCTGAACCAAAAGTTGGGGAGATGGGTGTGTGTGCCAGAGAATGAGGGGTGTTAGTAACAGGATTGTCAATCTTAATTAGAAATCTCCCTAAAGGGTCTGTTCCAGATACATATACCCCTAATACATAAATACCTGAGTTACAATGGTTGTCAGCACATACAATGAGAGGCATGTCCTTTTATGATAGAAAACCGATTTTTCAAACCGTATTTTTGGGCCTCAAAAGGTTGATAACCCCAGTCCTCAGTTCCAGTGTTAGCAAAAACCCATTGCCAGTTGTCGCAGTCACTTCCCCTCATACACACGTATTTGTCAGATCCGGTCCACTGGGCTTGTCGACCAGTCCCACAGTTGATAATAGAGCAGAAATCAAACTGCACTGATGTGGTGATTCCCAACGGGAAAGTCAAGGTGACCAGGGCAGTAGACAAGGGAAAAGAAAAACATAGTAGCACAGCAATCAAGGGTGCCATCTCTTGCAATGTGAGGCGTGAATCCAGGCAGGCAGTCCCTCAACTTTCACGGCGTGTGGTGTGGATAGAAGAATTTGGAATGGTCCTCTCCACCTAGGCTGATGCCAGTGTTTCCTCCGAGTATCTCGAACCAGGATCCAGGTGCCCAAACGAATTGGTAAATCCTTGGAAAGGGGGCTGGTCCTCCAGGCTTGATCAACCTGCTGGTGGATTTCCTTCAACGAGGTTCGCAAACCTGCAAGACTAGAGAGAAAATCATTGGGAGAAAAGGTTTGTTAGTGTGTTTATGAGTCCAGACTCCATCAGAGAGGGACCCTTCTTTGGACCATTTTCTCCTTTCGATATCCGTGGCTGCATTCTGTAAAGAAATAATTTAATTATCAGGGTCCTGGTCATTTCTCTGTTGGAATAAAGAAATTGGTGTGTTATTATATGCAGCCTCTTTAGCAAAGTGGTCAGCTAAATCATTCCCTTTGCTAGCAGGATCCTGTTTTCCCGTGTGAGCTTGACACCCAACAATCGCTAGCTCCGATGGTTTGGTTATAACTTCTAAAGGGATTCGATCAATTTCTGATGTTGGATGGGTTTGCCAGTACTGGTCTTAATTTGTGCTTAAAGGTTATCTATGCAATATATTTAAACGCGTCTTTTCCTTCATGCTTATTATTAACAAGGAAAACATACGTGCTTGAACCTTTATTCGTATCAAGTGTGCTGACCACTGCGTCACCATGCTCTTCCTTTATAGTACCTAAAATACACAACTTCCATTCATATCACAATTAGACACACACATTCATATCACAATTAGACACATTCCGCTTATCGCCAAAAAACTTGTCTCCCTTCTCATGTAATATTATTAAAAGAGCATTTTCCCTTCAAACTTGATCAGGGTTTAAAAGGAAAAATACTTTTGTATATTTACAAGCCTTAAACAA
This sequence comes from Erpetoichthys calabaricus, assembly GCF_900747795.2. Classification (NCBI taxonomy): domain Eukaryota; kingdom Metazoa; phylum Chordata; class Cladistia; order Polypteriformes; family Polypteridae; genus Erpetoichthys; species Erpetoichthys calabaricus. Next base: position 28,971,374 of record NC_041401.2, read on the forward strand.
AAGTGGAGACAATTCATTTGCGCTAAACCAATTACACAAATCGATAATTATCTTTTTCAGTTTTTTAGTTAGAGCTCTCCAGGACTGGTCTTAAATTCCCTTAGTTTCCATAGTGTTCCATGATCATGGCAGACTCCAAAAGCATACCTGGAATCTGTATAAATTGTTACGATCTTCCCTTCGGACAGCTGACATGCTTAAGTGAGTGCTACGAGTTCAGCTGTTTTGTGCACTTAGCTTTATGAAATTTGATTTGCTTCCAGCAGGCGGTCCCCTTGGACCACTGCGTAACTGGTTGAGGGCGCTCCATTTTTCAATTGTAGCATTTGACAAAGTACAGAGTACATTCTGATACTCATAGGGATCCCTTTTAATACACTCTATAACATACAAAATCACCCAAAGCATTTTCAACACACTTCACCCCAGTATTATTCTATATTTACACTATATTTGGAAACAATGCAGCAAAGGAAACAGAAACGAATGGACTCTGAAGAAAAGCAAGTTCAACTCTTCAGGACAAACAAACATAAAACAGCCTCTCATGATGTTAGCTGGTGTTAACACAATCCTGCTCAGCTAAACGGCGCCGGTTTCCAGATCAAGGAGACTTCGTTGGCGAACTGAGTCAGCGACAATCAAGGAAGAAAAACTTCCGTGGCGATCCAATTACGACAACAAGGACAAATCCAACTATCGAGAAACCACACGGTACGATACCACAGCAAAACCGCATTCCCAGAAAAAAGGCTACAGTCACAGAGAATATTAACTCACAAGAAAAAAGAAAAGGACAGAAGAAATTTCATGAGAACTACATCCGTGCTTGCTAATACAGCTTCTGTTGTTGCAGCCACAGCACGAAGACACGGAGGAAATGCTGCGGCCACTGGATCCAGTTTTGTTTTAGAAAAAAAATAAGTCACCGGTCTTTGTTTATCTCCATGTTGTTGCATCAGTACTGAATTCATAAATCCCTGCTTTTCGTCCACGAACAAAGTGAATGGACGAGAATGATCAGGCAAACCTAGCGCGGGCGCAGATAAAAGAGTAGTTTTGAGGTTACAGAGCCTTCTCAGCCAGTTGTTGCAACGGCTGTGCTCTTTCAGTAAAATTTAGAACCCACTGTCTGCAGTGGCTGTAATGCGATTTTACAGTTGTTTTGATTAGCTGCAGCTTAACTTTAGAAACTTTATGGCCATTGTCCCCCAAAAACATTCTGGGTATCTATTGTCCCCCAAAAACAGCAACAATTTCTGGGTATTCATTGTACAATTTTTTTTTTTTTTTCTTCTTCTGTAGCGCTACTGTATCCCGTCCGGCCAAAAGCCTTCTATCTACATACTGTATCCCGTCCGGCCAAAAGCCTTCTAAATTTTTGGGCAAGAGCTTAACCATAAACACAAAGGGCTTCTCTGTATCCCTGAGGCATGACGGTCCATGTCCATCGGCGGTACCGCGTTTGACGAGATCGGGATGTACGGCGGAGATGCCAGCCTCTGCTTCGGGAGACAAAGGATATTGGGCACGGTGCGGGCGGAAGGAGGATTTCGGGTGGATCACCAGAGGCTCACAGTGGGCTATCCTTTGAAACACTACTTTAGTTATTAAATGGTCAGGAGTATCAAAAATACCTGGAGTAACTTGTAACCAGTCTGTTCTTTCAAGGCATTTTTCCACCCATGGCCCTATTTTCTCCCATTAACAGTGTGTGATTTAGCTAAGGAAAAATGAGGCACTATGCCGCCAAGATAATATATGTGCTGTGAGCATGTAAGATGAACAGAAGCAGCTGCCTTTGTGGATGAAATAAAAACACAGTAGATGTGAAGGGTTTCGGGGCAAGTACCAGAAGTAAGGAAAGATTCTAGCCAGGTGGTGTCTACTTCTATAGGGAAGTATTGGGCAGTACAGTGTAAAATGTCAGGGGCCTGTAAATTGGGAAAAAGACAAGGGGAAAAAGAATGTAGGGCTTTGAGGAGAATGGTGTGTGGGGAAATATCTAAAGTCCATGCTGCAAAAGAGGGTTTGGGATAAGGGGTAATTTGACACAACAACTTGGGGGTTGAACAGAAAAAACAAAGCTGATTCAAAAGAAAACGATGCAGTAAGGTATGTCCGCCAGGACGTGACTGGACTTGAAGAGGTTTTGATACTTGAAGAAGATGAGGTTGTCCAGAAGCAGTAAGCACAGTAACAGTTTTGTTCGAGGTAGGGACCTTTGCCAGCAAGCGAGTGGCACCAGTATCGATTAAGAAAACAGTCTTAGTGCCATCAACGAACAATGTCAGTAAAGGATCAGTCTCTGAATTATGGGTGAGCAAAGGTAGTTGAAAAGAGTGGCTGGAGGTCCCAGTGTTTTCCTATGGCCAGTATTGTTAGTCAGGGGTGTCAGAGGAAACAGGTGGAATAAGGGGAGGTGGGGGCTGTTGCTGTCTGTGAGGGCACTCCCGACGAAAATGTCCAGTTTCACCACAGGCGTAACAAGAGTAGGAATTAACATTGGGATAAAAGGGAGAGGGAATAAAAGGATTCTTAGTGTGGTCAACAGGAGGAGCTCTAAAACCACCTCGTCCTCTTCCTCGTCCTCGTCCCCTTCCTCTAAAGCCATATCCTCGACCTTGGTCAGGAGCATTCCTGGTATAATAGTTCATCTGTGCTGCCAATAATTTGGCATGAGAGTTCGATTCGGCCTGTTCAGCATGTCGTTTGACTTCATCAAACGTGGCACTTTCCCACTCAATACAGGAAGTGCGGACTTTGTTTTGTATATCAAGGCGCAAGCCGGAAACAAAAGGTGGAACTGCAGCTCGGGTGCGGTCATCAGCATTTCCCAAGCCCGAGTGATTAGCCATAAGGTCTTGAATCCTATGTGCCCATTCATCAACTGTTTCGTCTCTCTTTTGTTTTGCAGCAGAAATAAATTCGCCTTCTCCACCTATCCCCTGTCCTCGAGTTAAAGCTGGGTTCCATACCCATGGAATGTCATTGCGGACACCCCTGCTAACAGTGGCCCATGTGGTCCCAAACTTTCGACGAAGTACCTGGGTCCATTCAGCAGCATTAGGCTTATACATGCTATCTAATTGATCAAGTTGTTCAACAAATTTTAGTCCTCCTACTTCCTTTGGATCTGGAAGTGCATTCACGACATCTTTTAGTTCTTGGATGTCCCAATTCCGATTTATCATAACTGTTGTGGGATTTTGGGGTCCAGCTGGATGGGCAGGGTTATAATGGGGATTGGGAACTTCTATTAAAGGGCAAGTAAGTGAAGGATTAGAGGAGAAAAAAGTTGGAGCTGGTTTGTGAGTGGAGGTTTGACTTCGAGTGCATTTGGAGACGGGGGGTTTGTCTAGTACAGGGTGAGTCTGTGCCTGGGGAATCATCAGGGGAAACTTCTGCTAGTTGTAGTGCAGGGGGGGACAGTCGGAATGGGGAATAGAGGAGGGGATAATAGAGGTGTCTGAGGTCGGTTCTGAGGAGGGGAAAAAAATAATAGGATAAATCTAAACCTGTTTTCTTTTCTATAAATTTTCTAGGAGACCCATTTTTACGGGGCGTCTGTTGATCCTCCGAAAATAATCCTTCCAGCACTAATGATTTTGATCCCCCTGTGCGGCGATTAACAGGCTTACTGTTATGAATTCTCATTATGTCCCCTTGCTCTCCCGGGTTCTGTATTTAATTTTCCAACTATATACTGATTTGTCTAATCCCTTGTACGTATGAATCAGCAAGGCATTAAGTGTGCCACTCACTAAACCTAAACTGTTCCCTTCTTAGTCCCAAGGGGAGACACCTAACTATCGGTCCTGTCCCAGTTCCCAGGAGAACACGGTTTTGTTGCTTATTCTGTATGTAGATTTATTTATTTCGTCCTAACAGCAATCCTGTAATCTGTGCTCTTTTCGGTTTATATTTCCATACCACCCCGTTACTCGTCCCGTTAGCCTGTCCGCTCACATCCCCGGGTTCCAGCTCAGGTGACTTCGTGTCCGATTCGGTTCAGCAGAATACTACATCAATACGTCCAGCCGAGTCTAGGATATGGGTGAGGCCAGTATCCTTTCGTCAGACCTTTCGTATGCGTCAAACTGCTTGGGTCAAGTCTCCATCACCTTAAGCAACCCGTTGAGATATGAGTATGACTAGACGGTCAACAGGAAACTCGCCCTCCCGTTATTTAGAAAATAAAAAATATTCGGAAATCCCCGGTGCTTACCCCAGCCTGGAAATGTGCAAGCTCTGTCTGGAAATCCGTTCAGTCACCGTGGATGTAGCAAAGAGGAGACCAGGGGCTCCTCACGCAAGAACTGTTTCAGGACAGGGCAGTCCTAACTTTTGCCGGAGCTGCATGCTCTGCTGCCGGATAACGGCAGTCCGCTGGTAAGACGGATCACTGAAATGGTCTCGCTGGAGGAGTCGACCGGCCGTCTCTTGCCCCACGTTGGGCGCCAAAACTGTGGACGATTTTTGTGACTGAAGACAGAGAAGAAAATTAAAATTAGTCAAAACCTTTTATTAATACATACCAAGCAAGGGTAAAATGTCAGAGAAACACAGTCCTAGGACACCGCACTTCATCTGCCTCGAGCGCAGATGTCCTTGTTCTTTTATACCTTTCTAATCTCCTGATCGTTGACCATGTAAGCAAAAAATAGCATCCTGACTCATTGTACTTTTCCAGTTTTTTGTAAAGTCATTACCCTAAAGGTATATTTTCTTGTCACACACATCATCAAAAGAAACTTCCAGAAAGTATACATGCTTTTTGTCACGCACGCCAAACACAAACAAGTTTCATCACTCTGTCCTATTTTCTATACACACATACATTTTGTTCAATTACATTTTTTTTGTTTCCACAAGATCAAAGCTCATCTAAATGGGATAAGCATGGCTATAAAATATTAAAAATAGTTAACACCATTTGCTGCCGAGAAATACAAATAGAAGGGAAAGGGACCAACACTCTGAACACCATAAAAGACAATGGTTTACCCCTGAGAAAGCAGAGCTGGTATCTTCTTCATTAATATGCTTAATTATAGAAAGATTTTTTAGAGCTATATTAACAGAAAAAGCCCCAAAAGACCAAACATGCCTATGAAGCTATTACACGTGTCATGGATATTATTAAATTAATTCCAATGAGCTCAGAAGACATAAGTCTGGTTGAAGGTACATTTGATTGACTGCTGGGAAATTTTCATCAGCTGTGATCTTGGTAAGAAAGTCCATCTTTTCCTGAAGTAAAACAGTTCTCTGCAAGGTAAAACAAATTCTTTCTTTCTTGGAGACAAAAATCAATTTCTTGTTGCTGCAGATGTAATTTCCTTGTGCCACTTGTGCTGATGTCCTACATCAGTGAGTAATGTTATAAGCATAAATAATGCATAAAAACATGGTACAGAAGTCCGAGCTAATAGGAGTTACTCAGCAAGGAGATCAGGTCTCAGCCAGATGGTGCAGGTTTACAACTGATCACAGGCAGTTGAAGGATAAGTTTGCTATTTTTCAAGCAAAACATTATTTCTTCACAAACATAAAATATACAGTATGTATTTGCCACTTGAAATTGTGTTTCTAAAGTTAATCGGTTTCTGTAAATTAAAACAAAAGATCTTGCCCAAATGGCACTTTACATTGTAGTGTACTGGGCATGTGGAAAAGCTTAAAAGCTTACCAAATACATCCAGAGAGGTTAGGAGCATGCACTGATACAGCACATTGCCGCATCCACCACATGAAAAATCAACGCAGGATCCCAGATTAGGACCCGAGTGTAGCCATCCCACGGGTGACACCTCAGCACCACACTCGTTCAGATGGAATGGAACCAGTGTGAGGTTTTTTATGGTGGCTGGAGTGCAAATTCTGCAACCAACCCCCAGGTTTTTCCCTGCAGGTTAGAGGGCCTACATGCAGGACTGGACGCAAATTAACGTCATTCCCAGGACAAAGCATTTGCAGGTTAAGGGCCTTGGCTCAAGGGCCCAACAGAGTAGAGTCACTCCTGGAGTTTACGGGATTACCAATGCAGATCTGTACCTCAGAGCCACCACTCCGCCTTATAATAACCTGCCCTATAATAGTAACACTGAACAAGTTTTATTTTTCAAAATAAACCTCATGAAGACTAATCCACTTGTTACATGCCATTGAGTCAGTGTGGACCTGCTCAATTTTTAAAAAAATTTATTTATGATTCTTTTGTATTTTGTTTCTTTTCTTATCTTAACCTGATTCTATGTTTTTTATTGTCTTGTTAATTTACCTATTTTAGCTCTTTCTTTAGCATAATCTATGATCTGTCTAAGTGTAATTATATTGTTAATTGTTTAATTTATTTGACAGAGAAAGGGTAACTCTCCAATTAGACAGCAGTGCCCAGGCGCTGTAATTAATCATCCTGGTAACACCTGGATGGCTATAAAACTTTTGTTCATTCTCACCCTCAGCTAGAGTGTTATTAAACGTGTTAGCTTGTATTTTGCTGTGTCTGTGATCCTCTTTTGAAAATGTTATTTTTTGTGGACATTAGTCATCTATTAGTTCACTTTTTGGGATTATGGCTTTTGGCCATTTATTTACATTTTGGATTTAAGGTTTTGGATCAGCTTGAATTTGGATTTTGTCCATCCATCCTCTTCCGCTTATCCGAGGTCGGGTCGCGGGGGCAGCAGCTTGAGCAGAGATGCCCAGACTTTCCTCTCCCCGGCCACTTCTTCTAAATCTTCCGGGAGAATCCCAAGGCGTTCCCAGGCCAGCCGAGAGACATAGTCCCTCCAGCGTGCCCTGGGTCTTCCCCGGGGCCTCCTCCCGGTTAGACGTGCCCGGATCACCTCACCAGGGAGGCGTCCAGGAGGCATCCTGATCAGATGCCCGAGCCACCTCATCTGACTCCTCTCGACGCAGAGGAGCAGCGGCTCTACTCTGAGCCCCTCCCGGATGACTGAACTTCTCACCCTATCTTTAAGGGAAAGCCCAGACACCCTGCGGAGGAAACTCATTTCAGCCGCTTGTATTCGCGATCTCGTTCTTTCAGTCACTACCCATAGCTCATGACCATAGGTGAGGGTAGGAACATAGATCGACTGGTAAATTGAGAGCATTTTCACCACGACAGACCGATGCAGAGCCCGCATTACTGTAGATGCCGCACCGATCCGCCTGTCGATCTCACACTTCATTCTTCCCTCACTCGTGAACAAGATTTTGTATGTTTTCAATGTTTTTTTTGATGTTTTTCAATATTTGTTTTTTGATTCTTTTAAAATATTTGAGTTTTATCATTGTTTTTTAGGCTTAATTACAACAGTTACAATGTCCATGCAGCTCTTATATTTCTCTCATTTATAATATGTTGTTCCATCCGTGGCACAGCACACATTACTGAGTTAGCCCTTCAGATTGGGGAACAGGTGATGACCTCAAATTATCAATAAGATCTGCTGGACAGTTTTCAGTCAAACTTAGTCTTTATTGTTGAAGGTTTTCAACATCTGTGTTGATTTCATTCTGAATTAGGAAATGTACATCAGAAATGGCAAACACTATAAAAGCTTCTTTCACATACTTAAAACAACTCAAACTAATTTTTATTCACTTATAAAATTAACACTGTTAAATGAGACTCTTGGGCTCAAGATCACCACTCATGTAGAAAATGGATAGATGGCATCACTTTAAATATATTTGATCATAAAACATTTATATTTAACTAGCTGTGTAAGCCCGTGCTGTAAAAATCCAGGGCTCCTAGAAACTATTGAAATCATCAGAAAAAAAATTGAAATGCAGAGTCGGCAGTTTCGTTTTGTGGACTTGTTCACCCCCCCCAAAGTCTATCAGCGGCTAAACGAGTTTCTTTCTCATTTGTCTTTCCTCTGAGGTTTCACTTTGGCAACATAGTTGCTTTCTTTCAGCTTCATGCTGTAGCCTTGTACTTCTTTCTTCTTCTGACTCGTTAACTTGGGGCTGCCTTGTTGGCTCTTTAAGCTTCATGCTATAGCCTCGCACTTCTGGGCCTGACAGACAGACACACACACTTCGACACTTAGACATTTATATATAAGATAAGGTTTGAGCTCTTATATGAACTTAGTCTTTTGCTTTCTAAAAATCATTTTAAGGTGATTATTTTTATGAACATGATAGAAGCTCTTGTCGATTACTGATTTCACTATTTGATTTTAACACGTACTTTTTTATTATCATTTTACTGTTATATTAGTGACATGTTTTGACACAATTTTGTTTGACACTGGTCTGAAGTCACCACGGTTTTCTGTGCATATTTTCATGGGCTGCTGCCATGCTGTTTATGGTAATGGCATCAGTCATGTCATCTTTTTGAAATGCAACATGTGATATCAGCATGCCGTCTCTTTAAAATATGGTGGTGCCCTAGTAAACATGTCCAAACATTTTGACTACCCTTTGAATAATTTTATAATTAAAAATAAATTCTTAATTCATTTCTGGCTGAGACATTTCCTTTGTCTATAAACTTCTATTTTTGGTTTGTGTTTTGCATTAAATATATTAAAAAAATCTTGCATTTATTAAAAGTTTAAATTATTCCCTTTGATATTAAATTATGGGTAGCAATTAAAAATTGAATTGCTTTGTCTATTAATAAAGGCCATAATTGAATTATTTATTTTTTTATTGAGTTCTTTGCACTAAGTTGGCTGGGAGCCATTAGCAGTATTCAAAATTTGTATTTGACATAGAAATTATTTCTAATTATGCCCAGAATTCTGTGCAAACAGTATGGGACATGATATGCTGCAGGCAAGGTGGTATTGGAGAAGAGGAAACAAACAACTTCAGTGTTATTCAGCTTTTGTAATAAAGCCGGTGAATTCCCAGATCCACAACAAAATGAACTCTGGTAGACACAGAGCAGCTTGCATCCCAGTATATCCTTAAGCAATTTAATAGCATACAGTCAGAAACTGTCCAGTATAGTAGCCATTATGTACTGGAATTGATATGATATTGGTATTGATGTGATATTATTCAGACATTTGGGTTGTAATATAGAGATTATTGGGATTTCTCAATGTATTCTAAAGTATTACAAATTTTATTATGATTCTGAAATATGTGTTCCATTTTATTTGACTGATTTGTTGCAGGTGCAGGCAAAAGTTTATCAACCTATAAAATCTTTGACTCTGTTCATCCCACTTAAATCCATTTTTTTCCAAGTATCTCAGCAGTCTCTAAAGTGAGACTTGAAATGTACAGTTTAAAGTACACAACTCACATACAGACACGGTCTGAGTTTGAAATCTGGGTGATTTTTTTAGGAGGTGAGCCTTTATGCTTGCAGCAGGACTGTTACCCAATAACTGAAAACAGAATGCTTAACATCTAAAATGTTTCTGAATATTAATGGTTGCACATTTCAAATTCTGCTACATACATCTATGTTGCCAAATGTGGTGCCTTTTATTACACCACAAGCATGCTGTTTTCACAATATATTACTGTATTTCATAAATTTTCATACACCAGCAATATGTGCTGAAAGCTGTTTGGTTCTCAAGTAATGATAAACATTTCACGTTCACCATTAAAAACACCATCTTGTAATGCTCTATGTGCCTTTTTCAGGGTATTTCCTTTTGCTCACCACAAGAATTTCGATTGGTCCTGGGGGTAGCTCTGCTGCTTCATACCTATCAAGTCCTCAGACAGACAGGTAAATAGATAGATAGGACATGAAATGCACTACATAAAACAGACAGTCCTGAGTTTCGTCTACTTTATTAGATTTACTTACATGGTCTGAAAATTGTGCCTTCTAGCACAGCTTTGTATGTGAAAAAATTTCTTTGACTTCACTGGTATTGTTAAAAAAAGGCTGCTATGTATTTTTCCCAAGCATAGACCTGAAACTCCTACACAAAATGTGTTTTTAAAACAGGCAGCAAAATGTAATCAAAAATCAATATGATTTGGACCCTCAGGAATAAAAAAAGAAACAGCCGCCTAATGTGCTAATGAATCAATAAAAAAACATGTGCTGCTATAGTGACTGGTTTCAATAAATAGTTTGCAGTACAAAGTGTGTGATCACCCACAACATCTGAATTAGCCAGGTAGGCCATGCTGGTGGTAGGCTGACACCTTTGATAATACAGAATGATAGTTTATCCTCTTTAATTTTATTCTTAGTCACCTTGGGAATAAGAGCATTGCTTGTTGAAAGTTCAGCTATTAGTGTAGCGTTGAAGCCTGATGCACCAGCCTGCAATTCACCAACTCTAAAGCCACTTAGGACTTGCTAGGTCAAACACATTGTGCACCTTGCCTTGAAATGCTTTCTAAAGCTATTTTTTTATTCGGGCAGAAAATAAAATGAAAACAGCTGCACGTCGCAGAAGCTGATTACCATCTGCTGTTCTATTCACAAATACTGTGTCCATAACAGCAATTATAAAAACAAGATAAATCATCTATCCATTATCAGACCCATTTAACTGATTCAAGGTTGTAGGGACACAAGCCTTTCTCAGCTCCACAAGGTTTAAGTCACAGGCCAGCTCTTAATGGGTCACTTAATGGGTATACTTACAATCTCTAACATGGAGCCATTTTACAGTTACCAAATAATTTAACCTGCATGCCACCGTGCAGAGAGATGCAGAATGTGTAAGTTCCACATATTAACCAACCTGGAATTCGCCCACAGGACTCTGGATTTGTGAGACTTTAGCCCTGACCACTGAGCTGACCTAACAAAATCATTATTTTTTATGTAACTGTACACATCCATACATTGTTTTCTGTACCTGATAATCCTAATTGTAGGGCCACCAGGAGTTAGAGGTTATCTTGAAAGCATAAGGCACAAGGCAGGAGCCACCTCTGCTTGATCTGCTGTACATCATAGGGTTATTAACACAATAAGAAGTGGGAGCAACCTCTGCCCCCTTAGTAATGGCAGGGGTGTATGGAAAAAAATGGTGTCATATAAACAAATGATATACTAACTTAAAGCATTAAAGAGAAACTATAAAGAAAAAAAAAACACCTAAACCATTCTTGGCCTGCCAATACCTATACTGTCTCTACCCATCCAGTGGTGGAAGGGGGCTGGTCTTGTCCACCTGTTCACCTCTTGTGTACCGTCAAGCATTCTCTTTCACCATTTAGTGTCCCCAAGCTGCCACATGTTAACCAGGAGCCTTTGCAATCTCAACTCTCTGTAACTAAATTTGTTCTTCAGGCACAGGGTTTGGGCACTTTCACATGTACTGGATTACCTGGCGGCTGGCATCCTAAGGAAAATTTACAGCCTGTGGCACCTTTTCATGATAACCACCGTTTTTCTCCCTCTCAAACGTAAGCAGCTTTCAATGTCTGGAAAACATTCGGGATTAAATCGCTTAGAGACCTGTACATAGACAACATCTTCACATCCTATGAACAATTATACTCCAAATTTATCCTTTCAGCAACACATTTCTTTCACTACATCCAAATTAGAAACTTTGTTAAACAAAACCTGCCCGACTTTCCTCACCTACCACCTACTTCTACTTCGGAAAAAATATTGATCAGTCCTGAGGACTCAGGCAGCATTTCTCTAACATATAAAAACATTTTAAAGTCCCTTCCTTTCAAAGAGCCCAGAGTACAGTGGGAAAAGGATCTCTCACTCTACATCTCAGAAAAGGAGTGGAGGGCAGCAATGCAGAGAATTCATTTGAGCTCCATATGTGCAAAGCATACAATTATTCAACTTAAAATCATCTATCGAGCACATCTCTCTCTTTTAAAATTGTCCAAAATGTTTCCAGGGCAAGATCCAACCTGCGAATGTTGCAATCAAGCTCCAGCCTCATTGGTTCACATGTTTTGGGCCTTCACCAAATTAACATCAATTTTGGACCAAAATCTTTAAATATCTTTCAGACAGCCTTGGTGTCACAATCCCTCCTAATCCACTAACAGTTGTGTTTGGTGGGCTCACAGAGGGGCTTAAAGTGGAGAAGGACAAACAAACTGTGATTGCCTTTACTACACTATTGGCACGTAGACTTATCTTGCTCAACTGGAAGAATCCTATCTCACCTCATTTCAGTCATTGAGTAACTGATGGTATATGCTGCTTGAAATTGGAAAAAATTAAATACTCACTAGAGGATCTATGCAAAACTTTTTTAAAACCTGGCAGGATCTAATTAATAATATTTTAGAATAAATATTTAAATGGAGGAAGCAGATTCTCTTCCCTTATTTATCCTATTTATTTACTTACTTATCTTTTCTATTATTAAAGTTTCACTATGTTGGCCTAGCTCTCTTTCTCATGGGTGGGGGTTGACTTGATTTAAACCTAGTTTTTTTAAATTTGACTTGCTTGTATTAAATGTTGTTTGATTTTAATAAATTCAATAAAATTAAAAAAAAAGAAAATTATGGACTGCAGCTTTTTCTTTCTTTCTCCTGCAATGAGGCTCCTGCCTGCTGCCCTGCTGAGCCATTATTTCAGGAACCTTCTATTGGCCTTTGTCTTACTGTACTAGTAGGATCTTTGCTTTTGTAGATGCAGTACACTCTCTGTCTCATATGGAGGTGCTTTGTGGGCATTTGTTCTACCTTTTCACACATGTGTGGAATATCTCATGAAAAGGAGAAATCTAGTTTCTCAAGCAATTTCATTTACATCTTACAGGTTTTGGATTTGACATTTGGTTGCATAATGATCTTCAGTTCAGTTTACCCTTCTGTTTTTGCCATGTATCATTTGTTTAATCAAGTTTACAGAACTCTGATAAGTTTGACCAGTTTATTCCAAACCCATTCATTCAGAGCAGGGTCTTGGGGAAACTGGAGCTTATCCCAGCAAGCACTGGGTGCATGGCAAGAACAAACCGCACAGAGTATCAATCCACTTAACCTGTATGTTTTTTGGACTATTGAAAAAAACTAGTACAACCAGAGGAAACCTAAATGGACATGGGGAGGACATGCAGACTCCACACAGGGAGCACCCTAGGCTTGAACTTCAGACTCCTTGTGGCGAGACAGCTGTATCACTGTGTCAGACAAATTCATATCATTAAATTTCTCTGTCACACATTCCTTCAGAAACCACTGTTTTAATTGTGTATTTGTTTAAAATGATTCCAAACTGGAACCACACAATTAAGTCAGGTCAGGTCAGGTTGGGGAGCATGCCCTGGTACAGTACGTTGCCACACCTACCACACAACGAAACAGCTAAGGACCCCAGTTGGCAACCCTTCAGGCAGACTTGCAGTCCAGTCCCACCCTCCAGAAACGACCATCTATCTGCCGCAGCCATGTGTTATGTTGGCGCCCCCTTGGCCTGGTTCAGCTACTCGGGTCCTCAGCAATGAGGCCCTTGAAGAATCGCACCACATGGCCATAGTGCCATAACTGATGCTCTCTCACAATACAGTTAATATGTCTCATTTGGGACTCTGTGAGCAATTGCTCATTGGACACAAAGCCAAATCTGTGGTAGCCAAGGAATCTCTGAAGAGATCGAAGGAGTTCAGTCTTCATTTCAAGTCACTGGATAGATTCCATGTCTTGCAACGATATAGCAACATAGGAAGCACCAGGACTCTAAAGACTTGGACCTTCGACCTTTTGCAAAGATATCGGGAGCACCACAAAACCTTTTCCAGTGACCTCATCACCTCCCATGCTTTCCCAATCCAGCTACACAATGAAGGAAAAAATATATAGTTGGAAATTTTCATGAAAGTTATATTTATAGATAGTGATTTGAATTGTTTGCCTTTTATGTGTTGTCATTGTTGAATTGACATGCACTAATAGCATAGCCTATATGATATGGGGTGCCACATATGGTCTCCTTTTAGGTCTGAGAAGTTGTTGTACTGTGGTAATGGTAATGAAGACTATGGTAATGAAGAGAAATATATTAATGGGTGTTGTGATCTTGCCATTTTAATGGAGAATTCATAAATATATAAAAACAATATATTTATATGTATGACTCAATATAATTTTTTTTACCTTTTAAGGAGGGGAGTTTGAGTGGAATAATACAACTTTCACGGCACAATGCTAGGTCTTAAGGTGAGCAGAGGGGGACCAGAAACCTCTTGTAGAGCAGAAGAGTAAGAACTAGATTGGTCATCATATTCAGTATAAGTATGGACTGTAACATCAGAGCCTCATGATGCTTCTGGATGTTAAACAAAAGGAGTCAGAAAAATAAGCACTGGGATAACTGGCTTGTAGCAGCCACACTTTCATACCAGATTTTCTTTTTGATCTGTTCTTCCTATCATTGTGAAGCAGCAAAAACCAAATGGACTGATCACCAGTAATAACGTGATCTGGGCTTTGACCACCACGAAACAGGTTACTTTAAACTCACTGATAATGTCTCGTCACAATAGCAATCCTGTTAAGTACAATAGGAACCTGAGGCTGCAAGTTTTAATGTTCACGTAGCTGAGTCCCCCAGTTTCACCGTTTGTCTGAGCTTCAGCAAATCTCATGCCCTTAAAGAATCGGGTCACCCTAGCACAATGATATTTACTTTTGAATTCTGTAGGTGAAAAAAAATACTTCATATTAATGCCTACAGAACCTTATTCCCAGTACTGAAACTTTTTGCATATCATTTTGCAAATGTACTATGTTATTTTACAACGACATTGCCTTCTGCTGCTAGTAACATCGTGCAAGCACTTCATTTGTCTGGTGACCGCAATTGATTGAGAGATTAAGCACGCACACAGCATTCAATCAAATGACAAGAAGTGAAAAAATGTTGCAGGTGTAAATTTAGTTTTAATCAGGTTAATGTTTAGTAAATTTAGTAAAAATGTTATAAATAAGGCAAAATGGTAGCACAGAGCTAACATTCCTGCCTTACAGTGCTGGGGTCTGCACCTGTTTTAACACTGAACACTGGAAATGTATCCATAACACTTCTCAATTACCAAAAAATGTTTAGTTCTTCATGTGCTGTGATGTAAATAACCTCTGTCCCCTTTTTCCATCTCTGACTTGAAACCTCCAGATATTAGACATATGAACACTATTTCAAAATATTTCTAGAAAATTACCTGGATTAATATTAAGAAGATACTTATAGCTTTCAGTTTACTCATTTGCACGTACCATTTTTTGACTAGTTGTGCAATAGAGCCCTGTGACGGACTGGCATACTGTCCACCATGCACATCTTCTTCTTGCCTTATGCCAAGTGCTACTGTGATAATTTGTGGTTTCCTTTGACCCTAAATTGAATGCACTAAGTGTACTATTAATACGTTTTTCAGATTTCTTGTCATTTGATTTCAGTTCTTGTCACTTGCTATGCACATGCTTAACCTCTCCATTAACAGGTGTCACAAGATGACCAGAGCATGTGTATGAATGATGAGATGGACTGTAGCAGTAATGTCTTTGTGAAATTACACAATACTTTTGTGAAATAATACAATAACTATTGTGAAATAATAATCTTTTTTGAGTAGCAGGAATATCTTCTGTAAAAGCCATTCTGTACTGCATCTTTCTTACTGACCTGCAGAGTGGTGGTGTCCTGCTGTACTCTCCACTCTGTGGTTCACTCATCAAGGAAATTAATTCAGTCCTAATCAATGAAGAATCCAATTAATTTGTCACTAAAACAGGCACACTTGCAAAGGAAATCAGTCCCAAGTGTGATGTACTCTATCTCTTTGTTAACCCTTTGTGCTTAATCACTACAAAGGCAAAAAACAGAAATTTCTTGTCTACTTTTTTTTTGCTTCAATGTTGTAACAAATAACAAAAATATCAAAAGTACTTCAATAATTTGTTATGCATAATGTGTTATTTAACCATTATGAAGGCCACTTGATAATTTAGACATCATCATTCACATGGCAGGAACTAACTCTGAATAAGAACATGGAAATTATTTTTTAAATACAAGAACATAACATTTTTAGACCTGCGTAGTCCAATCTAGAATTATTGAAAAGGAAAGGAGGCTGGAGCCTGTCCCAGTAGTATAGGTTTAAAGGCAACATCCAAATCTATGTAGGATGCCAGAATTGTTTTTTTTTGTAATAGAACAAACTCTATAATTTGTAGAGTTGAAGGTTATGGGAATGGTCAACACCTACTGTCATGGAAAATCACTCTGTAAATAAATGACAGTTGAGAATCACTATTTTAAAGGCATCTACAGATAAATGTCTTTTATTTGAACAAGCTTGAAGGAATCAGCAGAGTGCACATTATTAGTTCACTAAAGCTGACTGACTAAAATAGCAAAGCAGTGTCTAAAATAAGGTAGGTCCATTTATATAACATGGTTAAAAATATTTCAATTTACACCAATCAGCACACAAATAAATGGTATATTCTAATAATATACCTATGTCTTAATACTACTTAAAGGTCCCAGAATAGTTAACAAATTAGAGGTCTTTAGCACACATACATTTATCTGTAAAGGAAAGCTTTTTATTTATTATTTCTTTAGAAACTTTATATTATATATACAGTATATATTATCTCATTGTTCTCTTGATGACTGCTCAAGTGCAGAATATCTTGGTTACACAGGAAAGTGACACCCACATTCACTGATTCACACAGATGTGATAAAACACTTGCTACACTATCTTGACATGGCAGGGACCAAATCTGGACAGCAGAAAAAAATTTATTTATTCAATGAATGAGTATTTTAGGAAATATAATTATTAAAGGGGTCTTTTGACTCTGATGAATAATTTATGTATTATAGTTGTACATATTAATTAATAAAATAACCATAGACAAGTAAAACTGACAGAAGAAACCTGGTGCAATATAAACTGCATTTCAACTGAGGATTTCCTATTTTTTCTGTGCTGCTCTGTGCCATCTGCTTTGCAAATTCACTCACTTTTAAAAGGGCTACATTTGATCTCAGTGTCAAAGAGGACTGGTGTCAAGCCTGGCAGTTTGGAACACTAGACAGAAACTAACTTTGGGCGAAGTCAATGTCAATGTTTTTATTTAGTCACGTTTACATTAAAAAACATGAAATTTGTTTTCTCAGCTGCATCCGATAACACATAAAAATAAAACACATAGACAAACGGGTTAAAAGTTACGCAAAAGCTCTGCGACATTTACATCACTTGAAAAAGAAAAAAACAGTAATTTGTTAACTGCTTCTAACAATATAACAGGAAGTTTTTTTTTTTACCTAAAACAATTTACACAATACATATGAAAAATTCAATACCCCTAGAATTGTATCATCTTTGATATTCATTATTAAAAAGCCGCAGGTATGGACACTTCTGCACTCTGTCGTGGCGACTCGAGTTCTAACGCGAAAACCAAAGTGTCAATTTTGTCGTACACTTCATACAGTATTTTGCACGTTCCAATAAAGCGGGACACTACCCCGCGCATGATCTGTGTGACGGGGACTCACTGTGGTAAGCGTCGCGCAGAACTACATATCGTTGCCACAGCAACAGTCACTAGCCGGCAAACATTGAAACACGCCGCACACTCATGAAGCGACGCGCTGCCTCCTTTTCTTTGGGGAATGCAGAAGGGCAGGGTAAGGCAGAATGATGCAGTGCTGCCGTCTCAGAGACAAAAACAAGTCAGCTGATAGAATGCGGCGTGCGCGAAGACTTGTGACTTTTAAATTTAAGAGATTTTGGATTTTTGCAGGAGAGTTTGCGTAGTAGCCCTTCCAAAAGTTGTACAATTTACGACTGCAATGAAAGAGCACGAGTAAATCGATGGATACGACTGAAATATATTTAAAAAAATCACTTATTAAATTAATTTTAACCGATTCAACAACTGGAATATCACATTATTGTGTATTTAATCACCCGTTGTTTATCACGTTCCGTAACCCTCTGTTGGAATGAGCAGATTTTAGCATGTTATGCTTTCCATATCAGAGTTATACGCACAATGTGAAGAAACAGCTGAAACGGTTTTTTTTTCAATAACAACACTAAAAATAGACCTAAAGTACTGAAACGGTGTACCATCCGTATTGTAATTAAACTTAAGGTTAGCTGCCTGCTGTGCGTTAGTGAGTGCACATCTCTTAGACGAGATTCTGGGTGCTTGATTACTTTATAGAAGGCCCACCTTGGAGAGGGAAGCAAAAGGATAAATCAGTGGATACTGGATGTGAAAGAATGGATGGAGAAAAACAGGGACGAGAATAGCAGGAGGGCGATATACTGTATATAGGTTGTAACTGTGACTAACTGTGCTAATTTTAAGGTGTGCCCGGAACCATCGGGCCGACAAGAGGGAAACAGCGGTACGGTCTGCATTGTATTAATAAGAGTATCCAAATATATATCCATCCATCCATTATCCAACCCGCTATATACTAACCAAGGGTCACAGGAGCCAATCCCAGCCAACATAGGGCGCAAGGCAGGAAACAAACCCTGGGCAGGGCGCCAGCCCACCGCAGCGCGCACACACACACAAACACACACACACCACACACAATTTAGAATCGCCAATGCACCTAACCTGTATGTCTTTGGACTGTGGGAGGAAACCGGAGTACCCGGAGCACGTAGACACGGGGAGAACATGCATACTTCACATACTTTGGGAAGCGAAACCGGGTCTCTTAACTGCGAGGCAGCAGCGCTACTCACTGCGCCACCGTGCCGCCCTATGTATATAACATCGCAACGCCGTCAGAAGAAAGGACTCACTATCATTGATCTATACGCATACTAAACCAACAGGACATACATTTAACTGGGACAATGTACAAGTAAAATTCAAGGCCAGTACTAAAAGTGCCAGAGAGCTGGCCGAATCCTGGTTATCAAATGAGAAATGAGAATCCAGCATATGCAAACGTAAGAAGAACATATTCATAATAAACAAGACTTTACAAACCCCAACCGTAATTTTTTGCGGTATTCAGTTTCAGCTTTACAGTGTTTGACATCTTGCCTGAAGAAGGGGCCTGAGCTGCCTCGAAAGCTTGCATATTGTAATCTTTTTAGTTAGCCAATAAAAGGTGTCGTTTTGCTTGACTTCACATTAAATCCATAATGGTTAACACGGTACAACACCCTACTACTAACAGTGTTTGAATAAAAATGATAAGGCGGTCGCCGAGTGCGAAAGTTTGTCTTACTCTCAATACATTATTTTATTAGCCAAACGATTATGACGCCCCCTGTGATTCATATTCATCTTTAAAAGGAATTCGTTAAATCGCTGCATCTCTAGACAAAGTTAATTTTTACTAATGCAGTCCTAAAAACTGTTAAAGATACTTAACTCACTTCTAAAGAATACTTGACCAATACATCGCAGTAGACTCCTATGTTAAATAGGACAAGTGACGAAACTGAGATACCCGCTACACTGACGAAAAGCGCCCCAGGTTTATTATTTTGACTGAAATTACAAACAAAACGAACATAGTCCTGAATACAAGTTTAAAGTGTCATTATTAAAATAAAGTTGTCATTTCCATTTTTCTTCTTTTTTTCGAAAGTTTCGAGAATCCGTCGGGAAGCCTGTCGCTGCTGTTACGTGTTGAAACGAAACGAGGCGGCGTTGACGTGGCGCACACCGATTGGTTTCACACGTGGCACACACCTTCGCTGGTCTTTACTCAGCCCGCCTAAAGTTGATACCCAAACGAAGTACACGCTCTTATTACAGACAGTGCTGATAACATCAATTATAAAAACATGAATAAAAAAACAGGCGAAAAGAACTCTTTCTACTGTACTTCTTTCACATCTTCACAAAGAGTAAGTGTATCATTTTCTCTCATTTAAGTTTGATATGAGTGATGTAAAAGTAACAACACTAGCACTCTTCTATGTAGTAACCAAGCTGTCTGTTTCATATATTAGAAAAGTGATATACAGTAAGTATTATAAAAAACGCCTTCCTGCAGTTATGGCTACTGGAAACGCCATGTAAAACAGCAGACAACACCTGGAGATAAGCCACTATTCTTGTGCTGTTCTTTAAATCACATTATCCGCTCACATGGCGGAGTTTATGGGGTGACCACATGCGACACTAACATACACTTCTTTGAAATGTTTAAGAGAAATGGATGAAAAGAGATGGGTCTAACTGCAGCCCGCAATATCTATGATGTAGGTCAGTTAATGTCCACAATGTCAGTCATGAACTACCCTTTGAGTCTGTTAACCCTTTAACAACCCTAATCTTAACTATAGTGTAACCGGGCATGCAATGGCCATTTTGTGACTAAGGTTGTAGGTGTTCCATGTTGGGACGTTACGTGATTGACCTCATAGGTACTGTGGTCTGCAATTATACTGTGTTGGATGAAATGGGCAAAATATGGACATAGATAGATAGATAGAACTCTTTGTCCTGAGGGGTAAATTTGGTTTTTCACAGAAACTCTTTAACATCAGGCATCCTTCAACAGCTGCAATAAGATGCTGCAGATGTTCTATCAGATGGTTGTGGTGCGCGCCCTCTTCTACGCGGTGGTGTGCTGGGGAGGCAGCATAAAGAAGAGGGACGCCTCACGCCTGGACAAACTGGTGAGGAAGGCAGGCTGTATTGTACGCACGGAGCTGGACAGTTTGATATCCGTGGCAGAGCGATGGGCGCTGAGCAGGCTCCTGTCAATCATGGAGAATCCACTGCATCCACTAAACAGTGTCATCTCCAGACAGAGGAGCAGCTTCAGCGACAGACTGCTGTCAATGTCCTGCTCCACTGACAGACTGAGGAGATCGTTCCTCCCCCACACTATGTGACTCTTCAATTCCACCCAGGGAAGGGGTAAATTTTAACATTATACAAAGTTACTGTCTGTTATACCTGCATTTTTATCATTCTTTAATTTAATATTGTTTTTTATCAGTGTGCTGCTGCTGGAGTATGTGAATTTCCCCTTAGGATTAATAAAGTATCTATCTATCTATCTATCTATCTATCTATCTATCTATCTATCTATCTATCTATCTATCTATCTATCTATCTATCTATCTATCTATCTATCTATCTATCTAAATTAAGACAAATATGTAAATCTTACATATATAGTGACTGGGTTGGGAGTTTGATTTACATTTTTAATGGCAGTAACAGTAGCCAATGTGTGACCAATAACAGCAGCAATTCTTATTATAATAATAAAATATTTTTAGAGTGGCCTTCCCTGATGTAAATAATATACAGAAACCACAACTGATCATAACTACTATCCATCCATCCATCCATCCATTTTCCAACCCGCTGAATCCGAACACAGGGTCACTCAGTGTCATTTATAAGGTGCTCTATTTGCACTTCTGTTTACAAGTACATTGTACATTGTTACACCACACTTGTTTCTAAAAATATTTATTTACTGTAAGTTACACAATCCAATGTTAAGTTACTCTAATTTCTTTACTCTGAACACCACTTACAATAATGTAGATCAGTTATACAATAGGAAGATGTTTCAGAATAATGGGAAAAAATGATTTCCACAAAATTATGCATCAAAACTCTTCCTGTAAATTTTTACTTTTTTGTTTTATTTGGCAGGTCATTTTTACAACAAGAGAAGTGGATCTTCTCATTAAACTATACTTACTATACACTGCCTCCAAAGTCACTACTTGATAGACATGATCTGTGTGTTTCACTTTCTGGAAACATCCTAGTGGACAATTTTCCACCATCTTCTGACACTGTGTTTTTTTGTGAATTGTGCTTCTCTAACATGACCAGGTGCAGTATAGTAGAATAGCATAAAGTATTCAGCTAAATCCTAATTTCCACTGAAGCTTGAAAACATTATAGCAATTGCTCCTGACATTTTAATGGAATTAGATGCGGTTGCAAGCCTCCAGATTCCACGTGGGCTTCACATTTGCCCATCAATTGATACATTTCCACCACTCTTCCTTCAGGCTACAGTGATGAGATTTCTTTCAGTGCTTAATTTCCACAGATCAGACCATTTTTGAAAGAATGACTCACCAAGGCAAAAAAAGGTACTACATTTTATTTAGATTTTTTTTTGGTTTATCAGGTGCAGATGACACACAAGAATTCCCTGCCATGGGCAAAATAATCTAGATCCCCATAAACTCCCATCAGTTTTTTGTATAGCTTGGCCATTCACAGTAACAGTTGTGCCATTGTTTCTTGTATGATTAAAGGCCCTGCTGCCATTCTGACCAAGTCTGGCACATTTAATCCACATAAAGGACATGTGCATTGCAGGAGCTAGGGAATGTCTTATGTTGTTGTATTGTTTTAATTATTGATAGTGGAAATAGAATCTAATGAAATTTCCATCATCTTGAAACCTGAACTGACCTCCGTGTCAGGTTCTATTTATGGACACACAAGACCAATTGTATTACTTTGTTGGGGTGAAAAAAGCCACACAAGTAATTTGGGCATGCTGTGTATTTGGGCACTTGTGGAAGTGACAGCTGGAAGACACTTGACTGAGTTAGTCTTTCAAAACCTGATGATGCACCACAGCAGATGCCACACACTCTGCATTTAATAGTTGTTTAGGTGATGACTGTGGCTTGCTTAACAACATTTCAATATTGGGGAAACCAAATTCAAGCCAAGGTGACAGTGCCAAAGGGATTCTAGAGAAGAATGCACCTTGACTGGTCATTTTTGTTAATAAGGACTGGTTTGCCTCAAGGAAGCTCACCCTTCTTCAAGATTCTGTGCTATCATGTCAAGAAACTTCTTTTAGACATTACACTGACTCTTTGCTTTGTCGTTTGCACCATTGTTATTATGACAGATGGCCATTAAACATTTCCACCTAAATAAGTCAATGTTACCATGGAATCAATGTGCTGGTATTTAACTGACGGAGTAGTAGGAGTGGGCGATATACCGGTTGATTTGGTATACCAGATGAAATTCTTTTTGTGGTGTGGAATTATAAATTTACATTTACCATTAAGCTAATAGTGGAAAACTTGAAAAAAAACATTTAAATGGGAAAAACCTTTTATCTCACAATGTGCAAATCTGAGCATTCAAAATTAAATTGAAATTATGATTGTATATTATTTCATATTTATATTATGTCTTAAAGATAATGTATTTGTGCATGGAGCTGTATGTGAACTGTGCACAGTAAATGAGCTCAGCTCTTTAAGAAACCTGGAGTAATGGGTTGTTCAACCTGATTGTTCAGTCAGTGTTGGCTCAGTCTCCTATGACTCTGCATTGGATTAAGATGGTTTGACAGTGTATTTAAGTTTGAATCTGGCAGCATGAAGCAAGTTATAGAATGGGAAAAAGCTATGTCATGTCCTGTGTTTGAGAGGTGGTGGCATCAGTTAGTGAGGAAAAAAAATGCTCCTTTACTGGTTCAATCCAGAGAAGTGAATACTGCTAATCTATTTGAGCAGCAGAGCATTAGTAATTGTTTCAACAGACAAGAAGTTTGCCATGTGTTTTTACGGATTAGATTATAACATTTCTTCTGGAAAGTTTAGTTCCAGCATGGAATTTTTTAAATAGATTATTATTTCCATGGGAATTGTTACATATGCATTATTTTCACTTTTACTTTAAAACTTTTGTAAAAACAATACTGTACTTGTCCTTTATTTCTGGCCCCAGGCGTGGTTAAATCTCTTTCTCGCAGGACGTATAAACACTGCTCACGTTGTGGGGGGGGGGGCAGCAGAATGCACGCTAAGGAGAAGCAGTTGGACCATCTGCTGGCTTGTTGCTCCTGCTGCTGGTGAGCTGAGTATTCTGGTTGTCGTGCTGCGCTTCAATCATTTAAAAGCCTGTACAGCCGCTGTCTTTTTGCCCCTTCGCGTCTCTGCCGCTCGTGTTGTGATGGGAGGGGGGGGGGGGGGGTTTGGCTGAATGCATGCTAAGGAGAAGCGTTCAGTTCATCTGCCGGCTTGCTGCTGCTGGCAAGAAGCGTGTTCTACTTGTCACTTGTCGTTGTTTTAAGAGCTGGGAGCTCATGAAGTGTGTCTGCCAAAAGCATTCCAACAACAGCTACGTCAGATGTCCGTGAACTTGTTTTAAATGTTGTCTCACTGCCTTGTCTTGCGTGATGTTAAAGTGTCTCTCACGGGATGTCAAATTGTCTTCCGAGAAGGTCACATCTCGTCTCCCTTCCAATATTTTTTTTTATAATAGAGAGATCTGTTACAGTGAGCTTACTCTGCCCAGGAGCTCAACTATAATATGGGAGCACCTGAAGAGAAAACACATTGGAGTAACGGTGATCCCTCTTTCAGTTACACTTCAGGATAATCCAACAGCAGTCTCAGTGTCACTTTCCTATGTTCCTTCAGGCAGCTCAAAATCCTTATCTGAAAGTGCACGAAGACTTGAAATACATGATTCTTACTTCATATCATGTTCTTTACTACCATGTAGCAGATAAAATCAATCAATGCACTCTAGGCAATGTTGGTCAATGCCTAATATTGGTTTCAGCATTCTACCCCTTGACATCAACAGCAACCTTCAAAGTCTTAAGCTAGACTTTAAAGTTAGTATCAAGACTTGTTGGTACAGTATGTACTTTTTTGGCAAATGTAAGTTTATTTATGAAGGACAGCATTGTGAAGGAAATAAAACTAATGTTTGAATAAAGTGTTTGTGGTTTTCGTATAAAGGTTGCATCTTTTAAAATCTCAACTATTTAAAATATTAATTGTCTGACTAATTAATTAGCAAAATAATTGTTAGTTTCAGCCCTATAGTCTTTCCTTTATTATTTTTTAATAAAGATTAGACAAAAAATTATTTTACACCTCTGTTCTTAAATAGGATAGGGTCTAACATGAAGTGAATTGATATAGGCGCATAGCGGCAGGGCAACAACAGATCAATGAATAATGTTAGTACTGGGTGATGTCCTCATAGATTCAAAGGAAGGAACTGCTAAAAAGAAAAATATATTTCTAAAACACCATGAAGGAAAAATTGCCAAAGACAATTCAATTAAGCAGTTGAAGGTCCTGGCACAGTTCCTGTCATATCCAATAATCATCACAATATTGGACAATTAAAAATGGAGAACAAATCTATTGAAGAATACAGTGGATTTTTTAACATTGTGATTGCTTGGCTATAGGCAGTAACTGAGGTGGATCATAAGAGAAGCTAATGGCTTAGCTTTTCAATAATATGAACGGTACCAAATAGAAAAGCATATCTTTTACCACCAAAAATATTGTGCAACTGGTCAGTTATTTAATTTCAGTTTATTATCAGTATGTATCTTGCAGTGCAATGAAATGTACATTGAAATGAAAATTAAATATGTAGCAATAATAAAGGACAAAAAAGTACAGAATAAGAAATGAGACAATCAGAGATGCAACAAAAGTGGCTGAGATATCTAAGAAACTACAAGAAAGTAGGTTGAAGTGGTATGAATATGTGGGTAAAAGAGTGATAGGAATGGAATTACAGGGAAGAGAAAGTGAGGGAGGCCAAAGTGGAGGTGGATGGAAACAGTAAAAGAAGATCTGAAGGAAAAGGGCTTGACTGGCGTGGAGGTGCCGGACCAAGCTGTTTAGAGAAGGTTGATCAAGAGCAACAATCTCACATAGAAGTGGGAAAAGATAAAGAGGAAAAACATTATTTAGCAACAATACAGTACATGCTACATAATAGTGGACCAGAAACAGATCAGTGGGAATAACAAAACCAATACAATAGCAATAAATAATATACGTGCACATACAAAATATCATATTGACAATAAATGTTAGATTATACTATACAGTATGTACCATCAGTATTAGAGACATTAACTTAGCTGAAGAATAGTTTTTAACAACAAAGAACTGTAGCAGAGGAGTGTTATATAGGGTTATAAAACTGCTAATTATCAGTTGTTTAGAAGATGGCTGTTATTGCAGTTTAAATCCTATTAAAATGTGCCACTATCATTAGATTACATTGCTTAGATGAAAAATCACAGAGGTAATGCCTTTAAATGCACATGCTGATCAGTCACAAGTTGGACATTTGTGTAGAGGCGGCTTTATTACATAAATGATCTTAAGCGGCAGATTAATTGAATGTATTAAACTTTCAATTACTTATTCCTACAATGGTATGTTATCTTGTTTTTATTTTGAATACAACAGTAATTTGTTGATGTTTTTAATTCTACAGTCATCTTCAGATAAGCTTTTAGTTTGAAGGCCATGGGTGGGATTATTGATGTTTCCTCTGCTGGAAGAAGACAAGAAATTGTTCTTTTGTTCTGGGAAGACAATGGTACATGCTTAACTGAGCTGTAGATAAAAATGTAGAATGGCTTTATGGGACAGTAAACAAGCTCATATTTTAACTGTGTGACAGGCTGAGATCAGTGGATTGGAGAGGCGATGTTGCTGGGTTTGATTTGCCACTGCTGCAGCAGCAAGGTCACCTTACAATTAATAGCATCTCTTTCCTTAAAATAACATTCCATGGACCACACTGAGTACCTCATAACTCTAGTGCATGGTATACACAGAGGAAAAAGTAAGGTTAGCTAGCGACTCTAAATTGCCTTGTATGAAGAAAGCACTGCACTGGGCTGGTGTCCCATCTAGAGCTGGTTCATGCTTTGCACCCTGAAATGCTTGTGATCCTGAACTGAATAAGAGGGTTAGAAAATTGATGGATTAATATTACACAAGGTTATCATTTTTAAGAAGCAGGAGAAATGTTTGTGTTCTCTTTTCTTTAATGCACTAATACTTACAGTGCACACATGGTCTTCAGCTATAAAAAATGCGTATACAGTGTCTTCAAGTAGTAAAAATTCACCCACATGGTGATCACATAAACTGCTTCACGAAAAAAAAAGTATGAGCAACATAGATGTAGGTAGGAAACCCAGTTTTAAAACATCTGTGGCAGTTGTCATCCAGTAGCAGTGAAAAGTTTGCTATAGATTCAGACGTCTTCTTTTTCCCTTTAATGGCGATACAATGTGAAAAAACTGGTAACACAGAGATGATGTTACAGAAACACAAGGATTGCCCTGAAAGTTTATTTTTGTTATTGCCACTAACATTTTGCAGCATTTCTCTCCATAAACTCTATTAAGTTTAGTATCTTTGTGCCAGTAACTCCTTCTTGTATCATTTTCAATCCTGCACTGACAAGCACTTCTTCAATAACCTCATTATCATTCCTTAATTTTTTTTGACAGATGGCTTCTTTGAAATCATCTGAAAGGTAGGAATCTGAGCCAACTTGAAACATGATGTAGAGTGGATGGGCAAGAATAGTTTACCAGTGTTTGCAATTAATAATAATATTCTTTTTTATTTATATAGAGCCTCAAACTCAAGAAGATTTTACACAATATTTAAATACAATATAAGAAGCCATAAATAAATAACAACAAGATCAAACAAAAAAATAAATAACATTCAAATTGTACTAGGGTCAAAAATCTAAGACTGAAGAAAAATGTTGATTAAGCAGAAAAGTTTTCAATTTAGTTGTAAAGAAGAAAGTGAAAAGCAATAGCGCAGATGTCTTGGTAAGGAGTTCCATCACACTGAATGATCTGTCACACAAGGACGGATGTTTCGTTAGGGGGACCATTATTAGCCTGCACCAGAGGACAAAAGGGTGCATGCAGACTTATACCTATGAATGTGGTAATGAGTGCAGATTTATATTTGATAGATTAAGAAGCAGGCAGTCTGTGTAAATGGTAAAGGCTGAGAAGTGATACAGTATGTCCTCTTGACTTGGTTTGTGTGAGAACTCTAGTAGCTGATTTCTGAATATATTAGCAGTCTAGTGAGTGCTTTAACAGGAATGCCAGTAAACAGGGGGTATAATCATCAAGACAAAAGGCAATGAAAGCATACACAAGTTTTTCAGCATCTCTCCTATTAAGTGAAGACAAGCGATATTGCAAAGTTGGTAATAATAAGTCACGAGCCAAAAAGGATATCTAAATTAACCTTGTTGAACCAATAAACCATTAATGTTAGGGCTGAAGTTCAAAATCTTAAAGGAAATTCATTTAGGATCAGCTAATAACATTTAAATCTTATTAATATTCAATTTAAGAAAATTAGCATCCAGCCAAATCTTTAAATCAGAAATGCATTCCAGCAAACAACGGAGTGGCATAACAGTGAAAGCTGAGATCATGCTGGCAAATAATTTGTCCTGAGGGAGTATATATATTCAAAAAAGGGAGCCAGAGATTAAATTTCTGAGGTATACCTTTGGTGACAGGTGGAGAAGAGTTATGTCTACAAATTGTAACAAAATATTTGCTATTGGAAAGATAAGATTTAAATGAGGACAAAGCTGTGCATAAAATGGCATTTGAAGAAAGGCAAGATAGATGGAGACGTATCTGAAGCTATCAAACAGGATGGGTCAAGACCATGTTCTTAACAACAGTTGTAACATGAGCAGTTTAAAAGAAGTAGGAACACAGACAGAATCTAGAGATGATAAATGGCACCAGCAATAACTGAAGCACAGGACTTATGAAGAGAAGTAAGAGTAGGATCGATTTGTGAGGAAGAGGACGATTTAGATTTTGACATTAATTCAAAGATGCAGAAAAAGTCAGTAGTGACAAAATCAGTCCAGAAAGAATAAGAAATCTCTTTGGTGGTTGCCATCTGAAACTGAAAGGTAGTTTATTGTAGAGAAGTGCTGCTACTGACTCTGTAATAATGCTGTGTAAAAAGGACTAGGAAAATATCATATGGGAAGTGATGTAAATTTGCTTATTCTAGAAAAAAGATTTTTGGAATTTCTACCATCTTTATTGTAAGCCATAGATTGGACAGTAAAACCCATTTTCTAAAAATGGGGTTCAATTTAACGACAGTTGTTTTCACCACTCTAATCTCTAAGTTATATCTTGGGGAAGAGTGAGAAGCAGGGACTTGTATAGCTTTCGGAGGAGCTAAATAATTCAGTATATTAGAACAAATGTAATTATATAATAACTATATTCTCTATAGAGAAGAGAAAGCAAACAAGAAAAAAGTTTGTTGTGTATAACATAAATGCAGTAAGAAAGATATGTCTAGTGTCCACTGCTGCACCTGTACAGATTTACTACACATCCTTTGAGTGATATGTTTAAACAGTCACCAACACACAGCCAGATAGATAGATAGATAGATAGATAGATAGATAGATAGATAGATAGATAGATAGATAGATAGATAGATAGATAGATAGATAGATAGATAGATAGATAGATAGATAGATAGATACTTATTAATCCCCAAAGGGAAGTTCACATACTCCAGCAGCAGCATACTGATAAAAAACAATATTAAATTAAAGAATGATAAAAATGCTGGTATAACAGACAGTAATTTTGTATAATGTTAACGTTTACCCACGGGTGGAACTGAAGAGTAGCATAGTGTGGGGGAGGAACGATCTCCTCAGTCTGTCAGTGGAGCAGGACAGTGACAGCAGTCTGTCGCTGAAGCTGCTCCTCTGTCGGGAGATGATACTGTTCAGTGGATGCAGTGGATTCTCCATGATTGACAGGAGCCTGCTGAGCGCCCATCGCTCTGCCACAGATGTCCAACTGTCCAGCTCCGTGCCTACAATAGAGCCTGCCTTCCTCACCAGTTTGACAAGGCGTGAGGCGTCCCTCTTCTTTATGCTGCCTCCCCAGCACACCACCGCGTAGAAGAGGGCGCGCGCCACAACCGTCTGATAGAACATCTGCAGCATCTTATTGCATTAATGTTACATTTAGGACAGTAGAAGCGTGTTTCTTTGCATACCTTTCTCATAAGTTTTTTTCTGCTGCCTGCACCTGAGCTGGTGGAATGTCATTACCTTATTTACACGATCAATGCACCCCTTTTGTTTTTGTAGGTTACCACAGCACAAGGCTTAATAACCTGCACATTTCCCCAGACATGACATTGGCAGTTGCTGCATTGTGAACAGTTAGGAAGTTAACAACTTTCTTGTACTTTCACTGTGATCACATTTTGCCTTTTTGGCATGCAACTACTTGTACCATGGTGAACCTTCACATGATTAAATTCACCAGACATATCATGGCGGTTTGGTCGTGTCAACGTCTAATGACCAATACACAACGTCATCACTATTGCATGATTCAACTAATGATTCAGTTTTAATTTGTTGTAAAACTGGCTTGCAGCTTTTCCTTTCACGCCATTATGTGTTTTAATTGAAAACTCCACATGAATATAGATGAGTTATCATAGAGTGGCAAAATGCATAGAAATATTATGATTTTTTTGCAGCATGATGTTATTTTATCCACATGATAGAAGCAAACTACTGTCCCTAGCATTATTCGGGCTTAATACTGTACATCAGATCATAAAAGCTATACCTCAGAGACATTTGGGTTTAACCGTTTTTACATAGAATTCTGAGCCTGAGAGAGGCTTGAGGTTAATGCCAAGAGGTTAACACGAATCAGTGTTAACTGAATCATGTGATTTACGGTTTAGATTCTGTCTTTTTTCATATTGATTAGAAATTATTTTCTTTTCAATTACTTAATAGAAAATACAAATACATTTCAGGTGATGAGTATCTTGTATGTCATAGTAATGCATCTCTGTATATTATAAAACAGTTGACTACATCATTGTAACTAAAGATTGCACCAGAATTCAGAGTCCTGGTTATTTTAGAAATGGTAGCAAGTCTACATAGCATACTGAAAACACATTCATAATAGGCTTAAATTCTACAAAATACTTATTATCAGTACTTTCTTGGTAACATGTAGGTCTGTAGCCTATCTCTGCAGAACCATCACAGGCAAAAAAAAAAAACAGTCTGCAATGGGGCACTGGTACATCACACTAAACTATATCTTGTGGGTGGACATAAAACAACTTTAAATAAAGAACATAAGCATTTGATAAAATCAAATTGTACAGCCATTGAGGTAGTCATATTCTTTAAGCTACTCTCTTGTTGCTACTAAAGCAAATAAATATTTTGCTTCTTTTAATGTTTTAATTTTAACTAACTAAGTTTGATATTGAGAACAGAGGGAGAAGAAATGTACAGTACTAGTAAAATGAGTTTGTTCTCCTCTACAGTCATTTTACATTTAATCAAATTAGTAAAAGAGAAATAAAAAACCCTGCAAGATCATCCAAATTGTACATTTACAGTACTGATAATTCTTAATGTGCTTGATTGCTGTGCCATGATATCTTTAATTTGTTAACTGACATCTCACAAAAATATATTGTGCTTGCTTGTATTTTGGCTTGGGTTGCAATTTCATTTGCTTTGAACCATATTGCACTGGTGACAAGTGTGTCATTTACTCTGAGCAAAAAAAAAAAAAAAAACAGCAAACAGTTCTAATGTGTTACTGTATGGCTTTCAGCATTCGTGTGCATTTACTACATACTGTAGAATAAGATTAGAAAAGCCATCTACTTCAGGCTCAGAAGTGTAAAGAGGTGTCCTGGCTGAATTTGTCTTCCCATTTTTGATATGACAGTGACATTTAGTAAAGCTGATAAACATTTGCTGACATACAAATTCTGTGTTGCTTGCTGTCTTTTTTTGGTGACTGAAAAAAGTTTGTGCTTGTTTTATCTGTGTGCAGAGGTGTATTTTACTTGAAACATTTGCTCAAAAACTTGTAGTATTTTTGCAGCTTTTTTGCTTTTAGAAGATCTTGTACTTTGTTTTCTAGTGCACAGGAGAAATGTTGAGTGTGTGAAGGGGAGCAAAATTAGAAGAAGGGGCTTGTATTTTTTTACAGCACGTGTAGGAGGCAGCAGAGCTGGAAGAGGTGGAAGCATCCGGCTGAGCAAAATGTTCTTCTTTGGCATCCTCACCACTGAATCTAAAAAGGCAAACTTGATTATGTGAAATCCACAGAAAGAAGAAATGACTGTAGAAAAACAATACTATACAAATCAACAGTCTCACTCAAGCCAGGGTGCATTTGTATTGGGAAAGTAACAAGGTTAAAGTGCAAATACTCAAGAAAGACATTTAATCAAGAATAGTGTCAAAGATACAATTTGTGAAAGAAAGCAAAACAATGTTAAGTTTTATAAGGAGCAGAATGGCAGCTTGTCATTAAGTCACAGTTAAGTAGGGAAATTAACAGAAGAGGAAAAAGTTACAAAGCAAAGAATGGTCTAGAAGCATTTGAAAGTTACTTTGCTGTAATTAGAGTTACACAGCAGAATGCAAATGTGTACGATTAGCAGTAGAGTAAAGTTCAAGCTGTGTGATGATATTATTATCAGTTGATATATGCATTTACAGGAGGTCAGCAGGAGTAAAACAGTTATTTCTAGGTGCTTTAAATATATATTTAAGTATGCCACTTAGAAAGGGTTAAGCAGCTATACACAACATAATGCCAGTTTTTAAATGATGTTGGGCTTTTGTGAAAGATGTGAGAAATGCCAGCTAAACCACCACCTCAAGAACAGGGTCACGAAAAATAAGGACGAGATAGCTAGTCTATGCTGTAATAGAGAATTTGAGGTCCTCATCTTGGTATCATTTAGAATGATAGTGTGAACCCCTAGAGTGGCATGGGAGGAGACTCCAGTTTAAAGATTAAGACAGATAAGTCACGATCAGATATAAGACCCTGATGCAGAGGTGCAAGATCTCCCTGTATATGAAGATAGGTCCATGGACAGAGGATTGTGCAGGAGTATCAATCTAAGACTTAGAAGTGTCCAGGCATTTTCAGGGTGTTGTAAAGCATGATGGTGTCTCAGTGGATTATCTCTGAGGTGGTTGCATAGGCAGGAATAAAGGAAACAACAGATCACCTCGTAACCAGTTCCCATAATCAGGAAAATAGCTATAGTAAGAGAGGAACTGACACAGCAAGATGAAGTTTCATACAGTGTGCTGCCTTCTGGGTGCACAAATGGAAGACAAAGGAAGACTTCTCTGTATTCATGGATAGGCGATTGGCCAGAGATTGGGTGGATCCATTTGTCATTGTCCTTGTTGGAGCAAATGTTGTAGGTAAGGGAAGGCTGCAAGTCCTGTAAGGCAACTTTGAAGAGCTAGGGGATAAGCTGACCTGTACAACTAGCAAGGTGTCTTTTCTAACATTCTGCCTGTTTGTGCCACATGCCAGTGTGGGTAAAATTGAGGCTCAATACATGACACAAATCTAGGTTTATGGGACCTTTACCTCCAGGATGAGTTACATTGGAACTGGAGGGGTAGTGGTGTGTTGGGAAAGGAAATTGGGGAGACAGGGAGTTTAAAAGTTCACATAAGAGAAAGAATGATAATATTAATACAAATTTAAACTTTATTAAGGCAAAATTTGAGCAAACGTGCCAAAGTCTAAAATAGTGTGAGGGTTTCAGAATATATTCCTAATAATGGTTCCCAAGTCAACAGGCACCTGGGTCTGATAAGACGCTGAGCCCCAACTTATCCCCCCCTTGGCCCACCAAAAGATTGTGAATTTCTTATAAGATAAAGCAATAAATATTGGGTGAAAGCTGAACTTGTTATTGAGGCAAATTTGGAAAGAACTAGCTGGAGGACAAAAAGTAAATCAAACAAGATTGACAGAATCAGTGTACATTTGATATTTGATTGATTAGAACCATTGTAATTCTGTTACTTTAAATTTAAAAGAAACACAATTAAACATGTTTAAATGTTTTCTTTGGAGCCTGGCAGGGGACAAAGACAAAAAATAAAAATAGTCCCTTTGGATGAATTATTAATCTGTTCAGACAAATATTTTTTCTCCTGCCTGACACCTTCAGGATTCCATAGGTTTTATAATATATGCAATCAGCAAAATTAATTTTGTATTTTTGAGGCTAACTGCATATTTCATACAATTTGAGACACACTATGAAATGTTTATTTATTTAGCATTTATTTTGATATTAATATGATGTTGGTTTAAGAACTACCTGGAATGAATATTTGAATCATGGAAGTTGCATGTGGGTGAATGACCATGTAAATAAAGAAAAGGATGCAAAATGTTGGAAGCATACTGTATAATGTTATAATTTAACAATGATTTAACAGCATTATAAATTAAAAAGATGTTAAGATGTAAGAGATTGATCATACATTCTGTACACCATTTTGTCTTTAAGTTGTTTTTCTTACTTAACTTATGTTTTGCTTTTTTTTAACTTGCTGATTTTGCCCCCTTACTACTACTTCTTCTTAGTCTTCTTTAATTGCTGAATTGCTTTTGGAAAGCAGCAGTGCTTGATGTTTCAGGAAGTGCTGGGTGTTGCTGACACATAATTACAAATTATTTCAATTAGCCAATCCTTTACATGTTTATGCTTAACACCACACCAAATGTAAAAGCAGGCACCCCCTCATAATTTTGTGTTAAATGTTTTTGCAGGTGTACAGGTTTATAGGATCATTCATGTCACATATACAGAATACATAAATACAGTGAAATTCTTACTTGCATGTGCTTTTGTTATGGAGTTCGCAGGTATGAGCCTTGCAGCAGCTTGTTACAATTGCTCCATGTCTTGGCTACGTATTTT
The DNA here is from genome assembly GCF_900747795.2 of Erpetoichthys calabaricus. Classification (NCBI taxonomy): domain Eukaryota; kingdom Metazoa; phylum Chordata; class Cladistia; order Polypteriformes; family Polypteridae; genus Erpetoichthys; species Erpetoichthys calabaricus. Next base: position 29,005,909 of record NC_041401.2, read on the forward strand.
AGTGTTTTTAGATTGTTTTTGTTTTCTTTAGTAATAGTGCTATATATAGTGTAGTTTAGTCTTTGTAAGTGGAGTCTTCTCTAACCATGAGGTTTGAAAGAGTTTTTGTCATGTTTTTATTTTTTGTGGCGATTTGTTTAGTTTGCCCATACACCGCTAATGCGTAATCCATATGCTTTCATCCTCATTTCCAGAGACTTCAGTCATGTTTCCCTAAACAGCATACTCAGTACCTTCATCCAGTTTGTGAATTGTACCACCAGAGAAAATAAAACACTGCTGATGTTAAAGAGGCATACAGTTCTGCAGCCAGTCCGCCTCTGGGTAGATCAGACCATAAAGTGTATCTCCTTCCCCTTTATGTGCCACTTGTGAAGAGGCAGTTAGCTAATGTTCAGGACCGTGAGGGGGTGGTCAAAGGAAGCTAGTGTAGATCTGCAGGACTGTTTTGAGACAACAGATTGGGATGTTCTTTCCAAGACTTATTTGGAGGACATTGACAGTCTTGCTGTCTGTGCCACTGAATACTTAAATTTTTGTGTGGACAAAACTGTGCCTTTAAAATCTGTGTGCTGCTTCTCTAACAAGCCACAGGTTACCAAAGACATTAAAGCCCTCAGAAAGAGAAGATAGCATTTATGTCAAGTGATAGGGAGGCAGTGAAGAGGGTACAGAAACAACTGTTTGTTAAAGTAAAGAGGGGAGGGACAGCTATAGGAAAGAAGGTGCAGCAGAACAACACCAGAGAGGTGTGGAAGGGTATGAAGACAGTCACTGGCTTTCATTCCAACTGCTGGTGACTGATGATGGCAGAGAAAAGGTCAATTTTTAACAGGTTTGACAATATGCCTCAGTCCAACCTAACATTTAGCTCTACCTATGTGGCTGATAATGTACCTGGACACCACCATTAGTGCCTTGTTTGCTTACTGTTTCCACCCCCACCCCTCATTACAGGGGAAGGGGTTTGTAGAATCGCTGCCTCCTCCACCCTCTTACTAGCTGAACCCACCTTCACAACCCTCTTCTGTTTAAAATGCTGACACAAGCAGTCCATCCATCACCATTGCTGAAGACCTAGTCATGAGAGAATTACACAGATTTCATTCTGCCAAAGCAGTGGGCCCTGATGGCATCAGCCCATGGGTGCTTAAGATCTGTGCCTTGCAGCTCTGTGAAATATTACTAAGGATTTTCAACATGAGCCTGAGTTTCAAAAGGTGCCAGTGCTATGGAAAACATCTTGTCTGGTTCCTGTACCAAAGAAGGCACATCATAGTGCCCCATCAGATTACAGGTCAGTGGCACTCACTGCACACATCAAGTCATTGAGAGACTGGTCCTGGAAATACTTATCCCCCTAGTTAGTTCTGCATTGGGTCCCCTCCATTTTGCCAAGCAGGAGAGGATTGGAGTTGAAGATGCCATCATTTACCTGCTACATCTTGCCTGCAATCACCTAGACAAGCTAGGAGAAACTCTTAGGATTATGTTTTTTGATTTCTCATGTGCTTTTAACACCATGCAACCAGTCAGACTAGGGGTGTGAGCTGTCTGCAATGCAGGTGGATGCTTCCTTTAGTGCTCTGGAGCACAGTTTTGTCACTGTTCCTTTTCACCTTGTACACTACGGATTTTATCTACAAAACAGAGGGCTGCCATCTTCAGAAATTCTCTGATGACTCTGCAACAGTGGGAAGTATCAGGCATAGTGATGAGATGGAACATATGAGGGTAGTGGACAGTTTTGTTGATATTATGATTGAAAAAGCTGAAATCAAATAAATCTACAGAACAGGGTTACTTTTATCCTAGAGTGGTGAAAGATGTTAGTGAGTACATATATGAAACATCAACATTTTTCAGAGAGCATTGGTAAAATTACTAAGTATAAAAAAGCTACCAAATGTTGTCCTGTTATATAAAAAAAGAATCTATTGTGCCTATCAGCTAATTAGTATGTATTACACATACTATAACTCAAACTAAACAATTAATAAAGAAAAGACTGAGCAGCACATCATGTACAGGTAGATTAATGAATGATCAAAACAGTTTTAGTCGGGGGAAATTATCTGTCAGTATTATGTTTTAATTCTATGAGGAGGCAGCAAAAAATATGTGACCAGAGAGGCTCCAAGTTTATCTTTATTTTCAGAAAGCAGTGTTGGTGCCACTGTTCTTTTCAGTTAATTATAATTAAATGGTCTTGATAAATTTGTAGCTAACAAAGTAGTTAATGTTTTCTGATGATGCTCAACTAGGTGGAATAGAAAATAACCATATTTCAGAATTATTACAGATGGATCTAGACAAAATTTAGACTTAGGCAGATATAAGAAAAATATATTTATTGTAAGTAAATGTAAATAGTTACTGTACATGTAGGAAATAAAAATGTTAGATCTGAATACAAAATGGGAGTCTGAAACTTCTAAATCATTAGTCATTCTCCAACCTGCTATGTCCGGAACAGGGTCACAGGGGTCTGTTGGAGCCTATTCCAGCTAGCATAGGTTGCAAGGCAGGAACAAACTCTGGGCAAGGTACCAGTCCACCACTGGGTATGCACACATTCACACACACCCATTCACACACCCCATTCACACACTAAGGCCAATTTAGGATTGCCAATTCACCTAACCTGAATGTCTTTGTACTGTGGGAGGAAACCCACGCAGAAACAGGGAGAACGTGCACACTGGGAGGACCTGGGAGGAACTGGGAGGAACTGGTGTCCTTACTGTGAGGCAGCAGCCCTACCACTGCGCCAACATACCCCTGAAACTTCAAAGTACACAATAAAATTTAGGAATAATGGACTCATTGCTGTATACATCCAGACATTGTACAGAAGCTACTAAGAAGGCCAGTGGGATGTTAGTGAGACATTATCTGGAATATTGTGTGAATTTTTTGCCTCAGTAATAGAAAAAAAATATTGCAGTACTAGAGAAGCTCCAAAGACTGATTCTAGGACTATGGGGCATGAGTTATGAAGAAGAACACACAAGAAAGAAAATTATATGTAATTGTATAACATGCAATTTGTTAAAATGAGTGTGACGATGCGGGTTCAGCTCCATGCTTCCATTGGCTGTTAGGGAGCACTTGAACCCAACACCATCGGTAATGTCACAGATGAGCTAAACAGTGAGGCAATAACATTTGAGCAAGGGGATGGTGTAACAAAGTGCAAAGTGCTTTTATTAAAAGACAAATCAAAACAGGTGTCCAAAGTGCAGTCAAAGATTAAATCAAGTGCAGTGCTTCAAAGTCTTCACTAAATAAATAAATAATCCATAAAATGAAACATGTGGAGGTTAAAATATACAAAACAACAATCCTTTAAAACAAGGTTAAAACGTTCAACAGGAAGCAGTCTTTAAAAACAAGTGACAAGCCTGGTGCTTCTTCGGTTACCCTGGCGGTTCCCCTGCTACTCCCATCTGGGCTGCTCAACAGGAGAGGCGCTCTCATCGCAGCTGACCTTCCATCTACTTCTGCTACTGTCAGTCGCCTTTCCGATCCTTCAGCTCCCCCTGACACTGGGAAATCCTTCCAACGGCCAAGGCTCTCACGTGGAGGATACTACGTTCCCAAGTCCTGACTCCCACGGACATCCGTGGAGAATCATCCACCTTCCAGTCACTCCCATCTTTCATACAACTCTGCGGGAGCGACAACAACTACTACGCCTGGGATGTTGGCCTAACACCCAGGTTGCCTATTTAGCTGCTGCGAGCCTGTTCATGCTCGCTCACTCACTCACACCGGCGCACTCTTTCTCTGTCTCTTGCTTCCTGCTTGCTTCTACAACCTCCCGTTCTCTTTCCTTTCTCTTGTACTTCTTCTCCTCTTTATTTCCCCTAACCGTCTCGGGCTTCTCTAATATATACAGAGAGGACATGGCAGCTGCAGCCCATTAGCCACAGGAACAATCACGGATGAGGGCAGTCTCTCACCTGTGCACTTAGGTGAGAAATGCCCACACCGCAGATCGCCCTGCGGCTCGCTACAATCACCACGCCCCCTCCTAAGCCGCGAGCACGGTGATTATTTATTTAAATAAAACTGCTGGCCTTTGCTGGGAGAGCTGTGCACCCATAACACCACAATGAGGGACTCTAGAAACTCCAAGCCTACTTTGTCCTGTTGTGCCCAAATGATTGTCACAACTTTTGTGAAATCATTTGGCAACAATATTGATGTGTGCAGTGTCCTAAGTGGTCAACGTCCACCTGCATGTGGACTTTCCAGGCACTACCATATTATATAAAAACATTTGAAGAATAGTGTTAAAATGACTTACAATGAGCAAAGTAAAAACACTTACCTTAGTGCATGCGTGTGCTTTCATAAAGATTTTAACTTTGGCTTTGGGAGGACAACTCTGTGTGATGCCGGCAGCGGGGTAGGTGTGCATCCAGTTCAGGTCTGATGGATGGTGCATGTGCCTAGTCAAAAAGTCGGGCGTTTCTATAACAATCTGCCTTAACAAAGTAAAAAGTGTGGAGGGTTTGGTTTATTTTAGTTCAAGCACGTATGCATTAGTTACAAGAAGGTTATCCCAAGAAAAAATCCCGAGTTATAATTACAAGAAAAGTAACTTACTTTACAGAAACCATATCTGCTTGCTTGGTGGCAGTTCATTGAGGGTGCACTAGCATTCACTTGTGCACATGCGAGGCCATGTTATTTATTGCAGAAGTTGAGCATAGCACATACACGGATCACATTTGTGTCAGCTGCTATTGGATAATGGGAATGGCGTGATGCTGGATTGGATGGGAGTTTAGTACCTTCAGTATAAAAGGCACTTCCTGCCTCTAGGGGTCGTCTCTTTTGACTCAGTTGTTGGGTGAGTGAGTTTGGTGTAGCTGATTCATATAGTATACCAAGCATAGTGGCTATTGCCTTATTTTGTATATAATGTGTTTTTGTACAGCATATAAATATCTCCTAGTTATAGTTTAGTTTTGGTGGATGTATTTACATAGTCTGGGTTTGTGGTGAACTTTTGTTCTTTCTTTATTATACAGAGTTTTTTTTCTTGTAAATATTTTTTGGAGTCATTGAATGGTCTCTATTTTGGGTAGATTCTTCCTGATCATATTTTTATTTAGGAAGACTAGTGTTGTTGTGTATATACATGTTTGTCTTTGATTATTTTTATTTTGGGACTGGAAAATACTACTGTAAAATAGTATTCATTCTTTTTTATTGTGATTTTGCTTTTTGTGTTTTTGTGTACCTGTAAATAAAACCCACTACTGTTTTTGTAAATACCATCTTTTTGTGTCTGTGTCTCCATGTCTGATATCTCTTAAGTCTTGATCCCGATTGGTCCCAAACTACATGACCCCCAGAGTGTAGTCTGGTGCCAACCTTGCCACTACACAGAGTGTAACAATGGTAGGATGACATTCTGTGATAATTAAATGTTGTGAAACTTTTATGAGTATGGAAGTTTAATTAAAACTTTCATAAGGAAACATGAATGTCAATGGTCTAATGACTTACACCACCACAATGAATGTACACAGAATACACATTAGTATATATTCCAATAATACATTTTAAATAAATAAATACAGTTGGTTTACATCAGACCATTGATTTATGCAGGGACACTTTAGAGTATTCAATTAATTTATAAAACAAATACTCGATAAGGGGACAGTATGCTAAACTCCACATGGACAGTGACTGGGCCGTGATTCAAACTCAGTCCCCCGAAATAATGAGCTTCTATGCTTGACTTGTTTCAGAATTATATAAATTTCCTTTTATCATTATACACAATAAATGTTACACTGACATTTGCGTTCCTTTTCATAAACGAGGCCCTTTATATATAAGGATGCAGTAAGGAGACTGTGGAAGATTGTGGGTTCGCTTCCTGGTTCCTCCCTGTGTGGATAGCGCTTTGAGTATTGAGAAAAGCGCTTTATAAATGTAATGAATTATTATATTATTATTATTAAAATTGGTGAATGAAGTGACATAACACAAATACAGTGGTGATGTACTTTAAAATAAAATTGTATGAATAGTAAAAAATAAGAAATTATGGATGGGTTGAATAGTTCTGAAAATATATTTAAAATGTGTAGAAAATTTATTTAACTCTTAGTCTTTAAGTGAACCTTTTTACAGGGTGAATTTGGGGGGGTATTATTGCTTACTCTCATAGCTGCTTTTTATGATTGTTGTTTTTTTATTTTACTAAAGGTAAATACAAAATTGTTCACAAAAGTAGGGTGGAAAATTATGTATATGTCACAAATACTGTAACTACTAAAAGTGACAAAGTCCTTGTACTTGCAAATTTTTTGTGGATGAAATTAATTCAGTCTGAATTGCAATATACCCACTGTTACTTTTGTAAATACCCATCTATCAGTTAGTTTTCTAGCCTAAATATCCAGGTCATATCCTCATCTGCATGACACTGAGATGTTGAAGAAAATGTTTTCAACATATTAGCAACTGTTTCATTATGGTTTATTAATAATCAAGATGTTTATATTCAGAAGCAAAGCTGAGTAGTGGTCTAGGTCAATCAACCTTGCCAGATTCTATTTTTATTACCTCTGTTTCTTTATATTTAGTCTTGCCATGTTAAAGCAGATAAGAGAAAAAGCTGATGACAGTGAAACTCGACTGAGAGGAAGAAATCTTTCCATTCATGGTGTCAGAAAAGGAATTGAAAGCAGTTATTGTGTAAGGAATACTGCTTACCCTTAAGCATGTTGTAATAAATGCGCTATATAGCGCCCGACCCGGCACAGACTGACACAGAGGCACGTACTTAATAAACAGTCTTTTATTCCTTCTTCAGCCGTGGGGCACGCCTTCCCCGTGTCCCACAGGCCCAACACAGTCCCAAACACTCACTGCAAACACAACAACCCTTCTTCTGGCTCCACCACTCCTACTCAGGCTTAGTCCTCCTCCACCCGACTCTGGCTTTCGAGTGATGGTGGTTGGCCCTTTTTATACCCCGCCCAGAAGCGTTCCAGGTGCTTGGCCACCTGGTCCTAATTGCCCTTCCGGGTGGGGCTGAAGATATGACCAGCCAGGCTGCTGACTCCATGCAGCTCCCCCTGGCGGCCATCCAAGCCCCCAACCAGGCTGTGGAGGACTCCATGTCCCATGGAGCCATGCGCCAGGCTGGGGAATCATCATCCTCCAGGGAGGCTGCCACCAAGCGTCCCAGGGGAGGTATTGAGCTGCCCGTGGTGGCTCCCCCGGAACAGATGCAGCAGAGGCGTCCCTGCCGGGCATGGAACCCGGCTGTCCTTTACAATGTATTATCAACTGCCATTCTGTCAAGGTCTTGTTGCCCTGTCTCATGCAGTTATTATATACAGCACACACTGTAAACCTAGGCTCTGAATCATATGCAAGAGAATTTCTGGGATAGAAAATGGTCTGAGATAAAAAATAAATGGAACATACATCTCTGGTAAGATGTGTATTATGCTGAGGTAGGCTTCATTAGAGGGGGTCTGCATGCAAAAGACAGTTTACATAAGTGATGATGTCAAAAGTGATGATGTGGAGGCTGATATGAGGCAAACTATACAGAATAGTTTGGAATAATACCTGAATGACTTGCTGACTTGACACATTCAGAGGACTGAAAACATGAATAACTCAGACCCTGTATGACATTGACTTGAGGGGCTGCAGTGTGACATGCTACTCTGTAAAGTATGACTGGTTATGTTTACTGAAGTAGCTGTTCAGATCCAGGCAAGCCGACAAAAAAACAGGCATGACATGAAAAAGTATTTATTTTAGCAAGTCTGTAATCCATAAGGCAAATCCAAAAAAGCAAGAGGTTATACACAGAAAAGCAACTGATATGGATGCCAAATCTACAAAAAGTATATAAAAAGGAGCCCTGAACACAAAAGTAAAATTGCTAGGCATAATTTGAAGAAATCAAAGAACAAAGCCAAAGGTCAGAAACCACAGGATGGTAGAAAAATATTAAAAAAACACAGAGCAAAGGAGTGCTCTAGATTGGCTGTATGTACTGTAACTACATGCAATGCTTAACCGAAGCAGCATCTGACTGACTGACAATAAAAGTGGTATAGCAACAGACACTGAGAAGGCATAAATGATAAACAAATGAAAGGGTTATGGGTGGTGACCCAGACAATCCCAGACAGAGAAGAAGGAATTACAGCCCCAGAATGTTCCTCACAGAAGCCATCATCACAACAGTCTGATCAGTGATTAATATATCCTAAGTACTTTATAAAGAGCTTTCTAAATTTTGCATAAAGATATAATAAACAGTTTATTTATACAATGCTCATGGTCAGATACAGAGACAGAGATTTTAACCGCCTTACTTTTTTGGTAGTCAAAACCAAGTGGTTTACCAAATGAATTAAAACTGAAAACTTTGTAGCATTAATCTTAGAAAACCCAGAAGTCTTTCTTGTAAAATTGTAATCTTGGGTAGGAAGATATTCATCTAAACGTACTGTATATGGGCTAGAAAAGAGTGCAATGTATTTGCAGCAGAATCTGAAGTTAAGACAGAAGTATTATGTCCATCTAGAATGTAAGTTCTAAAACTTTTGTTTGTCCAGTGGTGTTCTATGCCCCATATCCTCCATTGTAAACCTCAAGTGCAGTTATGATATTTCTTTAAATTTATAGAAAATGCTTAACTCCTGAAAACAGTTTTGCATGGCAAATGCATATATATCATGTTTGTGAAGAAAAAACTTCAACTTAAAAAATACCAAACTTATCCTTTAAAGGGACAAAATAGAAAAGTTATGAACATAGAAGAAATGACATACAAATATGAAAAATAATAATTCAAAAATTACTATAAATAATAAAATACACTTAAATGAAGACCATTACATAACAGCCCCCTTGTGGAATATGGACTTGGAAAGGGCGGTAGACTGTTGCAGTTTACATCCAGCTAAATGCCATTTGGGTGTTTGTCCCAGCCATTGCACATGAGGTAGAGAATGAAGAGGATTTTTATTTTGTGAGGCCTTACTCTGCAATTTTTATCTCTACAATGTATCTGAGGGGACTAGACATCAGTCTTGTTGTGCTGCAGAATATGTTATCAAACTAAATCCTGAATATTACAGCAAAAACACTGTGATTGATGAACACACCAATCTTCTTGTTTTGAACCAATACCCCACAATTACTTCTTACCACTTCTTGTTTTGATTGGAAAGCTTTGCATCTGAAAAGTAACTTTAAAAATGTAAGCCCTGATTGCAAATCTGCTTAGTTAGACTGCGTGACTTTACATACCTGACAGGAGTTTAGTATCTCATTTTGATTGCTTGTCATTTTGAATACTCCAATGAATCATCACAGAGGCATTTTACCCAGCTGGCTCTTTAATAGTGTGCTTATTGCAGGTGGTTTTTATTAAATCTACATTGCTGAGACTTGGAGTTATGTGGTTTCAGGGCTGTTTTGATCATTATACCCAGTGAGCTATAAAGTGAGAATGCTTTACTCTCTATTGTTTAGCCATGCAGTATCTAAATATTACTTACTTTACATTACACTGTTTTCTCTGCATCTTCCATGTCGTAATTTCCAGTCTGCAATAATATAAGCCCTCCTAATTGCTCCATGATGTTAATTAGAAGTGGGCAGGACAGCAAACAAAGCTATTCAGTTATAGGGACTTAAAACAGCACATTATTGGCAACAAATACATACATCATGCTACTACCCTTATCACCCTATGGATTTAAATAATTTTCTTATTTTACCTCTTATTTTTGGATTCTTTAGCTATTGGGTCACAAACCAAAAGCAGGTCACAATTCCAGATTTGAGTATGTGATTTTCTGGTAGAGACTATGACATTTGGAGAAGTGTAAGATTACATATTTTAGGAATGTAAATTGGCTCCTGTAATTGGGTCTTAGAATAGAGTGAGTGTTGGTTTATGTGGCTTGTGCTAGTTTTGTTTGGTTTGGACTGGTTTGTGTGCACAAGGATGTCCTATAATTGACTGTTCATGGTTATTTTTCATCTTACACACATTAGTCCCGGGATTGGATTAACAAAGGTTGAAAACTTGTGGTTTCATAATGTATTCAGACTCTTTCACAATCTACACTTTATTGTGTAGTAGATCTTATTTTAAATGGATACATTTGCTATTTTTGTCCATCAATCTACACTCAATAACCCAAAATAAGAAAGCAAAGATGTGTTTTCTAGAAAGGGTTAAAAAGTTTTTTTTAAAATGATAAACTGAAATTTCTCATTCATACAAGTATTCAAATCTAAATTACATTACTTTGTAAAAGCAATTTTGGCAGCAACTACAGCTTCAGGCCTTCATGGAAAAGCTTTGGATAGCTAGATTTGGACAGTTTATCCCATTCTTCTTGACAGATCCTGTCATTCTCCATTAGACTGGCGGGAAGGTGTCTGTAAACTGCCGTCTTCAGGTCTCTCCACAAATGTTCTACGGGGTTCATGTCTAGGCTTTGGCTGGGCCAATCAAGCATATATAGAGGCAAGTGATCACAATTCAGAGTGCCACAGTGAAGGGTCTTAATACTTAAATGAATAAGAGACTTCAGCTTTTAATTCTTCAAACATTTTCAAACCTTTATTAAAACAATGTTTCACTTTGTCATTATGGGTTGAGTACAGATTGCTAGGGAAAATGGCAAATGTATCTATTTAAAATTAAATCTACATCTTTTCTTCACTGATTAAACAATCTGACTGTTCTTTGTAGCCTCTAGAGAATCATGCCTTTTTGTAGAATCACATGACTTCCAATCTTGCTTATTGTCATGTAGCTTTTGTTTACTCACTGTTTTCTGACTGTTGTGACAATTTTTTGACATTTTTGCTTCAGTTCTATTTTTTCTGACTTACAGCTTTTCAACATTATCTATCATCCAATTGGCAGTATCAGATTCACATAAAAATATTCATCACTCCTCTCCATGCTGGCAAAATGACTTTATCACCACTTATTTCAAGATTACTCGAGGAATAAATAGGATTGGGAGCAAAGACCCTGAAGCTAATTTGCTTATGTTACTGTATGCTGGTGCGGCACATTAGGAAAAGGGTTTGATTTGGCATGTTCTGCTAATAGATTAAATATCTGGAAGAAGTAAAAATCCATCCAGACTTCACACATTGCAAGTATGATCAGTATAATTAAAGGTCGGTCTTAACATCGGGTAAAAAAGGAAAGAAAAAAGATGTAGCTTGAACAAGCTCAAATCTGACAGGGACACCCTAAATGGACAACAGTGTATGATAAGAATCTCAGTGACATTTCTTTCTAGATACCCCAACAGTTTCTTTTGCATGGATCCTGAAATTTGCTTTCTACCAACAGAGAAGCACTCCCCTTTCTACTGCCACTCTGGGAAGTGCTGAACTCACTTTCTGTATTAGATAGATAGATAGATAGATAGATAGATAGATAGATAGATAGATAGATAGATAGATAGATAGATAGATAGATAGATAGATAGATAGATAGATAGATACTTTATTATGAGTGCATGGATGGAGTCAATCACCAGTCAGCACATTCAGCTTTACAGAAAAGAGGGGAAGATAAAAAAATAAGAATGCTTGAATCACATCTTGAAAACCTGAAACATCAAAGGACAAAATTAACAAAAGAAAAGCATATAAATGATTCTTACCTAAAACTAAGTGACATTGGAAATGAAAAAAGCAGGACACAATTAGCTTATTTACAATGGAACAAATGTTGAATTCAGTCACATTGAGAAATGCCATATTGATGTAAGTACATTAAGTAATTATATTTTTTGTTGTCTGTATCACCACCAACAACATTGATAAAAAATGTAGGACTTCGTACACTTCTGGGAACTAAGATAGCTAATGTTTGTTGGATAATTAGGAAATCGGTGATGTTTTTATCATTCTACATGGAAGTTATGAGGTTATGGGACAAAAATCTTGACATTTATAGGGGAAAACATGTAATGCCAGGTCCTGCGGTGGGTTGGCACCCTGCCCGGGATTGGTTCCTGCCTTGTGCCCTGTGTTGGCTGGGATTGGCTCCAGCAGACCCCCGTGACCCTGTGTTCGGATTCAGCGGGTTGGATAATGGATGGATGGATGGATGTTTAACAATACTAGGTTAATAATAGGTATATTTAACACAGTGATTGTCCATACTTATATATAAGTAAAATATACATCATTTACTGTATGTGTTTTGTAATTATGTATTAGTTTACAATAGTTTTACCAGAAATTTGAAAAGGTCTCATGGGGCAAAATAATGACTAACCCAGTCCTATATTATAATTGGTATTATTATTATTATTATTCTATTTAACTTTCAGAAATGCCTATATATTAAAAAAACACATATATTATTATTAAGGATTATTGTTTAAAAGTGCATATTGCTGTAAATCATCCTGATGTTTCACTGTCACATGGCCTCAGGAGTTCGGGTTTTATTACAGACCCAACAGAGTCTATGTGGAATTTGCATGTTCTCTCCATGCTCAAGTGATATTATTAAGCAGGTACTTTGGTCTTCCTTCACAGCTCCAAAGAGTGTATATTAAGCTAATTGCAGACACTAAACTGTTCCCATAAGGATGAGTGTGAGTGTGTTTGCAAGTGTGCCTTGGCATGGTCAGGTGTTTAGCTCAGAGATGGTGCCTATCTTACAACTGATGAACTACATCTGCTTGAGTCAATGAATTCCAGTGAGCAGGCGCAAAAAATAAGCAGATTTAAAACTTCACTTTTAACAAAAGCATTTAAGCAATTGTGTCAAAATATATTGCTCCTATATCATCAATGTTATTCCCAAATTAGCTTAGATTTGGACAACAAATGACTTAGGGGTATTAAGGATGGCATTTGCCAGAGACAGTATGATAAGATAATGTAACAATGCTTTGTAAATAATCCATAAATATTTTGATTTTATTTGTTTATTTATTGTAATATTTCAAGTATTGTGATTCAGTTTTGCAGTATATTCCAGTTCATTAGTCCCTATTGTATTTGATTTAACTTAGCAGTAAACTTACATACCAATAGGTAAAAATGTGTCAATCTGTCACAACTAATAAAAAGAGTGGGAGTGCTAAGTTTTGATATATAACACACATATCAGTTAATTGAGTAACTTCAGATCTGCTTGAGTCCTTTTAAGATGAGTCTTCATGTGTGTAGCATGACTGTTGACCAATAACAAAGATAAAGAGTATTTCATATTTAAAATATATCATTTTAATATATGCTTATGCATTTCAAATACTCAATATGTTTACATACCTGTATATAATGCCTAGGGCTTTGTCCAGAAGAACACCTGGGTCCATTCTTTAACAGATGATCTTTCTCAATGGTCAGCTCCTGCTACTTTCCTAATTTTTACATTATCCAGTTATCTAATCTTTAATCATTGGAAGTTTGTATGTTAACTTTGTGGTTGTTTTTTTCAGTGTTGCCAGTGTATTTCTGACCCAAATTGCTTCTTAGGCTGAGCTTTTCCTAATGGCCCAGGGTGGCTTGTTTGCTTGACAGTAGATCAAAATGTACTGCTTTTAGAGTTTTGTTTCATGGAAAAACAAAGTATATTTAACACAGTTACTGTCTTAAATACTGGTATCAATTCCTTCTTAATTCAACATAAGAGGAAAACATCATGCCTTTTTAAATAAAGCACTGTAATATTTTTTGCCTTTGCTCACAGCACTTTGCTGCACCTCAAGTCAGATTTATGTTTCGTGGAAAAGTCCTTTGGGTTGTTAAGAAGTGAATAATAAAGTGCCTATAGAACACACATAAATACATTTTGTGCAATTTAGTCTGAAGTTTATTTTATATCACTGCTAACATTAGCAGTTTACACACCATTTATAGGAGTGTAGAAGTAATGTATCTTGTTACACAAGTAAAAATAAAGTTCATTTCTTGTAAATTCTCATAGATGGCAAGAAGATCCATATATTTCACTGTGTCTATGATACATTTTGATTACCATTACTGCAGTAATTTATTGTACCTTTACTAAATATCCATGGAAAAACATTACAGGCACACTCCCCCTGAAATTAACTAAGACACGTTGCAAGTAAGACTCAGGGCAAATACTAAGAGTGCCAGAGAGCCAGCTAAATTGTGGCTATCAAATGAAAACGCCATTAACAGACACTTGGACGTGAAGCCAGCTTAATAAGAAGAACATCCAAATAATAAAAGAGACTTTCAGACCAACAACCTCCAATCCCCACCTTACTAATTCACCCCTTTTACATCCACTTAACCCCCTCTCCATTTGCTGTATATTGCTTTTGAATCCTGTATGTCTAATCATTTTACTCTGATGATGACACTTGATAGGTGTCAAAAATTCAGGAATAAAAGACTATATAAAAAATACATGATTTGTTTTTTCCCTTTGTGGCTAGCCTCTTTGCAGTTCTGCCGCTCATGTATGGGGATGCAGATGTACAATTTAAACAGATTTTCATTTTCATGAGAATGGTTACATATGCAAAATAGAACTAACTTGTTGAGAGAGAGCGTGAGAGCACGAGCGAGCGAGCGAGAGAGAGAGAGAGAGCGAGCATATACTGTATATATTTACATACAGCTGGTACGGTCTGGAATGGATTAATTGTATTTACATTCAATCCTATGGAGGAAATTACTTTGGGTCACAACCAAATCGGGTTGCAACCAGAGTTTTGGAACGAATTACGGTCGTGACCTGAGGTTCCACTGTACTCCTTTTAATATTACAGTAGATAGAAACAGCAAATGGCGTTCCCAAGGTAAGTAATGCTAAGCTGGTCATTGTCTGCTAGTCTGATTTCAGTCTGTACAGATATTTCACTTCCTCTGAGCCAGCAGGTGGCACTGGTTTGCAAACTAGAATGCTGGAAAAAAAAAAGACAGCCCACTGGAACCCCTAGGTTAAAAATTTTGAGTTCCAAAGTAGTCTGTCTTGTCCATATGGTCCTAGAGAGCAACTTTGCAAATTTGATTCAGACTGATCAAAGAGTGTATTGTATAGGGAGCATAAAAATAGAAAGACGTTAAGAGCTTTAAATGGTAAGCTGATCATGTTCTAGACTTTCCATATGAGTAGCAGTGAAACTCTTGAACCATTGGTTATCTTCATACATTCACACGTCATGGACATGTACTGATATGGTCTGCCAAAATGACATTGGATAGAGAAGGGCTAGGTGTGTCGCACTTTGGTACTGTCAAGTTTTAAAAAGTCATCATCATCTTAAAGTAAAAGTATTCTGTCATCTGTTATTGAGAGAAGAACCAGGAAGGAGAAGAACAAAGAACAAAACCATACAAAAATGTGAACCTAAGAGACTGAAAAGCCACATACGTTTGGTGTATCAGCTAGCATTGCCTATGAAAGCTTCTGAAATATTTCACATTGTATTAACCATACCATTTTTGGGACAGCCTAGGTATTAGCTAACCAAACAGGGTTGATTGACTGAGTGGTCTCATCTTGTTTGTAAAATTTCTTATGTATTTTTTTCTTTCTTTTTTTTTTATTTAACTTCCTTTCTTTGGCATATTAAGAATGTTAAATCTATAATAATATTAAAAGTTTATTGCCTGCATTTAGTATTTGCTGTGTCTTGCCACCTACGTTATAAATGAACAAAGAGAAAACATCCTCTAATGGGAAAACTAAAGTACTAAATATTGTGCTGGGAGTACTGGGTACACTGACTGCACAGTATGGGAACAGCTAAAAGTAATGTGGAATCAAACGATACATCATTTTAGGAATTACAAGCCAAGGTCTTAACCAGGAGGACAGGAAGTAAATAAACAAAGGCCAGTATGTGAGACAAAATCATAGATCAAGAAATGCAGCAAGAGAGTCTATAATCGGAATATTTCACATATCCTATGCCAAAACACAAAATGTAATTAAAATCAAATGAATAGAAAAGAATGTGTAACCTGAGGAATTTTTAACAATAATAATGTGTTTTTGTTCACATTATTATCCACAAACAGATTTATTCACAAACCTGGACAGTCAGGAAGTGGATAACACTGACCTTTATACCATCATACTAATGATGTCACACGTAACACACTCCTGGTCATCCTGAGTAGAAACTCCGTGGCAGCCATGGATCACCGATAACAAACAATGGCTGTGTCCATCATAAAAATCGGTATGGTAAAAGTAAAAGTAAAGTGCAAATTTCACTTTAGTGATGCCACAAAAAATTACTCAATGGAAAATTTTACAATATAATACAATTGATTATAGAGTATGATAAGATACAATCAGGTACATTAACTTATATTTATTGTGTATGCAAATAAGTGTAGAGTAAAATAAACTAGAAATTGAATGAAGTGAACAACTTAAATACTATTTATTTTATAAGATACACAGATAGACACATTAGCATGGTTTGGCTTATTTTCTCAATCCATTTCAACCTATACCTATACCTGTCACAAAAAAAAATCCCTCTTATTTTGTTGCCTAAATAGAATTTAATTCCAACCTCTCCTTTACATAAAAGGGGCATAACACCCTCTGATGACCCCTGTCTAGGCACACTGGGGCTATCTCTGCCTTTAGCCTTGGTGAGACTGTGTCCTAGTCATTAACATCCGGCGCCGCCGTGAGTGGCAGCCTTTTCAGCAGCTCCGTGTATGACTGTATATGTATGTGTACTTTTCTACTTTTATTTTTCTATTTTTATTTATTGATCACGCCTATTACTTTATTTTATGTGGATTCGTTCCCTGGACACACTTACTTTTACAACGTGGGCATGGATTTTTACACGCCGAGACTCGCCTATTCAAGTACTCAACTTCGAGCGCTGAGAACAAATGCCAGTGCTGGTGTGGTTCCATATTTACCTGACGAGGTAAGAAGGCGGTATCGTGGCAGCAGAGCCGGCACTAAGCTAAAAATGAAGCAGCTTGCGAGAAAGTGGCGTTTCAAGCCTTCGGTGCCTTCTGTGATTCTGGGGAATGTAAACTCAATCTCAAATAAGATCGACGAACTGGCTGCGCTGGTGAAAAATGTCAGGACCTACAGAGAATGCAGTTTGTTGTGTTTTTGCGAAACCTGGCTAAATAACACCATCCCAGATGCCAACATGGAGCTACCCGGGTTTAGCACAGTTAGAGCGGACAGAGATGCAAGTACCTGTGGGAAGCACAAAGGAGGAGGACTCGCTCTCTATGTTAATACACGGTGGTGTAACTCTGGACACATTAACGTCAAACTATCCACTTGCTGCAGGGACATTTAACTGTTGGCCGTAAGTTTACGTCCCTACTACTTGCCCAGAGAGTTTGGACACATCATTGTTGTCATCGTGTACATCCCTCCTCAGGCGGACGAGGAGTCAGCGAGTGACATCATCCATTCTGCTGTTGCTAAGTTACAAACGCAGCACCCTGAGGCGCTTGTGCTAATCGCTGGAGACTTTAACCATGTGACGCTGGACAAAACATTACCTGCATTCTCCCAGTATGTGGACTGTAACACCCGGGGAAATAAGACTATTGATTTACTGTATGCAAACGTTAAAGACGCATACAGCGCCACCCCGCTGCCTGCGCTTGGGAAAGCAGATCATAACCTGGTTCTGCTTCAGCCTCACTATAAACCAAAAGTGAGAGTCCTACCTGTAACCACACGATCATTCAGGAAGTGGACCCGGAGGCTGAGAATACTCTGAGAGAATTTTTTGGAACTACAGACTGGGATATCCTGCAGGGATCTCATAATGAGAACATTGAGGAAGTTGTTGACTGCACTACTGACTACATCAACTTCTGTATGGACATTGTAGTTCCAGTAAGAACTGTACGCTGCTATGCTAACAACAAGCCATGGATTACAAGTGACATCAAGGGCCTTTTGAACCAGAAGAAAAGGGCTTTTTAAAAACGGTGATCAGCATGAGCTCAAGCGCGTGCAGAAGGAACTCCGAGTCCAGCTCAGGGCGGCGAAGGAGCAGTACAGGAGAAAGCTGGAGCAGAAGTTGCAGAATAACAGCATGAAGGAAGTGTGGGATGGGATGAAGATCATCACTGGCTGCAGCTCGAAGCGGGGTACCACCATTGAGAGAGACGTGAAGAGAACAAACCAAATGAACAACTTCTTTAACAGGTTTGACCACCCTAACCCACTCTCACTCTCACCTCGGAGTATTGCACCCTCCACACATCCTTCTGCTGATACCAGCAAAGGAAAGACATCCCCACCCATAATTACAACAGTGCAAGTGAGCAGAGAGCTGAGGAGACTTCGTGCCAGCAAAGCAGTGGGTCCAGATGGAGTATCGCCACGACTGCTGAAGGTCTGTGCATCGGAGCTGGGGGGCCCTCTACAGCGCATCTTCAACCTGAGCCTGGAACAGGGGAGAGTCCCAAGGCTTTGGAAAACATCTTGTATCACCCCAATCCCAAAGGTATCACGTCCTAGTGAGCTGAATGACTTTTGGCCTGTTGCTCTGACATCACATGTGATGAAGACCATGGAGAGGCTGCTGCTTTACCACCTTAGGCCACAGGTTCAACACGCCCTTGACCCTCTGCAGTTTGCATATCAGGAGAAGGTGGGAGAAGAGGATGCCATCATCTATATGCTACACCGATCCCTCTCTCACTTGGACAGAGGTAGTGGTGCTGTAAGAATTATGTTTCTAGACTTCTCTAGCGCCTTCAACACAATCCAACCTCTACTCCTTAGGGACAAGCTGACAGAGATGGGATTAGATTCATACCTAGTGGCATGGATCGTGGACTATCTTAAAGACAGACCTCAGTATGTGTGTCTTGGGAACTGCACGTCTGACATTGTGGTCAGCAACACAGGAGCGCCACAGGGGACTGTACTTTCTCCGGTCCTGTTCAGCCTATATACATCGGACTTCCAATACAACTCGGAGTCCTGCCATGTGCAAAAGTTCGCTGATGACACTGCTATCGTGGGCTGCATCCTGAATGGGCTGGAGGAGGAGTATAGGGACCTAATCAATGACTTTGTTAAATGGTGCGAATCAAACCACCTACACCTGAACACCAGCAAAACCAAAGAGCTGGTGGTGGATTTTAGGAGGCCCAGACCCCTCATAGACCCAGTGATCATCAAAGGTGACTGTGTGCAGATGGTGCAGACCTATAAATATCTGGGAGTGCAGCTGGATGATAAATTAGACTGGACTGCCAATACTGATGCACTGTGCAAGAAAGGACAGAGCCGGTTATACTACCTTAGAAGGCTGGCGTCCTTCAACATCTGCAATAAGATGCTGCAGATGTTCTATCAGACAGTTGTGGCGAGCGCCCTCTTCTACGCAGTGGTGTGCTGGGGAGGCAGCATTAAGAGGAAAGACGCCTCACGTCTGGACAAACTGGTGAGGAAGGCAAGCTCTATTGTTGGCATGGAGCTGGACAGTTTAACATCTGTGGCAGAGCAAAGGGCGCTCAGCAGGCTCCTATCAATTATGGAGAATCCACTGCATCCACTTAATAGTATCATCTCCAGACAGAAGAGCAGCTTCAGCGACAGACTGCTGTCACTGTCCTGCTCCATTGACAGATTGAGGAGATCGTTTCTCCCCCAAACTATGCGACTCTTTAATTCCACCCGGGGGGGTAAACGTTAACATTCAACATTTATACATAGTTATTGTCTGTTTTTCACCTGCATTATTATCATTCTTTAATTTAATATTATTTATTGTATCAGTATGCTGCTGCTGAAGAATGTGAATTTCCCATTGGGATTAATAAAGTATCTATCTATCTATCTATCTATCTATCTATCTATCTATCTATCTATCTATCTATCTATCTATCTATCTATCTATCTATCTATCTATCTATCTATCTATCTATCTATCTATCTATCTATCTATCTATCTATCTATCTATCTATCTGTCATTCCCTGCTCTTTGCATCTGCACATCAACTGTTCAACCCCTTGCATTCAGTTTACATGTATATACTGCAAGTGTACACACTAAATAGTTTACCTTGCTGATAAATTGTTTACTGCTCTCATCTAAAAAAGAACATTTCAAATCATTTCTGATGTCTAATTTTACCATAAAAATGCATAGGTCAAATGGTAACCCAAACTAAATAATAATCTGTTTAAGCCAGACAAGAGGATGTCATACACAGGATGCTGTGTCTGTAGTACTACACATACAGACCTTACAAATCAGAAGAAAATGTTAATTTACTTTTAGAACGATGGATCCCATACTATTAGTCCAAAGGTCACTAACATCAAAACTTCACTGCCCCCATACCAACAACAGGCCATAAACTGTTCATCATAATCTTGGTACAGCAGGTTTTTAATAAATTGTGACAAACAATTTGGTTAAGAAACAATGCAATATGACATCCATATATTGATCTGCTGTGATCCTTACTGTGCTGTGTCTCTTAATAAGATTATTAGAAAGGTAAGGGAGCTACTTCAATTATTCACAATGTTGTTATTTTTGCAGTTATTTAATTTTGGACTACTTATAATAAATGCCTTATTTCTTCAACAAATGATGCACTAAAAATAGGACACAGGGGAGCATGTTGCAGAAACATTGATGGATTCTATTAAAATGATATTCCTGTATTTTCATTAAGAAATGAATTTAATAAATCTCTGGTAAATCCCCTACATTATGCATGTACTTTATTTCCTAAGTGTAATGATGCCATAAGCTCCTCATTAAAAAAACATAGTTAATGAAGCTAACCACAACAAAAGTGTTTCTCTGTACCCTGATTGGGGAAACTGGAAAATAATCACAATAAAAATGCCTCAAGCTTTCTGTTCTTCATATGACAGGAAGCAAGACGTGAAGAATAATAATGGAAAACACCACCATTGCTAATATCAAAGAAGCACGGGCCTTCTTAATACATCCATCCATTTTTAAGCCTGCTTAATCCGAATCATGGCTTACTCCAGTGTGGATATCTGAACATACTAGTGTTACTGGGTGCACACCAGGAAATTACCCTGCCTATCTGTTCCCCTTTTAAAATAATAAGTAAAACTTTAAACCCAAAATGACATCTCATACTAAAAGCATTGTTTTAATTTGATTATTATCTAATTGACAGGTCATAGGACTTTAGGTAGCATTGCTTCATTTTTCATTTTCAACTAAGGTTGTCTTCCATGTGAAAACTGCATGTGGCCCTTGTGTTCACATGGACTTTGTGCTGGTTGTCTAAGATATGTCCAAGATTTGTGTCTATCACATTGTGTGTGACCCATGATAAAATTATGTCCCATCTTCAGAAACTTTGTGCAATCAACTCATAGTTACTAGATTTACAATAATGCTCCAAGATACTTCTGAGTTCTTCTCAGACTCGCTGAAATGCTTTGGTGGAACCTTAAGAGAGATGTGCATAAATGAAATCTCTCAAGCATCAATCAGCTGAACCAGTGCTGTAAGGGCCAAGTGAACCAAAATTTCTCCAGTGCAAAGGAGGAGAATAAAACTCTTACAGAAAGTTACATTAAGTTATTGCTACTAAAGGTGAGTCTACAAGCTATCAAATCACGTAGTCTACAGTTACAGTATGTGGTGTTTTATTTGGCCAGTATGTGATTATTGGTTATGTCGTGATTATGTAAAATTATACAACTGAATGAGAGTGTAATTATTTTTTCACTTGACTGACTATACATGTCTACATAAGTACTTCAAATTATTGACATACCATAAAATATTGTTCATTAGAATGTAATTGAATTACATAATGTCTTTGTAAAGTCCATTCAGTTGTGCATGTGTTTGTTCCAGTTTAATCTCTTTTTACATATCACTTTTATAAGGTTCATCATAAGTAATATTGTCACTGCAGCATTTGTTTTAGCAACCAAGAGTTCTGTTAATCAATTGTAATATCTAATTTTAATTGTAATTGGAGCTGGGGAGTCCTTTACAGCGCATCTTCAACCTGAGCCTGGAACAGGGGAGAGTCTCAAGGCTTTGGAAAACATCTTGCATCACCCCAGTCCCAAAGGTATCACATCCTAGTGAGCTGAATGACTTCCGGCCTGTCGCTCTGACGTCGCATGTGATAAAGACCATGTCACTTTCCTGCTCCACTGACAGACTGAGGAGATCGTTCCTCCCCCACACTATGCGACTCTTCAATATCACCCAGGGGAGAAAACGTTAACATTATTCAAAGTTATTGTCTGTCTGTATTCCTGCATTGTTATCACTCTTTAATTTAATACTTTCTTTATCAGTATGCTGCTGCTGGAGTATGTGAATTTCCCCTTGGGATTAATAATCTATCTATCTATCTATCTATCTATCTATCTATCTATCTATCTATCTATCTATCTATCTATCTATCTATCTATCTATCTATCTATCTATCTATCTATCTATCTATCTATCTATCTATCTTTGACAGCAAGCATCATGGCCATGGTGGACCAGAGACAATCATGGCAGGATCTAAACAGGAATTAATTGTGGCTGGGACAAACATATGCATTTGACAGCCTACCTCGATTATATATTTGGGGATCTGTGAGGAAAACCAGCACGGTTTCAGGGTGAAAATACCATCTGTTTACAAACAATAACTAGGCTTAGGATTTGAATTAAGGATGTTAGATGTGAAGAGCAGCAGGATTAACCAATGTGCTCACCATGCCACCTGTTTTGTCATGGTAGGGTCCTAGAATGACCTTATTTTCCCCCTTTTGCTCTATATTATGTAGACTCTAATAGAATGCTCTAAATACCATACTTTTACCAAGGTGAACTGCTACTGTATTTCACTACTTCCCCATTTTGTACCAGAACAAACAAGAAAAAAGTTACAAATGTATTTATGTATTAATATTCCTAAAATAATAAGCAAAGTAAAATGAATGTGACAAAAACATTGTTACACCCTAAATAGCAGTTCATCTTATATCCATATGCTTACTACCAGGTGGCTCTCTGTTTTATGGTGATTAGTCTCTGGTCCAGCTTGATCTTTGCTTCCTCATGGCCTTTGAGTGGAGTGGTGGAAGCAGCCAGCATGGTCTGTTCTCCTTTACTCGGTATGGAAAATGGCAGAGAGTGACTAAGCCCCTGATTCACCCTTAATTTAAAGGAAACATGTGGCTTCTTGTCACACCTCTTGAATCAGTGTGGGGGGGGGGGGGGGGTGCAGCATTCACCATTGAAACAGCTCAGGCATACTCCGCCCCCACAGTCCAGTCCAAGCTGTATTCCTGTCAGCATTTTCTCCAGTTTCAAGTGTAGTTTTAATTCTGGTAATTCAGCTGAAAAACATTTGCCCACAATTCTGCACTGTTCCATCACAGATGGCTCAAAAGCACTTAACAAAAGTTTCTGTCTGATTAAGTAACAACTGGTTACACTTTCCTTCTTTCCCTTTAAAGTTAGATATTGTTAGTCATTAAGTTGACTGCCTGTTTAAAAATTTCAAAATATGATATTCTTACTTTTTTTTTTTTTTTTTAAATCCACCTATATGCTAGATATTATTCTCCATTATACCTCCTAATATCATAACAAGATTTTGGTAGAGATCACCACATATGGAAAGGTAGTTAGAAATAATGTAAATCCAGCTGTAAAAATAGACAGAGAAATTAAAACAAACAAAAAATAATATCAAGTCACTATGGAAAGTACATGGCAAGTGCGCTGTGTCCATGTGAATGTACAGTGAATGTGCAGATGTGCTGATTTGCAGCAAGAGTTGATAAACCGTACCAGGCTTATTTCTCATGTTTTGAGTCACCCCTATGATAGGCAGTTGTTTGTTAATAACAGAATTCTTTCACGATATCCACTGATGCTTAATTTGTAATTTTTTTCTATAAATTTACAACTTTCAGACCAAATATCAAGATATGCATGTGATATTATAAATGCTGGATATCAGTTGGGCACTGGAGATCTGTGTTTGTATTCCGATCTCCTGAACTCACTGTGTGGAGTTTGAATGTTCTTCCCACATCTCTGTGGGTTTCATCCAGGTGCTTCTGGTTTCTCCCATTGTCCAAAGACATGCAGGTTAAGTGCATTGACAATACTAAGTTGAACTTAGTGTATGGTTGGTGTGTGTTTGTTTGTCCTGCAATGGACAGGTGCCCTGTCCAGGGGATTGTTCCTGCCTTGCACCCTATGTTATGAGATAGACTCCAGCACCCACTTTGACCCTGTTCAAGAATAAGTAGGTTAGAAAATGACTGCTGACTATACCAGTGCACTTAAAAAAATCAGTTTCTTTATTTTTTTAGACACAGACTAATCAATAATGCTATTGAGAGCTGACCCTTAAACATTATGTAATTGTCCTTTAAAAATGAATTAATTACCATGCTATAATTAGTTTGTACTCCTAGCAAGTATCATTGGGAATGTTTACCTTTCAGTATTCATACTTTGACCCAAAAGCTAACAATGAAAGTACTAAAAACTTAATGGAGAGTTTTTAGTTTAGTTAGCTTTTTAATAGAAAAGTACAATATATAAAAAAGCCTTAAGTGTGAAAACATTCACATGGCTGTTTACAATAATTTAGGTCTCACATTCAAAAATCATACATTTAAATCACTTAAAGTATATCATCTGGATAAAATATACAAACCGTAATTATCGTAGCAATTTCCCAATTGTAAAAATATATTTAAACCTTGTATAAAGCATGATGTTAACTAAACCTTAAACAGCATTTCATATGAGTGATAAATTGTACAATTTTGTTAAATTGCAAGGTGCATTTATCTTGTATTGCATGTCGTTTGCAAGTTTGTATATTCAGATCATTTACTGAACACATTCTAATTATGCAGTGTGTGGTATTTGATTTGACCAGTACTGTATATACTAGAGGCACTCTTACAAATGCAACCTACTGTTTTCCACCGACTGAGCAGTTACAGTATGTATGATTTGAATTGTCAATAATCTTTTTAATAAAAAGTAAGTATAGCTGAAAATATTGGCAGCATACAGCACTAGAGTAAAATGTAGGACCTATATACAGTTCTAAGGAAGCCAGATTAAGGCCACCACAGGCCCCTGGGAGATTTAATGAGTAGAGCTCCCTAACAGAGACTTGATCTCACTTTTGACAATTCATCATCAGTCAGTGCATGATCAGCCAGTTGATTCATGTATCATGGATGTGCACAAGCTTGATTTTGGTGCACGGATACTTGATTGTTTCATTGAGTGGGGTGGGATAGAGTGTGGTGGTTTCCTCATTGGTAATTTTGGTGCGTGGACACTCAATTGTTACATTGAGTTTTCGGGATGCAGTTTGGGGTCTTTTTCAACATGTCTGTTCCTTTATTTCATGCTGATACACCTTCCTCACAGAAATGGTTCACCGTCCGTTTTTCCATTTTGTTCCACTGCTTAAGTTGAATGTACTTTAGATGCATATCAAGTGGACTTCTACTCAGATAGAAGATCAGCACCTATGTCAGACTGGGATGTATTTACAGTATGTCTCCAAGTTAAGCTAGGCTAAAGACAAGACATTATTCTCTTGTAATGAATTTCATCCCATTTAAACAAACTTGAACATTCTAGTAATTTTTACTGGAGAATGTCAACCTCACATAGGCTGTGTGTAAATTTTGAAAAATCACTAACATGATCATTTTTATTACATTACCTTTTTCTTTTGGCTTTTAACAGTGCAACCTTGCAAAATGATTCAATATTATGCAATCACTTTTGCTGAGCAGCACAACTTTTTATTTCCAGTGAGGTCTTTATACACTTGATTTTCTTTGGTATCACTTGTTTAAGTAAATGTTTTCTTTGTATTATAAATTTGAGGTGCATGTTTTATTGTATTGTCTCACTGCATACACTGTTTATGAAGGCTACTCAGGCTGTGTATGGCTGATTTCTTGAGCCCTACCATGTCAGTATTTGCTGTTGTGTCCAATATTAACTAAGACCCAAAATACAACGAGTATCACTCTATTAGATAATATTTGAAAAGCAATATAATCTCCTTATGATCTGTTTAATATTTTGTTTTGGGGATTACATATACCATAATAAGTTTAACAACTTTTCTCACCTGCTTCTCATTGTTCTCTAGTGTATTATAAAATTCCTTATAAAATCACAGGCATTGCAATGCCAAAAACCTTTCTAAGAACTAACTCTAAAGTGACTTTTGTTAACCACAAAGTTTCATGAATGACTAGCACTATTGTTCTTAAAACTATCTTAGCTCTCCTAATTTGATATTACTGTAGTTGGCCTAGCTGTACTAGTTAGTAAAGTGGTTTAAATCTTCTTGCATATACAATATAAGAATGTATTTTACATTAATCTGTGCATCTGCCTTGCATAAGCAACCTCAAGATAGATAATCTTAATATTTTATAAACAATGTTCAAACAGGCTGACCTGGATGGGCTTCTCTCATGCAGTTATGTCATTGGAAAATGCATATCAGTGAAATAAAATAAATTAGGATCAGTTTGAAAAGAATTAAATGTAGAAAAGCAGTTCAAATGTGCAAAGGACAAAAGCCACGATGTCAGTCTTGAGGCATTTGTGGAGAAAAAGGACCACAAAGGTGAACTGGTGTTCCTGTAGAAGAAAATAAGCTACAATATTTAATTTAGCTTAGAAATCTTCCCCCCAACTCTTACCATAAATCTTAGTTCATACCAGCAATAGTTAGGTCATGTCTGGTGACCCATAGTTAGCAAACATTTATCTGCTTTATTGCTTACAGATACTATTAATAGTTTTACTAGTAACTGCCTGTCCTTGAAATCCAAAATGATCCATACCTATAAAGATACAGATTTGGTTACAACTTAAAGAAAATAACTAATATGAAACTATTTAATATACATTAAACCCAGTTCATTAGTCATTGTTAAAAAACAAGATATTATTTTCTTAGTGATATGATTTAAAGTTAAAAGAGCAGAATACAAAACCCTGAATAGACATATACAAATTGAACATACTTTCTTCCACATTCCCCAGGAGTAATGTAATGAGCCAGTTGCAGATGGCTATAGCGTTAAGCAATGCAGGTAGGCAATCAAAAAGCTCCTCCTGATTCGATCGTAAAGTCTAAAATAGCAAGCAGAAGTACAGTAGTGAAGAAACTCGGGACAGATGCTGCAGGGTGCTAAAATGGGTACATCAAACCTTAAAACTCTAAAAGCAGCTTAACCTAAATATTACAGCAAGAGTTTTAATATTCTGCTGTTACTGGCTGTGCATCTCATTGCTGTTGTTTGTGTTTCAGGATAAAATGATTGAACTTGTTACATGAAATTCTAAGAAGTGTCTTGCTCTCCCCTATTCTCTTAAAGTCCCTTATATCCTAGAGTTCCCTCTTATCAAAAGGAACCTAACAGAACTTACCACCACCTTTGCAGATACACACCTGATATGTATTTGTTTTCTGACATTCTTTTGTTCTGTAGTATCCTTCAGTTCCTTCTCCGTTGCTTACCTGTATGTGTTCTCTGTCTTCTTAGGTGTTGGTGGTATGACCACAAATCCATCACAGTCAGCTTAATAATTCAGGCAGTTTCACTAGATACCAGTATAATGTATACAGTTCCTATGGAAAGTATTCACAGCGCATCACTTTTTCCACATTTTGTTATGTTGCAGCCTTATTGCAAAATGGATTAAATTCATTTTTTTTCCTCAGAATTCTACACACAACACCCCATAATGACAACGTGAAAAAAGTTTACTTGAGGTTTTTGCAAATTTATTAAAAATAAAAAAATTGAGAAAGCACATGTATATTAGTATTCACAGCCTTTGCCATGAAGCTCAAAATTGAGCTCAGGTGCATCCTGTTTCCCCTGATCATCCTTGAGATGTTTTTGCAGCTTAATTGGAGTCCACCTGTGGTAAATTCGGTTGATTGGACATGATTTGGGAAGGCACACACCTGTCTATATAAGGTCCCACAGTTGACAGTTCATGTCAGAGCACAAACCAAGCATGAAGTCAAAGGAATTTCTGTAGACCTCCGAGATAGGATTGTCTTGAGGCACAAATCTGGGGAAGGTCCCAAAAAAAATTTCTGCTGCTTTGAAGATCCCAATGAGCACAGTGGCCTCCATCATCCATAAGTGGAAGAAGTTCGAAACCACCAGGACTCTTCCTAGAGTTGGCCGGCCATCTAAACTGAGCGATCGAGGGAGAAGGGCCTTAGTCAGGGAGGTGACCAAGAACCGATGGCCAATCTGTCAGAGCTCCGGAGGTCCTCTGTGGAGAGAGGAGAACCTTCCAGAAGGACAACCATCTCTGCAGCAATCCACCAATCAGGCCTGTATGGTAGTGTGGCCAGACGGAAGACATTCCTTAGTAAAAGGCACATGGCAACCCACCTGGAGTTTGCCAAAAGGCACCTGAAGGACTCTCAGACCATGAGAAAGAAAATTCTCTGGTCTGATGAGACAAAGATTGAACTCTTTGGTGTGAATGCCAAACATCACGTTTGGAGGAAACCAGGCACCCGCTCATCACCAGGCCAATACCATCCCTACAGTGAAGCATGGTGGTGGCAGCATCATGCTTTGGGGATGTTTTTCAGCGGCAGGGACTGGGAGACTAGTCAGGATAAAGGGAAAGATGACTGCAGCAATGTACAGAGGCATCCTGGATGAAAACCTGCTCCAGAGCGCTCTTGGCCTCAGACTGGGGCGACAGTTCATCTTCAGCAGGACAACGACCCTAAGCACACAGCCAAGATATCAAAGGAGTGGCTTCAGGACAACTCTGTGAATGTCCTTGAGTGGCCCATCCAGAGCCCAGACTTGAATCCGATTGAACATCTCTGGAGAGATCTTAAAATGGCTGTGCACCGACGCTTCCCATCCAACCTGATGGAGCTGAGAGGTGCTGCAAAGAGGAATGGGCGAAACTGGCCAAGGATAGGTGTGCCAAGCTTAGTGGCATCATATTCAAAAGACTTGAGGCTGCAATTGCTGCCAAAGGTGCATCGACAAAAGTATTGAGCAAAGGCTGTGAATACTTATGTACATGTGATTTCTCAGTTTTTATTATTTTTTAATAAATTTGCAAAATCTCAAGTAAACTTTTTTCACGTTGTCATTGTGGGGTGTTGTGTGTGTAGAATTCTGAGGAAAAAAATGAATTTAATCCATTGTGGAATAAGGCTACAACATAACAAAATGTGGAAAAAGTGATGCGCTGTGAATACTTTCCAGATGCACTGTATGTATATTTTCACACTGAATAGCATTTAACTATATAACAAATGTTCTGCTGATTAATTGTGCATACAGGTAAGCTCTTATTTGTCAAAACATTTGTTAACACTCTGCTTTTCAGGTATTGAACATATCTTGAACCAACACAAATACAGTATCTTTCTTTTTCACTCACTACGTCTCTTACCACAAACGTGCCCTGCTAACCTTCTTCTTTGTCTGCAGTTTTGGCCTCTTTTATGCTTGAAACCTGCATAATTTGCTAAATAGCCTCAGGGTGCAAAAAAATTTATTTTAGTTGAAAGATTAAGACATTTAGTCCACCACAGCTTAAGAAGTAGTATTTTAAATAAAAACTAATTCAATATTAAAAAAATTAAAATTATAATTTAAAACCCAACACAAACCATATAGTCCAGAATATAGAAACCCTTAAAGTAACTCTCCTTTAGCACATGTCTTTTTATAACTTTATGTTTTTGTATATTAGCCTACTTATTTTATATTAATGAATGACTTAGTGGCTCAGTGGCTAGTGCCATAATCATAGATAGTGTCAGAATGAAATTTGCACATTCATTTTTTTTTATGTAAGTTCTTTGAGTAGTCCATTCCCCCCACCAATGTGTGCAGGTTAAGCATACTGGTATGAGGGTGTGCACTATGTGATGAAATGGCATCCAGTTTTTTAGAGGCTGAGTTGTTTGTGCCAAATCCTGTCTGGATAGATTTTGCCTCTCTGAGAAATGAGAATGAAGGGATGGATTCTAACCAGGGATAGAAATAAGAAATTGAACAATGAGATTGAATGGGAGGAAATAAACTTGTTATGACAATTATGAACAGTGTGCATTATACTGTGTCCAACATCCTGAATATCTGACATCTGCAAAATATACCCCAAATACTGAATTAGCACAGCTCTCAATTGCTCCTCCCATCCATAAGTTGATATTCATGCACTCTTTTTATAAAAGTCCCTTTAATAAAATTATGCAGTTTTAATTGCCAATAATAGCATTGCCTCAAATATGTCATGCAAACGGAATTAAATAAACTGCCAAAAACCTTCAAAGCACTTCAGTCTTCCAGATGTGAGAACGTTTGCATATCCAGATTTTCTGATCAAGCCCTGAGACATTTTTAGGATCTTTACCTATAATATTTGTCAAAATCAATCTTTGACTGTTTGGTTATGTATAATTTAAAAAATATTTTTATTCAAAAGTGTACCTTTTTAATTCTAAAATTCCTCAAATTCTAAACAAACTCCGTAAGCAATCAAAATGTTATATGTGGGTAATGAAAATCTTAAAAGATGAGCAATATGAAGTGCAAAAGACCAGTTCTCCATCCAAGCAAATCCTTGCCCTGTTTAATGTGTTCTAAGTGACCTGCCCTTGGCCCACTCACAACCTTAAATCATCTTAATTGACTTTGAGAATGTTGTTATAAAGGCAAAGACCCATTTTTATTTATTCTAGAAATTAACAAAAATAATATAAAAGTAATCCTATTAAGTACATCAAAAGAACCAAAGATGCAGCTTTTTGTAGAAAAAATTATTTTCATCACTCAGATCTGACCTATGAAACGTAATGTGACATTGACAGGCCCCTGTATGCCCCCGACCTGGCAATACTGTAGTAGGGTGCTCCACAGGGATTATTCTACTTGGAACTCCAGGCAGGTGTTGGTTTCCGCCTCAGTTCCCTAAACTGCCAGCCAGCAAATTCAGCCACCTGCCCTCCTCTGCTTTATTTATTTATTTTTTAAGGCTTCAGGCTCAGGTTGGCTTTCCCTTCTCCGACTTTTCATTTTACTCAATCTATTTTACTTGCTGGGTTTCACAGTTTTGACAATGTCAGGTGTCACAGTGCTTTACAACTACAGTTTATCTATTTGATTTATGGGGCACATTCTCACTATATGGTTGATACTGACACCTATTCCTCTAAGCCAATGATAGCACCTAAACACTGCATTGTCCCAGATGGAGGAGCTGTTTTAGTCTGCTGCTTTCTCACAACAGGGTGGGAAACCTTGGTGGTTGGCCTAAGACTCTCACATCTGTCCACCTTTCTACACCAGCATTATTCACTACAGTTTGACAGTGAGGCTGTGCTTTTGTTAGTAGCATTCGGTCCAAGATAAGAGCTAAAGTCAATTTTAGGGATCTAAAAATCTGAGTGCCTGGAGTAAAATCCCTAAAGATATAGGGACTCTACACAAAAGGTGGACATATTGGGGCTTGATCCCAATCTTCTGGAGCTTTTTGAAGGAAACCGACCTAATCAGTGTACCATTCTGCAGTGTAATCTTTTAAAATATTAATTATTATAGATTTAGTTGATGCTCTGTCTATGGTTAGCTCCTCCTTTGCAGTTGATTGGCTTTAGACGTCATGACACTAGCCTTCATTAAGCAGATTTGATGACAGTAAGTTTGAAAAGAATGACCACTCTGTTATGTTTGCAGGAATGAATTAAAGGTGGCATAAAAAAGTGATTGAGACTGAGAATGGAAGTATGACATTCTGTTTCCTACATGGTCTACAAGTCACTACCTACTTGTCTATCCTTGTAAACTATCTGCACTTCACAAAACCTATGCCTTTGTATTATATGGGAGCAACCCTACCTTCCTCTTCATTTTTGCACCACTTACAATAGTAGTTACCATCTAATCCACCCTTTCTTCTATAACAACTCGATCATATTCCTTCTGGAACTGTATGTTTTTTTTTTTGACTGTTTTGGTGATCTTATTCTATGGGGTAAATTAATTAATGCATTATTGATTTTTATTAATTTCATCTCAAAAGATGGCAGTTAAAATAATACACAACAGGGTTTTGGAACAGGTTCGTATCTGAATGTTACGCTGCTCTGATTGTGTTTTTATTATTTTCCTCATAAATAGTAGGAATGTAGGAATGAAATGGTAGGAATGTACAGTTTTTGATTTTTGTTTTTTGTTGCTGAATCTGTTGTTATTGATATTATTTTATTTGGATTTACTATATGTACTTTGTACTATACTACTGTATATTATATTCTTCCTGTTGCTGTGCAAGCAGCAGCCTTTTTACAAAAGCTCCATGTTCTTTCTGTTTTTCTTTTTGTTTCTGAACTTGTTTTACAATTTAGTCATTTTGATTATGGCCAAATTTGATCTGGTCTATGGCTTTTTATTGATAGTAACCAGTTGAAATTAGATAAGTGGATTTTCTATTTACCTATGATCTGCTGTCAACACAAACCCAGGCACTGACTCATCTCAACTAAATTTCCCCCTGGTGACAAATCTATCTATCTATCTATCTATCTATCTATCAATCTATCTATCTATCTATCTATCTATCTATCTATCTATCTATCTATCTATCTATCTATCTATCTATCTAATTTCCACATAGTAAATTTTGTTTTGTGTCTTTCCTTTATGCCATGACG
This sequence comes from Erpetoichthys calabaricus, assembly GCF_900747795.2. Classification (NCBI taxonomy): domain Eukaryota; kingdom Metazoa; phylum Chordata; class Cladistia; order Polypteriformes; family Polypteridae; genus Erpetoichthys; species Erpetoichthys calabaricus. The sequence continues at coordinate 29,038,658 of NC_041401.2, forward strand.
GTTTTAATGGGGAGCCACAGTGTTGTGGTAACCACCACATTGCTAGGGATTTGACTGTTGACACATAGCACGCAATGTCACCATAGTGACGGCTTAAAAAGTCAGTTTTCTGCATTACCAGATTATCCAAGTTTCGAACGTAGATGGTGACAATAGTCAGTGCAATTTGTTTTTTTTGGTTTCTTTTATAAAGAATCATTGACTTGAATTTCAAGTAAGGTTTATGTTTTTGGTTTGGTGAATGGTCAGTTTGATTCCTTATTACAAATTACAATTTTTTTTTTGATTCACATTACTTTATCAGATCCATATTTAAATTACTCTCCCCCTTAGAATAACTGTGACACTAGGCAGCCCAAAAACATCTAGTGATTTCTAATCTTGCATACTCCAGTTCATGGTCACACTGGGTGGCAGAATTTTGTACAAGTCTGAAGGCAGTCCATTGCAGGGTGGACTCACTTGCACATGTCTACCTACTCACAATATGCCAGTTTCAAGCTACCACAAATTGAGTTTGTTTCTTTCACCTATGCTGCTTGTACTCCTTATTTTTGCAATTACAAGATGCCCCTTATACTAAATTGTCTTACTTGGTTGTTCACAGTCTGATGTAGAAATAGCATGGTGCCATCTAAAGCATTACAATGATTAGACCCCCTGCAGCTGAACCTAGTGTTTCAGAACCCTTAAATTGGTGGAGTCATCTGAAACTGGCTGTGCAGGCAGTGCTTGCTGCATTTCTGTGATCCTGTAGAAGGATTTTATAAAATTCAAAAAGGTATTCCAATTCTTGTTTGGGTTTTGGCCGCATTTTTCACAGCAAAATTTAAACAGTGGATCCCATACTTCATTGTCAAAAACTCTGCCTCTCATACTTAAATTTACAGCATTTACTAAATCAGTCTTTAAGCAAATTGCTGCATATTTTTTCTATTGTTAAAATAATGTAAACACCATTTTTATGTGCATAGTAAGAAACCACTGCATTCACCCTCCATTCATTTTCATTGACCAATTCATATACTGTGAACTTATACGAGGGAGGTACACATCCAAAAGACACAAATCACCCCAGGTTTATGAGGATGGCATGATGGTCAAGTGGTAATTGTTCTTACCTCACAGCTCAATTTTAGGGTCAAATCTTGTCCGTTTGTTAAATGTGTCTACATATTTCTGCATGTTTTTTTTTTCCTTTCACTTAGCATACATGTGCAGCTTAAGGTATTTTGTGACTCTAATTGACGTCGTCTTAGTCAATGTGGATGGGTGTGTAAATGTATCTTATGATGGGCTGCAGTCTCCACAGCAATGAACTGGATAAAATGAGTTAGATGATACATGAATTGATGGATATTTTTGTGATTTTGGAGGAAATAAGAGTACCCAAATAGACACTTGGAGAATGTTCAGGCTCTACACAGGTGGAGCAATGAGACTACAACTTTAATTTAGTTTATTCTTATTTAGAGTTTGCTCACTGAGGACAAGCCCCACAGACTTAAAAAATAAATATTTACATGCGTACACAATAAAAAAATTAAGAGTAAAAGTAAGACCTATAAACAGACATCATTTTAATAAATGAGGAGCAAGGAGAGGAAAGCAAAAAATCAAGTAACAGTATAGAAAGTAAAGGAACCTCTTAGCTTCATTTGACCTAAACCAACTGGCCATCACACAAAGTGTGTTCTGTAAAATGACAGTCATCATATTTTAGCAATCAATCAAATAGCAATAAATCAATCATCTACATTAGAACTTTACGTTCTTATCTTATCTATTTTTAAATCCACTGCTTTAGTGGTCTTGTCCTCCTGGCTACCATCATCCTCACTGACATCATAGAGCAGTGGTTCACAAAGTGTGGTCTTTAAATGCAAGATGTGTGGTCCAGAAGATAACAGTTTTCATATCTGAGCAAAGTGCTGTTTACATCAGTTACAATATATACTGTACTTTACATTAGACCTTTATATCCTTATTTACTTATTCATGTAAAAGTTCATATATTGTAACATATTGATGCTACTTCAGACTCACAGTCTCTCTCCTGCCCAATCACTCTGTGTCACTGTTTGTGACTCTTCTTCAATCTGGCTTAATGTAAGCCTGGAGAATCAACCCTGGTAAGGCAATCTCTTAATTCCATGAAGCCAGTGACAAACAGCAACTCTGAAGCTTTAGTGTTATTAAACCTGGATGAAGTCTGAAACTTTGCAGCACACATAATTCAGTGTTGTGTTTGAAAATTTGTATTTCTCACGTAAATATTAGTGAAATAAATGTGTTCACCTTATGGTAGAATTTATTCAGACTGTTGGGTGAAGAGGTTCTTTGTCATAAACAGTGTTAAAATCAATATCTTAAAGTGTCATATGCCACATACTGAAACCTGTAACTTTTCTATAATGAGGTCTATGGCCTGATGACCATAAAGGTAACGTTCCTAGTCACTCTGATGTTTCATTTTATGACTAAGAATACTGTAGTACTGGGGTTCACATGTTCAGTCCTAGGAGCCCACTGTTGCTGCAGGTTTTCATTCCAACCAGTTTTACAAATAAATGGTCCAGTCTTACTTCTAAAAGATCTAATTACTTAATTAGTATTTTTGTGTTCATAAGAATTACTTATTAACTTATTTCTTTGAATTCACTTCAGTATTTTTTTCTGGCATTTCCTGCCCCACCGGTTCAAGAAAACCTTCCAATATGATATACTGTTTGACTTGTCTTGATGTCTTTTTATGCATGCTGTTGAGCCTCTAGACCTGAAAAACTCTCATTTTTAGCCCACTTTTGGACCATATTGTGTGCAGGAAATTACACATTTATAATAAAGAGCAAACCAATAGGAATCTTCAGCAAAATGATAAGAAGGATTTGAAGTTGTGCATGCCAAATCAACCAACCCCTAATTAGATATGAGGGATCTAAGTTACTCCTTTTCACAAAACTTTGAAAAAATGGGACTGGTAATATTGACATATAGAGATCATTTTATGTTATTTCAAGGTTGTTGATCATGATTATGATAATATTATGGATTTTTGATTCTTTATCGGTGGTCCAGGCCTTCAAAGTGCCACTCACAGAAGACTTGAACTGACAAATTAAAGTTAAATTGAGAGTCTTTAGACTTTAAACATTTAAATTGGAGCATACATTTTAATATTTCAAATATTTGACACAACTATTCTTGTTTATTAAATACTTCTACTTTATGAAGTAAATCTTTACATTTTTATTACCACTACTCAGCTTATGCAAATTCAAACCTTTTTCTTCTCTTGTTTTGTATTCAGAAATATGTGCTAGTATATTTACATGTTCACAAAGTTCAGAAATGTGCATTATTTTGCCAAATCTTTAATTATTAACTTTTCTTACCATATTCTTTTTATTTCACTTTTTTCTCTGGAGTTTACTTCCTTAGTTGTACCCAAATACTAACAATTAGTGATGTGCAGTGCAGACACTGAAATGACACTGAATACTAGGGGGAGGCAGCTACTTCAGTATAAATTCACATGTGAGCTAATTAATAACAAAAGGGTTAAATGAGCAGAACATGAAAAAGAGCAACATCTTAAAAAGAAAGAAAAAGAACAATAATTAATGTCACACACACAAATGCCTGCTACTCCCTTAAAAATTTAGCAAACTCATTTTGTACTTTCTGGATTGACACAAACAAGGCAGAAAGTGGGAAATAACAGCTTGTGTAATAAAGTCAGAAGGTGGAACACCTGCAGTTAAAGTGGTTTACAGGACTGAACTTGAGGAGCACTTAGTTTAACCGTTATTACTAATTAACACTTACATGAAAGTAGCACTGAAGTAGCGACACTGCTTTAGCATTCAGTGTCATTTGCACCAGTGTCCGCACTGCTCATCACTAATTATTAGTATTTGGATACAGTTAAGGGAGTAAACGCCACAGAAATAAGGTGAAATGAAATAAAAATGGTAAAAGGAAGCTAGATGTTTAAAATTATAACAAACAAAACATATTCTGAATTTCTTCTAAATGCAAATATACTGGAGCAATTTTCAAAGTCAGAATAAGAATAAAGAAAAAAAACAATAAGATTGATGAGACATAACAGCTTGTGAACCCCTGGTTTAGTAGATTATTTAGGGAAGTAGAAAGGGAAAGCGATGCTACTAGCTGATAATAATAAAATACATAATTTTATGAAAATCATACAATTACAAAACCTTATTTCAGTATACAAATCCCAAAACTGCATCTTCAAAAAACATTTTCTAGACTAAGTGTTAGGTCATTCGGCTGAATTAAGAGCAATAGGACATTCTATACACTAACATTCCACAATTTGGTGGCCATACACCCAAGGCTCAACCTCCTAATGCAGTTTTATTTATCCTTGGAACAGTAATATGATCTGTGTCTTGCACTTGTAATGTACTTTACACACTGAGATGTACGAATTTATATTTTCTTTTGTTAACATATTCCTTTGAGTAAAGGGGGCCAAAGCCATTTAAATCTTTATATGTTAAGAGGTTGATTTTGAAATCAGCTCAACTGTGCTTTGGTGTCACCATATTAGTATTATGATATGGCTCATTGAATGGCCTTGTCAGACAGATGAATGGATATATATTTAAAGATCTGTAATGCAAATTTACTTCTTTCTTCTGACAAGCTGTAAGTTTTTAAATTGTCCTGATGTGCAGATACATGCCTCTCAATCGATTGGCAAGTGCCTCAGGCTCCAATTTCAATCCCTTAAGAGCCAGAGCAGGAAAATTGGTATGGAAAATAAATGGAGGTTTTGGAAAAAAGACACATGTTAAGTGCTGGTTTTGCTTTAGTAGAACTGAAAGAGTGTAGATGAATATTTTATTAATTATGTAGAATTCCTTTGTACCAAGGTCACAGTGATTTAGCATGCTATCAATATCCCTTAGTTTGAGTTACCGTAATGGAAGTATCCACAGCTGCATGCTCAGTGAGCCCTCTCGCCAACCTTGAAGTAACTAATAGCATTTCCATCCAAGAGGGTATTCCCTGAGAATGACTAAGTTACATTTTTAAAAAGCACTTATTAAACCCACCGGGTATCCAGGAAACTCTTTTGCTCTGAAGTTATATGTGGAATCCTCCCAAAGTATTCATTAAGTCATGCTGCTGCTGGAATCCCTAATGTGGTAATTACGGTACATTTTGGAGAGGATTGTTTGAACGCTAAAAATTAGAATCTAGTGGCAGAAGGAAGAAGCTGAAAGTTAGCGTTGACTGTAATTAAACACATCTGTACTGCAAGAGTTCCTTCAAAGAGTTCATTCACTTTCATTAGAGGCAGAACAGAAGGAGCTTTTTTAAGTGCATTATTTACTTAGCAAGAACCAAAATATTCACAAAGAAAGTCATGTACATCTGTTGGAGCAAAACTGCCAGACTGATACTGAAATGATTAAGCCCACCCTGCTGAGGCAAGTATCAAACATAGACATAATATGATTTTATACAGTGCCTTTCATGGTAACCAATACACATGTTTTAAAAGACACTTTTCAGCATAAGAAGGCAAATTAACTAAACTTTGTAATGATGTCATATATCATGATGAGCCAGCAACCTATATAGGCATAATGAGCAATAAGCTATTTCAATTTTTTTACTATAATAAAGCATATATTTTTTGTGTAATTTTGCTGCTGGGGTTAATTTCCCTTTGGGATCAATAAAGTAATTTGTCATTGTGGCAGTTACAATCAAACAGGATCAGCAAAAGACTTGGGGAACCAGTGGGGTAACTTCACTTAATGGACGGAAAACAGAAAGCACACGAGAGTGCAAAAGACAAATGATTCAAGTCAAGCAGACAACAACAAGAAAAGTGTTTGTCAGAAGTATACACTCTTGACATGTGATTTCTGCCAAAGAACACCCTCTCCCAGTGGCCTCCAGGTCTTTATAGTAGCTTACTGGAGGGATGGAGCCTTGGTGGAGGATGTGGAATCGATATCAATTGTTTGTAATGGAGGATGGGCTAGGACAAGTGAGAAGAACAAAAGCTTGTTTTCAGGTGTAAACAGTGCATGTTTATTAAAATCAACAGTGTCCAGGTGCAGTTTTGAATAAATAAATAATTCTCTAAAAAACACAATGCTCAATAGGGAAGTGTAATAAATAATTAAGATATAGTTAAAATTAAAAATTCAACTCTTAATGTATCCTTTCAGTTCCTGTTCCCCTCCAATATGACTGTCCAACACTCAGTCCATATGTGGAAAACTCTTTGCTAAATCACCTTGTCTCAATGACACTAGCAACCTCATATTCGTTCCCACTTATTCCTTCCTTGAACCACATTGTCACTGACCTGTGACCTCTCTTGTCTCCTTTGCTTTCTAACAGTAATCTATCAGACCTGACACCACTCACCTAGAAATTCAGCCATGCAACAAAATTCTTTACATCCACTTCACTCAGTACATGCAGAGCCATAATAGGACACTTCATCTATCCTGCTAATTTCATCATTCAGCAGGATGGCCACCTCTTCCTCAGGAAACAAAGACTAGTCTCTCAACACGAGCGTTCTTCTACACTATTTCTTCATCCTTATCCCTTTTCTTCCTATGTTTTCTGTGTTACCAACAAACCTCCTCTCGATTCGGGATACTATTGCTTACCTGTTCAGAGCCCTGAAGATGTCTCCTGAATATCTGTAGTATAATGCCTTCATCTATTTGTATATAATATACTGTAGTGCGGGCGGCACGGTGGCGCAGTGGGTAGCGCTGCTGCCTCGCAGTTGGGAGATCTGGGAACCTGGGTTTGATTCCCGGGTCCTCCCTGTGTGGAGTTTGCATGTTCTCCTCGTGTCTGTGTGGGTTTCCTCTGGGCGCTCCGGTTTCCTCCCACATTCCAAAGACATGCAGGTTAGGTAGATTGGCGATTCTAAATTGGCCCTAGTGTGTGCTTGGTGTGTGGGTGGTGTTTGTGTGTGTCCTGCGGTGGGTTGGCACCCTGCCCAGGATTGTTTCCTGCCTTGTGCCCTGTGTTGGCTGGGATTGGCTCCAGCAGACCCCCATGACCCTGTGTTCGGATTCAGCGGGTTGGAAAATGGATGGATGGATGGATACTGTAGTGCCTTTATCTTTCCATTTTCTACTGTTACAGAATGTGCAGGTTAAGTGAATTATTTAGGTCCACACAGTGCCTTTAAAACCTGAACCAGATACCTTGTGGGTTTAATGCCCAGTGCCTTATCCATTTGCCACATTGACATTTATTAGAGCTGTTAGCATCTTGTGAAGGTGTTCTTTCTTAACTGTGCTTTAGAAAATAAAAAAAGATTGAATGGGTAAATGCTCCTATATCATACATGAGGAGGCTGTAATGTGTGTGGACAATATCAAGTTCTTGGGTTATCCACATCACATCGGATCTGACCTGGTCTTTGAACACATCTCACCTGGTAAAGAAGGCCCAACAAAGACTCTTCTTCCTCAGGAAGATGAGACGTGCTGGATTCTCCTCTCAGCTGCTCACAAACTTGCTACAGTTCCGCTATAGAAAGCATTCTCTGTCACAGTATGACAGTGTGGTACGGCAGCTGCAGAGCACAGGACAGGAAGGACTTGGCACAGGTGGTGAGAACAGCACAGGGGATCGTGGTAAGTCCTCTCCTAGACCTGGACTCTGTACAGTATATGCTGGAAGGGTGCAGAAGAGGGCCAGATGTATACAGTAGCTAAACTTAATGATGTTTTATTGCTGCTGTCTTTTATACTTATTATGTTTATTTTATTATTTATAGTGTATTGTGTATTTAAGTATTCTGCCTTGAAGTCGCGTCCTACCAACAAAATATTTCGTTATGTGTATGCATAATGACAATAAAGAATTCTATCTATCTATCTATCTATCTTGGGTAGCTCAGGTTACTTCCATGCTAAAGCGATGCACTTGTAAAGGATGAATAGGTTTCCGTAAACTGGACTTTCATAAGTGAATGATGGCTTACATTATTAACCAGAATCCTATTAAAAAGTTTATTCTTATTTTGTGACTGATGATATCATGATGAGATACATCACTTTGAAGCTCTATAGTAGAAAAAGCAGGTCTGGAAGGTGGATAGATGGATGGATGTTTATGTTTAGATCTGCAACCATTTATTTTTTTGTTACAACACATTTAAACCATTTAAAGATGATGTTCATTTAACATAACACAAAACTAATGAATTAGTTTCAAGATGACATAAACTAATAGCTGATAGGTTGTCTGCACTGTTTGCTGGTGAGTGTTTTTGAAGTTTTCCCATAAGCAACATATGACTCAGTTATTTAGTCAGCCATCTGAGTGTCACAGTTACTCTTTTTATCATTTACTAACTTATTACAGCTTCTTTCCCTCATACATATTTTTAAATGTAAGGCACTTTACTCCAAATCACTGTTAATTCCATTAGGTTATATATTTTTCTTATGTTAAAATGCACTTTGCAGACTATAGCATAGTTAGCTTATATGGCTGGTTAAATGAATTTTAATTATTCACTCTGGAACTTGTTTATTGTAATACAAAACTCTTTGTTTAGTGCAAGCATTGTCATATCCACCAATCAACCAGTAACCCTAGAAATGACAGCATTCTTATTCTAATTAAGGAATACATCTTTCACCCTAAATGTCTTTTCTGTTTGCTTCAGCTAAGGGGATGATTAGTGTTACGTTTTTCCTAGAGGTGGAAAAAACCCTAGAGGTAAAAACGCTGAAAAGTAAATGAGACACCAACCTTTTTTCCAAGCCTTTTATCTAAATTTTTGTATCTTAAAATTCTTTTGTGAAAGCACAGTGTATAATAATAGGTTACCATGTGCATTTTGAAAATTTGTAAGGATACTTCAGAAGTTTACATTATAAATCCTTATTAATATGTTTTGCTTATTAAAATCCTTATTAAAATATTTAAGGGGAAAATCATTTATATTAATCACAAGTAACAATTTAAAAAAAATCTATAGAAACAAACTGAGAGGATGACTCATTTCAAAATGGAAGAATATTTATTACACCTTAGTATCATTTAATTGAACGTGTTGATGGCTTTATCACATGTGTACATTCCATTTAATTGATAATAAAGTAAAATAAATGGTAGCCTGGATTTGGATGATAACCCATGTTATGGCTTTACATTGTCACAAGCATCCCTCTTGTCACGGCTGATTTCTTTTACATGGCACTTTAATTCTAAGCTTAACTGATTATGCTGGTGTGCACAATGCCAGCCTGGGACTTGGAAAGGTTTATTGTCTCCAGCAGTTTTACTGTGTGTACTTTCATTAACATTTGCTTATTGTGTTGATATTTTTATCCAAAGCAACATACAAATAATTTTGTATATTTTAACTGCTGCAGCAGTGGCAGTTTAAGTAATCTATTTGGCACCACATCGTAAATGTAAGGGACTGAAATGCTGGTCTTGTAGCATACATTTTACTCTAGAGCCTTACTCACTAGGCCTCACACACTTTCATTTGGCTAGAATGTATTCATGGCTCCCATGCATTTTTGGTCAAAAAACATAAAAAATAAATTCCAGGACTCACATACTAACTGTGAGTTGCTGGATTTCAATCACATGTGGACACTGAAACACTGGTCCATCATTTTACTACTGGAAAGCACGATTCAGATCAAGTGCTTCTGTCATTATACCAGCTTCCAAAGTTGTATTGAGTTGTGAGTTCCTTGATTCAGTTGTGAAATGATAATACAGTACAGGTAGTCCCCAGGTGGGGCGGCATGGTGGCGCAGTGGGTAGCGCTGCTGCCTCGCAGTTGGAAGACCTGGGGACCTGGGTTCGCTTCCCGGGTCCTCCCTGCGTGGAGTTTGCATGTTCTCCCTGTGTCTGCGTGGGTTTCCTCCGGGCGCTCCGGTTTCCTCCCACAGTCCAAAGACATGCAGGTTAGGTGGATTGGCGATTCTGGCCCCAGTGTGTGCTTGGTGTGTGGGTGTGTTTGTGTGTGTCCTGTGGTGGGTTGGCACCCTGCCCAGGATTGTTTCCTGCCTTGTGCCCTGTGTTGGCTGGGATTGGCTCCAGCAGACCCCCGTGACCCTGTGTTCGGATTCAGCGGGTTGGAAAATGGATGGATGGATAGTCCCCAGGTTATGGACATCCGACCTACGACTTACGAACGAGGCCACAGCTGCGACACATGCTCCTCTGTAACAGCCGCTCCGCCATCTTCGGCCTGGGGATGCTGCAAGCGGTGGCCGGAGGGGGGCAATTGCGCTACTTGCGCAGTGTAGTGTCCCTTGGGCGGCTCCATAGTCACCGGGGCCACAGCTATCGTTCGTGTGCAGGACAATGGTTCACTGCCCGCCCACTACTCTGCCGCAGCTACTGCTCCTGACTGGATGCAGGCTGGATGGAGCAGAGGGGGGCGTTTCACTTCCTGCCCAGCACACACGGCTGGTAATGCTGCAAGCGCTGACCCAGTTGTGGCTGAATGGAGGCCATTGAGGGTGAACGGGGGCGGTGGGGGTAGCACTATAGTGTGCCTCGGATGGCTGCCTGTTGAATTGGGGTTGGGCGATTCACTACCCGCCTTTGGCCACACTGTGTCCGTTCTCGGTGGGCGGACGCAGATGCAGGCAGCATACTGTAGTGGAGGTGACTGTGTGGTGGGCGAGTGATGAACCCCCCCTCGCCGCCTCAAGTTATTCTCAATAGCAAGCCTGCTTGTACTGTTACGAACATAGCAAGAAGTTGTCTCTTGTTAGTACATCAGACGTGTTGACGGTGCCTTCCTGCTGTGATAACGTGGACAGTGCTGTGCAGAAGAGCTCATCTTAACCTTTTGTCTTCACTCTTCAAGAATGTCTCTGAAACGCAAATCTGATGCAAGTGCTGGTGATATAGTAAAGAAGAGAAAAAACATCACCATTGAAAATAAAGTAGAAATAATAAAAAGGTCAGAGAGGGGTGAAACTCCATCATTCATTGGCAGAGCACATGGTTACAGTCGGTCAACAATAGCATTTATTAAAAAAATAATGTACCTGTTCCGACTTACATACAAATTCAACTTAAGTACAAACCTACAGTCCCTGTCTTGTACGTAACCTGGGGACTGCCTATATTATACTTCATCAAATGAGAAAATGTGCTTTGAGACAAAAATTTATTTTTTATTATGATTTTGCAGACTGATAGTTGCAGTCATCATAGCTATTTTTCTAGGACAGCCTTTAACATTACATGTGTGGAGTTTTTAAGTTCTTGCTGAAGCATTGTTGTTTTTTTCTGGATTCTTTGATCAGTTGAATATGATTTCAGATAAGGACACTGCATTTCCGTTGATAAGAACACATGCCTCTTTTCTTTGAAAACACTACAACTTGCTTTCAGCTGAAGAAAAATCCATTTACTTATTCTCCAAACTTGTCTTTCTATTATTCAGTGTGAGGAAAGATCCAACCCTGGACAGGATACATTCACTCATATAGTACTTTCTCACACCAGACCAATTTAAAATTATAAGTTAACCTTACATTCACATTTTTTGGCATATGGTAGACTGAAATATACAAAAATACACTGACAAGAAAAATGTAGACTCCACACACATGAAAATCAACCCTAAACTTTTCAGAACATATAATCTACCTAAAGCTAAACCTGTCTGAGCCTCACCAGTAGCTGAATGGAAGACCAATTAGGAAAAGCTTGGGTTGCTGCTGGGGCCTCCAAGGGGTACTTATCCCATGATCTATGGATCCCAATGCCCGAGTGCAGCTGATGGGGACACTCTGCTGTAACAATTGGTGCTGTCCTTCAGATGAGACATAAAACCAAGGTCCTAAATCTCTGTGGTCATAAAAGAACCCTGAAAATCTTTCAAAGACTCTAGAGCAATTCAAAATGTCCCGGACAAATTCCCCACCACAGCCTGGTCATTATGGCCCCTAATCATTCCCTGTCCCTTATTGGCTAAATATCTTTCTCACCCCTTCACTGCCTAATAGCTAATGTATGTCAAGTATACTGGCAGAAAAAAAATCCATTGCAAATCCATTGCATTATCCAGGTGGGTGCTACACATTGATGGTCTTTGAAGTGGTTCCCAAATGTTTAGGTAAAGCATTCTCAGCAGGTTAAAAAGTGCTATATAAATGCAATTACTTATTAACTTGTTCACTCAGCAGAGTTTAACATTGTGTTTTTTTAATTCTTGTGTTCCACAATACAGCTTTTAGATCATCTAAGAGAGGAATACACTCAACTATACAGTATATTTATTTATGCAATAATTTTAAAATTCTGGTAAACTCAGCACCAAATGTGAGTGTTTTAATGAGGCAATTAAGTAAGGGTATTATATGCATGTATAATTCACTCATTGGCTACAGTATATGATTTCCTGCATGTTAATCAAGGAGGAGACTGCATTTACAACTTTCATGTGATTTCTTTTCTCCTAGATTCCTTTTTCCTATGTAACACACATATAATCCCGGTGAAGAATGAAGAAGGTGTGGTGATGATGTTCATTTTAAATTTTGATTATGTGCTGGAGGAGGAAAGCAGCGACTCATTGGAGAGACTCAACCATACATCACCTGGCAAATTAGAACATTGTAAGTGTATCTTAACTACTTTGCAGACTGCCTTATTTTTAAAATTGTTAAAGGAAAGGGAAATACTGATCAAGGTATAGATCTGGAAAAGGTGTCATTGAATAATGCTTACAAAGCATTAGACTTAAGATGGGGTGTATCACTACTTCTTGAATATTCAACAAAATATACTGTAATTGCTATTAAGTGTGTGCCTAATTACTTCTATAGTGGAGATGACACTAAGGGTGTTTTGTTTGGTGACCTAGGCAAATATGCACTACCTTGCCACTATACTGGTGTCCAGAATAAAAAAAACACAGAAGAAGGGGTAATATAAACCCTTTACAAACATTAAATAAGATAATCCTATTCTAATTTAAAATTACATTTAAAAGTAATATAAAATACAATAAAAAAGAATTGGATGGTATGCCCAAATGTAAAAGAGAGGGAACTCTGTTGTGCTAACATTAACTCTGTTAATGGTGGAAAAAACAAAGCCAGTGGGAAGAAGGGCTCATTGTAAGGAGGATTCTGTTGTACAGAAGCAGGACTTTCCCTCATTTATTTGTCATTTTGACTTCATTGTTTTTACTTGTAATATAGTATTTTTTCACTGGACTTGCTAGTTCATTGTTGTACTGGACTTTTATACTTCCTTTCTAAAATTTACTTTATACTTTCTAAAGCCTATCAATTTCTGAGTGTATTTTATTGACTGTATTTTATTAATTCAGTTATTTTATTAACTTAAAGCCTTTGTGTAATCCAGTGATACACACAGATTACAAAAAGCTCTAAGCCCACCCTGGACATACACCCATTGAACATTCACTAAGAGAAATATTATCTTTCCAAATTTATTTTTATTTTTAAAGTGTAATTAAGACTTTTTGTCCCTTATATACTTGCTGGGGTGTACTATTACCACCATAACCAGGGTAAAATACATGGAAAACCTCTCAGTTGTAAAATATGGTGAGTTTATTACACCCAGAATGCATTGAATACATTATCAAAATGAGTAAAATATAAAGAAAGATGTTAAAACAAAACACATATCCTATTGTTCTTTCACTAAGTCTGTCTGTCTAGCTGGAACCTTTGCCCACCTAAAAAATGTGATAACACAAATTCCCACTCATGTTGGGCTTTCTCAGTCTTTCTTTAGTACTAGGGTGTTGTACTGTGTTAGCCATTATGAATATAAAGAAAAGCCAAGCAAAATGACACCTTTTATTGGCTAACTAAAAAGATTACAATATGCAAGCTTTCGAGGCAACTCAGGCCCCTTCTTCAGGCGACATGTAATACAGAAACTGGAGTTCCGTGTGTTTATATACACACTCTAGGACAAGAAACAACATTGGTAAATCTTTAAATGAGAAATTTTAAATGTAAAAAATTAATAGATTTATTCAGGCTAGGGTTAATTTAACAAGAGAGAGAAGAACAACGTATGGTCAAGATCTTTGGATAAGATAACTGTCCAACAAAGTCTTTTGAAGTTTGTAATGCACCTCACTATGCAAACCTATTTATGGCAAAATTGGAGGAAGATTTCGTGTCAATGTGCATCGTAAAACCAATGCTGTATCTCCGTTACATAGATGACATCTTCATAATCTGGACTGCCAGTGACAAGGACCTCCTCCGTTTTCATAATGAATATAATTCTTTTCACCCAAACATAAAGCTGAAGCTGAATTACTCAAAAACAGAAGTCAGCTTCCTTGACACCACCGTTCAACTGAAAGACAACACCCTTGTAACTTCTGTTTCTCACAAACTGACAGACAGACGGACCTACCTGAAAAGTGATAGCTTCCACCCCAAGCATATAAGGCGCTCCATTATTTTCAGCCAAGCAATACGGTACAATCATATTTGCTCAGACCCGACAGACCGGGATAAACAACTGCAGGAGCTCAGACAAGATTTCATCAGACAAGGTTACACCCCCAAAACAACAGACACTCAAATAAGAAGAGCTACTGCCATACCCAGAAACAACCTTCTGGAATATAAAAACAAAGACAACAAGAACTGCATCCCCCTTGTTGTCACCTACAACCCACATCTTGAAACACTTCGAAAAATTATAAAAGAACTTCAGCCAATACTAAACAATGACCAATGGCATACAGACAACCACCAAACCTTCAGCAACTAATTGTCCGAAGCTCCTTAAGTGAACCAAGAGAAAATGGCACATCTCCATGCCTACAGAAAAGATGCAAAACATGTGCCCACATTTATGATACAGACCGTACAGTTATAATACACTGCTGACTTGAACATCACATAAAGGAATCATTTTCCTGCAGATCATCTAATGTAGTCTACCTAATTCTCTGCATGAAATGTCCTGACACTGCACTCTATGTGGGAGAAACTGGACAAACACTCCGCCAGAGAATGAATTTACACAGGTTCCACATTAAACATGGCAACACAGATGTTCCTGTAGCGGCCCACTTCAACAGCCATGGACACTGTGAGAGGGATTTTAAAATCATAGTGCTTATGGGCAACTTCAAAACACAGCAAGAGAGAAAAGAATGGGAAGTTAAACTCATGCTAAAATGTAATACATTACAACATGGCTTGAATAAAGACAAGAGTTTTATGGCCAGATATGAGGATTGTTTACATCTCTCAGAATGACAGACAACCTGTCTACAGATCCACATTGTTTTGAAAAACTCATTACAAACTTCAAAAGACTTTGTTGGACAGTTATCTTATCCAAAGATCTTGACCATACATTGTTCTTCTTTCTCTTGTTAAATTAACCCTAGCCTGAATGAATCTATTAATTTTTTACATTCAAAATCTCTCATTTAAATATTTACCAATGTTGTTTCTTGTCCTAGAGTGTGTATATAAACACAGGGAACTCCAGTTTCTGTATTACATCTTGCCTGAAGAAGGGGCCTGAGTTGCCTCGAAAGCTTGCATATTGTAATCTTTTTAGTTAGCCAATAAAAGGTGTCATTTTGCTTGGCTTTTCTCTTCAGTCTTTCTGCAGATTCTCTGGCTTCTCTGCTTCTTGACACTTGAGCTATTGCCTCAACTCATAGCCATGTTGCCTCAACTTTGCAGCCATTTAACATTTATTCCAGGCAAAGCTGCAGAATAAATTCTAAAGTCAGGTCATCACTGTCCTCTGGTGTCCCAAATAAAGTCCAGAGTCTCCTGTTGTGTTTAAAGTGATAGATGCCCATAGTTGATTGTATCTTAACTGCAGTCTGTATTGTGCAACTTGGCTGCTAACGGAATGCCATTACCAAGCTCCTCTTTTTTATCATGATGCTTCAGTACATCTCATTCCAAGCATTGTCTTTTCAATTCAAGGAATACTACTCCCACTGGACCACTTCTACAAAAACTAGCATTTGAAAGGGATATTCCTGCCATTGGTGTGGGTAGGGCAAATATGTTATTTTTTTCCCTGTGCTGTATTAAAGGTTTTCTGTCCCTGGCAACATTATACTCCTTAACACACCATCACTATATGTTAAAAAATTATACAAATATATTTATAGATGCAGTATATACACATACTGTTTAATATATTAAACTAACAAAAGAGTCACCAGACGAGGTGACTATTTAATGACTATTACACATTTTCCTGTCCTTTTCACTCAAACAGAATTAATGCTCACTAGTACCAACATTTCAAAAGTACAACATTCAATTTTTCACAATCCATACCTAAACAGTAAGAAACTCAATTCATATTGTAGAAAAAAAAAAATGAAAACTAGAATGCCATCTGTTTCAGTCCATTACCCCATTATACAGTATGTCCCTTCTGGTAGAGATGCTTACTATATGCCACCCTTCAAAGTCCATAGTACTACTTCACATCACATGTTTCTCTACATGCTGTTTGAAATAAAAATCCAAAATGGGATTGCTCCTTGGAATCCAGATACATATCTATGTTCCTTTAGTAGAATCTGATATGTCTGCTTGATCCAACTGCTTCTTTTCTTATGACTTAAGTTTTTTTACTTTTTGTGATGGTGATTCCTGAAATTATTATACCTGATCTATGCATCGATACAGGGTTTTTTTGACTCAATGAATTCAATTTCAGCATTACTTTTTGTAGTACTATGATGTTGTACTGTGTTAGCCATTATGGATGTAATGAGAAGTCAAGCAAAATGACACCTTTTATTGGCTAAATAAAAAGACTGCAATATGCAAGCTTTTGAGGCAACTCGGGCCCCTTCTTCAGGCAAGATGTAATGATTTGTCCCTTGTTCCCAATGCTATACTTAATAACTGAATTATGTGGATACAAATGTTAGATTTAAGACTATTCATTCATGACCCCTATTATCAGCTAAAAATATTTATTTTGTACTGTACAATCAGAAGCAGATAGAGTGGTTTTTGCTTCAGAGCCCAGAAACTGATTTCAGAAACCATGGTCAGCACTAGGAAAAAATGTAAATATAGTTAAATGAGAGTCATTTGTGGCAGAATTTCATCCTGCGGGATAAAGTGTTAAACACCAAGGATGTAGTGGCCTTAACAAAAAAACAGAAATAAAAAGAAATTTAGATAGATAGATAGATAGATAGATAGATAGATAGATAGATAGATAGATAGATAGATAGATAGATAGATAGATAGATAGATAGATAGATAGATAGATAGATAGATAGATAGATAGATACTTTATTAATCCCAATGGGAAATTCACATTCTTCAGCAGCAGCATACTGATACAATAAATAATATTAAATTAAAGAATGATAATAATGCAGGTGAAAAACAGATAATAACTATGTATAATGTTAACGTTTACCCCCCCGGGTGGAATTAAAGAGTCGCATAGTTTGGGGGACGAACGATCTCCTCAATCTGTCAGTGGAGCAGGACAGTGACAGCAGTCTGTCGCTGAAGCTGCTCTTCTGTCTGGAGATGATACTATTAAGTGGATGCAGTGGATTCTCCATAATTGATAGGAGCCTGCTGAGCGCCCTTCGCTCTGCCATAGATGTTAAACTGTCCAGCTCCATGCCAACAATAGAGCTTGCCTTCCTCACCAGTTTGTCCAGACGTGAGGCGTCTTTCCTCTTAATGCTGCCTCCCCAGCACACCACTGCGTAGAAGAGGGCGCTCGCCACAACTGTCTGATAGAACATCTGCAGCATCTTATTGCAGATGTTGAAGGACGCCAGCCATCTAAGGAAGTATAACCGGCTTTGTCCTTTCTTGCACAGCGCATCAGTATTGGCAGTCCAGTCTAATTTATCATCCAGCTGCACTCCCAGATATTTATAGGTCTGCACCATCTGCACACAGTCACCTTTGATGATCACTGGGTCTATGAGGGGTCTGGGCCTCCTAAAATCCACCACCAGCTCCTTGGTTTTGCTGGTGTTCAGGTGTAGGTGGTTTGAGTCACACCATTTAACAAAGTCATTGATTAGGTCCCTATACTCCTCCTCCAGCCCATTCCTGGTGCAGCCCACGATAGCAGTGTCATCAGCGAACTTTTGCACATGGTTATGTAATTTAAGCAGCAGTTGCACATGACACAACTAGTGGTTGTCTTGTCATTGTTCTAAAGCCTCCTTGCACAACTTGTAGGTGAACACCCATTTATTGTTGTAGCTCTTGCTCACTGAAACACTGCTGTCCTCTCTCTGCCTCTATTCAGGTTGGTTTCTGAGGCTCCAGCAGTTGCAGTAATTAAAGCTCACCTGAGTTACACCTCTTCACTTTTAATTGCTTGGACTGTTGTTAACATCAGAGAACCTATGGCTTCAACCATACTACTATGTTTTCATTTTCAAACAGCAGTTTTAAACAAAAACCACCAATATATACACTAGCATTTTCATATTGTTGCAAAATGATTCTCTTCCATGTTAAAATGACCAGAACGCCTATGATGCCATTGTCCGCCTACACTGGGCATGTGTGCAGCACGGAATTCTTAAACTGGGCATACACTGTGCAATTTTTTAATTATTTTAAGCCCAGTTTGCAGTTTGCTCCATTCCATTAACGTTCATTTCATGTGCAGCATGAGATTTGTTGTGATGCTCAATTGCATTTCATTGAGCTGTCGCATGATCAGAAGAATTTCAGTCCTGTCAGAAATTTCAGTAGCATAGTATTTATACCGTGTTTTTACCATGCCTTTGTTGCTTTGAACCTCCAATCTGCCATTCTTTATTTGAATGACTTAGCTTGATGAGTTAAAGGTATTCGTAAATATCCTGGGAGTCTTTTGTCACTGTTCAGCAATTGGTTCTTATCTGTCACCGCAGTTCACTAGTCCATGATCCTTGTGGTCTACAGGTGAAGACGTGATGACAATGATTTGCATTCTGGAGCACAAACCAAAAACAGTAGTTATCCTTTCTAGTGTATTTTGACCTCTTGTATTGAGTGACATACAAGAATAATAATAATAATTCATGCACACACCCACTCTGACACAGGGTCAGATTAGGGCTGACAATTAACCTAATGAGGATGTCTTTGCATTGTGGGAGGAGAACCCACGTAGATATGGAAAGAACACAATCTCTTGTGGCTGCATGGCAGATAAATCAGTGAATGAAAACAAAGCAAAGCATTCATCCCATAAACAGCAAACAATGGTGGTGTGCAAACCAAACCAGTAGATGGTGCCTGATCTCTAAAGTGACTGCTCACAATTTGGGTGCCATAATTGGAACAGTATTTTGTGCAATGTTGAACTTTAATTTGGCTTAGACACACTCCATCAAAGTTATCTGATGCTGTGTCACGTTAACCAGCATGATATTTCTCGACCTGAGCTGGCGATGTCCAAGTCCTGTGGTACTCAGTAATTTCAGGTAGAAAAGCACACCTGTTTCTTATAATTAATCAACCATTACTTAAAATGATCATTATTGATAATAAGAAGGAATTAATTTATCCATCTCTAGACATGCATAATTAAACTGCATTCTTAATGACATAAAAGCAAATGCTGTATTATTGGTAACTCTTTGTGCCAAGTATAACTAATTATAATGAATCTGCATAGTATAATAGACAATAGACATACACAATCTACAGAGATGGGAGTACATTCATACCTGGTGGCATGGATTGTGGACTATCTTACAGACAGACCTCAGTATGTGCGTCTTGGGAACTGCAGGTCTGACATTGTGGTCAGCAGCAC
Source organism: Erpetoichthys calabaricus (assembly GCF_900747795.2). Lineage (NCBI taxonomy): Eukaryota > Metazoa > Chordata > Cladistia > Polypteriformes > Polypteridae > Erpetoichthys > Erpetoichthys calabaricus. The sequence continues at coordinate 29,058,470 of NC_041401.2, forward strand.
AGGAGCGCTGCTGGGGACTGTACTTTCTCCGGTCCAGTTCAGCCTATACATCCAATGTTGCATCCAATACAACTCGGAGTCCTGCCACGTGCAAAAGTTCACTGACGACACTGCAATCGTGGGCTGCATCAGGAGTGGGCAGGAGGAGGAGTATAGGAACCTAATCAAGGACTTTGTTAAATGGTGCGACTCAAACCACCTACACCTGAACACCAGCAAAACCAAAGAGCTGGTGGTGGATTTTAGGAGACCCAGGCCCCTCCTGGACCATGTGATCATCAGAGGTGACTGTGTGCAGAGGGTGCAGACCTATAAATACCTGGGAGTGCAGCTGGATGATAAATTGGACTGGACTGCCAATACTGATGTTCTGTGTAAGAGAGGACAGAGCTGACTATACTTCCTTAGAAGGCTGGCGTCGTTCAACATCTGCAATAAGATGCTGCAGATGTTCTATCAGACGGTTGTGGCGAGTGCCCTCTTCTACGCGGTGGTGTGCTGGGGAAGCAGCATAAAGAAGAAGGATGCCTCACGCCTGGAAAAACTGGTGAGGAAGGCAGGCTCTACTGTAGGCATGGAGCTGGACAGTTTGACATCTGTGGCAGAGCGACGGGCGCTCAGCAGGCTCCTGTCAATCATGGTTATTGTCTGTTTTACCTGCATTTTTATCACTCTTTAATTTAATATTGTTTCTTTATCAGTATGCTGCTGCTGGAGTATGTGAATTTCCCCTTGGGATTAATAAATTATCTATCTATCTATCTATCTATCTATCTATCTATCTATCTATCTATCTATCTATCTATCTATCTATCTATCTATCTATCTATCTAGTACTTACTCATTAATTCTCACCATAATTAGCTAACTCAAGATTTAGAAAATAGAGTATTTCTTATTGGCTATCAATAATGGCTTATCTTTCTGTCTATGTATTTATGTAAACCATTGTAATGGGCCCTGACCAAATAAGCAGGGATAAGGTTAACTATATTTGTTAGGTCGCAATATTGACCCAAGTATCAGCAAGCATTGATGTGTGCATGAGTGTGACCTGTGATGGACTGGTGCCCCTGCTCCCCATAATCCTGAACTGGATAGTCTGGTTAGGAATTTGAGAGAGAATTATTACAGTTCGCAGGTGCCAGAGTGGTTAGTGCTGCTTCTTTATAACTCTAGGAGACTAGATTTGAATCTTGTTCTAGGTACAATCTATGTGCAGGATGAACATTTTCTCTATATTCTTGATTTATTTTCTTTTTTGCCCTTCTGGCTACTCTTTTTCCATTCTTTTACGGAAAAATGTGAAGGAGATAATTATGGATGACTGGAGAAAAGGGCATTTTCCAGGGCTGAATTTGTTACAATAGACTATTCTGGACACTGTGGTAAAGTGAGGTCCGTGGCTGATTGCTGTTTTTTAAATAATTGTTGTACAGTAATCCCTCCTCCATCGCGGGGGTTGCGTTCCAGAGCCACCCGCGAAATAAGAAAATCCGCGAAGTAGAAACCATATGTTTATATGGTTATTTTTATATTGTCATGCTTGGGTCACAGATTTGCGCAGAAACACAGGAGGTTGTAGAGAGACAGGAACGTTATTCAAACACTGCAAACAAACATTTGTCTCTTTTTCAAAAGTTTAAACTGTGCTCCATGACAAGACAGAGATGACAGTTCCATCTCACAATTAAAAGAATGCAAACATATCTTCCTCTTCAAAGCAGTGAAGCAAACAAATCAATAGGGCTGTTTGGCTTTTAAGTATGCGAAGCACCCACGGCACAAAGCTGTTGAAGGCGGCAGCTCACACCCCCTCCGTCAGGAGCAGGGAGAGAGAGAGAGAAAAATCAATACGTGCCCTTTGAGCTTTTAAGTATGTGAAGCACCTTGCAGCATGTCGCTTCACGAAGCAACTGCACACAGAAGGTAGCAATGTGAAGATAATCTTTCAGCATTTTTAGACGATCGTCCGTATAGTCTAGGTGTGCGAACAGCCCCCCTGCTCACACCCCCTACGTCAGGATCAGAGAGAGTCAGCGCAAGAGAGAGAGAGAAAAGTAAGTTGGGTAGCTTCTCAGCCATCTGCCAATAGCGTCCCTTGTATGAAATCAACTGGGCAAAGAAACTGAGGAAGCATGTACCAGAAATTAAAAGACCCATTGTCCGCAGAAATCCGCGAACCAGCAAAAAATCTGCGATATATATTTAAATATGCTTACATATAAAATCCGCGATGGAGTGAAGCCGCGAAAGGCGAAGCGCGATATAGTGAGGGATTACTACACTGTCGTCTTTCTGGGGATTGTAGACATGGTAGCGTGGCAAGAGCGGTTCCCATTGCAAGATGCGGGAGTAGACGGCCCTGCACTGAGTGCCCAGGTGCAGGATTGTCCGCAACCCTATTTGTCTCAGAGACTGTTGACGGCGGCAGCTGTGCAACATCCATGCTTTTATAAGAGAAACTTAACTGCAAGAGGAATAAAAGGAGCAAGGAAAACAAAAAACAGCAGATCGGAGCTAAACAGACTGGCCAGTGACCAAGAGAAGAAGTAGAGGTAGGTTGAAAGGGAAAAGGAAAAAAGAGAGGCAGAGATGAAGAGAGAGAGAAAGTGCCCAGCCTTATAGAGTGAGGCAGATGGTCGGGAATGAGCCTCAGGGCCATGGTAACCGGAGGTGGTGATAGCACTTTCTTTGGGAGTAGGAGCGGCCTGAGTGACGATATCTCACCACAAGGACAGAAGGTGAAAGGCGGGAGAGACGTGTAGGGCTCATTGGGTTTCCCTGCAGATGCCAAAGTAATGGTGGCAGGGAATGGAGACCAGTTAAGAAAGTTGACTGCACCTGTCGGCGGGAGTCTCCTTACACTGCAGGGTCCGAACAGGATAAGTGTAGGAGATGCCAGTTTTTAAAGGGAAGCATCAGGGTTCGCTTTTTTCATAGGCTGTATCTGGCTTTTAACCTCCTCGTTTTAATGGATTTATTTATTTGAATTTTAATCTCCACCTCACCTTTGTTTTTATAGATTATTTATTTATTAAACTTTTTTGAAGCACTGCACTTTATGGACACTTGTTTTGTTGGATTGTTTTTAATAAAAGCACTGATCACTTTGCACCTTCCCCTTGGCTCATGTGGTGTCCTCATTTGCCAAGCTCATCCCTTCAGAAACGTTATTGGAGGTGGCGTGTTCAAGAGACTCCCAAAAATGAAGACGGAGCATGTAGCTGACCCCCACCGTCACAGACAGAAATCAGTTTCAGTTAGTATTTCTTTTTTCTTAATTTTACAAGAGGTTTAGATAGACATAAGTAACGTCAGATGCATTATAATACTCAGAACTATGGCAAAAAATGGTTGGCCATAATTGCTGATTGTGTTTAATTAATAGGCAAGTTGCTGTGTAAATTATGTTGAGTATATACTTTATTTTCCTGGTATAACACATCTTAAGAGGAAGACAGAGCTAATAAAAGAATAATAATCTAATTAAATGCAATACCAAATGCAATCTTTTCCATTTTAAGACAAAGAGTTCACATGACAATACATCAAATTAAAAATTGCTTTTTGTTTCTCTAAAATGTGTCTGTTGTAGCACAACTATTTATGGAGCCACCATAAATTATTATCTGGTACCATTTTTATACATTAGCATTTTTTCTTGTGTATTAGACTTTCAGCATGGAAACATAAAATCTTTATGATCCAGAGCCTGTTTCTGTTGCATTCACACAAGAGGCAAAAAACAAAGAAGTGTGAAAAGAGACTTAAAATTTGATCTGAATACTGTCCAGAACCCCATACTTTGTCAGGCTTCATCAAACTCAGGAGGCAGACCTCTGTATTATATAGCTAGCTATGTAGGCATGCATGTCCTTAATTGGTGACTTTAGAACTGTACCGGTGTGAGTAAGAGTGACTGTGTAAAAGTGATGATGATAACACATGCAAGAATATGTAGAAGGTGCAAGCATTAAAAGCAAAAGAAGACAAGATGAAAAAAGTGCAGGAGGGACTAGTACTAGTAGTATATATATAATATAATTATACTTCCAAGTAGACTAAAACAAAAAAAATCCTATAGGAAAAACACTTAAGCAGTTCCAAAATATTTAATAAAAATTTGTGTTTTCAAAAGACACCTAAACATGAGTAAATTGAGTGCAGTTCAAAAAGCCAAATAGAGATCATTCCACGGTTTTGAAGTAACAATGGAGTAACATTGTCCAGTCTTGGCACATCTAGCGAGAGGAGAGATGGTCAACAGACAGGCAGAGGCAGAACATAGATTCCTTGAAGGGACATATAGAGAGATCAACAACAGGAGGTTCAGAAGCATTCAGAGAGCTCGAAGTCAAGACAAGAGTATTGAACAGGATCTCAGCAGCAACAGGAAGCCAGTGAAAGCAGAAGCTGAATCTCTAATCTTTACTAGGAGGGAAGTGAGGAGCAGAGAGAACTAGTCAAGCAGCTGCATTCTTGAGGAGCTGTAGTGCCTGGACAAGAAGTTGCATGGCATAGTTAGTGAGGAAGAGTTGAATCTTCTAAATGCTGTGAAGAAAGAAACAACTCTATTGAGTCATTGAGGAAATATATTCAATGAATGAAAGCGAGCAGTCCAGAGTTATACAGAGATTCCTGACCATGGCTGATGGTGAAAGGGTGGCGTTCTTAAGAGTAATGCTTAGAGACAAATCTAAGGAAGGAGAATCAGAAGACAAGTACAGGATGTTTGACTTTGAAAGGTTAAGTTTAAAATAATGAGCATTCATCCATCTGAGATGGAAGAGAGATAGACGGAGATGAAACCTGTGGGTTGTAAGGGATCTTTGCATTATTTGCATACAGGTGGTAGAAGAAGTCATAAAAAAATAACTTTAGCTAAGGTGTGACTTTAGAAAAGAAAGAGAAATGGACCGAACACTGATCTTTGAGGCACATCTGTGGAAAGATTCTGTGGGGAAGACAAGAAGTTAGGCTAGGTGACACAAAATGATTGAAAACTAGGACTAGGAACTAGTCCAAAGCAGAATGACCAAATTCCAAGTTTGTCGAGAGAAGAGATAAAAAAGGAATGGTTAACATTATCAAAACTGGATGCAATTGGATTTATTAATTGGATCAATAAAGTCAGAATGAAAGCGTCATTGAGGAATTGATTATATTTACAGATTAAATAGTATTTAGATAGAGGATATTCTAATAAAAAAAAATTCAATTCAAATAATCAGTAAACTATAAACTAGTTGAAGGTTGCACAGTAAAGCAATAGTGGTAATGGAAATGGAAATCTACTTACTTATGCAAGGTGTGGTCAAAAAGTGTTAAGCTTGAACCTTGAAATGGTTATTCTATTGTGCAGATATTATAAGTGGACAAAGATTCGCTTCTGTGTACTAAAATATGTGACATACCCAATAAACCATAAATACTTCAAATTTGAATGTTTATTGCTTCAGAAGCAAGGCCACATGGATGCTGAAAACCTCTAATTTGAGATTTATCATTTAATTTCTGCTAAAGAACAATATGCTTTTGCTAATTCATTCTTGTCTAGTAACTAGTATCCGGAACAGAACCCTTCATACACTGCAGTCAAGAGATGAGCTAGAGAATTCAGTCATTGCATAATATCCCTTTACAATGAGCCAAAGTCTGACCAGACATCAACATTAATGACAGAAAAAAATCTTGCCACCGTGGAGCAAAACCAAATTATGAAATAAAAGTCACGGTGCATGAGATAGCAAACACCCTAGGGTTTAGTTATGGGTTAGTTGAATTTATTGTTGGACAATTTGCTGGAACAAGGTCTACACAATTTGGCCACCATGAATGTTAACTCCTGAATTGTATCTAATGTTCCAAGGAAAATTCTAAGCATGTGAATTTAAACTTGAAGTGTTTAATTGGGCATATGTCTCATAAACACTTCTTAAGACTAAGAGTCCTAATAACAATTGAAGGATGGTGATTCTTCAAGAAATTCAAATAACAAATTCAAGTGCTACAAAGATCACATACAATGTTTTATTGTACTGCGGATATATTTAATATTGATTTTGTTCCACAATGGATAGAACTTTCTCTGATTTGCCTTGGCATTTGCCTCAGTCAATCAAGGATAAACGTAGAGAACAGCTCTCAACTGTCACTCTTCTACTTTAAGACAATGCCTTCACTGAAAACTGCATGGGCTTGAAAGCTGCTGTACAAAAGAGAAGTAGGACCCACTGTTTTCTCCTTATCTGGACCTGTGGGACTACTATGTGTTCTCCAATCTGAAAAGCTACCTTTGCAGGATGTACTAAGTCACTGCAGACATAAACTGAACCACAGAAGAGTGGTTGCACAATTAAAACAAAGCTTTTTTACTTAGTGGCATAGAAAAATCTCCATGAGTATTACAACAGATGTAGTAGTATGCAGAAGGACTATTTTGAAAAATTTGAATGATTTGGTTTTATTCCTAATAAACATAAGTAGACATTTTTGATCACCCTCATAGTTACGTGCTCTAGTTGATATCGTAATCCTACTATTTCAAAGACATGCTCATTAGGTTACTTGAGTTATCTTAACTGATTCTATGTGACAGTCAGTGTGGGCATGTTTGTGCTTGGTAATGTAAGGTATGTTTTCCACTTTGCACCCATTGCTGCTGGGATAGATTCTGGCACACCTCAACCCTGAATTTGAGTAAGTGGGTTTATGTATGTAAGTTTGTAAGTACTGGTTTCAGTTAAATAGCATACTAAAGGATACATACTGTAGATAGTTAAAGGGAAGTTCATTCAAAGTGGAAACCAGTAGGCATTTCTCAGACAATGGATCACAGGAATTTGGAGTCATGTACTAGAATTGGTGGAGTTAGAAACTATGCCCTTACACTTACAACTGATGAATTATTATAGCAAAGGTTCTACTACAGTTTCATTTTTGAATCTTCACAACCTCTGATGATGGTATTTTTTATTGCTTGCTGGCCATGGGAGAGTTATGTGAAAACACAGTTAGATGTAGAATGAACTCTATTTGCCCTCAAGGGAACGTCTGGGTTTTTACAAAAGCTTAATATATAAATAATAATATTAGATTATGTCAAACAACAAACCCCTTCCAAATATAGGCCAGAATGACAAATTAAAAGAAAACATGACTTGGCAGTTACAGTTGCAATGAGGCATTATACAGCTGCATTGTGGTCTGTATAAGTAGCATTTCTTGACACACTTCCACAATGCAAGGAAATAGAAGCTCTTTGGTGTGGCAAAAGTATATAACCAGCATCTTGGCTTTACTGATGTTTATTTGCAGACAGCACCAAGAAACAAAGTTCTCCACATGACTTCTGTGTATCTTTTTCAATACACCCCATAAATGCAGAATCATAAGAGAATTTCTGTAATTGACAGAATGAAGGGAAAAGAAAACAGAACTGTTCCTTCTGGTGCTCCAGTGTTGCTCACATCCATATCTGGAACACAGTCCTTGAGTATCACAAACAGCAGTCTGCCCAACAGATAGTCCATTATTCAGGACACCAGCTACCATCTACCTCCATATGCCTGTGCTTACCCCTTAGCAAGAATGACTGTATGGTACTGAAGGCACTGGAGTAATCAAAAAAGATAATCCTAACAGTGCTGCCAGCTTTGTCCATGTGAGAGTAATACCGTTAAGATATTTCTCAAAGAAAAAACAAATATGTTGTTGAAACCACAAAGCCTCTTTATCAACAAAATTTTGCCGTCTGTATGGAAAAAATTAAGCAAGACTTAGATAGATGGTCAACCCTTCATCTCACTCTAGCCGGAAGAATTAACGTTGTTAAGATGAATATCCTTCCTAAACTTCTTTTTTTATTTCAAAACATTCCAATATATATCAATAAATCATTTTTTAAGCAATTAGATTCAACAATAACCTCATTCATTTGGAACTCAAAACACCCACATATCCGAAGAGCAACCCTACAAAGACCTCAGGCAGAAGGTGGCATGGCTCTACCTAATTTTCAGTTTTATTACTAGGCAGCAAACATACAAGCCATAAAAACCTGGACACAAATAAATGAACATACACAGGCCTGGTCCGCAATAGAAGTAAAATCCTGTAGTACTTCTTTATACTCCCTGCTCTGCTCTCCAATAAATGCAAGTTATCGCAAATATACTAATAACCCAATTGTGCTTTACTCACTCAGAATATGGAACCAAATTAGAAAGCATTTTAAGATGGAAAATCTTTTATCGGTGGCACTTCTGCAAGAAAACCACCTCTTTCAACCCTCGCAAACATATCCAGTATTTAATACATGGAAAAGTTTTGGGACTAAAATGCTCAGAGATCTTTATATAGACAACATATTTGCATCTTTTGAACAATTACGTTCAAAATTCAACCTCCCAGCTACACATTTCTTTCACTATCTTCAAATTAGAAATTTTGTTAAACAGAAATTGCCCGATTTTCCCCACCTCGCACCCTCCACAATGCTGGAAAAAATACTGCTCATTGCCAAGGAATTAAACACCATTTCTGCATTATATAAAATCCTATTAGAGTCCCTACCTTTCAAAGATCCAAGAGGACATTGGGAAGAAGATCTCTTAATCAATATGTCAGAAAAGGAGTGGAAGGTAGCAAAGCAGAGAATTCACTCGAGCTCCATATGCGCAAAGCATAGAATTATTCAACTAAAAATTATGTATCGAGCTCATCTGTCTTGCTTAAAACTGTCCAAAATGTTTCCAGGGCAAGATCCAACCTGCGAACGCTGCAACCAAGCTCCTGCCTCACTGGGTCACATGTTCTGGGTCTGCACCAAATTAACATCATTTTGGACAAACATTTTTAAGTGCCTTTCAGACAGCCTTGGGGTCACAATCCCTCCTAACCCACTAACAGCTGTGTTCGGTGTTCTTCCAGACGGACTTGAAGTGGAAAAGGACAAGCAAACGGTGATTGCATTCACTACACTTTTGGCACGGAGACTCTATTCTGTTAAATTGGAAGAATCCTAACTCTCCTCTGATAAGTTAGTGGGAAACTGATGTTTTATATTATTTGAAATTGGAAAAAATCTAATTCTCAGTTAGAGGATCTGTACAAAATTTTTTCAAAACCTGGCAGGATCTGATCAATATTATTTTAGAATAAGAGAAATAACTATTACCGCATTTAATTCCCTTCTCCATCTCTTATTTACATATATATTTATTTCTGCCTTTCCTTTGCTTATTGTTGTCTTATTAAAAAGCCCTAAGCAATTCTCCTTTAGCTAAGCTCTCCTTCTCAGGGGTGGGGTTTGATTTGTCTTTAATTTGTTTGGTTATAAATTGATCTATTTGTATGGAATGATTACAATAAAATTAATAAAATAAAGATTAAAAAAAAAAAGAAACCACAAAGCCTCTGCTTTCCCTCTTTTAAGTCTCTCAAAATATAATGTTATTAATTTGCAAGTAGAATGATAAAACTTTTATGCATTAACAAGACATACAGTAAATATCACTGCTAGTTACAGAAAAAGCATGATTTATTTAATCTCTCCATCCTTTCATTCATACACCTGTGCTTTCTGGGTGGCAGGGTAGCATGAGCTTATTCCCAGCATCACAGGGCGCATAAAAAATGATGAAAACTCCACTCCGGCCATGAGCAGGCTTTGAGGAAACAGTATTAACACCATTTTGCCGCCCTGTTAGTTTATTGTCAAATCTAGGTGATACAGTGAGGTTGTATGAGTGAGTACTCCCACTGACTGATAAGAGTCACGTCATGCTGCATCACTGGTGCCTTGAAACTTTACAATATATATTTGGGTTCAGAAAAGGGTTGTACAGATAGCGGAGTGTATGGGAGCACATAGAGTCTGTCATTTCCTGATTTTTTTTATATTGATAGTCAATTTTGAAGGATTGATAGAATTCTATTTTTATGTGACATTATTTTTTTTTGTTAAAATGTAATGAAGGTTACACACACACTCAATACATTTACAAAACTACATAAATGCAAGATGTATTAAAATCTACAGATCTAAATCATTATGTTAACTAAGTTTAATCCTCAAGTTCTCTCTCAAATAATTTAGTAAAATCCTACAAAATCTGTTTGATGATGATACATTATGATTTTGGAACTCTGAGTAGATTATGTTGCTTTTATAGTGTAGTCTTAAATGCAATATTTTTTCCAACTTCTTGTTCACAATTTGAAGATGTAGTTTGTCAAAGAATGCAGGGAAAAAAAATGTGATGTCTTCCCAGCGCTTTGTTTTGCGGTACTGTAGCTTGTGGAGATTTGCAGATAGTTGGTGTCTTGCCAAATAAATGGCAGTGTTAACATCCCTCCAGCCCAAAATAGCCTGAGGGAGGAGAAACCTCCCCAAGTATCCCTATGTATTCCTCACTCTGTCTGCACTTCAGAAAGGTATAATCAGAAGTGATAGAGTGCTTCTCCAACTGAACTAAGGGATTCAGGAGTAAGTTAACTGCAAATAAAAGAAAACAAAAAAAAAACTTCAAATAAGCAGTCAATGTCGGGGGGGAAAAATCCTTTTTGGTATGACATTTCATTGCCATCTGTGGAAAACCCTGACTTTACTGACTTTAGGTGATATGAAGTAATATACTGAGTTCCTACATTAACTTTCTTCTAAAAAAAATGCAGATAATGCTTTAGCTAAAGAGGAATTGATGTGCTTCTGCGTAACATTGCTTGTTTTGACTTAACTTTATCACATTTTCTTGAAGATTGTGGCACCAAGGACTCAATTGATATTATATTTGCAAATACTTTCATTAATTATTATATGTTAAGGGTGTACATTATGGGACAAAAATAATCTAATTATTGTCATATGCAAATATAGCGAATGGTAACTTAGCAACAGGCAGAAATAGGAACATCATGGACACAGATTAATCCTTTGATTCAATTAAGTGAAAAAAATGTAAGACAACCAGCACACACATTTGAACACACACACACACAGACAAACACACACACACACACACTCACTTATAATAAATCTCAGTGTGTGAGTCTGCCACAGGATACAAATGACAATGTTGTTCCTGTGGCCAATACCATTAGAAGCCTTCATGATTAAAGAAATGTGCCTTTAGCTTAGCAGATAGAGTGTCTGTTTTGTACTCTGCTTGAAAGCTAAAGAATATGACTTTTTTGGTCCAACTCTCAAAGTGGGGAATAACTCACGCCAGCTTCTGGCAGGAGCCAGAGATATTGGTGTCATTAGTGTGTGCAGAGTGTAGCAGAGGTGAGCTCCTTGCTGGAGTTGAAATTGTATTACCACCCCAGGAGTTAGCAATGAAAAAATTCTTAGTGTATAGAGGAATGTTCCTGTAGCTCAGCAGGCTGGCCTTTTTGTTTTGTACTAGAGGACTTGAATTTTTAGGTTTACACACAATGGGAACACAATTCTCGGCAAGCAGTGGTAGAAACCCTTTAATGTAATGTTTGTGTGTGTGTGTAAAATACTGTGGCTTGATGGAGGTGTTTATCAGTATTCCCTAAACTCGAACAATCCAAAAATGAATGAATGAAAAGGACTTGTTATAACAAAGGTAATGATAAATAAAGGTACAGGTATTTGGAGACATTAGTTCAACAAAAAAAGGAATGCAAAACACCTACGTGCCACTTTGGGCTTCCTCAACAAGAGTTCAAGCCCTAACTATCAGGCATGACTGCTCCACTAGCCTAAATAGCTTTTGTTTAAAGAAGTCTCCACTTGCTTGCTTCTTCTGCTTTCCCTGTGTTCACTTGTTTCTTTTATTTCTTAATCAGTTTTATAGCCAGAAGGGAAAATGAATCCCTGACCAGGAACTACTGATCAGGGAAACTCATATGTAACCTACTGGGGTTGGCAGTTATGTAAGGAGCTCTTGGGCTTATAACTTTCATTTGCAACCAATAGTATCCCTGAAATTCTGAACCATAGGTCTCCCATAAGGGTCCCCTGTCTACAGTATTATATTGAGAAGCAGAAATCCATTTTATTTATTGTCTTTCCAGTTTTTAGAGTAGGTTGGTGACAAATAGCAAACTGCCATACTATTTGTTCCATTCCATTTTACTACCATTTTTACCCATTTTTGGCCTTCTTGTCTTGGCTAGCTGGGCTAGCTCCTAGTATTTCTCCTGGTTGTATCCTTTCCAATGCATTTCTGGTTCCTTCCTGACAAGAGAGCAGAACTGACTGTAAGTAAGGCAGTCTTCACTTCATCCTAGTTTTCTTATAGAGGCAGCACGAACTGTGACAATATCTATATACAATCTATACTGCCTCACATATCCCAGATGTGTGTGTGATGAACAGATTGGCAATCTTAAATGGGGCTGGTGTGACACAGTGTAGCTATTCACTCAGTTTGTGGGCTGCCTGGCTTGACATGTTCTCCAGATTTATTTATTTTTAATCTTGTACCCAGTGCTGCTGTTATACACTTTCTATCCTACTGTTACGGAATAAAAGGGTTAAGAAAACTGATGAGTACTATGCTGTATGTACAGTATATTATGTTTATTTCATGTTTGTTTCTGGGGAATATGTCAGTGAAAACACAGATGAAATACTGAGGAAGTTTCTTTATAAGGCATATAAATGCATATGTGCTACTGTTAAATAGTCTTAAAGGCTGTGTTGTAAATTGTCTTGCCTTCTTTCTATTTATTAGTCTTATTTGTCTTTTTCTAGTTTGGTGGGCTATCCCGCTCACTGTCATGTTCTTTGCCTTTGCTATTCTTTGTATAATTGTTTGTTTTTATGATATTGTTCAGTGCTATTTTGAACTGAGCTTTTCTTTTCACATTGGCCATGGACAATTTTTTTTATCACTATAATGCCCATTGTTATTCACATAATCATCAACACTATATCAATAATTATTGACTACATTTTTGATTAATTTTGGTTTGTACTAAGAAATTATAGTTTGGCTTTGACCCTTTTGCATAGATTTTTGACTAGTTTTGGAACTTTGTTTTGGTTTTGAGATTTTTGTGACTCATCTGATATTTTTGACTCTGCCCTGTAATTCTGTTCACCCATCTGGCTGATCCCATTAGTTTTGTTTAATCCCCTAGTTAATTTTTCTACTGTATATTTTCCTGTGGACACCAAATATGGAAACATGTTGACAACACATACCTTCCAGGGGGCTTTTCCAGAAAAGGAAATTAGATAATCCTGGATCTCAAAAAGAATTCCAGCTTGCTATAGCACAATTTTGCACCATCAGATTATTTGGTCCTAAAACTCTGGATTGCAGCAGGCAATCCTGGATAGATTTGTACAGATTATGCACATTCATGAAGATTATTGGCATATACTCTAAAGGAGGAGCATTACAGCAGCAGCAGCCAATGAAAGGAAGATATTGTGGTGGAATATCACTGACAGATTAAATGCATAATCAATTAAATCCTGATTACTTTGTGTAGTAAATTATTGCATTGCGCAAAATGTACTCATGACAATATTACCTTTCTTGAAATGTTATATGCCCTGAGATAGTCATAGTATTCTGTTTTTGCAATGTTAATGAATAAATAAAACTGTAAGAACCAGGGCACTAAGCATTCAACATATATAGATTTGTTCTAGTCACTCAAAGTAGTACTGTGAGAGATGTCAAACTTTATCCTGTCTACACTGAACCCTGTATTGTCTTGTAATAAAAAGCCAAAAAAGACCAAATTACATTACTTTCATGTACCAATTGAAGACTTGGAGCAGTACTCACCTTTTGCATGGTAACTTACCCTGTTCAAACTTCAGAACCCAAATATTTGACCTCAACATGTATAATTATGTGCATAGAGTAACCTGTTATCTTAAAAATGGAAAAGAGGATACATTGATATTTGTATGGTGTATTTCTTATACATTCACCTTTTTCTTTATCTGCACACTGGAACTGTGACAAGATTCCCCACCCATATTTTTGTATTATTATCAGAATATTTAGTCTACCAACTGCTGTGATTGACTAAGCAGCAAAGTATACATAATAACCAAGTTAGTTAGGTAATGTGTGTTTAGTGTTTGTTGCAGTAATAATTATAATGCAGATCTTCTACATTAAAATGATAATATGAATGCAAGTAAAGAAATGTATCATAAATATAGACCACATTGACAGTTTCAACTTGATTCCGTTCTTTGTGCTCCGTAAAATAAAACAATGCAACTGTCTCCTTCATTCATACTCAGTGCTTTGGTAAAGATGTGTTCCATTCACACAGCCAATTATAGTGGGAAATCCTCTAATACATTTATTCATTTAGCAGAGGCTTTTATTCAAAACAACTTATAAGGGGTGAAATACAAGGTGAGTAAAAATTATGTTAACATTTGAATGGCTGAACCAATTTATTCACAAAACATACTTCATGTGTGTAAGATGATTTACAGGAATGTTTCGACCAGTTGACTATCATGTTCAACACATATACCATATGTGGCTCATAAATTGTCCACAAAAATTGTATATAAGTAAGTACTTAGCAGTACCATTAGTGTTAACATAATTTTGACTCACCCTGTATCGCTGAGTAACCATTTGTTGAGAAAAGTATGACTACAAGCACCAAACAGCAAGGACAGGAAAACAACACTACACAGTGATACTTGGTGTCGATAGACATATAGGTGAACTATATACAGGTGTCACCTCAAACACAGACGTCACTGGATTGTACCTGGATTCCAAAAGTCAACATCTATAGTGTCCGCCGATACATTTGAGGAATCCTTTGGGCAAGACGTTTCCGTCTGATTTGAAAAAGGCAGGGGCCCCCACGACGGTCCCATTCTGCAGTATGCAACTGGCCTGTCTCCCCGAAATGGACGCAAGCTACTTAAATATGTAAAAACAAGAGGGAAAATGAAAAGTAAAGTAGCAGACAGAAGGTACTGTAGACACCAGTAAAAGTTATCAGGCAAATGAACCTGAATACTATACAGAAGCAATGCAATTATAAGCATATACTGTAGGTGAATGTATTCACAGAAGAGGATAATCTTTAGAAGTGTTACTTTAAAAGGCAAGGGACTCTGCAGAAGGGATGAAATTGAGCAGTTTGTTTCACCAGCGAGTTTATTATGAGTTATTATTGCTGGCTATGACTCTGTGGAATTCCTCTTTGATGGTGGTTATTTATTTCTGTCTCGGGAAGACAGCCCGTGTCTGTATGTTTACATGCACCACTTCAAAGTTAGGTACATTTTTGTGATCACTTTGCTGATAGGTTTTTCATCTTCATATTTGTTGGGAGAGCAGCTGTTAGCAAAAAAAAAAAAGACAGGAACTGTACATGATTTGCATTGATGTCAAGTCGAAACCATTATATGTTACATTGAAGATGTTATGTTTTACAAAGTTTCTCAGGTTTGTTAAAGTCTCGGATATAAAATGTAAACATTCATAGAGATACTACTCTGGGCAGGTCTAATTAGGGTCTGATTACCTTTCTCTGGGCAGCATTTGGAGAAGGAATTGTGCCTCTTTGTTGTTGTTCACTCAGGAACATTTCATCAGATTTTCAGCTTCTTAAATAGAGCAGCTGGGATCAGCATTTCTGACAGGTAATTTTCAACATTCACCCAACTAGTCAGTTATATTCAGTTGTCCACATTCTCTGCTAATGAATCATTGTGGCCTTAAAACATTACAAACTTTCATGTTAAACTTGCTGTTTTGCAGATTAAATTCAGGGCATTGGCCGTCCCAGTAACTGATTGGGATTTTCTCAAATCTTTCTTTCTTGGATAGACAAAGCCTGAGCTCATTGCAGACAGCAGAATTAACAAATTATCTGCCTCTTTGGCCTCGCGGATCATGTATTTCTGGCTGAATGTGTTCTGGAAACAAAGGTTTGACTAAATCCAGGCTTTTCTGCAATGAAATTAGCCCAATTTCAATGAATCCTGATTTACTTTAGTGGTCTTTCACACTAGTTCTTGTTTCTGGATCTGATTCCTAGTTACCAGATTTTCAGAGATAACATTATTGGATGAAACCGTAGGTGGTGATTTGGTGGGGATTACTGATCTGGGTCACATTGGGAATTGTTTTTTCATCCCTGGGGAATGAACAAACTACCATGTCAGAAGAGAGGGCAGACTGACACATTCACCACAGAATAAGTGTGGAGTGAATTATGGTTCAAATGTTTCATTCAGTTGTTTTTTAAAAAATGTTCTCATGGCCATTAGATACTAGACATCAACCATCATTTTTTGCAAAAGGTTCTCTGCTTTCCAGGCTAACTTTATGTTTTCACAAATATCCTTGCATACATATTTCAGTGTAGAGCTGACAGCAATAGATGAGAAGTGGTTATACATGCTGCCTTACAGAACCAGGGACCTGGGTTCAATTCCTATCTTGACCACAATCTCTGTGTATTTCTCCTTAACTTTGTATACGTTTTTTTTCTGGGTTATGTGCTTTTCTCTAACATTCAAAAGGCAAGTGTGTTAGGTTGGACTTCTGTCAGTGTGTGTGTGTAAGCATGCTCATGCAAGACTGGCTACTACCTAAGCTTTAGCTCCCATGTAGACATCTATGTCGGTCAATTTTTGTAGACCCACATTCAGGCTGTACTTGCAACAAAGAAAGCCACGCTCAAAATGCAGCCCAGAAATAAATGTTGACCTGAAATTATCTACTGCTTTAAAAACAATAAACCAAATGTCAGCCCTCAAATGTTCATTATTATAAGTGAGTGGGTGACCAAGCATCACAATAGCAAGTTATAAATATGTACCCAATTTACTATAATAGCGTAAAATTACCTTGAGCACCATATTTAAAAGTGTGCAGCAATAGATGTTGTGAAGATATCAATCATTTGCAAATATTTTATTGTATTATACACACATAACAAAAAAAACTTTAACTTTACCATAGATATATCTGAAAACATGTATGCAAACTTTTCACATATACAACATCACATGTTGAAACTTTGAATTTGAAATGTATACTGTAATACAGTATTTATAATACTAATCTTATTTCCTTAAAATTTCTCTTTACTATTGCAAATATTATGCCCACACCTCAGGTTTTGTTTTAGTATATGACTTGTGTCCTTCTACTCTAATACTCACAACTCATTTGCTTTCCACTCTGCTTCATCTGTAGCTTACCTTTCTCCATGACATGATGACACTAACCCGCTTTTTGAACCTGAACTTGTTATTCTCCTGTGCTGTGTTACTTAGAATCCTTAGAATTCTCAGATCAGCTCATTGTTCTAAAAGATGAACTTCAGTCATCCCCCTGTCCTGTCTGTGCCACTGTGCTATTCCCTATTTTCCTAGCCACAGCATCCTTCCACAACCTACAAAACTTTTATTTACAAGCAAATTCTTTGCTTTTCCTTCTTTTTACAGTATTTTGCTTGTTTTTTATATTTTTACACGATGCAAAAGCAAGTTATTACTGGATGGTTTCAAGTATGAGTTCCTATATTGCTTTTAATAGATGAATGGGTGTGCTAGGCTGACATTAGATATAATCATACAGTGAAGGAATACAAAATATCCATTCATCCAGTTATCCATTTAATATACCTGCTTATCCATAGCAGAGTCACAGTAAGATAGAGCTTATCCCAGTAAGCAACAGGCACAACGCAGAAACAATTCCTGGATGGAGCCAGTGCATCGCAGGATGAACATACACATATTCAGAGCTACATGCAAACACACATACACATATTAGGGATATGTGACAGATAGTTACATTTAGCAGAAAGTGAAAAAATATCTGTCATGCTAAGCTATACTTTATTAATGATAATAATAATAATAATAATAATTCATTACATTTATATAATGCTTTTCTCAGTACTCAAAGTGCTATCCACACAGGGAGGAACCAGGAAGCGAACCCACAATCTTCCACAGTCTCCTTACTGTAAAGCAGCAGCACTGCCACTGCATATGTTTTGTGATTCTCATCTCGTTTCTTAAACAATAACTTTTTTAATCACAAGTTATTTTCCAATTAGCTCAATAATGACATCAAAGAACCTTCACACACCTAATTTCACATTAGCTTGATTATTAGTTACTTGATATTTTCCAGTAGCTAATTTGTCTATGTGACATCAAGTAATATGTACCTACAATAGAACTGGTTGTGCCTAGCCAAATATTTGAGTGTGTTTCTGTTTGGCAAATAGAGAATGGCAGGTGTTTCTTTTCCTCTCCCAATGTAAACTCTGCTGCATGGTCAGAAGAGAGAAATTCAATACATTGTTATTGTACTATTACAGTGCATTGTTTTGCCTGGACTTCTCCTACATTTGTAAAATATAGAACCACATTCAAATATGCAAAAAATTCCTAAAATCACCAAATTCTTTTGGGTTTAAACCAATGCAGGGCTCTACTCCTATGACCCTATAGTGTGGGGAAAAAAGCAGGCTTCGATAATAGATGGACAGTAAACAAAAGACAATTCTGAAAGCAGTAACATATTTATATTGTTCTTTGTATATTTATTTTTAAAGCATTATTTCGTAAAATAATTTAATATGACATTATTTTACTGGAGAGGCACGGTGGCGCAGTGGGTAGAGCTGCTGCCTCGCAGTTGGGAGACCTGGGGACCTGGGTTCGCTTCCCGGGTCCTCCTTGCGTGGAGTTTGCATGTTCTCCCCGTGTCTGCGTGGGTTTCCTCCGGGCGCTCCGGTTTCCTCCCACAGTCCAAAGACATGCAGGTTAGGTGGATTGGCGATTCTAAATTGGCCCTAGTGGGTGTGTTTGTGTGTGTCCTGCGGTGGGTTGGCACCCTGCCCGGGATTGTTTCCTGCCTTGTGCCCTGTGTTGGCTGGAATTGGCTCCAGCAGACCCCCGTGACCCTGTGTTTGGATTTAGCGGGTTGGAAAATGGATGGATGGATGGATTATTTTACTGTATTTCAGAAAGGCACTCTAATCTGGGGCTGATATGCTACCCTGAAATGAGCTTCCCTGTCACTAGACAATCAGGAATGAAGTCTATTGTATATATTTACTACAGGCTGAGTGAGGCAGTTAGGGGATTTCATTGGTTTTTTTTATTTTAGTTTAGATACTGTATGTACATCATATGCTATTTCAAAACTGAGCCAATACTGACTGTCAGTCAAATCTATAACTAAAATGCATTTTTTACGATTCACCTAAACCATATTATTTGCTGAAGCAAGTTTAATCGCCCCATTTAGCATTCCACGGTCACTCACATAGCATGGGGTACATTATCCTATATTTTCAACTTGTCCTTAAGCATTTACTACTGCATCCTTATTACAGGTCTTTCAGACCTATTCCAAGGAGTTTCAACTGCTACACTCAATGAATGCCTTGGTCCTTAGCCTTCGTCTATCTGCTCTGAAGAAGTTTCTCAGTGAACATAATACATTATAGTGACAAAGGGAAAAGTCTTGAAGTGTCAGGCTAGTCAATTGTTTACATCATCTTGAACCTTGAAGCAAATGGCTGAAAATACATGCAGCAACTTACAATATAACAGCAAATGGGCATAACTCTTATTACAATAACTTCATGACAGTGATACAATTTAATGCATAATTATACATTTTCTGATACACCTGTGCACTATGATTTTGTTTTGCTGTGAGGCATCCCTTTTAAAATTACTATTGCTTATTATACTATATTATTTTTCTTTCTCTTTCATGTTGTTGTGTAGGGTATGCTGTAATGGTATAAGTATTGTGTATGTTTCTTATTTGGTATGCCCTTTGTAGTAGCTTCTAATATTATTTTTCATTCTATAATTTAATGCCACTGTATCTTAATTTTAATAAACTGGGCTGAAAAAAATAATGAATTTTAATTTCTTTTTATAAATAACCTGGTAATAAACTGAAACTAAACTAACCTGATAGGTCTTTATTGATACAGTAAATACATTTCTGATCACTCCACTGGACTTTCTTGTAGATCATAATAAGGTTTACTACTTCCTGCTCCACTCCATTGATGCTAATTCAAACTTCCAACCTCTCTGACATCCAGCCAATCTCCATCATTGTTTGAGGCAACCTTTTAAATTCATCTTACTGTCAGCCTGGTGAGCCCACCTCAGCAAAGACAGTTACTTTTTTCCATGAAGCTGATGTCAGTCTATCAGTGTTGTCAGTCTGCTGTAACTCTACCTTCAAGGACTAATGGCTATATTAATCACTAAGTACGTCTGAAACTTTGAAAGATATTTTGGAATATGGTAATTGTAATGTAAAATTAATGGTGAAAAATGACTGTTGACCACACTGTAGGTCTCTTTGGCTTTGCAAAAGTTGTCTTTGTTGAAACACCTTGAAAGCCACTGCTCTAAGACCATGACTAATCAGCAGCACTAAGTTAAATTATTCTTTATCTAATAAAATCAACAAAAATGGTAAGTGAAATGTAAAGGTTCTGTGGTTATTCAATTTCACAAAGATTACAAATATGGTATCTAGTGTTATACAAAGTTAAAATTGAACGTTACAGAATATCTCTCATTTTTCATAGAAAACACAGTAACACCTCAGCACATTTCTTTTCAGACATTTTCCTTTGAGCCTAATGTGCTATATGCTCACAATGCCAAAAAAAAATCAAGTTTAGTTAAGGAAGGATTTTGTGTACTCCAAATGGGTTGTAGTACAGTTGGCATTTTTACAACGGTGTGCTAATCTTTGATCTTAGTTCAGATTGTAGGAAGATGAAGATGTTCATACACTAACAATAGGTAAAGAACAGGGTTGGATTTTGAAGAAAGTATATCGGTTATGATAAACTTTAGAGGTTTTTTTAAACTGAGTGGCACCTGCTAAAATGTGCTTGCAATTGATTCTGTCTAATTCTGTATTGCTAAAAATAAATTAGTTAAGTTTATCTTTTTAACACAAAGTTAGAAAGGTGGATTGGGAATTGTGCCATCAAGCACTTTGTTTTTTCTATTATTGTGTTTGATAGGTTTCTGCCCATAAACCTCCCTTGAACCTGTGATACTGCACAATTATTAATTTTCATCACAAATGTGGCAAACCATTTTTAGCCTTGCCTGAGTACTAAAGCTCTACTTGGATTAATGGAGAAGCTGCTATGCTGGACAAGCAAAAGATGGGTTGATGGATGGATGCGATAATGCTTGAAATGTGCAAAAGTAGATGAGTAGACAATGAAGAGTTACATCATGAGAGTTTAAAGAAAATAACTAAGTGTTGCCCAAAGCAAACAATTAGCACAACAAGTCTTTCCAAACTATGCCTAAGATAACATCCATATTTACAGTAGTTCTACACGTGAAAGAAGGGAACTGGTTAAACGCTACCGCTGAGAACAGGCTTTTTTTGATTATTACAGAGTACTCTGTACAATAAATCTTTTAAATTATAAAGATCATTTGTTTGCCCTTTGTATCTAGCCAGGGCTTGATGTTCCTCCACCCATGTGGGCATTTTTAGTAGTTTTCGGAAATTACATTCTTCTGAACTCTGAAGTTCATAGCAATTGGTTGCTGACCTAGTTGGGGGGAGTAGGGGTGTGGGAACTGTGACAGCACTTATAAGTAATTAAATAACACTAGCTATAAATATTTTAAAAACACAAAGAACATCTTTGTATATCAAAAAATAAATCCATATAATTTTTAATTGAATTACAATGAAGGTATACCCACAAAAAAAGGCAAACATACATGCTTTTGATTATAACTTGAATTATTGAAAGTGAATGAGAACTATGGGAAACGGTTTGGCGGAGGGTGCGGTGTCCTGTTATTTCTTAAATGAAATGTAAGATGGATGTCTCAAAATAACCCACACATAATTTTAAACAGAAGCCATGTCACATTTAAGAAATGCAAGTGCTAAAATCATGCCATTCTTCATTCGCTAGAGCTGTTGCCAATTCTGAATCATTGAGTTTTCATACTGGTGCTATTAAACTACACATGAAACAAAATTCTTACCAATTTTGATGCAGAATAAACGGTAAGCACAAAGTGCTGAGCAATACACATTATGTGGAAGAATAGCAGTTTTGATTTCAGCTACCACTTTCTAAATCAATTGCATGCATAAATAGAATGACTGACTGCTCATTTAAAAAAATGTGCTTACTTACTGAGATTAATGTGGTGCCTGCTATCTTCTAGATAGTTTTATTGCTGATTTTACAAAACTTACTGTTTGAAAATATACCATTACCATGGTATGTGGTCAAGTGAAGTTTTCAAATCCCAAAACTGTTGGTCAAATAACTGCATTTTATATGTATAATTAACAGTTATATTTACTGACAGTCATGGTGGGTAGAAGGAGTAGGTCCAGTGGTAACCACACTTAATAACAGAGTCATGTCATTCAATGTCATTCAAAACTTCTAAAGTAATAAAAAATGCATAAATAATGCAAACAGTACAAAACAGTTTCCAAGTATTTAGATGTCCTAGTGTACATTTTTGGTTAAGTCAAATCTGTACCTAAACAAAAGGAGACTTGTGAAAGAACAGAGGCCAAAGAGAGATGCTTTGTAAGAACTGCAAAGTTTAGTACTTGGGATTGAAGAGAAAGGTAAATCAAAATCTCTGCCTAACATTGGCTTGCATGAGAGTGTGACACAAAGCAAGTCATTGCTCAAAAAGGACCATGCAGAGGCACATCTGGAGCTTGACAGAAAACATGAGAGTGACCCAGATGTGTTTTAGGAAAAGGCTGTCACTGATAAGACCAAGATAAAAGTTTTTTTGCTAAAGTTCTAATCTAAAATGTGCTGTCAAACACCATGCCTATAGTGAAATATGGTGGATGTATAATTATGCTGTGGGGCTTCTTTTCATCAGAAGAGACTGGTCATTCAGTTAAAACAGAAGGAAGAATACATAGTGGGAATAGAAGTAAATATAACAGAGAGAGACGAGAGGGTTGGAAGATTGCACTGTGTGGACTAAGCCCCCGACACAGACAGGCAGACATGTTGTTACTCACCACCACATGTTTGTGCCACACAACCCCAAAATTCCCCAAAGTCCAGGCCTCACACTCTTGCCTTGTCTCTCTTCAGGCCACCTCCACTCCTCGCCTTCCAGCTTCGTCCTTCTTCAACCCGACTCAAGCACTGAATGAAGGGAGGCGGCCCCTTTTATAATCACCCAGATGTGCTCCAGGTGATTCCCGGCAATCTTCCACCGACACGCCCCAGTGTGGCGGAAGTGCCGGCTGCATCCCCGGAAGCACTCCGGGTGTCCCTGCTCTTCTTCCCCACAGCACTTCCTGGTGTGGCGGAAGTGCTGAGGTCCAGGGCTCAGCTGGTATTCGGGCGCCCCCTTACTGGGATGAGCTTCCATGCTTCCATACCCGTGGCCCCCAAAGAAACCAGGGCGGTCGCCCCCACGTGGTCTAAGGAGGGCGTAAGCCCTCTTCCGGTCCTCCGGGGCGTCCCGGCCGGGTCAGCCCCCCCAGCCACCTGCGACAACTGATATAGCACATTGCTGCACCCACCATACAATGAACCACCCCAGAATCCTAAATTAGGACCCAAGTGCAGCCGTGCAACAGGTGACACCTCAGCACCACACTAGTTTGAACAGAATGGAACAGTGTTCCAATCCTGCCACCAACCACCAAGTTTTCTCTGGAAGTTGGAGGACCTGCTTGCAGAACTCCAGAGAAGCCGTTTCAAAATATTAAAAAACTCAAGCTTGGCTGAAACTTCATCTTTCTGGACAATGATCCCAAACACAAGGACAAATTAACTTTAGAGTGATTCAAGGACAAAATGAAACGTTGGCCATCATATAATAGCCAAATCAAAGCTCTTATTTCAATCCAGTTGAGCATATGTGGCATTATTTGAAAATTGCAGTGCATAAGCATCATCCGATTAATCCAAATCACCTGACCAAGTCGTCTTGGAAGAATTGGCCAAAATCTCTCCCGAACAGAGTGTAAAGCTGGGACATACTTAACCCCAAAAGAGTTGTTTAAAAACGGTGGAGATCCTAAATTTAAATTGTGCGGAAGGAATACTTATTCAAACAGCATTTTTTTCTTTATTTTCTTTCTTAGATTTTTCTGACATAAAACAATGTAAAATGAAAAACATAATTTCAAGTTTAAATGGTTTGATTAAAAAAAATCACGGAGAGCAACCTTTCAGTGTAGGAATTATTACTCAGTAAAATAAGAGAATTGGTCAAAAGACAGAATACTTTTGTATGGCACTGTACTTTACCATACATGATAATAACACTATGCAGTGGCACAGTGATTATCATTGTTGCTGTGTGATTTCAGTGTCTTGGATTTGAATCCCACATCTGGTCACGGCCTGTGTCAAGTTTGTCTGCTCTGTTTGTATCTTTGCTGTATTTTCCCCGCATGCTCCTATTCTGTAGTCACTTCATAAAGGCATGATTTTAGGTGAGAATGGTGAGTCTACATTGGCTCAGGTGGATGTGAGTATGTGTAAATAGACAATGTAATTCAGTTGTGCCCCACTCAGAGTTGGTTCCCAAAGTTTCTGAGGGGACCTATGATACCCAACACACCTAACTCGGTTTAAGTAATGTTTTGTGTTAGGTTACTTTTAATTTTTAATCTTTACACTTCATCTTTCAGGAAAATGTTGGAATAGCGTGTTCTGTGCTTGGCATCATGAAGTGTGCTTGCATGTGAGTGTGCCACTTGATGAAATGGTGTCCTGTCATAGGTTGGTTCCTACTTATTCAAGAACTGAGGTTATACCCATGGAGGATATGGGGGAAAAATGAATAGAAGAAGTATCATGAGTAAGCAAAGATGCAATAAAAATAGTGCCCATCTTAACAGTGGACGAATTGACTCTTGTAAGTAAAATGGTCTGGCTTTAACTTGAAAAGATTTTTTAAAAATGACTAAGCTTGAAATGCATATGAATGCCTGCATATATGAAAGGAAAGTTATATTTTTCACTTGTGACCTGAGCTTAAATGTTGAAAATTTCTCCTTAAAACTGTTTTATGTCTTGCAGGTAAAGGAAGGTTCTTCCGTTTGCGGCTACCCGGACTGAGACTGCTAGGTACTGCTAAACAGTCACTTCCACAGGAGGACCCAGATGCAGTCATGGTAGATACTCCAAAACAAAGTGATGACTCCGTTGCCATGAAACACTTCAAAACCCCCACAAAGGAAAGTTGCTCCCCTTCAGATGCAGATGATACAAAAGCATTAATAGGATCCAGTCCGTGCCCAGCTTTGGTTAACATTTCAGGACCTCTTGATCATTCATCACCCAAACAGCAATGGGACAAGTTATATCCGGACATGCTGGAGTCAAGGGCATGTCTCAGTCATGCCAGATCGAAGGAGAGCATTTGCAGCATGAGACGAGCTTCTTCAGTTCATGATATTGAAGGCTTTCGTGTCAACGCAAAGAGTGTGTTCAGAGACAGGCATGCAAGCGAAGGTATGGTTATGACAAGACAAGTAAAATTATTTTTATTGCTAGGCTTCTCTAGGACTATTGAGTGCACAGCAAGAGCTATTTAGTTGTATCAAAAATGCATCAAAAGTGAACAAAAATAGCCTCGGCCTGAAAAATAAAACACCTTGTGCATGTATGTACCATGCATACCTCATGGTAAAAAAACAAAACCAACAGTAAAAAATAAAAAGTGACACTAGTAAGCTTCAGAGTAATATTAAGCATCTGAGCAAATAAAAAACAATCAGGAAAGCCATCTTCTTACTGAGTCAAAGAGCAAAGGGTGATAGTTAGACATAGCTGTGTAGTAGCGATAATGTCTGTCAGAATTGAAAAAGATCCTCAGGTAAAATCTATAGACAAAGTAAAGTTCAGATAAAATTAAATAGCAGCAAACAAATGTAAGTTTAGATGCAATTGTATAGTAATGATTTTGTTACCCACAGAAGTGAGTGATATCTTCAAAAAAGAACTACTGTATCTACAAGTACATCCATCCATCCATCCATTTTCCAACCCACTGAATCCGAACACAGGGTCACGGGGGTCTGCTGGAGCCAATCCCAACCAACACAGGGCAGGAACCAATCCTGGGCAGGGTGCCACCCCACTGCAGGACACACACAAACACACCAAGCACACACTAGGGCCAATTTAGAAATGCCAATCCACCTAACCTGCATGTCTTTGGACTGGAGGAAACCAGAGCACCCAGAGGAAACCCACACAGACACGGGGAGAACATGCAAACTCCACGCAGGGAGGACCCGGGAAGCGAACCCAGGTCTCCTAACTGCAAGCCAGCAGCGCTACCACTGCGCCACCATGCCGCCCCTACAAGTACATTTCAGATCAAATTATATAGTGGTGGTATTGTCACCCACAAACACAAAAGGGATCCTCACATTGGATACAGGCAAGGTGAAGCTGAGAAAGACTTAGTTTGCAGTGATAATGTTACCTGTAAATATAAATTATATTGTTATGGATGATTTTGTTGTAACAATGTTGTTTCCCACAAATACTAATGAGATCTACAAATAAAAAGATTAAAATAAGAAATTCAACTCCAATAACAGTTTAGGTAAACATGTAGTGGTGGTAATCTCACCAATGCAAATGATATCCTCAATTGTACCTTATAGCTAAACAATACTTCACTAGGGATAATGTTAGCCAAAAAAGTGCAAATGAGATCCTCACATATGAGTAATACACTGTGCATTAAAGATCAAATTGTGTTATAGTGTTAGAGTCACCCAAAAATACAAATGACACACTCAGACATGAGCGACAGTCAGCAGTTTAGACGTCTAACAATACAGTTCTGACGAAAGTGTGTGGCTCTTGCATTTTTACCCTTAAATACAAATAATAACCTCAAAAAAGAGCAATTAGACAGACCGCAGTTTGGATAGGATTGTGTAGCTGTGCTTGTGTCAACCATAAATACAAATTAGATCCTTCAATAAGGACAATTGCAGAGTGCAGTGCAGATAAAACTGTATAGCTGCGATAAAGACACCCACAAATACAAATGACATTCTAAACTAAGAGTGATAGAAATGCAGCTGTTTGGAAAGAATTGTTTAGCAGTATTAATGTCATCCAGCAATATAAGATCTTCAAATAAGAGCTGTTAGCAGTGTAGCTGAGATAAAGCTGTAGTAACATTATCTCTAAATAAAAATTATATCCTCAATTAAGAGTAATAAATGGGCAGCAATTCAGATAACATAATACCATAGTGACAAATACAAATTACATTATCTAATAAGAGCAGACTGCAGTTCAGGCAGGACTTTGTCATCCATAATTACAAATTCTTTTATTCAGTAAAACTGATACAAGATAATGTAACAAATACAGCTGTCTTGAATAGAGGTTGACATTACTCCTTTCTCCAAAACATTGTAAATGATTTTAAGTTGCCACTTCATGTACACTTGATCAGATGTTTTGTTTTACTTATTATTTTAGTGTTATTAATAATAATGCTTTGCCTTAATAGCCATTTTCCTTTCTTTTAAGATGACTGGTAAATAGGCATTTGTCCAGTTTAGTCAACTTACTTATTTCCGAAGATAAAACTGTAAAAACACTTTGATCATCCACAGTTGCTTTTTGTGTTTTGTTGCCCATTTCACCTATAAAATAATCTAAAGCAAAAAACACAATTTTGAAAAATACCAAAAATAAATATAGTTTCCTTGATATTTCTGAAATTTTGTGGGATCTCTATGGGGGAAGAGAGTCATTCCCTTTTCGAGGGTATTCAGCTTGCATTGGTTGTCAACCCTAAACTACTACCATTATGAGAAAGTGTGGGAGTGGGAGTGAATGTATCCTACAATGGATCACTAACCCAGCAATTATTGGTTATTGCCTTGTGCTTAGAGTTACCTTGGCAGGCTCAGACTCCCCAAACAACCCTGTATTACATTATATACATTCACAAAATAATGGATGGATTAATGAATAGGTAAAAAAAATGCATACATTGCCTCTCATAAGAGCAGAAGCAATGGAATTGCTGTAGCTGTAGGACTATTGCCTGAGAACACATCTTACATCCTAAAAGGTTTCAGCAAGTAAATAAACTAACTATAAACCTAGAAACATTCAGAGTCTATCTACTGAGGTAAGAACTATAGGAAAGTACATTCAATTGATTTGACATCACCCCTTAATCATTTTTGACTGGTGCACAGTTCAAAAGGACAGTAACCTAAATTATTGGCTCTTGCTACAGTGTCCAAATTGTTTATAACTTAATTTTGTCAAGAGCTGTGTAGTGTAAACTTGCAGAGCACTGGGTGTAAGTTTGCAATTTAGATTAGGGTCTTGTGATGTTAAATATCACTGCCAGCTCAGAGCATTTTACTTTAGGGTAATATTTAATGATTTGGTGACTTTACATTGAATATGTATTTGAGTGTGCCCTATGTGGAACTGGAATCACAACAACAACAACATTTAGTTCTGTAGCACATTTTCAAATAAGCAAAATAGTTCAAAGTGCTTTACAAGTTATCAAAAACGTAATTACATGACAATAAAACAAACTAAACTTAGATAAGAAAAATAATGCATAAATAGTATACAAAAAAGAAGTAATAATAAAATAAAAATACATTTTATTTATATAGCACCTAATGCACCCTTATATAAGACGGATATTTAATTAAGAGAAAAAGAAGTGGCAGAGTGGTGGCTCTGAGGCTAGGGATCTGCACTGGCAATCAGAAGGTTGCCGGTTCGAATCCCGTACAATGACAAAAGGGACTCTGCTCTGTTGGGCCCTTGAGCAAGGTCCTTAACCTGAAATTGCTAAGCGCTTTGAGTAGTGAGAAAAGTGCTATATAAATGCAAAGAATTATTATTATTATCCCCAAAATATAGAATTGCTTTTTTTAAATATCGAATTGTTTTTTAAGTGGCCAGGGTGGACGGAAAAAAAAAAACTCCAGTTAAGCTGTCACTGTTAATTTTCTTTTATACTTGTCTGAACAAGTGACATGCTGTCAAAGAAGTAGTTTTACCAGAAATCTCTAGCTGAAAAACTCAAGATCATAGCGACTTTTAGCCATTTGAAATGTAATGATAAACCTAGATAAACTCCTTTATCACGTCTCATTAATATTATGGCCACTTTTCCTGTCCCTGAGCCACTCTAGTCAGACTGCCATTCACCTTCAGCCAGTCAGCTTTAAGGTCCCCTGACATCATAAAAGAGGAAATTAGTGCTCAACCAGAGATATTCAGTCCTCCCCTCCATCATCGAGAACGCCCATACCCTATTTCAGAGGTGGAGTTTCACTGAATTATTGTCCAGTTTTCATGAAAATATGTACAACTGTTTTTCAGTGATGCCAATACAAACAGATATGTCACCTTTATTTATGTAGATGTACTGTAGGCGTGTTTCCCAGCTTTGTAAGGGTATTACTTCAAAAGTCTGCTGTAAAGTTAATGTAGCAAAAGTTATTGTGTTTAGACTAAATAAGACTGGTGTTCCTACTGCTGGGTTAAGATTGCTGGTTATCTTCACATACAACAAAAAATAGTGCAATGATAGTTTAGTGTTGAGAGATAACACTTGAAATGCTGAGTTGCAATAACTAACTCCAGAGACAATATTGCCATACTCATGGCAGCTTGGGGCCATGTAAAAATGTTTAGGGAAATGCTGGAGTAAAATGAAATGAATGGAAAAATACCCTGCTTGAAAGGCAAGGTTGCAAACCATTACATCACTATTGCACCCTGCCTGGTGCTGTCCTTCTGGTCATAGATAACATGATTATACTAGTATTTTATGCCACTCTTTCTTAGTTAAGGCTACCCCCTCGTAGTGCAAAGAAAGTTATACTGTACATCTGAAACATGACTTTGCACATCATCTTTATTTCATTATCATCCAGAGATGACTTCCTGGAGGAGTCTCCAGAGATGAAACATCAAGATTTGGGCTCAAGACTGGATTGGGCTAGAACTGTCTACATAAGCTTAATGATTGCTTCCTGTATTTACATGTTTGTGTTTGGTCATGCATTGTTATATAAACTAAACTCTTCTTAAACAGCTTGAATATATAAATTTGAGTTAACGGTTTGATCATGTGCCATTGAGCTCAGCAAAATTACCCATTATACATCAAACTATGTTCATGGGTTTTCTTGCTGAAGGGGTAACCTTACACTGCTTTTTCTGAAGAAAAGTTAGTTGATGCCATTTCATTTTTTTCGTTAGTATTGTGTGACAGAAAGATTTTACTCCAGTCTCTTTTAACAGCAGAGCAAATCTAAATTAAAAAAAAAACTTTTAATGCTATGTACACTTCCTGTGGAAACTGAGAGCTTTTTGTTTATAATTTGTTAGTTCCATCAAATGAGTTCATCAGGACATTGTAGCAAATGACAGCAAGCAAACTCTTCTTGGCCTTACTCCACGCTTGATATTTGTGATGACGAAATGAATATAATTTACTAATTCCGTTACAAGAAATTCAATAATACCTAGTCTTTTCAAAGTGTATATCATTGAACAAGGTCATTTTTGAGTGGCCACTACACTAGGAAATGGATTGTTTCACAGTACTGTGAAAGCATGAGGGCCACTTAAAATAAACACAGAATAAGCCACAGACATGTACTGCTAATTTCATAGCAAAATGTTTAGAAACTCTAATTTCTCTAATGCCTGCTTTATCTCATCATCATAAGAGATGGGTCAGGGCACAAGGAAAAAAAAATCACAAATAAACAACACAGGATTGCTTATTTACAGTGTAAATACTGTAAATAAATGCGCAGAACTCTGTTTTTATCCACCTCTTGGTCCTTTTTGTAATGCTGTTTAAATTTAACAGAAGTAGTTAATCAAGCTTTCCCCCTCTAACTTTTGACCATGATATTATATGTATGTTGCTTTATGTATATTACTTTGAGGGCAGGCAAGGGGATATAGCGGGCCCCACATTGGAGTTTGATATGTGCTGTTCTAACAATTTTATGACAATGTTTGTTTCAGCAGAGCAAAGTTGTATTAAATGAGCAGTCTATTAAAACTGGAATATTTTGATAGTCTTCAGTTATTTACAGGGTACACAGGTCCAGGAATCTGGGCTGTCTCTATCATTTGGACATCTGGTTACCCTAGTAAATTATACTGACAGTGACCTTGCTTGCATACTGTTATGGTTAAGAAAAATCATTTAACTTGCCTGTTATGGCATTAAAACACTGGGGGGAGTGAGATGGGGATGCACTGGTTCTCTTCTGCTTGGGCTCAAGCCACTGTGAAGACTTCATAAAGTGGAAACAACTTGCTTATGCAGAGATTTCCTCTTGTGCCAAGCTGGACTTGCCAAAGACTGGCTGTCGTCCAGCCCACATGTGTAAACAGCCAGTGACAGTGACTTCCTACCTGCACACGCAGTCTACTGGTGTTACATTAACTTGTATTGGGGATTCGTTTTGTAGCTGTTGGTGGTAAAAAAAGAGGAAAATATAAAAGTTGGTGTAACTTCTGTCAGGGTAAAATTGAAACAGTATTTCGTAGTTGAAGTCTCACAAAAGTTTTCTCCGTTTTAAGATTGACCAGTTCACAAATTTGGCAATGTTTTTCAATTGGAGATTTTGTAATTTTAAAATGGTGTACAGCATCTGTTTTAGATATCTCAATTAAACTGTCTTGAAAAATTTCCTTGAAGAATAAGTGTGCCACATTTCAGTAAATTTGGTCCACGGGGGCCTGAGTTGTTTCATGTTGTCAGACAGACAGACCCTAGTATCGCAATAGGTGCTTCATTCATTATACGTGAATGCACCTAAAAACACGTGAGAAAAATTACTGTATTAAAAATTTATGAGATCAAAGTCCAGAACAGTGCACTAACTATTGGGCAAATGCTGTTTTCCTTACAATGCTGCTCAAAATGGACTTCCCTATTGTTCTAAAACAGGGTATTGAGCTCTTATAGACATAGGCTTAATTCAGCAAATGAGGTACTTGTATTAAAAGTGAAAGCCGTCAGAAAAAGCAGAAATATGTTTCAATTAATTTTATTTTGGTATATCGCTCTGCACTGAGTGCAGATACAGAGTACTGTGAGAAGATCTTCAATAAAATGCAAGTATTGATTTTGCAAATTACTAAGTACAGAATTAGTACACGTAAAGACACAGATTTGTTAAAACACACAGAAAACAAAGCAGAAACTGATTAACATGAATGGAAACCAACAATTTTCTATCC
This sequence comes from Erpetoichthys calabaricus, assembly GCF_900747795.2. NCBI lineage: Eukaryota > Metazoa > Chordata > Cladistia > Polypteriformes > Polypteridae > Erpetoichthys > Erpetoichthys calabaricus. Next base: position 29,090,741 of record NC_041401.2, read on the forward strand.
ATTAAATGATTGTTGAGCTATTTCCAGTTGACACTATTCAGGGTACATCCATCCATCCATTTTCCAACCCGCTGAATCCGAACACAGGGTCACGGGGGTCTGCTGGAGCCAATCCCAGCCAACACAGGGCACAAGGCAGGGAACCAATCCCGGGCAGGGTGCCAACCCACCGCAGGACACACACAAACACACCCACACACCAAGCACACACTAGGGCCAATTTAGAATCGCCAATCCACCTAACCTGCATGTCTTTGGACTGTGGGAGGAAACCGGAGCGCCCGGAGGAAACCCACGCAGACACGGGGAGAACATGCAAACTCCACGCAGGGAGGACCCGGGAAGTGAACCCGGGTCCCCAGATCTCCCAACTGCAAGGCAGCAGCGCTACCCACTGCGCCACCGTGCCGCCCCTATTCAGGGTACAGTGAATATTAAAAGGGCATATTGTAAAGAAGAATAAGAAATAAGTATTCAATGTATTGTCATTCTATAACCTTAATAAGTCAAATATTGAATGTGGTTGGAAATAGGGTTGAGTTGGATGTCCGTGGCTGACAAAATGAACAGAAGGAAATTCAAGAAGCACCAACTTCAGTTTTAGTTTTTAAAAATGATTTGTGTTCTGTAGATCTAACTAGAAGATGTTTTTGAATTTGTTTCATGTGTATTTTTTTCTGATCTCGCCCCACATGCTAATAATAAATAAAGGGTTCCTGAGAGAATGATTCATTTTTAAAAACAAGACACCCAGTATTAAGTGTCCCTATGTTTAAAAAAATAGTCATCCCTTAGAATCTTTAATCAGTCACACACTTTGCTATAACTATGTATCACGCCTTTACATGACTATGAAGGATTTTAACCCAATTCCTCCATCACATCTTCCATCAAAGCTGCAACTTTTGAGGACTTCCTAGATGGCTTCTGTCACAACATTTCTGTGAGGTTTAGTTGAGTGTCAATCGCATCATGTAATTTCTTCCTTTGTAGTTATGTAGTAATTTTGCTTAGCAATGTTTGGGGTCATTGTCTACCTTCTTCACCCTGTTTCTCTTGATTGCTACCTGATGGAGACATAGATTCCTGTTTTGTGCAACTCTACAGTTCAGAGCAGAGTTTATATTTCTTTTAAAGGTGATGAGTTATTACGAACTTCATCACATCATCATGCTACAACTATCGACAACTGATACAATTTTAGATTGTTTTTCTGGAAGGCAGTGTTTGGTTTTCAACAGTCATAACTTAATCATGATATTTCAATTAGTTTCAGACTATTTTAGATTGCATATTAGATTGATTAAAAGCTGTGCACTTGCCCAGTTAGTGAATGAGTAGGTCATGTTCTGTGATGGACAGGCGTCTAGACTGCCACATTACACTCTGGGTCACCATAACTGCACAACAAATCAAATACATGAGCAAAACTGAATTTCATAATTAACCTTTTATTTAAAGTAACCAGAGGAGGCAAAATATGATATTGTGATCCTTTGAAAAGTTCAATTTCTTTTTTTTTCAGTTTGTTATTTTGTATCTGTTGCTTCCTATATTTCTTATTTTATTTTCCTTTCCCTTCCAACATGACTTTGCTGCTTTTCAGACAATGGTCGCAATATCAAAGGTAAAAAAAATAAAAAAATAAAATAAAATAAATCCCTTTTGTCCTTTTTGGTTACCTCTTGCCTGCTGCATGATGAGTTGTTTTTAATTTGTTATGATTATTTTTCAATTGTTTTTAATGTATTACTGATATTTTTTGCTAACTTTTAAAGATATACTACCGCAGGAAAATTGTAGATCTGCACAAAATCTCTGGCATGATGTTTTGGATGCATATGTATTTTTGTTATAATAATACTAATAATTAAAAGCTCATCCAAAATATCTGTCCTTTCATTTTTTATAAAAACCTGCACTTTTCCTGCTGGACAATGGAATGTAGTGAAGCACACAGATGGTAATATATAATTACATGACCTAATGGGCTTTAATCAAGACGCATGAACAAGTGACTTGTACAAAGCAGAACCTGCTTCATGGTGTTTGGTTGCATCTGGACTGGCAAATTATTTTATGTGCATTTATAGCAATTGTGTGACCAATGAGCAATCAAGCATGTATTGCTGAGAAGCCAATGATATGAGTGTTTTATTTGTTTTGTTGGTTTTTGTTTTGATTTGTGTGTGTATGTGTGCTCTTTAGAGAATAACAAATGCTGGCCACAGTTTGATATTTTCATAGAGGTGAGCAGAAACCAAGGACACAACCCTCTCTGCTTGAGTCAGGGATTCGTTTCTAAATTCTCATTATGAGCAAGACTTTAGATGAATGATCAAAATTAAATTGCACAAATAATTTTAAAGAGGCAAATCCCAAGTGGAATGGCAGCAACAAAATATAGGTTGGACTAATGATTAACATTTTGTGTACCAATACAATAAACTCTATGCCCTTTCTCTTTACATTTTCCCCTTTCTGTCTCCTAAAAAAATAGTTTCCCGTTCCTGGATGGCAGGGGGTATGGCTTTGAGCTTTTTCTATGTTTCTTTAAAGATCAGCATGAAATTTGTTTCATTTTCATTTTTTCTTATAATTTATGCATCTGTTTTCTTTGGCTATGCTTATAACAACTATTACAAGTTATGCTCCTGCAAAAATAATCTATCTATCTAACAGAGTTACTTTATCTATCTATCTATCTATCTATCTATCTATCTATCTATCTATCTATCTATCTATCTATCTATCTATCTATGTTTCTGTGTTTATACAGTATCACATATACACCAATATATCTGTATATGAAAATAATATAAATAATGTTTTTGAGTCAGTGGTGTTTATTAAATTGATCAAATAGTTGTGCATCCATATGCAGCAGCAACAGGCACTCTTCAGCATTGTGCTTATTATATTCATCCACCAAGTCAATGTATCCATTTTAAAGCCTGTTTAAATTAATTTCAAGGTCACTGGAACTGGACGTGCTTATAATACTTCCTACTAAATGTTTTTGAATTAAGCTGCAAATTGTTTCTATGGCATTTTTCATTATTGATATTTGTGTAGTATGCAAAGTTGTATATAGAATTCAAGGTCATTATTTTTTCCTGGGCCCAAACTTAGATTAAATGTATTAAAAAGAAGATGGAAAATTGTTTTACTTTTAACCCATTGCCATCAATATTTCTTAATTTACAGCCAAACATTGGCAAATTTTAATGGAGTACAGCACAGCATAAGCCAAATTGAATCTGTTTAATAAGTTACAAAGAAACATAAAACTAGCTCAGCTATTTTAATTTCATTCCACATCAGAAAATAAAACTGTATCTATATATTTTAATCTTCATATGTGTGCATCTCCAAATGTCCATCTTCAGTAATATTATGTTTCAACCTCAAGCTAGTAATTAGCTCTTAATTCTGTTCCATGCTTAGCTGCCAATACATCAAAGGAATTGTAACCTTTCACATATCAGCATGTGAGGGAATGGCTTCTGATGGTTTTCTCTCCTATTATAAATTATTTAGGTGTACACTTTTGATGGGTTGATACAGTGATTGGTACCGCTGCCTTATATCCTCAGAGTCCTTGCTTCAAACCCTAGTTCCACCAGTTTTCCCCCCATCTCAAAGAGCTGCACGTTATGTAAACTGGTGATTTGGTTGACTCACTTGAACCAAATGCTACTGTTACACTCCATCTCCCCTTAACAGTCACATGGAATAAGTGTGTTTAGAAGCTGGATGGATACACGATTTTGGAATACATTATGAAAGATGTAAATGAACCTTAGTGTTTTTTCCATAATGCTATAAGCAATCAAGTGTTTCATTTATTTATACCAATATAAAGACAGCATACTAATTAGATTATGTAATTTAATTATTGCAGAATGAATAATCATATTATGCATTTCACAAGACTAATGATATTAAACAAAATACAGCATATATCTACATTTGATACTGTTTATGTGAGCTATTATTAGGCATGCATTTAAATAAGCTATCTTAAGTCATTAATGGCATGGTGGCATATCTGGTCTTACAGATCATTTGTCCAGGTTTCAAATCCCATGGCTAGGCATAGTCTGTGTGTAGTTGTTTTAGAATTCCATTATTATATGTTCTGATTTGTGTTCTTAATTTCCTTCCTGCCTAATATTATAGTTATTTTCATTTTTATTTAGCCAATCCTATTTTTTGGGATGCCCCATTTACTGCATTTCATCTCTGGACTGTTTACTGTTGACACTTTGTTGTTAGAATTATTCATCATTATTGTGCTCATTATTTTCATTGTTACCATCAGTTTTTTCCATTGCTAGTTTGATGTCACCAGACTGGTTTTAAAGACCAGTAACAGCAATGTTGTGATTGCTGACACAAAATAGCCAAAGTGAGGTGCAGCTTTAAAAGATAAGCCACGGAGCAGACCTGACCCACCAGCTTACCCAGAAAAGGTGCTCTCATGGTCAACCTAGTGCCTACTCCCTAGGCTGGCTTTATGGGCTTTACCTTACTAAGTTCAAAATGTCAAAAAATAATCAGAAGGCCCTAAAAAAGAAGGGGGTGAATGTCCACCTTTGGCTTGTACAAGAAGGGCAAAGAAAGATATACTTCCAAACTTGAAAAAAAAACAACAACATTTCTCAAAACAGCAAAAATAAGCAAAATAATTTATCTAAAAGGCATTCCTGAGCAACAAAATCACAAGTAATCCAATAAATAAAATCCAAAGACCAGTGCAGAGAAGTAAAAAATAACAGAGAAACAGAATAAAACAGAAGGCCAATACTTCAAGCTAATAAACCATAAAGGACTGCATTTCCCACAGTTCTTTTTAGGGCTGGGGGCTGTACCTCAATGCAGGTGAACAGGTGGCCCAGCTTCTTGGGGAACCACCCACAAAGTACATAAGAAATAGGAGAACTGCAAGACACCCACAAATATTAAACAATAACCAGACAGAATAGCAATAACAAAGTATACACAATTAAACAAACAATAAATGAACAGAACAATATTATAAAAAACAATGGAAAACAATGAATGACAATGAAAGAGCAACAAAGTAGGAAGAAAACTTCATCTATTACTCATTTAGTCTTATGTAACAGGACCTTTATTAAATGTTGCTTTTGGACTTCATAACACTTACAAAGCATCAGTAGCGGCAGAGCTCTGATGAGGGACAGTGGTGCCAACTACATCTGGGCACATTAAATGCAATTAGCAAATTCCCTCACCAAGGTCCCTGCAGTCACATGGCTTTGCCACAGCACGCTCCCCCACCCACTGAGCATAAGCCACGCTGTTTTTATTACCAAAATTTCTGCACCTTCATAGACCCCAAACTCACTTTACTAGAAGGTTTTCAAACATCTAGAACACAATGAAAAATTCAATCCAATAGAATTCTACACCCTGGATGAGCACCAGTTCATTGCAGAGCCCACTCACACACACAATGACACAAACTCAGGGCCAACAGCCCTGAGTGACAGCCACCAATTAACCTAATACACAATTGTTTGAGGGGATGGGCAGAAAGCCTATGCAGATTCACAAAAAATGTTCAGTCTCAAAAAAGACAGCAACTTTTGATTCATACACAGGACACTGGTCCATAAGGCAATGGCACTAACCACCATGCTGTCTAAATAAAATTCTTAAAATGTGTAAAATGTGAATGAAAAAGTTATTTTAATCCCTCATTTCTGCACTTTATCTGTGTAGAAAACTCTGAAATTTTTACTTAATGACATGGTGTGATATTTCTTATACTACTTTGGTCGAATCTAGCAGTAGTAACCATTAAACCAGAAAAAAGGCTTTGATAAAATTATTTGCATCACCATCTAATTAACTGAACAGCCATTAGAAAGCATGAGTGCCTGTAAACACTTCTTGTTAATATCAAGTTGCTCGTCTTATCTTTAAAAAATGTACAGAAACTAAATAAAAATTCAGCAGAAAGATAAGGCTAAAATACTGAAAACAGACTGTAAACATATTTGACCATAAATTTACAAAGAACTTAACTTTTAAAAAAGCTCCAGCATTTAGATATGCAACTAATCTGATCTAAATAGACACCAGAAATGGCTCAATACAACCTGCAGACATTTTGGTGGTACTAATCCTTAAAGTGGTTACTGTTTCCCTGACTACTAAAAATACCTTTTAATTTTACTCTGTTGCTAATGAAAACTTTAGTGGAAACAATGGTGTTTGCTTCTTATAGTTGAAGATTTGTTGAAAAAGTGTATTTGTTCAAATCCTGGTTGTCATGGATAATCATTTTTTTTACTGTTTCCTCTTTAATAAATGTTCTGGAAATGACCAGTTGGCACAAAAAGAATAGCAGATTCAAGTTAAATAATAATGTTGCAGACCAGAGGAAGTCAAAATTTTTTAAATCAACCCAGATATATCACCTTATTATATTGGTGCCTTTCTTGTCTGATGTACATTAAATACATTATATGGACAGAAATTAAAGGTGGACTTTGATTATAGATAGATGTTAAAGGCACTATACACAACAGATTGTAGGCACCTATATGATAAATAAAGAGATATAAAATGTACTCTATACAATTAGTAGGAAGGGGATTATATACAAATAAATGTTTATTCATTGGCAGTGCACTAATTCTTTCTAACATTCTGTAAAAGTGAAAGTCCCAAACATCTTGAATTACCTGATCAAAATTTAGAACTGCAACTGAGATAAGTAAACTAAAGAATTAAAATTCTATGACCTTTCACTGGTTTATTCTTTACATTTCAGGGCCTTTCAATCATATAAAGTCCAGTCTCCTTGGTTCCACTTCAGATTCAAACCTCAACAAGTACAGCACAATAAATAAAATCCCTCAAATTACCTTAAACTTTTCTGACGTAAAAAATGAGAAGAAGACATCATCGCCTCCTTCTTCTGAGAAAACTATTATTGCTCCCAAAGTCAAAGACAGGACTCACAATGTCACAGAGAAAGTTACACAGGTAAGAGCTCTGCCTGAACTATTTTTATTTTGTTTGTTGAACCCTTTCATTCCCCAAATCCTCCACCATAGATGCTGTTTTGCTAGTTGTGTATTTTATATGTTACTTTCTGAAAGTGACAGAATTTTTTATGCCTTTATATATTAGAATGTTCAATTGCTGCATGGTATATTTTACTTGATTGTGTGGTTTAAAGAGTGCTGCTTCTGTTTAGATAGCCAAAACGTTTTCAGTTTAAATGACACTTGGCAAACTATTTGAGTTGGCTTCACCTGATTGGATGATAGTGCTGGGTATCGTTCATCTGTGTGTGTTCTTACCTACCTGTCCAATTCAGGGAGTACATGAGATATACCCACCTTGAATGGCACACAATCGATAACAGGGCACACTAATGCACACACCTACACTGACTCAGACCATACCAGTTTGTCAAGACTGGTAGAGTCAAGATTAGCATTTACATCTTTGGGATATAGAAGGGAACTAGGAGTACCCAAAGGTTAGTCCAAACAGACTTAGGGAGAACATGTACAATTTCATCAGACACTTTCCAGGCCACAACAGAGCCACTGTTGCACACTCATATGAGCCCAATTTTGATTCAGCACCCAAAAAAACACAAACATCTTTTGGGATATAGGAATAAACCAGAGTACCAGGAGACAGATGCATATTAACAAACACTGTGTCGTGCCATTTGTGCTGAACTGCTTTGGCATCCTAAGGCAGTGTTTTTCAACTAGTGTGCCTCAAGATTTTGTAAAACATATTAATTAAAGAATTCTTTAAAGAAATATGACACAAAAGAAGTCTACAACGCAAATTTATACCATTTTATATGATTTATATATTTATATAATTTAATAATATACTGTATGTGAAATATAGAGCAATAAATGTGTAGTTTCATGCATTTATAACCAGTTTACATTTCTTGACCAATTAAAAATTTGTATACTAAAAATTATTTTGTATAATCAATTTATATGAACATTTACTTCAATAATATACACACTATGTTTATGTTGCATTCACACCATGCTGTAACGTAATTATTGCAATGAATGAATCTTATTGTCGAGCACATCTAGTGTTCTTATTAACCCCCTACTATGCTGCAGCTGAATTTGATCATGCATACACACGTATAATGATAATAATAATAATAATCTTTACATTTATACAGTGATTTTGTCACTGCTCAAAGAACTGTGCAAAAGCACATAGGGAGGACCTGGGACACAAACCTGTCATCGCTTTAGTCCAAGGCAGCAGTGCTACCACTGTGCCACCTGCTCAAAATACAAGTGAATGCATCTGATGATTTTGAGCATTATTTTTTTTATTACAAAGTACCATAAATAAATAGTTTAAAAAGATTTTTTAAAAAGCTACTTTGGAGCAAAAAGTGTAGGTAATTACTATCATTATTATTTTTTATTTTTTTGTAAATCAATCAAATTTATACCTTTTTTTGTCAGATCAGCAAAAAATATTATTTTTGGTGGGCTGCAGAATTGTAGTAATTCGTTATGTGAGATGAAAAAGGTTGAAAATCGCTCTCCTAAAGAAATACCAGACACACTTAATTCTTTTATTTCTGAAAATAAGTAAACCATGTTAGCAGTTGCACAGAGTATTCAGCACATAACAGAAAAGTAAAATTGGAGAGTGATTTGCTACAAAGAAAATGCAAAAAGAAATTTAGCATTTATAATAAAGCAGTTAGAGAGAGATACAGTATGAAAGGTTCTACATAAGATAAGATACTGTAGGTAGGCAAGAAAAGTCAAGTATTATAAACAGCAATGTGCTACAAAGAATAACAGTACTGAAGGAAATTAACCATTTTCCTCCATAGCTCGTATAAGGTATATAAAGACATTTAACATTTGCTCTCATGAGGTCACTGCAAACTGGATATTTCTAAATGACTGAAAGCTGTCATACTTTTAATTGTTACTAACGTACTTTTTCTTCTATGATTTCAAATCTAATATCTAGATTTGGCTTTATTGAAAATGTCTTATTTAACTGAATTGCATTTGTTTTTTTTTTAATTCTCAGGCTATTTAGTAAATCAAACCGATAGAAGTAGGTTCTAACAAAAATATGTTTTTCTCATATGATGTAAACTGTTTGTTTTTAGAATTTTGGTGTAAGTTTTTAACCTGTCTTGTCTTGTTTTATTTCTTTCTTCTGTTATTGGATGCAACTAATATGGCAAATTTCATGTTTTCTTAAGTAAACTAAATAAAAAACCTTAAGCCTTAAATCAGGTATTTAGCTATGCATTCCAACCCTGCTTTTAGCTATTTGCTGTTAACTCGTTTGGTATAAGACCCAACTAAATCCCCCAGGAGTCTATCTTGTGTCTCAGAACTCCCCAACTACTATCAAAAGGACTAAAGATTGTAAAACTGACTTCTAAATCGCAGAAGCAAATCATCACATTAATATAAGACTAAGAGTCTACCTTTTTTCTAGTGAAGGCTCTTCTAATGAATAATGCTAGGGATTGAGAATGCTTTCTGAAGGCAAAAAAAAAGCTAATCATTGTAGCACCTTCATTTTAACGAAGAAGATCCTCTTGACATTTGGAATTACTAGGCAATATCATCAGACTACAGGCAGCAATAAATCAAGGCACAATGCAGAATTGGTCTAAATACAGAAAGTAAAGTATTATGGTATGATGATTTATATATAAATGAGAAAGTGTTGCAGGTATGGCCATGAGGGGATAGGTGCTGAAACAGATGGTGCTTGGAATCTATAAATATTATTTAGACAAATACGATTGTGTACTTCCCCTTAGGATTTTGGTAAATAGGGCTCAAGAAGAGGTTTTGCAGGGAGAAGGGAAAGAGGAGAGGAATGCCAAGGAAAAAGGCAGGTAGAAGTAAAAGGGGAAGTGTCCGAAACATGCAATTAATTCATTTCTGTGCCTTTCTGTTGTTTGGATGGTTTATGAATTTATATGAATGGTAATTTACTGTATATTTGGTGTCATTATCTTGTTATTTATTGTGATTGTTTATATGGGTGCCACCATTTAGGAGTATTGAATACTGTGCTTGCTAAAGGACATCCTTCACACATTACATGACATTATGATTTGTATACTACAGTATAAAGGAGGGTTGCACACATTGAACAGCATTGCAACTTTAAGAAAAAATATGATATAGGACTTGATTCTGGATGTTGTTCTTGAAGTTTATGTTTCAGAATTTCAAGATTAGTGTCACTTCTTGAATTTGTGATATTATGGATAAGGAGTTAAATAGCCAATACAATAAAAACTGAATAAAGCTCAATGGGGAAAAAACTCAAGGCTTTGCATCTTGATGCCCCCACATTTTCCCGAGGCTTAGAAACTGTGTGTCAGAAATGATGGTGTATAATACTAAAGCACCTCAGGGAATTGTCCTGTCTCTCTTCCTGTTTACCCTCTACACAGCAAACTTCCTGTAAAATACCAGAGCTTGCCATCCATAGAAAATTTCAGATTACTCCTACATCATAGGCAACGTTAATAATGGAGACAAGTCAGAGTACTGGAAGGTTATGAAGAACTTTGTCTTGTGGAGCAGGGACAACAACCTGCAACTCAACATCAGCAAGACAAAAGAGTTGGTGGAGGACCTCCAGCATGTCAAGAAGCCTCTGAGACCAGTGTCCATTCAGTGGAAGGACATGGAAGTGTTGCAGTGCTCTAACTACCTGGGGGTTTAAACAACAAACTGTACTGGCCTGAAAACACAGTAGTGTTGTACAAGAAGGGCCAGAGCAAACCCTACTTGCTAAGGAGACTCCAATCTTTGGATGTGTGCAGCAAGCTGATGAAAATGTTCACTCAGACCAAAGTAGCCTGTGTGGTGTCCTATGCTGCAGTCTCCTTGGGAAGCAACTTGAACTCAAAGGATGCACAATGCCTGAACAAATTTATGAGGAAAGCCTGCTCCATCACAGAGCTAACCCTGTACATATTGGAAGCTGTTGTGGAAAAGACAATAGTGGCAAATCGTCATGAAAAATTGCCTCCATTCCCTCCAGGATGTGCTGCCTTGGAACACTTTTAACCACAAGTTCTTTCCACCATGTTGTGCTAAGAAGTGGATCTGTTTTGCCCACTGCTATTAGGCCTTTCAATGCTTCATCCCAATATACTCTTAGGTTTATTTTGAAATATTTGTACATTATACATTTATTTATTGATTGACTGATTGATTGTGTGCATTATTTGTCCTGTGAGTTTGTATATTTCTGATGCTGTATGCATCTAAATTTCCCCTTGGGATTAACACTAGAATCTCTGAAGCCTACAAAAACACTCTTAATCCCGGGCCACCTTAAATTCCTTCGCACCTCTCCATAAGCATCTTTTGTTTTACAAATGTATCGATCAGCACAAGCAACAAGCAGCCTGCTATCCCATCCCCCCACCACCGCAGCTCAAAGCTCTGTATCTGTGTGTGAGGTTCCTGGAGTTGTATAGGGTAAATAATATATTGTTATTTGGAACACATGCGTTTCATGTGTGTTCTGTGTCTACAATTATCTGTGTAAGTGTAGGATGAAAGTAAATGCGATGCAAGAAATGCTGAACACATACCTAAAGCAGAAACTTTATCGGTGTTATACTGATAATGAAGTGTATAATGTGTGAAGACTTTAGTCGAAATATCAAATAAACACGTCCGCTTTTATTCAACAATATAACCAAAGTAAAAAAATAAATCATTCAATTTACATGTTGGTGTCAATGAGTTAAAAACCCAAGCTCAAATGCCAATCGAAGGAAAGTTGATATGTCTTCTTGAATGGTGCACAGGTAAGAACTGCTGCCTTACAACCAAAAGGTTTTGGGTTCAAGTCCGGGTGCTGTGTGTTTTGAGTAGTGAGCTGCTTTTATTATTACTATGATATAATAAAAACATACATTTGATCTGAGTCGGCTACATGTAAAAGCTAGCACTTGTTTCTTTATTATTCAGTTTTATTCTGTCAGTAATGTTCACATGGTACAATGAACTTGCCTCTCCCTCTGTGAGTTGATGACATTTATCTCCATTCTTTTCACAAGAGCAGAGATGACCACAGTTGCTGCTGTGGTTGATGCCTGCCCAGAACTGTTTGCTGTACCGGTAATCAAAGAAACAATGTCCCATGACCACTATCAGACAACCATGCAGCATTTGCACTTTGACAACAAAGACACCCATGCAAAACATATGAAAAATGGCAGTTTGCTGCGATTTCAGACATCTGGCAATGTTTTGTTGAGAGCTGTGTTTTGAGTTACATCCCAAGGCCAAGATTTTCTGAGTCTTTGGTCATAAAGCTTATGGAGCTGTTTCTGGACAAAGGCAGAACCCTAACAACAGACATCTTCTTCACAGCACTTTCACTGGCTAATAAACTGTTGCACCGCAAGACAAATCTGCTTGGCACCTATAAGTAAAATGGGACTTCCACCTGCAGCTAAAGTTACTTTAATACATGAGCAACTCTCCATGCTAGTGTTTATATCTGGCAGACCCATGCTGATGATGCATGATATGAGCTCTGACTTCAGCTACTTTGGGGTGTGGGATAGCAGACTGCTTGCTGCTTGTGCTGATCGACACGTTTGCAAAACAAAAGATGGTAAATGGAGAGGTGCATAGGAATTTAAGGTGGCTTGGGATTACAAGTTTTTTTCATAGGCTTCAGGGATTCTACTGTTAATAAAGTTTATCTAATTTAATCTAATAAAAATTAGGAGTCTAAAATAAAACCAAAAGAATAGTCAGGCTAGGGCCAGAAAGAGGAGGAATTGATCATTAAACCAGAATTGCTAGGCAAAAATCAAAGCTCAGAACAAATGAGACACAAGTCCTAACCATGACTAAAATAACCTTTTTCTACCTAAACTAGAATTACAGACATATGTCTTGAGAAGTTTTATTTTGAATCCAAAAACTTTGGAATCAAGCAATGCATGTCTACATCTTTTACAGGCAGAATGAAATTATCCAAATAGTAATATTACATAACAATCAGCATGTCAGCAACCATTAAATACTGCTAACAAAATTACGACTATAAAAAATAATCAAAATGGCACAGTGAAAAACAATAATAATAATAATAATAATAAATTTTATTTATATTGCACTTTATATTTTAGCAATCCCAAAGTGCTACAGAGTAAAAATAGAATAATAAAATAAAAAAAAAAAGAACAGAAGAGTCTATAAAATACTTTAACAAAATGACTTTCTAAAAAGATGAGTTTTTTAAACAAAAATATTAATGAAAGAATTACAATTATTTTTTTAGGACAGTGTTCATGTCAAATGAACAATCTAATCATGTTTTCCGAAATGCGCTGATGACCCAGACTATGCTGCAGACAATACCCAAAAGAAAAACTTATGTTGATCTGTATTACACAAACTGTCTGAGAGGACATGCTTATTAGTTCTCTTTAAACATGTCAATGCCTAAGTGGGAGATCAAAGTAGCTGTAGATTTCTTCCATATGTGAGGTAAACTATGCAGGTGAAGCAATGTCTTACTGTGCTGTTTCCCTTGTATGATATATCACTGATACTTAACTGGTTTTTAGTTGACATTTAATGGTTCAGACAACCCAAGATTGCTGCTGACAATGTGAATCTTATGACTCCAAATTCTGCCTAGAACCTATATTCAAGTGAGATGAAAGGAGGCTGAGCAACATGCTCAGTTGACATAGGCACTTTCCAGTTTTTAATAGTCATGTACCACTATAAGGAGTTTTTCCAGTTTTTCTGTCTATTGGAATGTAGTGTGTTATCAGCACGTTGGGTAACCTGTTTGGTATTTCATCATCAATCTCACTTTGGCATTTTGTCTTTCTTGTGTTTCTACAATCTGCAACTCCACTAATGACCTATGGGGTCTGTGGAAGTAGATCTCTGAGGTAGGCAGGAATAGTTTAATAAATCAGTCTTTATTCAGTCACTGAGGAGTACATGGATTCCACGTTGCAAGGCAGAAGAGCAAAGTTCCGCTTTTTCAGTGGCTTTTTATATTTTCTCCCTCCCCCTTCGCCTTACTTATCAATAAGCACAATATGTTTATGTAAACATTTCATCTTACATTGCGTGAATCGGCTAACCGTTTCTATTTTGTGTACATTGCAAAAAGGGGCCCTAAAGAAGGAAAAGTCATCTTTCCTGTGTCTAACGGACACATTCTAAATAAAGAAGTTGTCCTAGGTCAGCTTACTTCAACCTGTGTATGACTGATGCCTGTATGAATAACCTGTCGTTATAGCATAAACAGCTTTTAACCCTTAGTAGCTTGCAAGAAGTTACATTTTCTTTCACAGGTCTCAATTGCATCTCCTTAACCCTACTATTCTTTTTTTGTCTGGCTTGCTCACCCTTTTCCCATACCCCTGAGAAAGCCAGTTTCATTCCTTTATACATGGCTATGTAAGACCATCAATAAACCCATAGCCCTCACCAGTTAATGGTCTTGGAAGCTTCCCTCCTCTTTGTTTTAGAACTATTGTTTTGAATTTCTACATTTTCCATCCAGAGCTGCAAATAGGCAACCCTGTTAAATTTGCAGATTTTAAAACTCTTTTAGAAAAGCCTCAGAAAGGAAATATTTCTCAAATATATTATTATTGACTTTTGTTCTAATGTAATGATGGAGTGTTTTACAGTTGAGGCCGCATGCCAGATCAAATTACTGAGTAAATTGCCCTTTATGTTACTTTATTTTGTTAGAGTGGTTAGGAAGACACAATGCATTAGAAATGAGATGATAATTCAAATATTTGATAAAATGATAAGGAGCATCCTCACTGATACACTAATGGATTTTTTACATTTGTAAAATGTGTGTTAATTCAAATTACAAATCCACTGGGTGGATTAAAAATCATTCTTACTGCATCTCATTCCATAGTAAAGGTAGAAATACAGATTAGCTACTGTAAGATATATATTTGTGTGTATCGAGACCATTATACCTACACATACACAAACACACATACTATATACATATATAGCCATGTGAAAAAGTAAGTACACCCCATTAGAATTGTTGACATTTTCAACTTCTCATTAGGCAAACTGTATATCTTCATGCAAATAGCACCTAAAGATAAAGGTGATATACTTGAGTAAAAAGCACAAAGAAAATTTTCTTTTCAATCATTTTTCCAAGAAAAACATCAAGATCTGTAATGGTACACTGGGAAAAAAGTAAGTCCACCCTTGGCCTCAGAAGCTGGTAATTTCCTCCTTTAATAGAAATGAGTTCTTGCAGGCATCTATATATATAATTCTTGTTCCAGAAGGCCTGGTGTTTGCCAGTATATTCAATGACAAACTAGTCTTGCTCTTATTGTTCTTTTTGGGCAGCAAAGGTTTTTTCCTTGCACACTTTACATGCAGGTCAAATTCTCTTTCTGATTGTAGGTACAAGTACTTTACCACCAACCTTTGCAAGATCTACCTGCAGATCCACAGTGTAATTCTGGTGTTCTTGGAGGCTTTTTTAGTTAGCTATTGGGCTGAAGTTGCTGTGCCTTGACAAATTAGTAGTCGTTTGAATCTACATCCCTTGTAATGATTTTCTTACAGTGGAATAATTGATATCTAACAAAAAGCATCCACAATTTTCTTTCTGAGGGTTTTAGAAAGCTCTTTTGACCTTAGAATAATGACATCACTAATAGCAAAGGGAACACCAGACCTTCTATTTCTACGGTTTAAATAAGATAGGGTCCACCTGCATACTCCTTAAGGAGGTTCTAATCATTGGCACCAATTCTGGAACACATACTGTAATTCTAATTTTATGGGTTTAAGAAGGTGATAAATGTAGGAGTGTATTTACTTTATCCATATGACAAATCTGCATTTTGCTCATTTAGATTATGAGAATGAATACACCGTGTCAATTTTATGTGTCAAGTGTTCATGTTATCTTTATCTGCAGGCTCTGTTTGCATGAAATTCTAATGTTGCCTATTTAATTAATTTGAAAAAGTCCACAATTTTCATGAGGAATACTTACATTTTTAAATGACTGTATAAATGGGGGGCGGTGATGAAGAAATGCTATATACACTCCGACAACTCTGAAAGGGAACTCAAGTCTTCCACCTCAGCTTTGCTCCAGTGCCACTGCACTGCCTTGTGCAGCTCCTCCCTTAAACCCACCCCTCACACTCCTCTTCTGCTTCCAATGCCACTTCATGGTCTCCCTCTTGCTACCCAACTTCAAGAGCTAATCCTTGCCAGGATCCTTCCTGAGACTCCCCAATAGTCACACACCAAGCCTGAAGGTTTTTAGCAGAGGAGAACCGAAGAACCTTATAAGTGCACATGTATGATAAGAGAGTGCTTCCACATCCCTTAAATGTTACAAATAGGCTAATTTTTCTCTAGAAGATTCCACTCTCTCCTAAAAGTTGTATATATAGTGTGTGGGTTTAAATCCTGCTACTGTCACTGTGTGACCTTGACCAAGTCTATTTATTAGCCTGTGCTCCAAATGGAAAAACAAAATAAATGTAACCAATTCTATCTCATGTGTTGTAAATTGCCTTGGATAATGGTGTCAGCGAAATAAATATTAATATGTAATATAGGCTCAGAATCACTTATCAGAAATCGCAAATTTCAAAAAGCTATGCAAACCAAAAGGTTTTTAAAAACTTTTTTTTTTTAAATTTTATTTATTCATTTTATTTATTTATTTATTAATACAAATAGATCAATTTATAACAAAAAAAACTGAGGACAAATCAAACCCCACCCCTGAGAAGGAGAGCTTAGCCAAAGGAGAATTGCTTAGGCCTTTTTAATAAGGCAACAATAAACAAAAGAAAGGAAGAAATATATATAGGTAAATAAAAAATGGAGAAGGGAAATAAATGCGGTAATAGTTATTTCTCTTATTCTAAAATAATACTGATTAGATCCTGCCAGGTTTTGAAAAAATTCTGTACAGATCCTCTAACTGAGAATTTGATTTTTTCCAATTTCAAATAATATAAAACATTGGTTTCCCACTGACTTATCAGAGGAGAGTTAGGATTCTTCCAATTTAACAAAATAAGTCTGTGTGCCAAAATTGTAGTGAATGCAATCACTGTTTGCTTGTCCTTCTCCACTTCAAGTCCGTCTGGAAGAACACTGAAAATACAGCTGTTAATGGGTTAGGAGGGATTGTGACCCCAAGGCTGTCTGAAAGGCACTTAAAAATTTTGGTCCAAAATGATGTTAGTTTGGTGTAGGCCCAAAATATGTGACCCAGTGAGGCAGGAGCTTGGTTGCAGCATTCACAGGTTGGATCTTGCCCTGGAAACATTTTGGACAGTTTTAAGCGAGACAGATGAGCTCAATACATAATTTTTAGTTGAATAATTCTATGCTTTGCGCATATAGAACTCGAGTGAATTCTTTGCTTTGATACCTTACATTCCTTTTCTGATATATTAATTAAGATATCTTCTTCCCAATGTCCTCTTGGGTCTTTGAAAGGTAGATAGATAGATAGATAGATAGATAGATAGATAGATAGATAGATAGATAGATAGATAGATAGATAGATAGATAGATAGATACTTTATTAATCCCAAGGGGAAATTCACATTCTCCAGCAGCAGCATACGGATACAATAAACAATATTAAAGATTGATAATAATGCAGGTAAAAAACAGACAATAACTTTGTATAATGTTAAATGTTAACGTTTACCCCCCCGGGTGGAATTGAAGAGTCGCATACTTTGGGGGAGGAACGATCTCCTCAATCTGTCAGTGGAGCAGGACAGTGACAGCAGTCTGTCGCTGAAGCTGCTCTTCTGTCTTGAGATGATACTATTTAGTGGATGCAGTGGATTCTCCATAATTGATAGGAGCCTGCTGAGCGCCCGTCGCTCTGCCACAGATGTCAAACTGTCCAGCTCCATGCCAACAATAGAGCCTGCCTTCCTCACCAGTTTGTCCAGGCGTGAGGCGTCTTTCTTCTTAATGCTGCCTCCCCAGCACACCACCGCATAGAAGATAATAAATTATATAAAATAAGATTTTATATAATGCGGAAATGGTGTTTAATTCCTCGAAATTGAGCAGTATCTTTTCCAGCATGGTGGAGGGTACGAGGTGAGGAAAATCGGGCAGTTTCTGTTTAACAAAATTTCTAATTTGAAGATAGTGAAAGAAATGTGTAGCTGGGAGGCTGAATTTGGAATGTAATTGTTCAAAAGATGTAAATATGTTGTCTATATAAAGATCTCTGAGCATTTTAATCCCAAAACTTTTCCAGGTATTAAAAACTGGATATGTTTGCGAGGGTTCAAAGAGGTGGTTCTCTTGCAGAGGTGCCACGGATAAAAGATTTTCCATCTTAAAATGCTTTCTAAGTTGGTTCCATATTCTGTGAGTAAAGCACAATTGGGTTATTAGTATATTTTCAATAACTTGCATTTATTGGAGCGCAGAGCAGGGAGTATAAAGAAGTACTACAGGATTTTACTTCTATTGCGAGCCAAGCCTGTGTATGTTCATTTTTTTGTGTCCAGGTTTTTATGGCTTGTATGTTTGCTGCCCAGTAATAAAACTGAAAATTAGGTAAAGTCATGCCACCTTCTGCCTGAGGTCTTTGTAGGGTCGCTCTTCGGATACGTGTGTGTTTTGAGTTCCAAATGAATGAGGTTATTGTTGAATCTAATTGCTTAAAAGACGATTTATTGATATATATTGGAATGTTTTGAAATAAAAAAAGAAGTTTAGGAAGGATATTCATCTTAACAACGTTAATTCTTCCGGCTAGAGTGAGATGAAGGGTTGACCATCTATGCAAGTCTTGCTTAATTTTTTCCATACAGACGGCAAAATTTTGTTGATAAAGAGCTTTATGTTTACTTGTGATATTTACCCCTAGGTATTTAAACTGATCTGCTATGGTAAAAGGTAGGGTGTCCAATCTAATATTATACGCTTGTGAATTCACTGGAAATAGTATACTTTAATTCAGATTAATTATAAGACCAGATATCTTTTTCTGTAAGTGCTGTTAAAACTACAGGCACAGTGTTTTCTGGGTCTGATATATATACTGTAAAACCATATCATCTGCATATAGAGAAATTTTCTGGTCCAGTCCTTCTCTGATAATCCCCTTTATCTGATAAGAATTTCGACAGTGAACCGCCAGTGGTTCAATGGCGATTGCAAACAGCAGTAGTGACAAGGGACATCCTTGTCTGGTACCACGTTCTAGCTTAAAGTAGTCTGAACAAATGTTGTTAATACAAACTGAAGCTTCTGGATTGGTATACAGTAGTTTGATCCATGCTTAAATATTCGGGCCAAACCCAAATTTCTCCAATGCAGTGAAAAAGTAGTTCCATTCAATCATATCAAATGCTTTTTCTGCGCCTAATGATAGTAATATCTCTGGGGTGTTTGATTTTGCTGGTGAATATATAACATTAAACAAGCATCGGAGATTGGAAGATAGGTGTCGGCCTTTAATAAATCCAGTTTGATCCTGTAATATTACCAAGGGCAGCACTTTCTCCATCCTTCTAGCTAGAATTTTTGAGAGTATCTTAATATCATTATTCAGGAGTGAAATTGGTCTGAATGATGCACATTGTAACAAGTCCTTATTTTGTTTTGGAAAGACGGTGATTAATGTTTGACAAAATGTTTGAGGTAGTATTTGGTTGTCTCTAGCTTTTGTAAATGTTGCCAATAAGAGGGGAGCTAGCTGAGTGGAGAATTTCTTATAAAATTCTATGGGGTAACCATCAGGGCCTACTGATTTCCCGCTTTGAAGTGACTTTATAGCATCTAGTAATTCTGTTAGCGTCAGAGGTTTATCCAGTTCCTCAGCACTTAAAGCATCAATTTGTGGTGTCTGTAATGTATGCAAAAATGCATTAGATTGTGTGTTGTCTTCTTTGAACTCAGTAGAATATAAGGATTTATGATAATCTCTAAATGCGTGCATTATATTTTTATGGTCAATGATTTCTTCTCCATTCATGTTGGTGATTACTGGTATTGCATTGCGAACTTCTTGTTTGTGAATTTGTTGAGCTAAAAGCTTATTAGCTTTTTCTCTGTGTTCATAGTAATGATGTCTTGACTTATAAATAAGTTGTTCAGTTTCTTTAGTTGTTAAGATGTTAAGTTCTGTATGCAGGGCCTTCCTTTTCCTGTGAAGAGCTTCACTTGGACGCCTGGCTTGTTCTTCATCTATTCTAGTAATTTCGCTTCTTAGCTCTGACTTTCTTGGTTTCTAATTTATTTCTGTGGGAAAGATATGAAATAATCTGTCCTCTTAAGAAGGCTTTTAGAGTTTCCCAGAGTGTTCCTGCAGAAACCTCTGTGGGCGTGTTTGTCTCTAGGAAGAAGCTCATTTGTTTGGATATAAATTCTGTGCAGTTCTCGTCTGCCAATAGAAGAGGGTTAAGGCACCATCTGCGAGGTGAGTGTGAGGGGCTTAATGATTTTAGCTCCAAGACTAGAGGGGCATGGTCGGAGATAACAATTGTGTCGTATTTGCACGATTTAATCGTAGGCAGGAAATTATTATCTATAAAAAAATAATCAATTCTTGAGTAGCTATAATGCACTGGTGAGTAGAACGAATATGTTCTTGAGTTTGGGTTAAGAAACCTCCAGGGGTCTGATAAGTTGTGGTCATTTGAAAACTGTGTAATTGTCTTTGCAGTGTTAGATGTCGTCCCCCCTGTCACAGGAGTCCTATCTAAGAGTGGATTTAAAACACAATTAAAGTACCCAGCCATTATAATTTTATGAGTGTTCACATTGGGAATGGATGCAAATAGATTTTGCATGAATTCCTTATCATCGACATTGGGTGCATAAACATTTATCAAAATAATTTTACTGTTAAATAAGTTGCCCATGACCATCACATATCTCCCTTTAGGGTCCGATACTACATCTGATGCTACAAATGGAACTGTTCTGTGTATGAGAATTCCCACCCCTCTAGTTTTCTTTATAAAGCTAGAATGGAACATTTGGCTAGTCCAGTCTTTTTGTAGTCTGAACTGATCCTTGCTTAGTAAGTGGGTCTCCTGTAAAAATACTATTTTAGCGTTTAAGCCTGTTAGGTGACAGCATACTTTCTTTCTCTTTAATTTGTGATTCAGGCCTTTAACATTCCAGCTCACAAAGTTAACTGTCCCAACATGGAGACATTGATTCTGAGTTTTTAATGTCATTTTATAGTCTTAACTGGTAGTGAGGCAGTTTTAATCTTAATTTCAAAATTCCCCATGAGTTATTGCATTTTAGCCTATTGTTGCATTGATATTTATAGTTATAAGGATTAGAAGAATAGATTAGATATAGCCTGCTCTCCTTCTCCCCCCCCCCTTTATCCCCCCACCCCACCCCCATTTTGCCTCCCCACATGAGGCTTGATCCAACTTCGTGATGTCCCGGTCCTCTGACATACAAAGAGACAGAGCAGGTCCAAAACAAAACAAACCCCACCCCGCAGCGGCGTTAGAGAATTAAAACAAAGACATATCTATTGCAGCTGAATTCTAAATACTATCTAAAATATAACCATTAATAGTCTTTAAGCTTAAAATAATCTTCAGCAATTTTAAGATATTAAGATAATAAAAGAATGAACCCTGGGAATGATTTTAAAAAGTAGTCTAGGATAAACATAGTAAATGTAATAGTAATGTAATAGTAATAGTAATGTAATAGTAGAAATAGCAATACATCAAGAGTATGATTTTAAGCAGTCTACTTTAAGGTAGTAAAAAAAAAAAAAAACCCTGCTTTAATTACTTCCACAATTCCACACTCACGTCTATAACTGTAATTAAGACATAAACATATAAGGTCCAAGTAAAGAAAAGGATGTATAATTATAATACCAGTCTCTTTAAAAGTGGATCCGACAGCAGATGATAGGTCCTTCCCATGCCTTGACAGAATACGGCTCCTTATTAACTTTCAAAAGAGTCTCAGAAACAGCTTCTTTAGTTCCTTTTCAGCTTCCTCCTTGCTTGGAAATACATAATATTTGTCTTGAACTTCCACTTTCAGTTTGGTGGGATACAAGAGGCTGTATTTGATATCGGCTTTCTGTAGCAACTTTTTAATGTTAAAGTAGGCTGCGCGTTTTGCAGCTGTTAATGGTGAGAAGTCGGGGAAAATACGAATAAGATTATTTTCAAATATAATCTCTTGCTTGAGTCTGAGAAGTGTCATTACATCAAGCTTATATTGTAATCGCTCGAAGCGGACAATAAAAGACCTAGGTTTAAAGGTGCTTGATCTGTATATGCGATAAGCTGCTGCAACCTCAGTGTCGAGTTTAAAATCATCTCCAATTATTTTAGAGAGTAATTCTACTGCAAATTTCAGTGGACTTGAGCTTTCTCGTTTCTCAGGTATACCCTCAATTATTATATCATTTCTTCTGCACCCATCTTCCAGGGCCGCAAGTCTGTCTCCAAGTTTTTTGCATTCGGAATTCGCAGCTGTAGCTTTTTCATCGGTGTTAGACGCCAATTGTTCCGCTGTTTCAACTCGAGCCGTGAATGCCTGCTTAACATCATCCATCTGATCTGTAACGTCATTAATCTGGTCGGCAAGTATTTTCAGTTTGGATCTATTTTCTTCGATGTGTTCCTCTAATTTCTCCAACATGCTTTTAAAGTTCACATCAAAACGTTTAAATAGACGTGTTTCCCGGTCTTTGTTATCCTTTCTTTTTAAGCTCGATGACATGAACAAGACATGAAACGGTAACATTGATGCCAGCCTTTTTGCTTATTAGGCAAACAAATCAAAGCTCTATGCTTCTCAAAAAGGATTATGGGTCAGCTTGGTTAAAGAAAGGCAGGGCTGAGCACATATTTTTAATCAGGGTTTTAGGGTAAAGTGATGCATAGATAGCTGTAGTAACCTGCAAATATCTTTGTGAAAATTTGTGTTAATTTTGTGTAAGTATAATTTTTATTTGTTTTTTTTAATTTAATGAATGAGACCCATTAAACTGTTAAATGCCACATGCTAGCTGGTGTTCTATAGAATCATTGAATGATCAGTCAAAAGAAGTGACAGGTATGCTTTTGTTTGTATGTAAAAGTATGGATCTGTGTTTATAGAAGGTATAATTCTGTTTGGATTTTGCTGAAGGTGACTGTCTTGTTTTTTTCTTCTGTTTGCCTTTTTCTGGTGTTCTTTTTTTTAACCCTGATTTTTTTTTTATTTGTAGTTTTTACTTACTTCTTGGAGCAAATTAGTAGGAGTGCTTGTTTCAACTTTGAAGGGTTGCGGTGGTAAAGGACACTCATAGGACACACATTAGCTTTTCCCAAGTGAGGCTTAGAGTGGAAGCTTACCAGGGTAGTACTTTATGTTGTTTGGCTCTCCCTGATACTGCAAACAAATAAAGTGGAGCAACACAACGTTTTTACGTGGCAGTTGAATTTTGACATTAAGAAGTAGATTAAATCCTTTCATCGTTGAATCTGCAGATTCTCAGTATCATGTCTGTTTATGGATGGGTGCAGTAGATTGGCAATGTAAGAGTAGCACCAATTGTCAAAATGGGATATAGAAAAGAGAAACAGAATAGAGAAGGATCAGTAACAACTCATCTTAATTGCCATTATTCTAGTTTTGAGCAAATGACTAACAGAATTGCAGTATGAACCACTAATGAGAAGCTCTAATTAGGGTAGACTAAAGTAATAGGCCTGAGACAAATGGGACATTCCTTACACAAGCAGTTCATTAAACAGCTTTGAACTCAGCCAGCTACAGTGGATTGACAGTATTTATCTATTGAACCTGTAGAAGCTAAGAACCTTGAGAACGTAATGTATGCTCCTATAGGTAAGAGGTAGGGTTCAAGCCTTTTAAAGCTCCATATGTAGGAAGAAAAATTTTCAAATCAGCCCTAAATTAACTGGAAGCTGATGTCAAGACTTGAGAATAGGAGTTATATGGTTGTTCATATTCATTAATCTGTCATTGAACCTGGTTAATCCAGTTATTTCTTCCTTATCTGCTCTTCAGTTTGTGAACTAGAACATTGTTTTCCTCCATGCTTCTTACTAGTACCTTCCAAATTAAGAGGGCTTCCAGTTTCTAGATTTCCAAAACAGAGGATGAGTTACACTGTAGTTCAGAGTGAAACCACCATTTCAATTTGTAACATGGACTAAACTACTGCTTTGGAGATGGACAGTGTATCTGTGTAACAAGGGGTACATGTTGGTTGGTTTCACACCTGTTAACACTTGGCCATGATAGCTGTAGCAGAAAGAAGTAAAGAGAACTGCTCTGTGAAATATAACTATGTTCTTATCAAACTCTTCTCATTACTCAGAGTTCACCAGTTTTTCTATGACATTCCAGAGCCACACATCTTAGTTTGACTGGTAGTGTTAATGGTGTGGTATGAATGAGCGTGGGTGTGTTTGTAATTGTGTTCTGCAAGTAATTGTTACACTTTCTAAAAACAGATCATGCTTTGGACAGAATGCTACAGTGATTGGCTTTGACACCTAAAAATCTGAATGAGTAATAAAATGGATGGATGAATATGTACTATTTTGTAACAGAAATACAAAGTGTCACCACTGAAACAAAATTTGGCTGTATTTTTGTAGTGTGTGCCAGAGTGTCTTGTGAATCTTGTCACCTTCGTCCTGTCTAGATCCCTTGCTGAACATAGACTCCCGAAATCCAGTATTTTGCATCTGTAGCAGATTAGGCTTTCAATGTGTACCATATAAGAAATGGGGGTACTACCTGTGTGTTGGGTTATGTGAGACAGAGAGGAAGAGCACATTTGAGCAGGTGGCACAGCTGCAACCACTCTTTTTTACATTCATGGTTAATATCTTGGGAAATTCTTTATCATTAAAAGATAAATTGCTCTCATTATAAGCTTTTTAAAATGTGATTACCTCCAAAGTGTTCTGTGATGGAAACAAAGGCTTGGAAATCTATCGTTCAGACTAATTATTTGAACACGGCTTAGCCTGCAGTGGAGAATATGTAAATAATCATTCTCTCAGATTATGCTTGGCTGCAGAAGCTATTTTTGGAAATATGAGTTGGTAGGGAAAGGAGTCCTGTGAGTGAAAAATGACAGATCTGATACACGGCATGAAAAACACAATGCCCTTTAAGATCGGCTCAGATCAGGATTATTTTTCTAGGACCAGTGAGAAAAAAAGAGTTGCTTCATGCCTTTGTAGGAGGCCTGTGCTGGCAGAGATTTCCAGTTTTGGATGAGTGAAATGCTGACAGGTTTCTTGTGATGACAAGCTCTGACTGGAGAATTTTCTTTTTCCAGTTACGTGAGCAGATGTGTGTGACATTGTATTTTTTAATGAATAAAGCACAATTGTAAATTCTTCCACAGTACATTGCGCCTTCACTTTCTTCTGAAGATAATTGCCAACAAACCCATGGTGGGCCAGTTTTTTAGATGTATAAAGGAAATGAATGGTATTGTACTTTTCTTCATATCTTATAAGGAATCGGCCTTTACCTTGTCAAGCATTTGTGTTGTATTTTTTAGACAAAGCATTTAATTTTTACTGCCATTTTCAAAATTAAATACTTTATGAAAAAAAACATGTTAAATGTCATAACATTCTTAAATCCCTTCAATTCTCGGTCCTGGGTTTAAAGTCTTTTCTGGATCTTGGAGTGCAAAGCCCAATGTCATCCTCAGTTTTTAATTGTTTTCCTCATCTAAGGAATGTGTAGAAGTATTAAAATGCAAATAAAATGTTAGGTTATGTTATAAAAACTATTGAATATAAATTGAGGCACATTATGCTTAGACTATATAGTGAGAACACATCTGGAGGACTGTTTGCAGTTCTAGTCACCACACTACAATAAAGACATAGCAGCACTTGAAGCTGTGCAAAGAAGATCAGCCAGGTACATCCCTGGACTTAAAGACAAGGCCTACTGTGACAGACTCTGAGAACTGAATGAGTTTATCATCCTATCTAAATGTGTCTGGTGTTGTAATACTTTTTAATGTAAGAATTTCAGAAAGAATCCAAAAATAAACACAACTGTCATGTTTTTAAGCTATTTGTGAGCAAAAATTGAAGGTGGAAGTGTGGAGTGGATGGAATTTTCTGTTTTCTACATATGTTGTGTCATTTTCTAACCCATTTAAAGGGTGGTGGGGATGTTTGTTTTAATGCTGATCTTCACTATTACCTCCAGGGGGTCCATAGTGCATCCTGTAACTTAGCTTGTCCTTTTAATTAGCCTGTTGATTTGGTGGGCCTCTCTTGAAGTGATGTTACCAGCCCAGCATACCACAGTGTAGAACAGAAGATGTGAAAGATGTCACTTCTCACATTAAAGGAACACAGTCTCCTAAGGAAAAAGAGCCGGCTCTGCCCTTTCTTATATATTCCTCTGTCATCTGAGACCAGTCCAACCTGTCATTAATATAGGGCCCCAAGTACTTGTAGGAGTGGACCACCTCTACATCCACTCTATGAATAGTGACTGGACATAGAGGTTCTATGTCAATAACCAGCTCCTTGGTTTTGCTGATGTTAAGATCTAGACAATTCTCTTTGCACCTAGAAGCAAACCTCTCCACCAGATTCCTATACTCTGTCTCGTCGCCTTTAAACCCCAGCTGACTGGCTATTACTGACAAATTTTGTTTTATATTTTGCCTGTTGGTTTCTTGATGGGCTAATGGTAAATTTGGGTGAATGATTAACCCTTTAATTGACCTACAAAATAACAATATTTAAACATACTGTAATTCACTATCAAGCACAATGATGGTTGCATGGAGGTAAGCTAGCACTTACTAGTTTTGATCTTAGAACATGAAACTCTTGCCTTTTATGAAGCATTTTTCCTGCCACTTGGATCTCTATTATTTATTTTATCCCCCATTTGTGACTTATATTTAATACACATCCTCAAAGCTCCCTTTGTGTTTTGAAACTAGTCCATCAGAATAGATTAGGAATGCACATAGTTTAATTTAGTTTAGTTAAGAAGGTGGTCCCAAAACCTTAAACTAGGTTAAGTAAAAAGAAAGAAAAGAAAAGATAGGTAGATGGGTGGATGTCTGGTTCATGTATTTTATTGCTGCAGCTGTCACTTCATGTCTCCAGTTCAGTTTTTTTTTTCAGGACACATTACTATCTTTTCTATCTTATTATCTTTTTTGTATTCCTTCACTAACAATTTCACTTACTGATTTATTTGTTTCAGTGTGTGATTCTCAATAGATCTGGGTGAATAGATCTGTTGAGATTGACACTATATCATCAACTTAGATGGACACCCTACCATTTATAAATTAAGGATCCCCTGCCTTTTTATCCTACCTAAATAATGGGAATAAGATTTCATTTTTGGATTTTAATGAACTTGCAAACCTTTCTAAAAATATGTCTTCACTTTGTCATTATGAGTTATTGATGTAGATTGACAGGCACAAATGGTAAATGTATCCATTTTAAATTAAATCTACAACACTATAAGATGTGCTGAAAAGGAATGGGCAGAATACCTTCAGAATACCTTTCATGTTAACTTACATTTGAGGTTTCTGAAATATCATTTTTAATACCTCAGATTCAATTTGTGAAACTGTAAAATGTTATCTGAGATCAGAGTGGTGTTTGAAATAATAGATATTTCAAATCTGATTTCAGGATATCCAAAATACATTTTAAAATACTATATTTTAAAAAACTACAAGAAGCTATTGAAGAAAACTGGATATTATTCTTAGAAATATGAAATACAATTAAAAAGCTCTCAAATGTATTTCCAGATACCACAAAATAGCTTCCTACTTTATAATTGCATATCAAGGTTTTTTAAAATAAGCAGAAAGTTCTACACAAAATTAATTAATTTTTATAGATATTGATTTGGACATTTTGAGATCAATGCATAGGAGATTAGTTTGAGGTATCTCAGACTGTGTTTGAGCCATTTTGAAATGAATTAGAGCAGTGGTTCTTAAACTTTTCAATCTGTGGACCCAAATTAGAAAATCAGTACCATACTGGGACCCAAGAAGAGGATTATTATCATAGTGGCAACAGAATCATAGAGACACAAATAACAAAGGCCATAAACTGAAAAAGAAAATTTTTGGTTTCCTTTCAAACATATTTTCTCACAATGAAAATCACTAAAAGAGAAAAATAGGACACTAACATATAATTTAAACAATACAAATCCATATTTCAAATCTGTTTATTCAGAGTAGGGTCATGAAGCAGCTGGAGTCTATCACAGGAACCATAGGGTACAAGGCAGGAATAAACCCTGGACAGTTTGCCATCTCATTACAGGGTGAAGACACACACACGATCACCTACCACACACACATACACACACACACACACTTACACAGAGCCCTTGTAGCTTGAACCTGAGAAATTATCATTCAAAACAGGAACAGATTTCGAGATGTTACATTTAAGCAAAAGAAGATTACTAAGAGACATGTTTGAAATCAGTGGGATCAAAACTTATTTTAAAATGAGTTCATTGTGAACACCGGGACACAGTTGGAAACTTGTTAGCGGTAAATTTTGCACAGACATTAGGAAGTTTTTCTTTATACAGAGAACCGTAAACACATAGAATAAGTTACCAAGTAGTCTGGTAGACAGTAAGAGTTTAGGGACTTTCAAAACTTGACTTGATGTTATTTTGGAAGTACTAAGTGGATAGGACTGGTGAGTTTTGTTGGGCTGAATGTTCTCATCTAGATTGTTCTAATGTTCTAATTGCTGTGCAGATGCTTAGTTTTTAGCTTAGTATAGCTGAGAGAAACAATTTCTTTTGATGTGGGATAAGGATATGATGATTTTTGAAAACATAATTTAAAAGGCCACTTAACTTTGTCATTTGACTCATGTTGGTTGTTAAGAAATGAAGTCATTAAAATCAATGTAACTTATTTACTTTGTCTTAAACAACATTAAAAAATAAGGTTTTTCAAATGAGCTACACGATTAACAATACATTTTTCTAAATACGTTTGCAAATAGTTTAACTCACTGTTCTATTTAACAGTTCAATTAAGCAGAAAAAAATCTAAGTTATTATTAAAAATATATACTTTATGTGTACTTTATAAGAATGATAGGATAAACCTTGCTGAATAATCCAGTGAACAGTTGTGCCGAATGTCTACTGCTTATCTCACACTTTTAATATTTTCTGGTGTTTTTACAGTTCTCAGTGGTCTAGCAAACATGCCTTTCACACTATCAATGGATTGATATTTACCTAACTACTTTAAAATAGTGTGACAAGAAGGAATTCTTCCTCACCAAGACATGTTAAACATAATATAAATTCTTCTTTGCAGCTCAGTTTGCATATTTAGATCCAATGTATGCCCTAAGGTGAGCAGTAATGAGGGATCAACCAGTTGCCAATGACCACTGAAACTTCATTTAGTATCAAACACTGCCATGGCACTATATGCTGTTTACCCTCTCTCTATTAACTCACCCCTCACAAAACCCTGAAAATCTTCACATCTTTGTTCCGCACCTGTTATTTCAAACTAGCACCACAGTTGCTTCACCTCATAAGCTTGCCTGTCATGTCCTCCTCTCTAGCCCTTTCTTATACATGTCTTTGCTGTTAGCCTTCTCAATCTGGTTGTTTCACTGTTTGTGAGATGGGAGGTGGCAATACTTATTATATTCTAGTGCCACTGAAATGAATTGCTTTCTCATGCTGCACTGCCACAAATACTACTACTTCGATACAACACTTGCGCTTGGACAAATTTGATTAATTTTAAAATTATTTGGTGACCCAACCCATAGTTTAAGAAATTCTTAGATATTATGCAGACATCTCAAAGTATATTAAATATCTTAAAATATCAAGAAACATATGTTGAGATAACTTGAAATAAGTTTAAAATATAAAAAAAACTGGACTGCATTTTAAGATATTTAAAATTTATTTAGTGATCTCTCTAAATGTTCATTTCCCTGGCTGCACAATGGTGAACTATCCAGAAACACACCAGGAGGTTCAGTCTAAGAATTTCTTACTTCCCAGATCTTTTCTTTGTCAAGCAGGAAAGTTACTTTTCATATTGATTTCTATATTACTAGGGTGTTGTACCGTGTTAGCCATTATGAATGTAGAGAAAAGCCAAGCAAAATGACACCTCTTATTGGCTAACTAAAAAGATTACAATATGCAAGCTTTCGAGGCAACTCAGGCCCCTTCTTCAGGCAAGATGTAATCACATTTTTACATCTTGCCTGAAGAAGGGGCCTGAATTACCTCGAAAGCTTGCATATTGTAATCTTTTTAGTTAGCCAATAAAAGGTGTCATTTTGCTTAGCTTTTCTCTATATTGGTTTCTAGAAACTCATCTGCAGTAGTAGAGTGTTGTACCATGTTAGCCATAATGGATACAATAAGAAGTCAAGCAAAATGACACCTTTCATTTGCTGACTGAACAGATTATAATATGCATGCTTTCAAGGCATCTTAGGCTTGACTTCTCATAAAAACTAATCTCTAATAATAATTGCAAGAACAAAAACAAAATTAACAGAAATAATAATATTAGAAAGCTTTGGTGCACCAAGGTTGTGCTGTTCAGTACAGGTTTTCCACTTTTTTAGGTACAAATGCCAATCTTTATTATTCTCTAACATTTTCAGTCACCATTGCACTTTGTGTAGATGAATTGGATTAAACAGAATTGAAAATGGATGAATGTATAGACTTTCAATCACAAAGCCATATTCAGTCTGTTATTTTTGAAGGCTGGTCACAAGTTTCTACCCATAAATAAATGATGATGTTGGAAGGGCACAGGTGTGAATGGCAATGTATTCTTCTTAGCTGCAATGCCCACAATGGCTACTAGACTGCAAGCACCTGTCTCCAGAGATACAGATATACCAACAGCATTAAAATGAGATGACAGAAAATAGCATACTAATATATAAAACTAGAAAGCAATAGAAATATGTGCTGATAATTCAAAGAAAAGCCTGTCTTACATTGTCTGATGCATCTGAATTCAAAGAGAAGTATTCAATTAACCTAATTGCTTAACATAAAAAAATGGATTGAACAAATGACACAAGACCCTTCAGGCTGTCAGATTTCTTTGGCAATTAAAAAACAAGTACATTTACAAGAGCGGCATGGTTTCTCATAGAGATATTCACTGCTGCCTTACAGTTCCTACAAACTGGGTTCAAATGCTAAGTAGTTCTGTCTTTTTGCAGTTTGCCATTCACCCTGTGCCTATGGTTTTACAGTGGGAACTCTTGTTTTCTCCCACGCAGCAAAGGCTTGTAGTTGGCCTAAGGTGTATGTGTGATTATGCCTTGCAGTGCTCATTGCTGGTTCTGTCTTTATATTGCTTGGACAGGGACTGGCTCTTGCAATCCTGAACTATAGAAATTGGAAATTGCACATGTTAGGAGTTATGTCTATCAGAATGGAAATATGCAGGTTTTGTGGTGCTACCGCACTTCACTTTCTCACAGCTGACTTGAAGTAGTAGTGCTCTTGGCTTGTCATGTAACTGTTCACTTTTACACATATTGATATTCTACAGGACTCAAGTGAATGAGCCTGCTGAAAAGTGTGCAGGTGTGTTAGTGATATCACTTTCCCAGTGAGACACAATTTGAGCACTTTTAGGGAATAGATGCTTATTCAATAATAATACCATTTGTTTGCACATGGAACACTTCCTTGATGTAAATGTCTTTCAAAAAACATGCAGTAAGCCAACAATAGTTTATTTGAAATAAATGGATCAGAGGGCAGAAAATCTTATATAAAAAATCAAATATAGTTAACTGGATTTATTTTCATACCATTTATACATCACATTTCAGCATACAGTGGCACAAAATAATGTTCCCTTGGACCATGGTTCAAAATATCCATAAATACAGGACAAGTGCAAGACAGATAAATAAATATACTATACTATACTATACTATACTATACTATACTATACTATACTATACTATACTATACTATACTATACTATACTAGATAAATAAATAATTTAAAATAAATAATAGGTAAGTGAATAGATAGTAATAATTGGAAATAGATAGTAATACATACTAAATAATAACAGTAAAAGTAATAATAAAAAACAACAAGTGCAAGAAATGTACTGCATGTAAATTCGCTGGTAGGGGCAGATCTGAGGCCAGGGGGCAGCACAGAGTCTGGACAGCCTTGGGGTAGAAGCTGTTGTAGAACCTTGCAGAACATGTTTGGATGCTACAGTACCTTCTGACAGATGGAAGTGGTACAAAGAGAGTGCAGAAGGAGTGGAAGCAATTCTACAGAATGCCGTAAGCTTTGTGGATACAACTCTGTACAGAAATGTCTTCAATGGAGAGAAAAGAGGACACAATAATCTCTTCTGCAGAGTGTTTTTTTTTATTTTAGAGTCTTACGGTCAAAGAAACTGCAGTTCCCAAACCAGACAGTAATGCAGCTGGTTAGAACACTCTCAATGGTGCCCCTGTAGAGTGTGATGAGAATGGATGGAGGTAGTCTTGCTTGCTTCATCCTCTGAAGGAATTGGAGACACTGCTGTAACCTCTTGGCTATAGAGGTGGTGTTAATTGACCAAGTAAGTTCAGTGGCCAGTGCTCCGCCAATCATTGTATCTCCATTTTGTATGCTGACTCATCTCTGTTGCAAACTTGGTGAAGTGGTTTAGGGCTCGTTTATACTTCACGCTCAGGACGCGTACACACCCGCATCATGGCTGCCACGCGTTCTCTGCGTTCATTTGATGTGTCCTCTGAGCAGGTCCTCAGAAATTAATGTGACGCGTGCGCGAGTTGCAGATACCAGCAAAAAGTCGGGGAGCACAGTATGCTAAAAGTTTGAATGTGACGTCAGAGTCTCTGTCTACTTGTGACAGAAAGCTTTGCGGATCCTACGAGATCGGTGTGCATGCTTCAATGTTTGATGTTTGGTTCGATGTGGTGAAGCAAAACGCCGACATACAGATGTATTCGTGGTGCTTTTATATTCAAGCATCGCATATTCCCAATCGTAATGACACAATACATTTTAAAAGTCTCACATACCGTCTTCTGTTCTGTCTTTTTTTCTAGGGCTTCCATCCAGTCCTGACAGCAGCAATCGACACACAGAACACATTAAATGTATAATATTCCAACTCTCTGCACATTTAGAATCCTTAGATTTATACTTGATATCACTTTCATATTGAAAAGCATTAAAGTATGTATATTACATTTTACAGATAACTCGGTAATTTCGTTTAAATAATGAATACTGTTAATAATTACACACATGGGGGTGACACAGTGGCGGAGCGTTAGCGCTGCTGTCTTGTAGGGAGTCATGTTGCTGATATTCTCTGCTTGGAGTTTACATGTTTTCCTGCTGGGTTTCCTCAGTGTGCTCCAGTTTCCTTCCAAAGATATGCAGATTTGGTTACACTAAAATGACGTTAGTATATGTGAGTGCTTGTATTCACCTTGCGATGAGCTGATGCTTCGTCCAGGAATTATTTCTTCCTCGTGCTAGCTGAAATGGACAAATCCCTGGACTGATGGATTTAATCATTAAACATCCTTTTCAGAGATATTGCGGTAAGGTGTCATCGGAAATTTAATGGATGTTCCAGGCAATTCACAACACAGCGAAGCCGAACCTGTTCTCACCGTGATAATATCTCGCACTGCCACCTGGTGGAATCCTCCAGATGTACAAAAAGTACGCGCGCAAGTATAAACACTACAACGCTTGCGTAGCAGGTGCATCCGCTGCAGCATGCGTCGCGTCGCGTGAAGTATAAACCCGGCCTTAGAGTTATGTAAAAAAGACCTGACCAAAAAAACAACAATGCTCCAGTTTAATATTGTGGTCATTTGTGCTATAAAATGTAAAATTGTGAGGTATAATTCTGCTTGTTAGTGCTTTAGCTGAGCCAGAATTCAGTTTCAGCATAAGTTGTACTACTTATAAGGCTATATACTCCATATAACCACTATATAACAGCTCTTTAAAACCATGGTGATAAGACATCAGTTGGTTGTTCTGTTCGCACAAAGAACTTGAATCTGGTTGACAGTAGTAGAGAGAATAACATAAGTAAGGTAATGTGTTTTAAAAAATATGTAAGCTTCTATTTCTTTGTTGCATAAAGGTGAGAGAGGTGGTCTAAATTAGGTTATGCATTTTTGCTGGAGTGCTGTGGCTCATGCTGGATGCAATGCGAATTCTGCAGACAATTATAGAATTACATTATGTTAATTACAGAAAGTAATTAATCTTTAACCAATCAGAGTGCTGGGAACTTATGACCTCTTGAATTGAAAACAAGACTCTTAACTAATAAATTGGCGTGGGGCGGGGTGTGGGAGGTTTGCTGTTCAATTCAAAACCAAAGCTCTTGTGAAGGGGCTTTCTGTTTGTGAACTACTTTTATTTATTTAACAGAATTTTAGCAAAATATGAATGCCTTTTACATGTTGTAAACTTATGACTCAATCACTTGATTATTATATTTTTTCATGGACACTTTTCATACTGTTTGCTGTTGTCTGGCATTGGTCACTATTGGGTTCCATTCTTTCAGAAGCTTTGTTATTTCCTTTATCCATGAAAGCATGAGATTAAAATTTTTTCTCGGCCATCACTACAAATTACATAGAGTAAAAGTAACATATGAAAAAAATTATATTTTTTTTGATGGAGTGTTCTTTTATCTAAACTGAGCTTAGAGAAACATCTTTTCTGCAGATCCTGTTGGTACAGGCAATGTGGCATAGATTTTCAGCAAATGAAACAGTGGTGAAAACACTACATTAGCATCCAACTCTATAAATATACTCAGCATTGCTTGAGCACTGTTCTTTTGGGGAGGAGTATGTAGAATAAAGTACTCACAGTTCTGTCAGTAGAGCAGACCCAACCGAGTTTGTATGGTACTGCCAGATGTGAAACTCCTGAAAAGGCCAATCTCTGTTCCTCTCATTGCAAGCAGACACACATGCAGGCATATAGATGGTTTCTTACAGATAATGTTTTGTGATGCTTTGCTTGGTTGCAGTGTGCTTGAGTTGATAGTCACAAAATACTGGCACAGTGAAAAACTGTTATTTTTATAAATCTATACTTTCTGAAAGTTGTTGATGACTGTAACAAGGAAACTAGAAAAGCTGGACTTATGAGAAAATTGAATGTGTGAGGCTTGCACACAGACATTATTCTTCCATCCACATCATAATGTCATACAAACCAACACAACTAGTACAAAAATATTTATTATTCATTTTGTTGTGGAATTAATATCAATAATTGTTTTGTTTCATTAGAGGTTTTTCTGTGATTTATACATTTTTCTGTACATTTCACTTAGTTTAAACTTACTTTCAAACGTCAGGGAGTTCAAAGATTATATTATTTTTTTAATGTAAAGTTGTTTTTCTCTCTGTGGATATTTCATACCATTGTGTTTTTGGTATTTTTCCCCCAATGCCATTTTACTTTTATGAATGCCACTATTATGAAATCTTGTTGCCAAGACATGAAGTGGTGTTGCTGGGAGTTTGCATCAGGTTATGTCATCAGTGGGATGGTTTGTAAACTGATGCCACAGAGACTTTACTGTGTGAGTTTTTGAATGTTGTGGTCACAATTTAATTACTAGTTTTCCTGTCAAATGACTTTACATTCTGTTTATTGACTTTGTTAATTTTTTAAATTCCCTCTTTCGCAAAACAGAAGGTAGGCTTGATTTATTTGATTTTGACCCGTGCTTTGTTTTCAACTATGTTTCATTTCCTGATTCTTACTTTGTTATCTTGCAAACCCCAGAGGTGTCAGAACAAAAATAATAATAGACCAGACTTTATTTACATGTATGAAAGCGAATAATAACCTACTGTAACTAGCTTTAATAAGGCACATTATTTATTACTGTTTTTTCTAGTTTTTGCACAATGAAAAGGAAGAGCTCACTCTAAACTAGAGTAAGACCACTTAAAGACCAATAAACAAAAAGGTAAAAGAGATTGATTTACTGTGGCCACCCTTCTATGCATGTCCCTGGCCTTACATGACAGCCACTGGCACAGAAGTAGTTAGGTGAAATATGAGGGGCAAGGGTTACAAAAGAGAGTAACAAAACAGTAAATGAAAGCTATTAAGATGCAAAGCAAAAAGACATTGCAGACCAGTTCAGTATTAACATTTAGGTAGTATCAAAACTTGCTAGCAGGTGTCGCATAAAGAAAGATTTTAATTTGTCAATAGGAACTGCAGGAACATTACCAGCAAGCCTGTACATAGACATCAAAAAGTCAGGGTTTAGGCAGGCCCCAATAGGATGAATTACAAAAAGCGGGACAATTTTACAAGAAGTTTTTGAGTGTCTGAATGGAAGGGTGTGACAATGCGGGCTTGGCTCCATGCTCCCATCTGCTGTTAGGGAGCCCTTGAACCCTACACCGTCGATAGTTATAACCGAGATGAGCTAAGCAGTGAGGCAACATAGCAAAGGGGATGGTGGAAAAATGCAACGTGCTTTATTAAACAAACAACAAAACAAAGTCCACAAAGTGCAGTGCATTCTCAAAAGTCCATAAATAAATAATCCATTAAAAGACGATGAGGTTAAAATGTTGCTGGAAGCAGTCCTTTAAAATACAATTAAGAGCCCGGTGCTTCTTTTACACTAGCGTCTCACCTGCTTCTCCCGTTTGGGCCCTGCAGCAGGCGAGACGCTCTCTCTGCAGCTGACCTTTCTCTCACACAGGTCTGGAGGCCTCCCGATCCTGGCTTCGGTTGCGCACTCATCCCAGGCCCGAGACTTGGAGTCCTTGACAACCTGGACGCTCACGTCAAGGACTTCTCCACCAAGCCTCCCGACTCCCGCTGCCATCCCGGCCTTACGCGGCCAGTCGCCCTTCACTGGTCACTCCCGCTACTCGATCACTCAGCGTGAGTGACCACTATTACGACTCCCAGGTGTCGGCCTAACACCCAGGCTTCCGTTCAGCTGCCTGCGAGCATTCACTCGCTCGCTCACTCACCCGCACGGACTCTCTCTGTCTCCCTTCTCTCCTGCTCCTCGCTCTCCAGCAACCTCTGTCTTCTTTCCTTTCTTGTTCTTTTCCATCTCCCTTTCCTAGCCGACTCGCGCTTCTATATATGCCGAGAGGGCAGAGCAGCTGCAGCACATTAGCAGCCCCAGGAACAATCATGGATGTGGGCAGTCTCTCACCTGTGCACCTAGATGAGAAACGTCCACACCGCAGATCGCCCTGAGACCCGCTTCAGCCACAACCACCACGTCCCCTCGCTAAGCCACGAGCGCGATTATTTATTTATAACTGGCCTTTGCTGAGAGCTGTGGACCCACTATACCACAAAGGGTAACAGTGGCTTATGTCTTAGCATGTATTTGTTATCACAGAAGTACAGCATATTACATTTGATTTTCTTTTTTTGTGTAGATCTATAATACATGTTGTGGTGGATGCCCCTTCACTATATATTCAGGGGGAGCAGCCCTGGACAGTGCAATACCTCCCCCTGGATGCTGGATGGCCGCCCCCCTGGGTTGGAGCCCCACACCCCTGAGTTCTCCACAGCCGTGTTCAAGGTTCTTTTATTTGCCATTTGTGCATAAAACCAACAGTTAAAGCACATTGGAATTCTTGTGCAGAGCTCTGCTCGAGTCATAGTAAAACATTTAAAAAAAGATTAAAAAACAGTAAAACAAAATAATAAATAATGTAGATTATACCAGCACTAAAAGTTAACATTTAACATTATACAAAGTTATTGTCTGTTTTTCACCTGCATTATTATCAATCTTTAATTTAATATTATTTATTGTATCAGTATACTGCTGCTGGATAATGTGAATTTCCCATTGGGATTAATAAAGTATCTATCTATCTATCTATCTATCTATCTATCTATCTATCTATCTATCTATCTATCTATCTATCTATCTATCTATCTATCTATCTATCTATCCATCTATCCACTATACAGAAAGGTGGAAACATCTGGGGTGGCCGCCAGGAGGCACTGCATGGGCTCCTGAGTCCATCTGGACAAATCTTCAGCCCCACCCGTGAGTGCAACTTAAAACAGGTGATCAAGCACCTGGAGCACTTCCGGGTGGGCCTCAAAAGGAACCAGCAACCACCACTCAATGGCCAGAGTCGGGAGGAGGAGGACAAAGCTTGTGGAGGAGTGGTGGTAGAAGAGAGAAGTGTGGTGCTATACCTTGTGTGTTTTGAGTTTGTGCTTGGGACTGTGTTGTGGCTGGGGGACATGGGGAAGATGTGCCCTCCAGCTGAAGAAAATAAACAGTTTATTTATTTTTATACGTGTCTCCCGTGTCCAATTTGTGTCGTGTCGGGCGTTTATATAGCGCCTTGTTACAATGTATTTCATTCATGTTTTTTTCATGCAATAACCATCATGTTGTGGGCTGTTGTTAAAGTTGCTTGACTTCATTTACCATCTGATACACATCAAAATATCAAATATAGAAAATATGCCATTATTTCAGCAGTGCAGCTGTACAAAATATGTGAGTTATTCCCTATTTACCATGTAACCTATTGTAATCTGACAGTTAACAAGTTTGCTAGCAACTCTTTGTGAGATATTGCCTCCATTTTGTGTATCAGTTAATGAGCAGGTACAAGCTTCACATATTCTCTAAATTTTGTAAGCCTATCACAAAATCAAGGGTTAACTTGTCAGTTATTATGAAAACAATCATGCATTGCATTAATAAAATCCTTTAATGATGACTCTACATCGAAATAATGTTTTTTCTAGTTTTACAGTTATGATTTCACCATCCTGATCCATTAATTTAATAAACCAGAAACCTAAAGATTTCTATCAAAATTTACACAACATAATTTAACAAGTTAGAAAATGAACTCATGGTGTAACATTCAGGTGTGTTCAAGGACTGTGTAAGCACTATAGCACTGAATGGACTGAGTTCGGTAGGTATAGTCTAGAACCTTCTCAATCCAGTTTAGAGTTGTGGGGGCCAAAAGGTATCTTACCATGATTGGGAAAAATGTTGAAAACAGGCCTGGAGAGGACTCTGGTCTATCACAATGACCACTCTCACTCACACACACCCCTTATTCACACAGTGACAATTTGCAATTGCAAATTAACATTACCTAAATTAAAAAAAAATGCATGTGTGCAATAACCTGCTCCTCAACACCACAAAAATGAAGGAGCTTGTTATTGACTTTAGAAAAAACAAAACTGACATCCAGCCACTCATCACTGGTGGGGCCTGTGTGGAGAGGGTCCCAGTGTTCAGGTTTCTGGGCATTGAGCTGGAGGATGACCTGACCTGGAGTGCCAACACCAAGGAGCTGCTGAAGAAGGCGCAGCAGAGACTGTATTTTCTGAGAATCCTCAGAAAGAACCATCTCCCCAAGTGGGCTCATGTACGGACTGTGTGTGTGGTACGGCAGCTGCACTTCCTCAGAAAGGAAAGCGCTCCACAGGGTTGTCAGGACAGAGGAGAGAACAATTGGTTGCACCCTCCCCACTCTGGAACAAATGTACACCTCCCGATGCCGCAAAAAAGCAATAGACATTTCACAGGATTCATCACATCCAGGTTACTGCCTCTTCCAGCTTTTGCAATCGGGCAAGAGACACAGAGCAATGAAAACCAGGACAAACCACCTTAAAAACAGCTTTTATCCAAAAGCAATCATGGCCCTGAACTCAGAATAAAACTGCTCCATATCATTCTCCCAATGTGCAATATAGACCTTAAGTCAACCGGTGCAATTTGTATATATAACAAGTGCAATTCGTATATATTATAAAGTACTTTTATTACTATTCGGTTTGTTATTATTTTCTCTCTTCTTGTCTTTTTAACTCTTATGCCTCACACTGAGTCGACTGCACCTTCAATTTCGTTGTTCCTTTGTAAAAGTGACAGGCACGCACAAAGACACACATCACTTCAAACTCGACCAAAAAGTGACAATGACAATAAAGATCTATCTATCTATCTATCTATCTATCTATCTATCTATCTATCTATCTATCTATCTATCTATCTATCTATCTATCTATCTGTCTGTCTGTCTGTCTGTCTGTCTGTCTGTCTGTCTGTCTATCTATCTATCTATCTATCTATCTAAATTCATTTTCCTGAAATGGGACTTGCATAACTGCTGTTATAACAAATGGTAGAGACTAACAGGCTAACTTTATCAGGTAAATGTGGAACTGTGATTGTAAATTAAAGTGTCCAGGAAATTGTAAATTATAATCTATAGATAATGCAGTTGTGAAGTTGGTTTAGTGTACGTTTATTTACTCCGTGCCTAATGGTTTACACACCACTGAGTACTTCATTTATATCTAGATTTTTTTTTGCTTGAATTTTATGTCTTTTATGGATAGGAGGATCATTTAGCTTATTTGTTGTGACGTAATGTGATGGAATTGCTGATGCACTGGTTCTCTTCTGTTTTCGGAACCTACATAGTCTGCTTCTTCAGTTACAAATAGCCAAAGTCTGTGCTAGCAGTATTAGTCATAGGGCAGAGAAACTGCCATTCAGTTAGAGGGCACACTTATGCACACTGGACCACTTTAAGGTCAAATTTTGACATAATCTAACCTGTCTTTGAGGTATTAAAAGAAAAACAGAGTGCAGTAGACATGGGGAGAACATGAAAATGTCACACAGACAGTGACTGGGTCTCTTGAGTTGTGAGATGACAGCACTAACTACTGTGCTATATCTGAAAAGGAAAAACTAAGCCTGATAAGCATAAAAATGACTCCTGTAAAGGCTGACAACACTTTGTTTCTATTTGGAAAATTTTTGCCTGTTTATTGTGTTATATGTTCTTGTGTATAACTCTGACAAATTTAATATAATATTTATGCTACAGATGAAATCTTATGGAGTAGCTATCATAAGTACATAAACATTTGAAAAGCAGTGTAATGAACTAAAACTAAAATCAGTCTCATTTCCAATTCTCATTATGTCAATAAAAGAATATGGCACTGCTTAATGACACATAGGAAAATAAATTAGGAGCTGTTTACTATGGAAACAGAAGGTCCTGTATCTGTTATATTTTACTTTTAGATAATGACTAACATACTTGGTAAATAATAGA
The DNA here is from genome assembly GCF_900747795.2 of Erpetoichthys calabaricus. Lineage (NCBI taxonomy): Eukaryota > Metazoa > Chordata > Cladistia > Polypteriformes > Polypteridae > Erpetoichthys > Erpetoichthys calabaricus. The sequence continues at coordinate 29,132,034 of NC_041401.2, forward strand.
ATGCAACATTATCAACTATACCTATCCTTTTAACTTTCCCTGCATATATTGAAGGTTTATATCAGAAAAGTAAAAAAAAAGGAAGGAACTGTGATGTGGTGAAAATTTTAGATGAGTTTTCAATGCATTTATACATGCCAGGCATTTCTTAACATGATTTGGTCGAGTTTGAAGTGATGTGTGTCTTTGTGTGTGCCTGTACATCAGAAATTTGAGTCCATAGAGCATGGACATGATAATTGGAATGAAAATTGGCATAGTTATTACCACTGTAAAATGCTGCATTTTGTCATTGTGTGATGAATGCCACTGATTACAGGATCCATCTCCACTAATCCCACATTTTCATTTTCACTGACTTAAAGACTGTTAATGAAGACCTCTTGTTTATTCTGCATAACAAGGGCAAGAATAAAATGAATGCAGCATTTTGCCTTTAAATACCTCAGAATACAGATGTAGCTTTTGCGCTTTCTCTTTATTTCTTTAACTAGTCATATTCACAATGTCATTAACTCATTTTTATGGTAATAATGCTGAGTTATTCTGAATTTGGCAAATACCGCAATGTGAGATGGAACAAAAAGACAATCTAATTACAATAATGTTTTGACACTAAAATGTTTGAAGAATGGTAAATACTTAAAGCATTAAAACAATATGAAGGTGATAAATTTATATTAAATTTTATTGCAGGGTTCAGGTTTAATAAGGTAGTGTGGGTTAATGCCAGGTCCTGGTATGTTTAGTTTTACTGCTGTTCTTTCTCAATGAAGATTAAAGAAGTGGAGCTGTATGGTTATACTTTTACTATTTCTTTTGCTCCTGGCCGTGAAGATTTTAATCAACTGTAGAATGATTTGAATAGTCTGAAAGTAAAGCAGTAAATTAAGATGTAACAGATGTAAGATGTAAGACATTGTTTTACCATTTTCATTAACATTAACCATTGAGTTGTTGGGGTTTCTTCCAATTAAGTAAAATCAATGGATGTCTTATGTAGTTAGTATAGACAATCACTACATATTCTAATCCCATATGGCATTACACCAAACAGTAATTTTAGAGGATTAGGAATTATTATAAATTTAAAACTGTCTGAAAGATGATGATATATCTTAAATCATAATGGTCTCATCTTAAGACAATCCCAAGACTAATGGACTTTTCCAGCTTTGGGAAAATTTAAAGCATGCAGATAGGCTGGATGAGCAAAACAAGGAGTAGCAACTCAAAGGCAAAAATGTCTTTACTTCAGTGTTGTTGAGAACAAGGCCAGTAGGAAAAGGACCAATTCTTTGGGCCAGGGCTTACTGACTTTAAGCCAATATTTTGGGACTTGCTGCCTATGCCAAGGATGTACATTGGGTTGTGCATTGGGTAGCTGCCTCACACATTTGTGTTCTCACATGAAACCTGAATCCCATACCCAGTAATTTATCCATGAGAAGTTTGCATCCTCTTTCTTTTTTTTAATGTTGGTTTTACTCTGGATACTTTGTTTTTTCTCAAGCATCCCCAAAGATGTGCTGGTTAGTATAATTGGCAGTTTAAACTGGTCATGCGTGTGAGTGGGTCCTCCAATGGACTTGCTGCCCTGTCCCAGCCATTTCTTGTTTTGCACCCAGTGGTGCTATGATGGGCAATCCTCAGTTGGATTAAGTGTGTTTGACAATTTCATGTTATGTTTCTTTTTAGGTTTAGGTAGGCTTTATTATGGGCGGCACGGTGGTGCAGTGGGTTCGCTTCCCGGGTCCTCCCTGTGTGGAGTTTGCATGTTCTCCCCGTGTCTGCGTGGGTTTCCTCAGGGTGCTTCGGTTTCCTCAGAATCCACCCCACCAAGTTAGGGTCCAAACAGAACTGATCAATCAGTTACTCAACTAAAATGAGGGGCTGGATTGCGTTAAAAGATAATGAAATGTCTATAAACAGCAACCTTGCATTGTTTTTTGATTCTTCCAAATGCTCATACAATAAATTTGAAAGTGTTGCTGTGGTGTCCTCCACAGCCCTCTTTGCTCTGTATGCAAATTGGTGAGGGTCCAGAAGAACCTCAGTTTTGTTAAGTAGGATTTCATGATATGAGAAGTTAATGCCACTGGTCTAAAGTCACTTAATACGTTGGGGTGTGCAGGTTTTGCCAATGGAATAACAGTTGCCAATTTCCATAGGCTGGACACTAGCTGTAAATCTAATCTGGAGAGAGCTACTCCGCACAGTAATGAAGCAGGCCGTTTTATTACCCAAGGTTTTTTTTTTTTTTTGTTTAAGGACCTTTCAGATATCATTTTGGTCAAAGAAGGACTGACTCCTGGCTCCAGACATCGGTCTGTTCTTTTGCTGACTTACTTCTGAGGCAAAAATCCTTTTAAGTTTTGTGCCAACTGATTCAACTCACTTATTGCTTTTTGTATGAATGCTAGCCATCATCTTCATGCCATTCCATAATGATCCCAGTTTAGCTGTCTTATGTCTTTGATACCTGTGAAGTGCTTATGCCCTGTCCAGGGGTGGTTCCTGACCATGAGCTGAATTAAGCAGGTGTGTTAATGGGTGGCCAGAAAAATGTTTATTGTAGTAAGTATTTCTAAGCAGATTTAGCATTGTAATTTCAAAACTAATGTGGCATGTCTTCTTGGCCAATTAAAGGACTTTTCTCCTGCCATTACCCATAAAAAGGAATTTCACTGCACTGCAAAGCTCCACTTTCAGGGAGGATTGTAAACCTAGCTGCCTTACCTGGGTTAAAAGTAAAGAAGATGAGACTGAAAGAGTTTGCGGAACCAAATAAGTGATGTTCAAGTTAATAATTGATCCTGTGCTCATAATTTATTGAGCACATCTAAAATAAATGTAATTTAGAAGCTGGAGCAATTTAAAAGACCATTAAACTTGAAGAGTGCAAGTTTAAAGAATAGCCAACAGATCTTTCTTGTAGCTTTTTTTTTATTGTGACTACGTAATTACTATTATGAAAATTATAGAATATTTTCAGTTGAAATTATCTAATGTATCACAGTCAGTAAATGGCATAACATTATAAGTTAAGTGCACATTTTCTTGCATGTTAAGAGCATTCCTCTAATGTTTGTTAAATGTACGCAAAGATCGCAAACAGTGTCGTGATCTTGCTTTCAGCCAGAGCAGAAATTAAACTGGAAGAATAATTTTCCAGGAGGGGGCTGAAGCGCAGAATGGGGTCAGGCAGGAGGTTAAAATATCAAGAAGCTAAAAAAGTCAAATATGAAATGAAAGAAAAGGCCAAAACAAAGTCAAAATTCTAGCTGAAAAAGAAAAACTTAAGTCATTACTCTCTAAAAGAAAAAAGTGTATAAGCATACAGGTTTTTGGGTTAAATCTATAACACCAAACCATGTGTGTCATTGTGTTTGATACGGACACATGCATAGGTCAGAAAATAAGATTTGCTGTTAAAAAAAGAGAGAGAGAATTATGATCTATTTCTTTATTAATTCTGTTACTGGCTAACATGATGGTTCTGCGTGAACTTTTGCTTGGGCACTCCAGTTTCCATAAAAATCTTAGAGTCTTATAGATTAGGTTAATTTGTGAGTCTAAGCTGGTCATGCAGGAGCAGGTCTGGGTATGTTTGAGTTCACAGAATCATAATGATAGGCTTCCAACTCCCACAAACTGAAATGAAAGTAATGAAGTTTAAGAGATTAATGGAGTGAATTCTTCTCCTGCTATTCTTCCTTGTCTTAATATCGGCTTAACTGGCAGAGTAAGTGGCGTAGACCATTCTAGACAGCACAGCATCATGAATGGCAAATATTTAAGGTCATTAACTTAAAAGATAAATTTACATCACAGTAGAAAAGTGTATTATCATGGGGTCATTTTTAACAAATGATGCTAAAGAAAATTGTATTGCACATATTAGCAAAATGAATGTAAATTAGAATTTTACAACCATATTTTAGAATTGAGTATATTGCAAAATTTATGTAAATTTGAATTTTAGAACTATATTTTAGAACTGAATATATTGCAAAAAACAATTTTGAAATACAAAAATATAGCATAGTTGCTGGAAGTTTTATAAACTATATAATTAGAATAATATGTTTAATTAAATTTCTTAACAATTATAAAATAAATAAAAATCATTAAAATCACAGTCCAAAGCGATATAAAACAAAGATCAACATAACTGAGTAACATCAGCCTGGGGATTGTTTTGCAGCAAGTGCTAGAGCACAAAGTTACAAAACTGAACACCACAAGTGAAGAACCCTAAACCAAACAGAACAACACCAGTCACTAATAACGTGTTACTTGACTTATCTTTGGAGAGATTTTCCTGGTGCCACAAAACAGTAACAAATATCTGGATAGTGTATAAGTTTTGCAACACTAACAAAATACATTTTAGCTTGGAATGATGTGTATTCTAATGTATACCAGGTTGGCACTGCATCCAAAGTAGAATCCTGTCTTGTCCCCAGTGTAGCAGGGATTGGCACAGATTCCCAGCAATTCTGAACTGCATACACTGGTCAGGAGATGAATGGTTTGAAAGACAACTGATACCATGTTCATACAAAACGGAGGGTATATGTTAATCATCTGTTCCTTTATCATGACTGTATAATGTGTTGTATTAAAAAGCAAATAATTTTTCCACTTGCTCAATGTGCTGTTGATTGGTTGTAATATATTGTTCTCAAACCCTGCACCAATCATTTTTTCACAACTAATTGCATATAATTGTTATAAATGTGTTGCTATATATATTAAAACTTTGATTTGGAGCCAGGACCATACCCAAAGGGGGTCAGAGGCTTCCAAAATGCTTCAAAAGCCAAGCTAGGTCACTTTTACCTACCTCCAATAGCAAAAAAAATATCCCAAAAACATAACCCATAAGAATAATCCAAAATCCAGAGCAGAAAAAGTCAAAATCCAGAAATTCAAATCAAAGAAAACACAATAATTACAACAACTCTGGTAAACTAATGCACCACTCCTGAGTTCTCTTTCTGTTTGTCTTAAATAGCCTGAGGAGAGTTTCAAGAGTGGTGATGTCAGGGTGGCCCCACCCACAAAACACAAGGAACATAAGGGAACATCCATTTACATATAGAAATACAAAATTTAAATATGAAATAAGTAACATAATATAAAAAAAATATAAAAAAAGTAATTTTACATAAATGCAGGAAAGAAAAATGTATTATATGAACATATTCAATAACATAAGAAAACATATAGCATTTGAAACAAAACAAAAACATTAAATAAACAAAGAAGAAATTTGGCTAAAACCCTGTTTAAACTATAACAATTAAATTAAAAAATGCAGGATTTTTAAATAACAGATGGAACACTCACAATTCTGCACCAAAATTCAAGCCCTTGCATTTCATTAAAAGTCCTGGGGTCGTATTTTTAAAACTTTGTGTAAATTGAAGTGAGAAAAATGCATATGCAACAAAAAAAATCAAATCTGGAGTATGCACACTTCTACACAATTTACCTTTGTAAATCACAATCATCTTATAAATGTATGTAGATGAATGCACCTTGAAGCCTGCCTGGTTCCCCCCTGAGGCATTAGTGACAATGACTCCATTAGAGATCTTGATTTGATGACAGTCTTTGGTAAACTGTCTTTACGCCCCTGCTGACTCCTGTATGCCTAGGGGTAGTCTCTTTCTGGACCATCATGGGCAAGGCTGATCTGCTCACACATCCTGAGATGACTCAGGTTGGGACAATGTTGACACATTTTTAGTTTCGTTAGAACGGACTTTGAGGAATCTCGAGTTCCCATATTCTCTTGAAGTGGATTTCCCTGTTCTCCTGACTTATATTACATAAAAAGAAAGAGGAACAACTGTGACTGTATTTTCATCAATTTGTTTTCTGAATTAATTTTCCCAGTACAGGGTTACACAAAGGCAGAGCCTATCAAAACATTTTTGACAGCAAGGAATTTTCTCTAAATTTGATGTTTCCAGCACATTCATAATGTAAAGTCAGCAATTAAAGTAATAAGCACATTTTTGAGACATAGTGGGAAACCCATATAAAGATGAGGAAAACATGCAAAACCCACATGACAGGGCCAAACTGTGACTTGAACCAAAGTTCCTTCAGCTATGAGTTAGCCTCACTAAAGTGTGTACCATTCTGAGTGCCAGTAAATGGAAGGAATGAAATGGTAGTCATACTTTTTATCAGTCTCAAGAGCTCTCTACATTCTTGCAGCCAAGATTCACTATGGCAACTGCAGGTAGCAACCAGCTGACAGAGAGAAGCTGAATACTTTTGAGATTACATGCAGTAGTCATCTTTTTCCTATATTTACTCTTCAGAAGCCCCAAATGAAGGGATATATGCATAATAAGGAGTGATCTATTGGCGACATTTAATGCCTTTGAGACCTTTTGAGGGTGTGTTGTGTTCCATATTCTCTGCTGTATAACAAGACAATTATGAAATATAATAAACATTTTAATGACTATTAGGAAAAATGAGGCAATCATAAAGGTCACCCAAAGTTAAATTCTTATTTTAGCTTTAGATCTGAAGGTTAAGATTCTACATTAAGATGCATGTGTGAGAAGCTGAGCACAATGATATGAAATTTCTAATGCATTTCCACATTACCATATTTTATTAAGAGGAAGTGAAAATGTAGTGCATTATATGAGCTTTAGGACATGCTTTTCAAGCTCTTCATTGACTTTTCTTTTCACAGGCAAACCTTTTTGTTGTGGTACATTATAAGAACTTTAGGAAAACATGCTAATCAAACTCTTAATTATCTTTTCCTGCCAGAGGCAAACCTGTAGCATTTATTTTTTGTTAATTTATTTTGGATTTGACATCAGAAATTCAATTTGTCCTATTTCTAAAGAAAGTTTTGTCCTTTTTGCTTTATCACAAACCACAAATTTCAAAGTGGCACCTTTAGAATTGTGCAGCCTCAAATGCCATTGTGACAAGTCAAAGCCATTCATAAATTGTGCAGTTTAACAAGCACATAATTAGTCCCTTGCTTTTTGTGACTCTAGCTTTAGCTTGTTCACCTCAGAGGTTATGCCTTACCTTGTTAAGAAGGCTTAACAGGGACTTCACTTTTTCAGAGGTTGATAAAAGTCAATCTGTCACCCTGGATCTTCTTTAACTTCTGCAGATGAAGAACACAAAGCCTAAGGAGTAGTTGCTTTTCGTCTGGTATGGCTATTGCACTTTAGTAGATTGCAAGACCCAGCAGGGGATGGTTAAAATAACTCATTTCAGCCTTGAAGCTAGGCTCTGATCTGTATGGGACATTTATGCCAAGTATGTCCTGAAGAAAGCATTTTTCAGCATCCTAGACCCCAAACACCCCAGCAACAAACTGACCCCACCCTTCAATCAAAAACAATACTCTATTTTAGTTATTGATGCTGTTCTAGCTGACTCACAAACAGTTTTACTGACAGACTATTAAGTTATTTGCACATACGGTTATGTGCTTGGCATGGAACTAACACTCCATTGTGAAAATGCTGAGTTACTGAGTATTGTGCACTACACAATAGGTACACAACATAGGTACATTGTCTGCCTGTTATTATACTTGTTCTATCTGATACATATATGTTTATTTCTGATATTTATTTTTTCATTTACAGTAGATACTGTTGCATTTTTATTGACTATTGACAGCATTTATTGCCATTACTTGGAATCAAATTCTTTGTTTGCTGGACTATGATATTGTACTCTGCACTGTATTATAGGAATATTAACAAATACTTTTTATTATACTCTATTGGTGTTAAGCAAAAATTCATATTTTTCAATACAGAACAGAACTTTATAGTAGTGCTGGGCGGTATGACCAAAATTCTATATCACGGTGTTTTTCAAAATTATACCGGTTTCACGGTATTCAACGGTATTTTGTTCCCATGAATGAGTGGATGTTAACCACATTTTCCACTGCAATTACTGCAGTAGACTGGCTAAAAATAACCTGTTCTACTGTCATGAGAATTGTACAACAAAACATTTTAATATGCACACAAGTATTAATACAGGTTTGCATGGCCCCATAAAGTGATAGTTTACACGTAGGTGGCACTAATGTAGAGAAGGAATCACATTGCATGGAAGTTTCAGTCAAAATATAGAACCTTTTTATTGAACAAATGTTGCAAAAAACTTAAACTATAATTTTGACAACATATTTTCAACCATCCAATGACGCATTCAGACTTAGTAAAATATCCAGAGGTGCTTGTCAAAAGTTGCACTGAACATGTCTTAGAAAAGGAGTAAATAGTAAATATTTTGTGTAAACCAACTTCACTTTCTGTTAATGTTAACAATCTCTGTCCAGTGACTCGTTAGCTATATGGATTGTAATGGCGTTGGTTATCTCGATCCACTACTTGCTTTTTTTTTGTCGTAGGCAGTACCGCTAGCAAATGCGTCTACAAGTGACATCTGACTCACGTGTCCTCTAGCTTTTTCAGTTTTACCTGAGGACGTGGAGGGTGCCAATCTTAGTTCCATACATTCATTATGGACTCCAAAGCATGTTTGCGGCTAAGGTGGTGCAGCAAATTGCTTGTGTTGCCTCCTCCAGTGGCAACTTTAGCTTGACAGCATTTGCAGTAAATAGTTGTTTGGTCCACATCCGACCTTTTAAAACCAAAGTATCTCCAGACAACAGACACAGCTCCTTTTTTCAGCAAAAGTTCTTCTGTGTCATCATGTTCAACTTTATCGTCTGCTACAGCTTCAGTTTCAGAATGTTCTCTGCTCATTTTCACCACTCAATACCTCCACTAATGTATGTACTCTGTTGTATGTGTATTTATAATTATAATAATAATAATTCTTTGCATTTATATAGCGATGTAGCATTGAAAAAGGTCCCCCTTTAAACAGTTTCTCGCTGCGCCACATTCAGAACGTTGTTTAGGCTATTTAAACTGGTTTTGCGGTACAGTAATCCCTCGCTACTTCGCGGTTCACTTTTCGGGAATTTTTAAATACAAGTGATTGCCCGCCTATCGTGGAAGTTATGTTCCAGACCCATCAGCAACAGGACAAAATCCGCGATATAGAAAGACCATATAAATAAACATTTTTATAGTTTAAGCCTTAAAATACCCATCCCACATGCTTTAAACACATGCAAACTTATAAAACACACTTTGTTAACACATATGATATGTGGATGTCGGGCTAAGGATATGAGTAACATCTCACTATTATAAAACATTTTAACTTCACGCAAGACAAGACAGTGAGACAGGAAAATTGGTGATGTACAGGCTTTTAAATTATTGACACGCAGAGCGACAAGCAGCACAAAGCCAGCACAAAGTCCACTTCTCCTTAGCGTTCATTCAGCTCCCCACCCCCTTGACAATGCGAAGTGGCAGGAGCGTACTGCGCTTCCGGGGAGGGGGTTTTGAGTGAAGGTGTGTTCAGCTCTCACACACCCACACACACACACTCCTCGCGCAGAGCGACAAGCAGGCATTTTGGCAGAAGCAGCACAAAGTCCATTTCTGCTCAGCGTGAGTTCAGCTGCCCCCCTTCACAAAGCGAGTGCAGACACATTGACGTCTGATCGCTGCGTGCAGTGTTGGTCTGAGGTGTTTAAGAATGTAGAAAGTGTTTAAGAGCATAGGAAGTGTTTATAAGTGTGGGAAAGGTTAACAAGAGAGTGAGAAAGGTTTATAAGAGTGTGGGAAGGGTTTATAAAGCCTTAAAATATGTATAAATAATAAAATAAATATAGGTCGCTACTTCGCGGATTTTCACCTATCGCGGGGGGGCTCTGGAACGTAACCCCCGCGATAGGTGAGGGATTACTGTATAAGAAAAATCCATATCATAATAAAAATAAAAACCGGTTTTCGGTATGAACCGGTATACATCCCAGCACTACTTTATAGTAATAATAATTCATTTTTTTCCTCTCATTTTGATTCTTATTTTCTAAGGAGCCTCACAGCAACAAGAGGCTGAGTTAAACTTAACTTCCTTGATAACAGTCTTCATGCCATTATAGGAAATTCTTAGACCAGTTCAGCTGCATGTGCATATGGAACTGCCATGGCCATGCCAAGAAAGAGGTCAGATGCAATGCAAACTGGGTGACAAGCATATGTGGGACAGACCTAAACATAACAGTCATTATTTCATTTCTTGGCATCTGTAATAGTCTTTCACTCACTCATTCATCATAATCTAACAGAGGATCGTGAAAGAGGCTTAAGCCTATCCCAGTGTTATTGGCATAAGAAGAAGATTGGATTATGCCAGATAATTTCGGGGCACATTCAGTCACACAGGGACACATCAGAATCACCAATTAATCTAAGCATCAAGTCTTTAGGAAGCACATGAGCAGATGATACATGTAAATGTGGAAAATAGTAAAACACCATAAACATAATGACTGGGAAAGGAATTGAAGATAGAAGTCTGTAGATGTTAGACAACAACCCTAGCCACCTAAGAACAATGCATCAAATAAAAAGTATGCAAGTTTTAAGGAAATATTACAATCAAAGATCCCAAATAAAAGAGCAACACAGAAAAACCCTTTACAGAGGGGTGCTGTGCCATGGTATATGGCAAAGTCTATAGAAGTTCAATTGTTTATTGTTGAATATTGAAAAGTGGCATTTTTAGGTCAGGAATTTCTCTCAGTAATTCCATGTAAACTATCATCTGACAACAATAAGAAGACAACTGATGAAGCTACACACAGGGAAAACTGCAGGCCCAGATGGTGTCTTTCGTTGAGTTCTTAAGGTCTCTGCTGACCAACTTTGTGGTGTCCTCTGTCATCTGTTCAGTCTGTCCCTAAGAGTCCAGAAAGTGCTGCTGCTGTGGAAAACATTGCTCCCTTTTTCAAAGAAGGCAGGTGCTTCTTCACTTAATGACCTCAGTCCAGTGACACTTACGTCTCACATCATGAATACCTTTGAGAGGCTGGTTCTGGACTATATGAGTCCTCTTGTGGTAAACCACCTGGATCCACCATTTTGCCAATCAGACAAAATGTGGAGTTTAGGATGCGATTATCTATGTGCTCCACAAGGCCTATTCTCTCCTGGACAAAGCTGGCAGCATTGTGAAGGTTGTTTTTTTGATTTCTCCAGCGCCTTCAGTACCATCCAGCCATCCCTGTTAAGGGGAAAGCTCAGAAATATTCAGGTGGATGAGCCTATGGTGTCCTGGATAATGGACTACCTGTCTGGTAGATTGCCATTTGTGAGACACAAGGACTGTATCTCTGATGTGGATGTGAGCAACACTGGAGCAGTCCACAAGGAACGGTCCTGTCTCCTTTTCTCTTCACTCTGTACACCTCAGACTGTAAATATAACACCAGGCCATGTTGCTTGCAGAAATTCTCAGATGATTCTGCACTTATTTGGTAAATTGATAACAGGGATGAGACAGAGGAGAGGATTAAGGTGGAGAATTTTGTTTCTTGGTGCAAAGGGAATTGTCTGCAATTTTACATAAAAAAAAACAAGGAACTGGTTATTGCCTTTCACTGTACCAAAGCTCCTTTATGTCCGGTCACTATTCAGTGAATGGCTGTAGAAGTGGTGCACTCCTATAGGTGCTTGGGGTGTCCACATCAATAACAGACTGGATTGGACTTGGAACACAGAGAAAATATATAAGAAAGGGCAAAGGAGGCTCTTTTTCCTTAGGAGACTGTGTTCCTTTAATGTGGGTGGTGACATCTTTTACATCTTTTATAACTCTGTGATGGCCAGTTTAATTTTCTATGCTGTGGTCTACTGAGTTGGTAACATTACTTCAAGAGAGGCCCACTGAATCATCAAGGTAATTAAAATGACAGGCTCAGGTTTGGGAGACGCTCTGTGTTCCCTGGAGGTAGCAGTGAAGGAGAGAATGAAAACAAAACTATGGGTCGTTATGAACAATGCTCCACATCCTCTCCAACACGCTAACACTAAGGACTTTCAGCCAAAAAATGATTCAGCAGAAGTGGGTCAAGAAACGCTATTGGGGGCTCCTTTATACCAATGACAATATGTGTGCATAATGCCTGCATAATGCGTCACTGTGGCTGTGATTGCCAAGTCAGAAGTTTTTCATTCTTTTTACATTTTGTTTTTAAATTTCCATTCTTTTTGGTCATTCTGGTATATGTTCAGACCACAGTGTGTGTATACCTGTATATATGTATGTGTTATGTATGTATTTATTTAAAGTGCTTCTGTAAAAAGCAAAATTTCCCCCTGGGGACAAATAAAGTTCTATCTATCTATCTATCTATCTATCTATCTATCTATCTATCTATCTATCTATCTATCTATCTATCTATCTATCTATCTATCTATCTATCTATCTATCTATTTAAAAACATCATTTAACACAGATTGAAGTATTAAAAGTAAAGCTATAATATATGGTTGACTGAAAATCTCAAGAGTTGCATTGCATAACACAACACAGCATTCCTAAAGTTGCTTAATCCATTTCTGTGTCCTGGTGGGCCCAACGCCTATCATGGTGTTAACAAAAAGTGTTTAGCCAATCCTCCACAGGGTACCAGTTCACGGAAAGGCTCATTCATGCCCACATCTGAACCAAGCCAATTTAAAATGGGAGTAGCATGCACATCTAGAGAGACTAGACTATCCAGTGTAAAAATCATGCAGACACTTAGGCAACAACTGGGAATGGGATTGGAACCCAGGACACTGGCTCTGTGAACCTGCAGTGCCAACCACTGTGTCACCATATAACAAAGCTTTGCCTATTTCATATGTTCTTTTTTGTTTATGTGCTATTTCCGCTTTCTGCTAAGTTACTAAATTACCACAATTGTGAGGTGTGTGGTTCTGCTTCTGTGTGTCCTTTTTCTGACTGTCAGCCTATCCACTGTGGATTTCCTATCTTTTGTTCACTGTTGTTGAAAAAAATTGAGTTGGAGAAAAAAACAATTCTCTTTGGTAAAGTACTATAGCTCAAACAAAGCAACTCAAAAACAAAGATCCCTCTAAAGACCAGAAAGGCACATGAAAAAAATTGCAGTTACATTATATTGTACACTCTGCTTAATATTAAGCAATAGTTTGTTGTTTTACATGTAGAAACTTTTATGCATTATAGAACACACCAAAATGTATTGTAGCACCCATATATAGATTCTTTGATGCTTACATTGCTTTTTTTGTAGCTTGCAGTCCTTAAAAGGACTAGATGGAACTATTCTGCGATTTTGCATGCATGCTGTTTTTATGGGTGACTCATTCCCAGGCTGATGCAACTTATTTATTAAATGCATTTTTTTAAATGGCATGTTTATTTAAACTATTCAGACATAGAATAAAATTATTAATTCATTCATTAATGAAGGTGAACAGATATTCTGTATGTTGCTCATAAATGAAAGGTTAAAAAATGGCATGGGCAACCGGGTACCTTTTTTAAACCATGCATTGCATACAACTAGATTAAAAACCATTCAAAGTTGATTGGGATTGCTACAAATTGTAACTCTGTATTCATACAGTATCAGAGCCTAAAAATAGAACTACCTACCTCATCACATGCTGGACTTCCAAAAATAACTACTGGCCAGAAATGTTTTTAAGATTTTTTTTTTTTCAAAAATGTTTCCAACCATCCATTCATTATGAAATTTGCCTAATCCACTACAGCCTAACTTGACTGCACACGACAGATATCAAATCCAGACATAGAATGTTACTTCTCAAGAAAGACAGTGATGACAGAGCATAGAACATTTGGAATTTGATGAAAGGAGACCATTCAGTCCATCAAGCCCATTTGTTTAGATAATAGCTAAGCTGTCCCATAAAATGAGAAAAAAAAGAAACCAAATAGGTTTATAGAATTTAGCTACCTTAGGAAAACCTAGCGACAGAGAGCAAGAATAAAAAAAATCTAAGGCTAACTGTTTAGCTTATATTGAAATCAGTAAAACAGACAGGCTTCTTACTTTTTAACCTAAGATGTCTGACCAACTGCTGCTTTGCACTACAACTTTAAGCATTCATCACAGTAGGCAAAAGCTCATTTCTTTTGTCATTAAAGAAAACGGAACATGACTGCCATATTTCTGATTTTTCTTTTGGTATTATAATAGCATTAAAATCACCACTTTAAAGAACTCCTTCAATATTTGAAATGGTCATTTATCTAACTAAGGCTTAGCCAAGACACAGTTTGTGTCTTATGTGGCTGCTGACTTAACACACAATGCCTAGAACAATAAAGGGTAATGAAAAAGAAATATTAAGGTCTCCTGTATTACGTTTTTGACTATACTGTAAAGGTGATAAAAAAGACTAGTGAGTTTAGTTTATTCATGCATTGAATTTATAGCCGGTCTCCTCCTGCCACATAATTTAACTGACATCCTGTGCTGTAAAGTGTCAAGTTGCCCCTGCATGCCCAATTCATTGTCCACTGGCTGCATTTTTTAACAGCAGTAAAAAAGAAGACTTGGTTCATGAATACACTTAACATGTTTGAGCAATCTCCAGCAATTTTATTTGTGTTTTTCACTTGTATTACTGGGAGTTAGTCTGACTTGTACCACATTCTGCTTTCTTTTAGATCACATCCAATAGCATGCCCAAAGCATTCCATTTCAGGTTGTCATTTGAGGTGTCATATTTGTTTGGAAGCTGCATTTGCTTCTTTTGTCTATTTATGTGTGCACTTCATGCTTTGGAGATGTACTGTTGGCAAAAAAGTGGAAATATCAACAATAATACTAAAAATATATAAGAAAGCAGTTATACAATACAAATTTACACGTAGCATCCAGATTACTTAACTTACATTTTAACATAGAATATATATATTTACTTTAATATGAGCATTTTTGGATAATCTAGCAGTCAAATAATATTCATGAGGGGTAGGTATGACACAAACTAATTGGGTCACTTCAATTTCAATTTTCAAATGATTTTTCTGTGAGCTCAGCCAAACAAAGTTTCAGAAAGTGATTCCTAGAAGGACTGCCTTCGGGCCATCCATTGTCACCTTTGGACAGGTTGAGGGTGGGGTGGATTTCTCGACTCACTACTTTGTATGCTACTGGAAACTGTCCAAGCATGTTTGCTGCGTGCTTACTTTAGAGGAATCATTGCTCAAGATACACCAAAAGTCAAAACTGAAGGAAACAATAATCAAAAGGAGTAAATATAGTGAACTAGCACCTATTAAGAGTGGCACCTCCACTAAGCTGTCTCCACAAACTTCAGGCTGTTCTAACTCCCTGACAGTTCAATTCTTGCTCTAACACCTGTATTTTCACACTCTAAATTCAGTATTGTTGTTTCATGCCTTGCATCTAATGTTGAGGTGAACAGTCCTGGCACCCCAAAAAAGCTGGATGACATGGGTAAACTAAAAATTTGAATAGGAAAAAGGAAAGGATGACTGCAAGGTCTTGGCCTTTTGAAGATTACAGGAAATAGGCTGTGTTCTACCCCCACCACCCAACACCTTTGTCACTTAGGTGCCCAGAAGAAACGTAGAATTCAGCCTTTATATCAACTTTAATTTTATTGTCACGTGTAGTTAAAATCAGAGATGCATAGTAATAATAAAATAATAATAATACATTTTATTTATATAGCGCCTTTCCCATGCTCAAGGCACTTCACAGAGTTTAAGATAGAACGGCAGGGTATACAGTATATAGCATTGTACAAACCAGATAAATGAATAAAGAAGATTAAAACAGTAAATTCAGAGAAAAAAAAGCCTAGCAGACAACATAATTGATGGTCTAGCTCACAAACACACAGGTTACATGAGCATCTTGACATAAAGGTAAACTGAAAGAAGGGTAGTAAAGTCAAGTAGAGCTAAAAGCCTTCCTGAACAGATGAGTTTTGAGTTGTTTTTCAAAAGAATTCATGGAGTCAGCTGACCTGATTAATTTTGGTAGGTCATTCCAGAGTCTGGGCTCTATACAGCTGAAGGCCCTGTCACCCATGGAATGTAGATTAGTGTGGGGCACAACAAGATTGCCAGAATCAGAGGACCTTAGTGGGCGGACAGGCACATAGTGATGGAGAAGGTCACTGATGTAGTTTGGCGCAAGGTCGTTTATGGCTTTGTAGGTAATTAGTAGGATTTTATATTCGATTTTGTAAGACACAGGGAGCCAGTGAAGGCGGATCAGGATGGGTGTGATGTGCTCGCTGCTGCTGGTTCGAGTAAGGACTCTTGCAGCTGAGTTTTGAATAAGCTGGAGCTGTGATATGAGATCAGAAGGGGCACCAGCCAGCAGCGAGTTACAATAATCGATGCGGGATGTGATAAAAGCATGGACAAGTTTCTCAGCATTAGAAAAGGAGAGGAAGGAGCGAACATGGGATATGTTACAGAGGTGAAAGTAAGAAAGTTTCTTAATGTGGTTTATGTGGGTGGAATAAGAAAGGGAAGAATCAAAAATGACACCAAGATTCTTTGCAGTAGAGGCAGGTCTGATGATGCATAATGGTGCAGTGATATCGCCGCTGCCTCACAGTAAGGAGGTAAAGAGACCCATGTTTGTGTCCCAGGTCCTCTCTATGTGGAGTTTGCATTCTCTCCTCATATATGTGTGGGGTTACTCTGGGTGCTCTGGTTGCCTCCAAAGACATGCATGTTAGGTGAATTGGTGATGTTAAATTGGTCCTGAATTGTGGGGGGAGGGGTGTGCTCGCCCTGTGATGGGCTGGTGCCCTGTTCAGGGTTTGTTCCCGCCTTGTGCCCTGTGTTAGGGCAGTGGCGTAGCTAGGGGCGGGGCAAGGGGGGACATCTGTCCCCTGGCACAGCATCCAGGGGGCGCCAAATTTCCCTTCCCCATTGCATTTTGGCAAGCAGGAGGGGGCGCAAAATCTTCAGTTGTTCCCCGGGCGCTGAAAACCTTAGCTACGCCTCTGTGTTAGGTGGGATAGGCTCCTGCCTCAACCCCCATGACCCTGGCCTGGATTAAGTGGGTTAGAAAATGACATGACATGTAGTAAAATCTTTCTTGAATATTCTACCAGCATGTGACACAGCACCACATTCATCAAGTATTACTAGTCAAATAGACACATTTTCTTTGGCTGCTCCACTTTTCCACCCACATCTCAAACATGTATGGGTTAGACTAGGTAACTCTAGGCTGGATCTGAATGGGTAAGTGTGTGTTGGTGCATGAACAATACTGTATGTACTCAGACTACAAAACAGTATTCTAAGGGGGTTTCATGTCACCAGTGTGGGTTTATGTATAGATATATGATACAGCCTGGGACCCTAATCTGAGCCACTTTAAAATCTTTATTCACCCTTGGCAGTCTGGCAGATTTTGAAATATTGATTTTTTTTAAAATGTAACAAAAATATATATACTTCTATATTTATAAAATTTAGTGCATCAGATTTCTTAACTTCATTTTTTTCTTTTCAAAAAGTAATTTTTTTTCCTTTTCTTTCTAGGTCTTGTCTTTAGGAGCAGATGTGCTGCCAGAATACAAACTTCAGACTCCTCGTATTAACAAGTTCACCATACTTCATTACAGCCCATTTAAGGCAGTGTGGGATTGGCTTATTCTGATTTTAGTTATTTACACGGCAATATTCACGCCATATTCAGCAGCTTTTCTTTTGAATGACCAGGAGGAGCAAAAACGAAGACAGTGTGGCTATTCCTGCAGTCCACTCAATGTCGTGGACTTGATGGTGGATATCATGTTCATCATTGATATTCTTATCAACTTTAGAACAACTTATGTGAACTTGAATGAAGAGGTAGTTAGCGACCCAGCAAAAATAGCAATTCATTATTTCAAGGGCTGGTTCCTGATTGACATGGTTGCTGCAATACCATTTGACCTACTTATTTTTGGATCAGGGTCAGATGAGGTAAGCCTTTGCTTATTCAATTATTTACTTACTTTTCAAGTCATTTGTTAATTGCCATGCATGGTGTTCATTACCAAGGCAAGAAACATTCATTACTGAACTTTTTCATTGTGGTTTATTATAATCAAGTTCAAGTTTGTAATGCATACATAATACAATGAAATTCTTATTCACATGTCAAAAAAACCTTGGGCAATAATGCAATATCAAAAACAGACAATTAATAAAATACTGTATTTAAAATTCAACATTAGAGATTAGAGTTAGTGAAAGGCTGCATCAGCTTTCATCTGCTTAAAGAAAAATGTTTATTTTCATGCTGAAAAAAGAAAAGAAGATTAGAGAAACAACATTATGGTGTGTAACCTTCATCAGGTGTTCTAAACAATATGTGCAAGAGACTTTAAAATGAGTTCAACAAGAACACAGAGGCACGATTGGCAACTTGTTACGGGTACAATTTGCTCTGACATTAGGA
Source organism: Erpetoichthys calabaricus (assembly GCF_900747795.2). Taxonomy (NCBI): domain Eukaryota; kingdom Metazoa; phylum Chordata; class Cladistia; order Polypteriformes; family Polypteridae; genus Erpetoichthys; species Erpetoichthys calabaricus. The sequence continues at coordinate 29,150,428 of NC_041401.2, forward strand.
AGTTTTTCTTCACACAGAGAGCTATAGACATATGGAATAAATTTCCAAGTATTGTGATGGACAGTAGGACTCTAGGGATATTCAGAACTCGACTTGATATTATTTTGAAGGAATTAAGTAACAGGATTGGCAAGCTTGGTTGGGCTAAATGTACTGTTCTCATGAAAAGTTTTTCTTATGTTCTAATATTCTAAACTCTGACCTGTTTACTAATACTAATTTAGCAATGTGAGAACAGTAGAACATACCTAGTTATTTGGTCCAAGCATTTGCTTCCTCTGTTCTCTTATTGCACTTTTAGGTTTGTGGGAAGACATTTTCTCTGTCTGCACCATTGGGCCTGAGACAAGGTGTGGACATAGTTCTGATTTTTAATGGGCTCAGTTACACTCATTCAGTTGTCACCAAACAGACTAAATCACTTCTTTAGAATCTGAAGTAAAAACCAGAGTACCCAAAGCAAAAACGAATGGGAGAAGTTGAACAGTGACTGGAGCTGTAAGGCATTTGACATGTTTTCTTCTTGATACTCTGGGCTTCTCCCATTTCTTAAAACTGTGCAGTTTCAACTTCAAGTTTACTGTCTTGTGTTTATAGTACAATGAATTACTGTTTATTGGAGTCTCTATAATGACTGTGTTTGTTTGAGAGTGGGTTTATGTGCAATGATAGACTGACAGCCTTTTGACTGTTGGTTTTAGCCTTCCACCTGAAGCTGCTAGGGTTTAGTAACCCTAAATATGGATTATGTAATTTCAGAACATGAGTGACTGTAAATGTTTGTAGCATTTGGAGTGTAGAAATTAAAAAAAAAAAGAAAAAACATTTAGGAAAATTAAGCCTCAACGGTCTGTAGCAGTTTAAGACAGTTTATCCATTTATGCCATTTGGCCCAATGCAGATCTCAGTAGGTATAATATTGTGGTATCATCACTTTATTAGAATATAGTCAGTTCAATGCTGTTGTCACTTCATGGTGAAGTATTTTAATGATACGGTTCCTTAGAACTGAAAATATTTTAACCAGAGAGGGATTTCAATGACTTTTCTACCTTACTCAGCAGTTAAACTTTCAAAAAGTTTAGCCTGCTATATCTGATTGTTAAAAAATTCAAAGTAGAAGCCAAAACAAAGAAATAAGAGTGCATTTTGTAGAAATACAGCTGCACAAGATGCCCCCTAATGAACTGACAGACAATCAAGGCTGAAATCCCTGGAGGAAAAAACACAGAATTTAAATAAAAAAAAAACAAAAAGCACTGCTGGTTGACTGATCAGTCTGTAGTCTGTACTCAGTATGTCAGTACTGTCAAAAAGAGCCCAGCATGGTAATCGGCATGTTTCTTAAAATAAAACTTAAAAAAAAGACTCTTGTTATAAGATACACTGCACCAAAGCTGCATCATATGCTGCTCACCTAATAAGGGATTCTCCATGCCATGTTGCATTTGCTTAATTCTAATCCAGTAAGTGAAATTCCCTTTCCTTCCCCGAAGCCCAAATCCCTGTCTCTTACATTTAAAAAGTAGCAATTGGTAAATGACTCAGTATTTGTTTCTCTCTTGGTATTTCCCTTCCTCTAGATGCTGTAACCTAGACATGTGGAGCAAGGAACCAAAAAACAGGGATGTCATGTGGCTTCACGCAATACTATTATAGAAGTGTTGTGGTGTGATCACAAGGGGACACCGCTGTGCCCTGACAACCCTGCAGGTGCCCAACTTGGGAGCCAGTCAGAGGAATGCTGCCACCTCTCATGCCAGGGGATGAATTGTCCATAAAAAGCCATTACCCCAAGTACTTCCGTTGCTCATCCCTTATATCAACATCTCCACTCCAGTGGTCTTTCAAATATATCATCCTGGCCAAATAAAGGATCTTCCTCAATCCCTGTTGGGATGCCAGACCATCCTCACCTTTTCTTACAATGGCTATTGTCAAAACAAAACTACAAAATACAGAAAACAGTGAAAAATCTTACTGTAAAGGAGAAATTACTAAATCACGAGCCCATAAAACCTGTTACTGTGGATATGACCCAGTAGGACATTCAAGAAAAGTTTTGGAATCTAAATAAATATTTCCTGTAAGGAAATGTAAATGATAAATGACCTTAACAAAGAGGTCAAGAATTTCAAATCTGTTTGTCAAATAAAATGCACTGAGAATGAACCATTGACAAAATGCTGAAAAATAAAAACTCATAGGGAATAATCAACATGCTAACTATGCCAGCAAAGACTTGTCGTGCGGAGTGGCCCACCCTGTTAGGGCGGGTTCCCAACAAAGAGGGTCTTGTGGCTCGTCCAGGGCCCGGTCCTGCAACACAGAAAGAAAAGGGGGCAGAGCCGCTGCCTGGACACTCTTTCCTGGCATCCCTCTGTGCTGCGCACTGGCAGCACTCCCCCCACGACTTGCCTTTTCTGCACCCCCTCCGCGGGTTCCATGCTCCTTTTGTTGGGACCACTTGCACATCAGATGTCCCCGCTGGCTTTGGGGCTTCCCTCTGCACCCGCAGAGGCCTGCCTGTCTCCGTACGTGAGCTCACAGGCTCACGTCTCACTCTGTGGGACGACCCGGCTTTATTCCTCGGGCCCTACCCTTTCTTCTGGGGTACCCTGATGGCTTGAGTCTCCCTACGGGAAAGGAAGAGACCCCTCGCCGTCTGCACCCATGTGAACCGACACGCAGCTGTCACCGGCGGTGGTGCACTATGACCCATGGCACTCATCGGCCGGCATGTAGGCACCACCCCTCCCAGGCGATCAGCCCTTCTCATCGCCTCCACTGTCGGAACCGCGGCTACTTGTTCACCGGAATTGCACGATACCGGGAAACATTCGCTCGCTTTTCCTTTTACATTTACGACACAAGTCCTACTCACCTGCGTCGCCACGATCCTCCAGCCAGAGAATCCGCCGCTGCGTTCTTCTGCCCCCTGACGTGACGCGATTGCCATCCTCTTCAGCTCGACATAATAGTCACGAAGGCCATGCATCACCTGCAACAGAGATGCGACAGACTGAAGGGAATCCTCCGGCTCACGCCGAGTCACAGGCACAAAGGGAACATTAGCCGGCAAAGGACTTACTGGTTCATCGGTCCTGATCGCCGGCTGCGCTCCCTGGAGCTCTCTTCCAGGTTCTCTCCGGCCCTCCCCTTGCTCGAGATCCAATCATCGGCGGGTACGTAAGACACGCCGTCCAATCCCTTGCCTGTCACGGGGATGGACTTCCGGTCCTCCGCTATCTGCTCCTCTCTCCCGAGGGGCTGATGAGACCCGTTAACGCTCCTCTGCTGCGGCCTCTCGAGACGCTGCGGCCCTTCCTTTCCCTCCAGCGTCGCTGTCCCGGCCTCGCTGTGCAGATCGACACAGCCTGGTCGGCGACGTGGACACAGGCAGCCCCCAGCTGTAATACAAACGCCGGCCTTGGCCCAGCCGACCCTCGCGAGTCGACTGTCGCCGGGCCGGGAACTTACCTCCTGGATCCCGTTTTTCGGAATACTACGCAGCCTGCCGGCCTTATCCATGGCTGTGCCGACCCCGAACCTCACGGGAACAGTGACCACCGGTAAGTCCGCAGCGCTCGGGTCTCTTTTGTCGGTTGCAATCCCCCTCGGGTGTTAGACGACGTTACGACGAACCTCTCGCGGCCCCTGGGTGATCCGCGAGCCGTCTGCAGTGTGTGTGCGGGCCTCATCCATGCGGCGCGTGTGTGTGGTGGACTGAGGTGCCGGGCAGCTCACAAAATATTTGTATGAAGGGTTCCCTGCCTTGGAACAGGCAGGAAGCCCCACGTTGGCCGCCATTGTGATACTTGCCCGGACACCATCAGTCGGAGACCACATCTTTATCAAACTTCTTCTTTATTTTCTTCCAGTTAACACAACACACAGTCCCGCACAACAACACAGTGCCTCTAGCTCCAGTCTCCCTTCTCCTGGGCCTTCTCTTTCCTTGTACCTGGGCCACCTGTACTGTTTCTCCAGGAGCTTCGTCCTTCTCCTGCTCCCGACTCCAGCTCACTGACAGGAGGGAGGCGGCCCCCTTTATCCTCACCCGGATGAGCTCCAGGTGATCTACCTGACGTCACGTCCTGGTGTGGCGGAAGCATCAGGAGAGCACCCGGAAGCACTCCGGGTGACCCTGGAAGGATCGTCCTCCGTATGTGTGGTGGAAGTAAATATGTTCCGGGCTCCATGAGGCTCAGGGCGCCCCCTGGCGGTGACCAGAGACCCCAACGGTCTTGAGCCTCCCTGCTCTCCTTCCGTGGGCCTCTTCTACTCCAGGGCGGTTGCCCCCTCGTGGCCCGGAGGACAAATATGCCACAACTCCGTCCTTCCAGGCGTCCCGGCCGGGTCTGACCCCCAGCCATGTACGACACTTTATAATATAATTTGAAAATAATTTTGGTCCATTTTTTACCATTAGCCGTAAACTGCAGTGCTCAAATTACAGGTAAGGCGTGGGTTTGATTTTTGTGGTGACTTTTATTAAGTATTTATATTAAGTATGAATATGAATATAAGTGATACATGTATTAAATATGCCTATGGGATGAAGGGCAATGCTATCAACCTCTTCATACTACATATTACATATTATTGTTAGTTTGATTTTACTGAACTGCTTTTGTGACAGGGCAATCCTAAAAGAGTGACATATGACTGTGTGTTTTAAAGTCAGAGTTTTAGAACAGCAAGAGGACAGGAAAGATTGGGTTTTGTCCACTGTTTTCTCAGTAGCAAGGGCACTGTGAGCAAGTGAAAAAGAAGCTGTACTTTAATCCATTTGAATACCAATTGTAATGGTAGGAAAAAAACAGTTGTCTTCTTTAAGAGATGAAATGATTGCTCATCTTCTGCAATGTACATAGCATCAGCACTTTCTACAAAACTTCATAATGCCTGTTTTAAACCTGGACTGTAATTATTAAATTGGTAAAAGTTGTATGTTGGTGATGTGATTATATGTTTATTGTTATCCATTTGGGGGGATGGACAATTCAATGAGGATTTATATATATATTTGTAGAATAGTTTATTGTCATTGTGCACAATTAATCATTAATAAGTTTGTTACTTCTTTAAAAAATTAGTATATACAAACATGCATTGTACAGAAATAACTGTCAGAATATTTAATTTTACAATGACAATTGTCATTTCCCTTTTTATTTTCCCAATGCATTTTGCTCTGCAACAGGCTGATTTGGAAGAACAGGTGAACTGTACAGACTGGACATACAGCTGTGATATTCTGATAACTTAAAGGCTAACTAATGTTGCAGCTTTTGCCATTTGAAAAATGTTTTTAAGTAATCATAATTGTGATGTGAATCAGAATAGTTGTATACCCCACAGTGGTCAACGCACATTGTCATCATCAACTTTAGTTATGAGCTCTATTTAGATAGTGACTAAAAGAATGAAGTTAGGGTTAGGGTTAGTTAGATACAAATAGCATCCAAAGCGAATTTCTCATAAAACTTAACAATACCTGAGTTCCCTGAAGTAGAGCTGATAGTCTTCTTTAGTCTGTGGTTTGGATATTGTCTATAGGTGGATCTGGGTGAACACCCTGAATATCTATATATCTTTCTCAGGCTAAGGGATGAGAGATTTGGAGATAGTGGTGAACCTGTAGTTCCACGTCACTTGGCCTAGCCCCTGATGATGGGGGCTTTAACAGGTTTGGTTACCTGTAGTTTATGTCCCTAACCCTTCTTAACCCTTTAATGAAACCCCAAGGTTTGCAACCCCTTTCTGTTATAAATTCTATATCAATCTGTGGATTCACTTCTGGTGTCAAGGATATCCACTAAAACTCTAGGAGTGTTAAGTCGCAATTAATCCATATATTGAAGGTTTCATCCTCTATTAAGTGGCCAAGTTCCCGAAGCAGCTTCCTGTTCTTTGAATTGGGCAGCAGGTCCTACTACTCCTAACCTGGATACTCTTCTTGTCATGTGTCATCCTTGCAGAGTTTGCTTTATATTAATGCCTTTGCTGCAATGGTTCAAAATCTATGACACTGGTGACAAGGGCTGTTGTCCATTGCTATGGTCTTAACTACAATGCCATGTTCGTATTCTGTCCAAATGCCAGTGTGAATGTTTTCCTCTCCTTATAACCTTTGTCAGAAACATACACTTACAGGCCACGTTATTAGGTACACCTTGCTAGTACCGGGTTGGATGCCTTTTTGCCTTCAGAAGTGCCATTAATTCTTTGTGGCATTGATTCAACAAGGTGCTGCAAACATTCTTCAGGGATTTTGATCCATATTGACACAATAGCATCACACAATTGCTGCAGAATTGTCGGCTGCACATCTATGATGTGAATCTCCCTTTCTACCACATCCCAAAGGTGTTCTATTGGATTGAGATCTGGTGAGTGTGGAGACCCTTTGAGTACAGTGAACTCATTGTCATGTTCAATAAACCAGTTTGAGATGATCTGAGCTTTGAGACATGGCGTGTTATTCTGCTGGAAGTAGTCCTCAGGACGTGAGTACACTGCAGTCATAAAAGGATGGACAGCAACAATACTCAGGGAGGCTGTGGCATTTAAACAATGCTCAGTTGGTACTAAGGGGCCCAAAGTGTGCCAAGAAAATATCCCTCACACCATTAAACCACCACCACCAGTCTAAACCATTGAAAGAAGGCAGAATGGAGCCATGCTTTTGTGTTATTGACTCCAGATTCTGACCCTACCATATGAATGTTGTAGCAGAAATCGAGACTCAGCAGACCGCGAAATGTTTTCCCACCTTCTGTTGTTCAATTTTGGCAAGCCCATGCGAATTATACCCTTAGTTGCCTGTTCTTAGCTGACAATAGTGGCAGCAAATGTGGTCTCCTGCTGCTGTAGCCCATCTGCTTCAAGGTTCAACGTGTTGTGCATTCAGAGATGCTCTTCTGCATACCTTGGTTGTAAGAAGTGGTTATTTGAGTTACTGTTGCCTTTCTATCAGCTTGAACCAGTCTGGAAATTTTTCCTCTGGCATCAACAAGGCATTTTTGCCCAGAGAAGTAACACTCACTGGATAGTTTTCCTTTCTGGGACCATTCTCTGTAAACCCAAGAGATGGTTGTGCTTGAATATTCCAGTAGATCAGCAGTTTCTGAAAAACTCAGGCCAGCTCATCTGGCACCAACAACAATGCTACATTCAAAGTCATTTAAATCACCTTTCTTCTCCATTCTGATGCTCGGTTCAAACTTCAACAGGTCATCTTGACTATATCTACATGTCTAAATGCATTGAGTTGCTGCCATGTGATTGGCTGATTAGATATTTGCGTTAGTGTGTGTAAAGTGCGTAAAGTGGCTGGTGAGTGTATAATTGTGTAGAACCCTAATCAGTCAGTTCCCATGTATAAAAAGAGATTAACAAATTTTGAGCTAGTGTAGGAAAAATTAGGACAGATGAAAGGGAAAAGTGGATTAGGGAGGAGCCCAAATAAGCTCAGCAGAAGATGGTTGAAGGTGGACATCTAGGTTTCAGTGACCAGAGCTAATTATATGTCTTTGTTTTTTCTTATAATACAAAGCTTTCATGCAGAACCTAAGAAAAGATAGAGAAAGACGTCCAAGAAAAAGATAATTTAGGATCTCAAGCTCATTATACATCTGGGTCTGGGTAGGACCTCCTTTTACTTCTAGCATGAATTATTTGAGGCATGGGTTCAAGTAGTACTGGAAACATTCCTTACGGATCCTGGTCCATGAGGATTAGACTTTTTCACACACATACAGGATATTCTGCCTCATCCCCAATGTAGACCTAAAAAAATGACCACTTAGTGTTGCATTTCCATGTTTGGAAACACAGACTCTGTAAAAGAGAGAGATTCAAGCTGGATCAACAGTTTAATATAGAGCCCAAATGCTGTTCTGGTACCAAAGGTCGGGTGGAAGTAAAACCCATGTTCTGGCACTTAAATGCGGTAAATAAATACAGTGATAAGAAAAGGATTTGAGCTGTCGGTCACCACAGTAACAACGATGACAAAGATAGCTGGATTGATCTTAAGGGAATTTAAAATGTCAGGAAAATTGAGAAAATGTACTGTGTCTTTTAAAAAAGAAAGAACAGAAATAAGTAGAAGCAGTTGCAGTGCACTGAGCCACTAAACAGGTCTGCAACCAGATGTCTTCCTCACCACTCTGAGATATGCTTCTGCATGAATTGTTAATTTCCCCATGTTTTTCTTTATATCATCATTTTATATGTGTGGCACAGCTAAAATTCACTTCCATGTGGTATATGCTCTGACTTTACATTATATGAAGTCTGGCTGGAAAGTCATGTCTGTTGCTTTCATGCATATTTTGAAGTGAGACCTAACACATGTTAACAGAGTATAATTTCTAATCCACCCCCAGCTACCATGATTTCCAGTGTATAGTAACCTCTTTTTAGGGGTATTTCAAATGTGTACAGTACTGTACATTGAAAGACATTAAGGCCACAATACAAAGAAATATACATCATTAGTGATATGCAAGGTGATTTTTGAGTCCAAGGAGAAACAACTCAGACACAGTGTTAAAGGACTATGTATACCTGTACTAAAAAATTAGATTTCCAGAGTAAATGAAAGGATGTATGCTGTTGGATGAAGAGCAAATCCATTGGGAAGAGTAGAAAACAAACAAATAAATTTATCTTACCTTAAAGTGGTAGAGTGATAAATCATTTTTGTGTACTTTTCTAGGGATAAAGATGTAATGACTGTGTCTGCCAAGACTTTTTGTGTCTTTTTACTAGAATTTGATCTTTCAAATCTTTTATACATATATTTTTTTATTTTAAGCAGTGGAATACTTTCATTGTTATTTTGGTGATATTATCATGCTGCCAACTTTAGTATTTGTTGTTTCCACACGTGGTTGCCTGTCAGATGATGTAAGTCCGCTGTGACCGATTTAAGGCATTGTACATATAAAACACAGCGTCATACATGATTGACATTCTAGTTTTAACTCAAAAACTCTAAAATTACCCTTTTTTCAAATCAGATATTATGTTTTCATATCTGGGGCTAAAATCCACAGTTAACTTTTTGTTTTTTCTGCTTTGTTTTTGGACCTCATTTTGAACCCCTGTTGATCCTTTACTACATCTTTAGTATCTCCCTGTTTACTACTCATCTACTGATAGTATTTTTTCAATCTAAAAAGCCTGAACTCCAGCTTAAGGCAGGATAACAACAAAAAACTTAGACCTGTAAACCTCTTACACGAGGTTAAATTAGTCTAGGGTGTCCTGAGTTATAGTTACTTCATGCTGATCAGAAGAAGCTATGTGAGCAAATACATGAACAGGCTTTTGTTAGTCAGCATATTATCAATGAAACAGTATGATTAGGATTCCTGTCAAATTATCAGCACTTACTAAATATGAACATCAGAAAATATGTACACAGGGAATCTGTCTTAATTGTAGCAGCCCTGGGCATTATAAAATAATTGTTCTAAGCTGTATGAGAAAAAGAAAACTTATTTGATTTTTCATGCTAAGACTGGTGGTACTGATTTGTGCAGTGAATCACTTACAAACAATTATGTAAAAGTACCTGTTCCAAAAAATTTGATATCTGTTTAACACCATCTTCACAGTTGTTCACAACCTCTGTTGCCAGCAGGCAATTCAGAGAGGTCAGCTTGAAATGCTGACATTGATTAGTCATCCACATTAAAGGTCTTCAGTTCTAATTGCTTCTGTATCATAAAACCTGCATTCCAGTTATGCTCAGCACAATGGCCACACCATCTTATAAATCTTATAGATTCAGACAGACATTGCAGCCTAATGGCTAACGTAGAATTGATTGCAAGTTACACAATGTGACTCATTAAGTTAGTTAACCAATTGCACGGATTTTAGAACTGATTTGCTGCAATGGGTGGCTCAACCCATCTTAGCCTATCAATCCAAAATATTGTTGAATACTTGATATTGTATTCCATGTATCTGTGTGTAAAATGTACTCTTAACTTTAATGGTATCTGTGTCCTGTGTTCTTTTTGAAAACCCATGAATTAGGAGGTGCTGGGATATTCCATCCATAAATTTAATCTAGTCTCCTCTTAATCCCCATTTATTTAAGACTAGCTGTCCCCCACGGCTCTACCCACGTAGTAGTGAAACAGGACAAACTTTAAAAATCAATTAAAAAAATTTTTTAAAAAGAATTTATATTGATAGCTTTCATATCCAAGGGCCTCTTAATAAACAATATTTTTAGTTTTGCTATCAGAGGTGAGAATGTAGCTGTGATCTGTGCAAAAAGTTGGCAAGGTATATCTGGTCAAATTAGGTATATTCCAATGTCAAACATTGCCACTGTATCTGATTGTGTTCAGCTGTGATGTGGAGTGTCCCCCGCATGGGGAGAAGAGCACATGGCCGAGATATCTCTGCCAGTGAGCAGGTACGCTCTAAAACACACATAACTGTGATCTCGCTCTCAAAAACTTCAAACGTTATTCTTTAACAATCTATAGATAACAGTGTCTGCTGAACAAATAGGTATCACTAGCTAAGCAAAGGCAAGGTACACTCAAACACGTGGTGAGAGGTAGAGTATCTCGAATGAAGGCTGGCGCGTGAGTGAGGAGTGTCCTGCCCAGCTCCCTACTCCTGAAGTCCTGCCTCCCCCTCCCCTCGGCCCTCAGCCTGTCTCTCGGATCTGTGCAAATAAATTGGTTCCGCAACCAAACTATAATACTTAGCACAATGAGAGAAGTTGCAAAATAAACTGGAATGTTCAGGCAAATTATATAAAAACACTCAATCTAAATCCGTTAAGTAGTTCTCTCATGAAACGCAGACAGACATAAAGACAAACAGACATTGGATTTTATGTATAAAGGGATAAAGAGATTAAAATTTTTAAACCTTATATTCCCCAGTCACAGGAATTAGTCTAGTAGCTCCTCTTGACTTTTTCTAGCACTGTAATTCTATTCATTTCAGTTTATTTAACGCAATGCTCTTCTTAAAAGGCATGTCCATGCCACTTACTTAGAAATATTAAACCTTTCAGCTTTTACCCAATATAAGCACTCATCTGCTATGTCCTTGCAGTGCAGGGACTAAAACTACACAGTACAGTTTAAGCATGTAATGTCCTAACTTGAGCACCAAACAGCATGGGCTGTACATAACCCCACATTTCTTGATGATATCTGTACACCGTCTAGTTGAGAAACAACAAGATGTGATGTTCTCATCAATTTTGGATTGACCACCAAGTTGCTTTTCTGAATTGTGATAGATAGATAGACAGACAGACACACAGATAGATAGATAGATAGATAGATAGATAGATAGATAGATAGATAGATAGATAGATAGATAGATAGATAGATAGATAGATAGATGTTGCTGAAGCTGCTCCTCTGTCTGGAGATGATACTGTTTAGTGGATGCAGTGAATTCTCCATGATTGACAGGAGCCTGCTCAACGCCCGTTGCTCTGCCACGGATGTCAAACTGTCCAGCTCCGTGCCTACAATATTGCCTGCCTTCCTCACCAGTTTGTTCAGGCATGAGGCGTCCCTCTTCTTTATACTGTCTCCCCAGCACACCACCGCGTAGAAGAAGGACGCTCACCACAACCACCTGATAGAACATCTGCAGCATTTTATTGCAGATGTTGAAGGACACCAGCCTTCTAAGGAAGTATAGTCGGCTCTGTCCTCTCTTGCACAGATCATCAGTATTGGTAGTCCAGTCCAATTTATCATCCAGCTGCACTCCCAGGTATTTATAGGTCTGTATTCTCTGCACACAGTCACCTCTGATAATCACAGGATCCGGGAGGGGCCTGGGCCTCCTAAAATCCACCACCAGCTCCTTGGTTTTGCTGGTGTTCAGGTGTAGGTGGTTTTGAGTCGCACTATTTAACAAAGTCCTTGATTAGGTCCCCTATACTTCTCCTCCTCCCCACTCCTGATGCAGTCCATGATAGCAGTGTCGTCAGCGAACTTTTGCACGTGGCAGGACTCCAAGTTGTATTGGAGGTCCGATGTATATAGGCTGAACAGGACTGGAGAAAACATAGTCCCCTGCGGCGCTCCTGTGCCGCTGACCACAATGTCAGACCTGCAGTTCCCAAGACACATATACTGAGGTCTGTCTTTAAGATAGTCCATGATCCATGCCATCCATCCATGTGATGAACACTTGGTACATCTTAGAAGCTTGACTGGCCAGCGTGACTGTGGCTTCCCATGCCAGGACAGCATTACATCATAATTGCATTTAGACCTTCTCTATAAATTGTCAATAAAATAAGTATTCTGTTGTGGATGTAGAGTTTTAAGAAATTCTCAGGGATTTTTATTTCAAAAAAGGAATATCCAAATGGTTTGTTTTGCTGTTCCTAACCATAACTCTACCCCTAATTTTTGTAAACAGAGAAATTACAGTTGGTTTTCAGCAAATTAAGAGAGTGGTCAGAAGTCTGATAGGGTTCATTAGCAAGATGCCGTCCGTGAATAAGCACATTGTTATGGTAAAGGATTGTGTTAATGAGGAACTTAGAAAGTCAAAATGAATTAACCCCTATAAGAGTTTCTCTTTCATAAAATAAAGTTTTGCGAGACTGTTCAATTTTCTCGGAAATTTCAGACATAAGCTAATGCTTGCCAGCATGTTTTATAGGAACTGTACGCCAACATCACATTGGTTAGTTACAGGATTGTTACCTTCAACAATATGGCAGCAGTCATGTATTAAGAACACAAATAAAAATAATTTAAAACTTGAAAAAAAAATCAGGACAATGTCCAACATGTGCATGACAATTATAGACTTTAACATGGTTTTGACATTTATGGTCTTTATGTTCCTCCTCAGTCATTTGTTTTGGACAGTGTTTGGATCCCCATGAATCATGTTTAGACACAATGGATGATTGCAAATTATTACAGTCTTGTATCTTGTGTGTGGATGGGGGCTTTGTTAAAGTATTAGTCTTGTACTAGAGGTATTGTTCGCTACTGTGATCATGACAATTTATATTGTTGTGGTTCCCTGTCAGCTAATTGCCAGGAACATGGCTAAGTCCTTCCTTTTTACCATCTTCTAATGCATACTCCTTTTGGCCCCCATTTACATCTTGGCCCTGCCCACTTGTTATGATTCTTTTCAGCCCATCACAGAAATGTTTGCAGCCCATAATTGGTCATTCTCCTCAAACTTTCAAAATCAAAACCGTTTGTATTATATATAAGAGAGAGAATGGGAACACATAATTGCTAATCAGCATAAATGTAAGGCACAAGATATATCCCGAAAATCAGTATATAACATACATTTAAGTTCATAGTTTTGAAATTTAGGGAATGCCTAACATATGTAATAGTTTGGCACTGGGTGGTGAAATGAATGTGGAAATCAATGGGAATTAAGTACATCAGAGACTTAGGGGAAATCGGATGGCGAGACTGACAGGTGGATAGGGTTGGTGAGTGTAGTGGTTAAGAAGAAGCTGAGCCAGTAGGTAAATCAGTCGATCTATGTCCCTACCCTCACCTATGGTCATGAGTTTTGGGTAATGATGGAAAGAACAGCATTGCGGGTTCCAGTTACCTGAAATGATCTTTCTCCACAGGTTGGCTGGGCTCTCCCCTAGAGATAAGGTGAGAAGCACAGACATCTGAGAAAGGCTTGGAGTTGAGCCACTGATCCTCCACATCATGAGGAGCCAGCTGAGGTGGTTCAAGCATCTGATATAGATGCCTCCTGGACGCTTCCCTGCGGAGGTTTTATGGGCATGACCAGCTGGGAAGAGACCCTGGGGAAAACCCAGGGCTCACTGGGAGGATTATATCTCCTAGATGACCTGGGAAAGCCTTGGTATCCAATAGTATGAGCTGGTAAATGTGGGTGGGGAAAGGGTCATGTGGGCCTCACTGCTAAGACTGTCGGCACTGCAACACAGTCTCGGAGAAGAGGTGGAAAATTAATGAATGAATATTAAGTGGCTCTGAAGAGGAATCAATGCATTCCATGCTATAAATTACTGATAGAAAACTCATATATCTATTTCATAAATAAATGGATAGTTGAATAAATAATAGTTCACATACATCAACAGACGTATACTTTAGCACTGTAAAAATTCATTGAAAATGTCTCAGAAAAGGTACTGCAAAATAAAGCCTAACATCTGTGTGAGGTGTATGTTGATGAAAATAAGGACACATTTCACAGTCACCATTACTTTGTCATTTTTAAAACCTGCTGGTGTCAAATGCTTACTTCGCCAACAGCCTGGACAATGCCAGTATGCAGTAGAAGGCACATTTTTCACAATCTCTTTTATTTAAGTGGTGATAGAGCTCCTACTGCGTGTTGTGAAAAGATCCATCCATTTCTCTGAAAAACAGCCGAGAGGTTAGACTTCGTTCTTGAGGTTTCACTACAATGCGTTGCCTTAAGAGAGAAATGAATGCCAGCAGAGCAGGAGAAAAGATAAAGACATGAATACTGATTCACCCACTGTGGCTGACAAAGGCAGTCTTGGGACTTTAAATTAGAAATCAATAAATAATAGTCTTCAAAATCTCAGCTGGCTACAGATTAATGCAAAGAAAAAGTAAAAAAGAAATTCCCATTAGTCATATGGTCTTGGCTTTACTCCATTCTGTTTTGTTTGGAGGTCTCTTGCAAATAGTAAAGACTTCAGCTGATATTAAAAATTCATTTTAAATGATTTTTTAAGTATAGCAGCAGCCAGGGCTTGTGGTATAAATCATTTAATGGAACTTAGTCTTCTCTCCACCCTCTTGAGTTGTCAGTAAAATGTGACTTTATTGAGGTTAGTCATCAGTAAATATTAATGTCTATATATCCATAATATAAGCAGTACCAAAATGTGGTGTTATAATTATTTAAATATTTTTATTAAAATGATTCCTTTTGCAAAAAATGACAGCAGGATTCCTCAGATTCCATTAATATATATAGTGGGATAAGGACACAAACAACGATAAAGTTTTGGAGTTTTTAGCCCCGTATACTGTAAAGTAAATTGTCAGTTTCGTTTTCATAAACTCAAAAAGAAATTGAAGGGAGGGAGGACGGACATTTTATGCGGGCGGACAGGAAATTAACGTGAGGGATGCTGGGAAGAGTCGTGGTGGATTCTGGGAGCATGACATTATCATGGGTCAGCAGAGGGAAGGAATGAACCCGTAAGTGTGCGTTTTCTAGAGCCGTACGGGCGCTCTTTACAGTTGCGCCATCTCTGCCTTTCTAAGGAAGTAAAGAAAGAAAGATTAGTACACTGCCGTTGTGCCCCCGCAGGGCATTTTACGCAGCAAACCGGGTCGATCAGCTGTTCCCCAAGCGCTCGTGCATGACAGGACCCCCCCATTAGCCCAGACCCATCCCCGAACCGAGAGGTCGTGTACCCGGGAGACAGCATCAGCGTTGGCTTGCAGGGAGCCCCAGCAATAAACGACAGCAAACTTAAATGGCTGCAGGTCCAAAAACCACCTGGTGACTCGAGGATTTGAATCACGATGAAGGGCCATCCACTAGAGGCCGGCATGGTCCATCACTAAGGTGAACTCTCAGCCCAACAGTTAGTACCGCAGGTGGGTTACTGCCCATTTGATGGCCAAGGCTTCCCGCTCCACCGCTGCATACCTTGTCTCCCGGTCCAGAAGTTTCCGGCTCAGGTATTTCACGGGATGCTTGACACCATCGATGCTTTGGCTCAGCACGGCACCAAAACCTGTGTCCGAAGCATCGGTCTGGAGAATTAAAGGTAACGAGAAGTTAGGAGTACGTAATATAGGTGCCAAGGTAAGGGCCCGTTTTAAGTCACTGAATGCTCGTTCCGTTTCCTCGGTCCACACCACATGTAAAGAGGCCCTTTTCTTTGAGAAGTTCGTCAAGGGTGCTGCTCTCTCAGAGAAGCGGAGCACAAACCGGCGGTAGTACCCGGCTAGTCCTAAGAAGGCTTGCATTTCTAAAAAGGCTTGCCATTCCAGTATGTCTTTCAATTTGGTACACTGTGGTTTTACTAGTCCTCCTCCTACTAGGTAGCCCAAATATCGGGTTTCGCTCATCCCAAAGTAACACTTGCGTGGGTTGATACGAAGCCCGGCCTTCGCTAGCGTCAGGAGAACAGTGTAAACCTGCACTACATGTTCCTCCCAGGTGCCGGAATAGATGACTACGTCATCCAGGTAGGCAGCACAATAGGACTGGTGGGGCCGTAGCACTCGATTCACCAGACGTTGAAAGGTCGCTGGTGCCCCGTGCAGTCCAAATGGGAGTACCTTATAATGCCAGTGACCGCTAGGGGTGCTAAAAGCAGTCTTCTCTTTTGCGGATACTGTTAAGGGAATTTGCCAATACCCCTTCGTCCTGTCAAGAGTATTCAGATAACGGGCCGTCCCCAGCCTCTCCAGGAGCTCATCCACCCGGGGCATGGGATGTGCGTTGAACTTCAAGACCTGATTAAGGCGTCTGAAGTCGTTGCAAAATCTCCACGACCCGTCCGGTTTGGATACAAGGACAATAGGACTGGACCAGGGGCTATGGCTCTCCTCAATGATGTCCATGTCTAACATACGTTGAACCTCTAGCTCCACTTCAGCACGTTTCGCCTCAGGGAGGCGGTAGGGTCGTTCCCTGATAACCACACCCGGGTCTGTCACAATGTCGTGCTGAATCAACGAGGCACCAGCCAGGTGCCTCGCTAACCACCTCTGGGATGGACAGGATTGCTCTTTCGAGCTCCTGTCTTTGGTGGGACAACAAATTGGTGCCGAAGTTAAGGGATGTTTTTTCTGAGAAAAGGGAGAGAGCAGGGCCGGGAGGAGGATCGTTTTCCCTGTCTCTCCACGGCTTCAGCAGGTTGATGTGATATATTCTCTCACTCGGTCGACGATTTGGCTGACTCACCAAATAATCAACGAGTCCTTTTCTCTCTTTCACTTCGTACGGGCCCTGCCAATGAGCCAACAGTTTAGAATGCGAGGTGGGCACGAGTACCATTACACAATCCTCTGGCTGAAATTTACGTAAGGAGGCATTCCGGTTATAATTCCGGACCTGCGCTGCTTGAGCCCTAGACATGTGGTCTTTAAGTAAGGGTCTGATTTTTTCCAATCTATCGTGTAACTGCGCAATATACTCCAGTAGGTTGGTGGAGGGAAGTGCCTCCCCTTCCCAGCCTTCTTTTAATACATCTAATAGGCCCCGGGGTTGTCGTCCGTATAATAACTTAAATGGGGAAAACCCTGTGGGGGCCTGCGGCACTTCCCTATAAGCGAAAATCACCAGTGGTAAAAGTTGGTCCCAGTTCCTACCGTCCGCTCTAACTACCTTGCGGAGCATCTGCTTCAGTGTTTGGTTGAAGCGTTCTACCAGTCCATCCGTCTGGAGATGATAGACAGATGCCTTAAGATGCTTAATCCAGAGTAGCTTGGCAACCTCCCTGAACATATCCGAGGTAAAAGGTGTACCCTGATCCGTTAGGATTTCTTTGGGTATGCCCACCCGGGAAAACAGCCCTACTAATTCCCGTGCAATGTTTTTTGTGTTAGCAGCTCGCAGGGGAACTGCTTCGGGGTATTGAGTTGCATAGTCAACCATTACTAGAATATACTTGTGACCATGCACCGAAGGTTCCAGGGGCCCGACCAGATTGACACTGATCCTCATAAAGGGAATATCTATCAGGGGAATTGGGATCAGAGGAGCACAGTCCCTTCGGGGTATCTGCCGTAGTTGACAAACTGGGCAGAACTGACAAAAACGCCAGACCTCCTCATTGACCCCGGGCCAATAAAACCAGAGCTTGACCCTCTCCAGTGTTTTTTCGGCCCCGAGATGGGCGCCTAGGTGGTGGGTGTGAGCTAGTTTGCAAACCTCCCGCTGGTAAGTCCGCGGCACTAGCAGCAACTTCCGCACCTCGCCTTCGTGCTCAGCAACTTGATAAAGTAAATCATTTTCCATTACAAAGTAGGGTCGTGTGGTGTGGAATCCATAGACAATATGTCGTCAGCGGACACGACAGCATTCCTGGCAAACTTCAAGGAATCATCGTTCCATTGTTCACATTTAAATGACGCCGGCGTAGACCGATACTGTGTGTCCAAGCCGGCGAGTGCATCAGCTATTGATTCCTTGGGAGCTCCTGACCGCCCCGGAACCCACCCGGATACAGTTCCGGGCCGTGGTCCGGTGATGAAGAGGGCTCTCCCGTACCCTCTACATCATCAGAGATTGCCGAAGTGCACAGCGAGGGAACAGCCGGGAGGGCCCCCTGACCCTCCATAACCAGACCTAGTCTAGGAATAGGAGTGGTGACAGTCCTACCGCTTTTAGTTTCCGACCAGTCTCGTCCCAAGATCACTGGAAAGGGGGGCTCCGGCATCACAGCGACCACCAGCTGTTTAAGAGTCCCTTCCCAGGAGATGTAACACATTGCGGACCTATAAGTCCTGGTCTTCCCGTGCACACACTTAACGCCCAAATATTGAGCGAGCCATTGTCGTGGTAGGACATAATGGCGAGCAACAATGGTAATGTTACTCCTGGAATCAAACATCGCCACCACTGAGTGCCCATTCAAGAACACCACTCCCGTATTTGTGACCGCAAGGGGATTAGACAGTGCACAGTACCTTTCCTCTCGGGTCCAGCTGCAGTCCATGGGTTCTTGGTTGAGAGGGCAAGCTGGCAGCATGTGTCCCAGCTCCCTGCACTTGAAACAGCACAGTAGCGCGAGTTTCCATTCTTTTGGCTTGGATTGCTGCATAGTCAACAGGTACTGAAGGATAAACGTTGCCATCGTGTAGCAAAACAGCTTTCAGGCTTAACATTGACGAATCAATGAAGAGACGCCACTCTTCCGGGTTGTGATCACAACCCAAGGCCGAGAACAATCCTTCAATGTCACAACAGAAACAGAGACTGTCGACTTGTGCAAAAAATTTGGTTATATCATGATGTTGGCCATGAAACACAGAAATGTTCATACCTGGTGACAGCAAACACCATTCCTGCAGTCTCAAACCCAGCAGCTCGGCTTTTGCTTTTGACAGACCCAAATCTCTGACAAAATCGTTCAATTTGGACTGTGTTATCAGATGTAGATCACCTGATAAGCATGGTTCAAAATCCGGGTCAATGTCACTGTCAGTACCCTGCATTGCAGTTTCTTCATCTGGTTCGTCTAAGGTCCAGTCCTCTGGTGGTTTCGGAATTGGAGGACTGTCGTCATGTAGCACGGATCTCATCCTGAAGGTAGATTAGGATATTCAATTGACTTCTTGTTTTTGGCAGAGAAACCAGACACATTAGTCTAATAGAAGTAACAGTTCGTCACATGGTCTTTCTGTTCTCGCCATATCATCAGAACAGTAAACAGCATCGTCTTTCGAGTGCCTCTGAGCCAGACTCTCAGATTGACAGCACATGTGAGGCGCCCATTCCTTGTCTTGATCACCAATTTTGCAGCTTAAATACAGACAATAAGCTTTCTTCACAAGAGCTGTCATCCAACGTCTCTGAGGCGCAAGTGTATATTCACCACAGATATAGCAGAATGTATCGTGGCTGTTACGACATTGACAAGGTACATCGCCCGACACCAAAACGTCTATAGCGTCAAGCTTACTTACTGTTATATTGCTACAGATACTATACTTTACTATACTGATACTATACATACACACTGACTATCTATATTAACCAAATGAGCAGGATCGGTGTATGCAAGCCACCTTTATAGCAGGCTGAGACAGTGTCAAGCTCGTTCAGCCCTGCCCAGGCATACCCAGGATGTCAACTTCCACAGAACAGCTTCTAACCTGGCCTGATTCCATGCCTGGACATGCCCAGGCTGCACAAACCGTTGTTGATAAGTCACTTACTGGAGCGAAAATGTTTGGATACAAATATAAGAAAAAATCATGACAAAGCTGAAGATTTCTCTGAAAAGGGTAAACTTTTTATATGATATTCATGATCAGCGCCCGGAAATCTATAAGAGACACCCAACAGTGTTCAAGAAGCAAAAACTTTGTTGTGCAGTGTTATTATTCCAAGAGTGTTTAACACCATCTGAAACAATATAGCACTTGAATGAAAAAAGGCTTAACCTGCATTGATCATTAAAGGGTTAATTGAACAGATCTGAGGCTATATTGTACCTGCCATTTTATATCTGAAGATTCCTCTGGGTTAGGAGCCTTTTCCTTTTAAAGTATACTCCCTTTCAAGCTATACACTTCTTGGCGCAGTCCAAAAACTCAGGTGCAGAACTATATATTCTGATGTTATTTTCAAAGCAGCAGCTTTAGGTTTTTTTACCTTTTCGTCAGATTAAAATATATTGTTCTGGATATTTTGGGTTGCTAGGAAATGGCATCATGTGAACACTCTTGTCTTACTAATTTTGTTTGTTGCATACTTTTGTTCAATATTTTGAAAGTCTCTTGACCTCTTTCTTGAACTTTATGCAAATTTCAAATGCACATCTTTTTCACGTAATTGAAAATCATTTCTTGAGACAGCTGTCATAAAACAGTGGTTACATTTTTGGGATTGACAACTTAATCAGTCTTACTACTTATGTTTAATCACAAGACCTTAATTGTGTCTCCCTCACTACTACACAACCACAGCACACAAGGGACAGGTAAAAGTTTTAGTCAGGCATTGTCGTGGAATAATACAACAGAATAAAGTAGGAATTGTCCAAGTGGTCTCTTTATTGTTAAAGCTTTTTATATGTTATACATAAAAAACTAGGGATAAAGATATTAGAATTAAAGGACGAATGTCAAAATTGTAATCTTTTTAGGTTAATGAATAATCAGAATTCTTCAGAATTTATATTGCAGGGTTAGGTTGACTTCAGCTAGAGCAGTGGTCTCACACTCCAGTCCTGGAGGGCCGCAGTGGCTGCAGGTTTTCATTCTAACCCTTTTCTTAATTAGTGACCTGTTTTTGCTGCTAATTAACTTCTTTTTAATTAATTTAATTTGACTTGCTGTTGAAGACTCAGACCCCGTCATTGTTTCTTATTCCTTAATTAGCAATCAAACAATAATGAGATACAAAATGACCAGCAAACTGTGTCCATCATAACATATCAGAAAATAAAGAAAGATGAAGATTTCAGAAATGCTGATCTGCTCAGATCCCCAAAACATTTTAAAAGTGCTCTTAGAAATGAGAAAATCAACAATTTTGGAAATGTCTGCTATTGCACAATGTGAGCAGCAAAGAGCCATGGAATTAAAGAACAGGTTTAATTAACAGCAAGACTCGGTGTCTAATTAAGTCACTGGTTGGAGTGAATCTGGTTGGACTCTGAGGCCCTGACAGAGTTGGCCTTCTGTTAATTGACTCACTTCACATTTTGTTTCTGTTTGGGTGCCATTTAAAGATAGAAATGAAGCAATTCTGAGGAGCGATGAAGAAATTCATGGGACCAAATCTTAAAAAACAAGTCCATTAAAACGAAAGGAGAAGGAGTTAATTAGCAGCAAAAACTAGTCACCAATTAAGAAAAGGGTTAGAATGAAAACTTGCAGCCACTGCGTTCCTCCAGGACTGGAATTTATGACCACTGAGCTAGAGGGTCATGCAATTTATTTTTAAAAATGTATCCAGTGGTTGTTGGGGTGCATTTGTGCTATTCACTTCAAAATTGTTTTTGGTCAAGGGTTGTTGTGGTTTTGGGGATTGCTTTACTTCTTTTTAAAGGCCATTCAGTTAATTTCTTGGGGATATGTGGATGAAGTCAGAGTTCATTAGAACAATTTTGAAGTGAACAGGCCATTCGTTCCTTCAAGATTGCTGATTGTATTCAGCTAGACTCTTCAAAATACTATTAAGTTGAGGTTTGAAGGTCCCTAAATTCCTACTTTTTACCATATTTCTATTGTGATCTGCCCAGCTAGAATAAATCGTTACCCCCAATTTCTACCTTAAGGCTTCAATTGTGCCCAAGAAATCTAAAACGAGCCTTATCCCAAATTAACAAAGCTCCAGACCTACACAAGTCAAACAAAAAGTGGGTTGGGTTTTCAGACTTCAAGAAAACTGAGAAAAGGAAAATGGGAACAATAATAGCAATGGCCCAAGAGCAAAACAGAGCATCTCAGTTACAGTAATGATTTATTAAAACAAAATATATTCAAAAATGCGACACAAAAGCAAGAAGTAAATTTGAAAAGTGTATGCTTAAAAAGGTAAACTGAAACAAGCCAAAAGAGTCCATAGTTCCAAAATTACAGTCTTATTGCATTAAGTCTAACAAAAAGTCCAGAACTAAACAATCAAAAAACAAAAGCACTTACAAAATCTGAAATCCAAAAAGACACCAAAAAAGAATTTGTAACTTATGCTACAGCATCCATGTAACAATCTTCTGGGCACCTAAATAGCATTGGGGGTGGCACAAGGGACATAACAAAAGGAACAATTAATAACATAAAAAAAACTTTAGAAAAACATTCACTGAGAATATTGTAATTACCATACGGGACAAATGGACATCCTGGCAAAGAGTGGAGAAGAATCCTTTCTCAAACATCAGGCCCTATGTAGATGGATGGGCGTCCCAACCACAAGATAAGAAGTTTCTTTGCCCGAAGGGAACCCCCAGGTGGATGGACTGGCGTTCCGACTGGTTATGCCTACGGTACCTTTCCTAGCTGGGATAGAAGGGAAGGACAGGAAAGGACTGTGTCTGGGGGCCATTTTATCCCCCAGGACGCTAGATAGCAGCAGCCCTAGATATCGGTGCCCATTTGGACACCAGCAGAGAATGTTGGAAATTGTAGTCTTGCTGGGGTCTGGGGCTGCCACAAGAGGGTGCTTCAGGGACATACACTCCCTACTATTTGGGACTTCCATATGACTCGATATTGCTTCCAACGGGTGAAGCCCTGGCACAGGACGTACTCCCGGGTCCTCAATAAAAGGGGCCGCACTGCAAAGAAAACACATTTAAGCCAGATATAGACCATGGTTGTGCATAAACGATTCTATGTGTTTATGGTTTAAGGTTTATGTTATTTGTGTTAATAGTTATTGCAATTTAAACATGTTAGTCTTTGGAATCTTTCTGTTAACAAGATATCTTTGTGTTTCAGGCTATACAGAATTCATTATTAATGATTTTGCTGAAGATTTATAAGGCAACTTACAAGACAAGAATGTTATGTTTCTTCACGTGTATTCATTATTTTTAGCTCAGGCAAGTTTAGTGACTTACCCAGAGTGACAGTGAGGTGAACAAGTGACCGTCGAGTTTAAAGTCTCAGCCCTGCAATGAAATGGCATTCTGTCTTGTGCTTGATGATGCCAGCGTAGTATCTTAAATTAGATTAAGAGTTTTTTTGGGGTTTTTTTTTATAACCTGCCTGAGCTTGACAAGGTGTTGCATTCAAGATTCTAATGATCTCAGAGTAGTTATGTGAGCTGGGCAATGCTACCAGAATTTTGAAGACTAGCCTGGCTTAGTAAAAGACAGCATGTTGAACATGGGTGTGTGGATTAGTCGCATCAACTGACAGAGAGGGTAACCATGTTAGATTTATTTTCCCCACCCTCCTCCTGTCCACTTCACTTTGTCTGCATGACTTTTGAATGAAATGTAAAATGTCTGGGCCTCAACCTGGTGAGAGTATCATGGTTGCCCAAAGCTCCTTGTAATATAATTGAACCTTTAGCTGCTAAATTTGTTTTGTAAATCAATCACCTGTTCAAACTGCCCTCTGCATGTGTTCAAGTTAATGTTTTACAAGTGACCAGAATGCATTATAATTCTGTCCTTAGTTTGTTTTTATTTCTTTTCAGCAGCCATGTTACTGAGAATTACTGAAAAAAAATTATGTAAACATGTTGATGGAGCAAGAATAAAGCTAAAAAATTCTCCCAGGAACAATATGTAATCGGATACTCTGCTGCCATTTTGCATTGAGATGGCTTCTAAGGGAAAAATGTTACTCATGAAAAGGCTTTTGCTTAATGTCCGCAACATTATAAATAAAAGTGAATAATTGTATTTTTTATCCCTCTCTCCTCTCCTCCTTGCTTCAGACTACCACTTTAATTGGACTTCTGAAGACAGCTAGACTGTTACGATTGGTGAGAGTAGCCCGGAAACTGGACCGCTACTCGGAGTATGGCGCTGCTGTTTTGATGCTGCTGATGTGTATTTTTGCCTTGATTGCTCACTGGCTTGCATGTATTTGGTACGCCATTGGGAACGTGGAAAGACCTTACCTTACCCATAAAATTGGATGGCTGGACTCTTTGGGACAGCAGATTGGCAAGCGCTACAACAGCAGTGATGCCAGCTCAGGACCCTCCATTAAGGATAAATATGTAACAGCACTTTATTTCACCTTCAGCAGCCTGACGAGTGTTGGATTCGGCAATGTTTCTCCAAATACCAACTCAGAAAAAATCTTCTCCATTTGCGTCATGCTAATTGGCTGTAAGTAAAACCTAGGCAGCATGTGAATTTTTGTACAAAAGGGTTTCTTATGATAAGAGGACACTTCTTGGGAGTTTGACTTATTCCTGCACTTTATATTCTTTGTTTAATGTATGAGATAAGAATAGTTGAGGTATTATCTACTAATGTTAAAAAAAGACATCCTGCAGCTCAAGGGCACTTGTGAAAAGTGAAGTGTGGTTGCCTATTAAGTACACTGTATTTAACAGTTGGGTGATGTTTAGAGGATGTAGCACTTCACTATTAATGAGAAGTAAAATAGATTCATCATAAAGTATCCTGAATGGTCCTATGTCCAAGTCACTGCAAACGCCATACATTCTCACCAGGTATATATTACTGCAGTTGTAAACTAAAGATAAAAATAGGAATACTATTTATGATATGATGCATGCATTTTCTCCCTGAAGTGTTACTGTTCTTGAACATAGGATACATACTGAGTGATGTTACTAAGCCTTACCCACAATGGGATGCTTATACTAGACATGAAACTTACAATTTTGTATGATTTGTATCAGAGTTTGCCTCCTGGACAACAAAAATACTTTTATATAATCATATTTTAATAGTGAACTTCATTTAAGGCAATTTAAAAGTACATAATTGGAGTGACACTGTTCATGTGTGTTTTTGCTAGTGGTGCACTGGCATGCTGAGTGACTTAAATAGGATCAAGAGAAATGGACAAAGCATAAATTCTGAGATATTCAGGCATACCAGTGGGAAGAAAGCAAAGGAGGGAGTTTGGCTTTTTTTTCTCCAAAAACTGAACATCAAGGAACCGGATGGAAAGCAATAAGCCCAAAAAATATCAATGGTAGATTTGGGTTTAGTAAATTATTTAACTGTTGTGCACGTTTATTCGAACATACTAAAAACAAAGACTGTTTGGACGGATGTTAAGAGAATAGCAATTTCCTTGCAAACAGAAGAAAGAAATATAATCATGGAAAATGCTAGATTTAGGGAAAACTAAAGGTCAGCAAATGGTGTTATTGTTAAATATGATGGAGAAAAGATCCAGAATACGGAAGAACAATACCTAACAGTTTTGAGTAGATAATGGGCTGCTAATTAGCAATACCTTCTGTAATCATAAAAGATTCATAAAACAGTATTTGAAGTTGAGGGGTGAAATGAAAACAATATAATGTATTATCTATACAGGAAGGCTACAATATGCAGTGTGTGGATACGAATGTAATAAGAGGAACTGAGTTATGAATATATCATTCATTTCTAATCATAGAACCAAGAGAAATTAAGAAAATAATAGAAAATGATCATAGAATAATCATAGCAAACTTGAGAGGCACACACAAGAGAAGTGACTATAAGGAGTAACTATCAGATAACTTGGATGAACTGCAGAAGAATGAGGAAAAGGAAAAAATGAATATAAAAGGGATGTGGTTAAGTATGACAGAGTGTTTTCCAAATAGTAACTGAAAAGGTCTCTGAAATAAGAGGATAAATACCACATTTAAAAGCACCAGATGGTAGAATGAGATGGTGAGCGAGGCCGTTAAGAAGAAAAAAGATATATGAAAAAAAATATGTTGAGACTCATAGAACTGAATATGTAAAAGCTAGAACAGAGGGTGAAAGAAGCAAAGCAGAGCAGAGAATTCTGCAGAGGTATATAGGAAAAAGGGAAGAAAAGCAGGAGGAAGAAAGAAGGCAAAAAAGATAGAGGTAGATATAAATAAAGAAGCAGTAGAAAAATTTCATTAACAGCATGAAGATTTTGAAAGGCAGCTGGATATGGAGAGGTTATAAAGGATATGGCGTATCTACCTGCAGGCACTGCTTTTTGCAGATGGTATAGTCTTGATAGCAGATGGTCAGGAAAAGCTGCACTGATGTTTTTCTCCATATACTTTCCACAGATATGTAGGTTAGCGTTATCTGTCAGTACTGAAATGAGTTTCATGTCAGTTTGTCCTGAAATAGATTTCCATCAAGAGCTAGTTTCTGCTTTGCATGTATTGCTCCTAGGGACCGGCTCTGGACCTACTGAAACCCTAAATAAGAGCAAGCTGCTTCCATTTAGAAAACCAGTGTGATCATCTTCAAAATTATTTTCATCTACACCTTTAAGTCTATTCCCAGCA
Organism: Erpetoichthys calabaricus; assembly: GCF_900747795.2. Classification (NCBI taxonomy): domain Eukaryota; kingdom Metazoa; phylum Chordata; class Cladistia; order Polypteriformes; family Polypteridae; genus Erpetoichthys; species Erpetoichthys calabaricus. The sequence continues at coordinate 29,177,071 of NC_041401.2, forward strand.
CCTCCACCAGTAAGCTACTTCATCCAGCATCCGAAGATCAAATTCACTGAGCCACTGCAAGAAATACATCTAATAGACATCCCCTGCTTAGACTGAGAATGCTTATTGTAATTATAAGGATTGTTGTCACTAAATCCTGGCAAAAGGACTTGCAAAATGCTGAATTACACACTTTCTAAACTTTTTGACAAGCGCTGTATTGGAACGGTTACATCTAGAAATATGAAAGCTCCACAAAATTGTTTACACATCTTCCTGTCACGATCAAAGAGAGGTTTTATTAAGCATAGCTAACAAGTCAGTTTCTAAATGGAAAATAGAGTTGGACATACAGAACATGAACATTCATCAGAACATTCCATCAGAACATGAATTTATCTGCAAAGGATTCATCCATGTATCCATTTTCAAACTAATTTAATTTACTTTAGTGTTGTAGGGGAGCCAGAGGCTCATCCTGAAATCATCAGGGCAAGGCAGAAACCAGCCCTTGATGGCGTTCCATTTGCTATAGTATTCACAGTAAACAAAAAAGATTAAACAATATGTTGAAACCTGATACAAACTGATATTATTCTAATGTATCCCTTTTGTTGTCTAGCATGGCAAATACGAACTGTCCCTCTGTGCTACACAAAACTAAAAAATTCCCAGCGGTCCATGTAAGGTTAACATAAAGGTACATCATGGGCCTTTATTTCAGTGTGTTTTCTCTGTTTTCACTTTTTAAACTACTCTTTCATTCCATGAACTGTCTACATACTTTTGGTTCACGTTACAGTACATGCTCAATGTTTCCATCTGTTTTTTAGGACAGCAATTCCTTTCACTACATATTTAATACCCATACATCAAATAAAATCGGTGAGTACACACTAAAAATAAAGATGCTAGAGTGGTTCTTCAGAGCAATGCCATAGAACCAGCCACGCTTTTCCCAGAGATAACCTTTATTTAGTTAGATCCATAACAGGCTCCATATGATAAATAACCATGAATAGATGGTAACAGATTTGTGAAATACCAGTGCTTATGATTTTATAAAGACTATTGCTGCATACAATAACACAGGCTATGTTCAGGTTTTCTTAATCTGTTAGAGACCAGCTAGGTAGCCTACCAAACATTAACACTAGAATCCCTGAAGCCTACGAAAAAGTTATAATCCCGGGCCACCTTAAATTTCTTTGCACCTCTCCATCAACGTCTTTTGTTTTGCAAATCTGTTGGATCAGCACAAGCAGTAAGCAGCCTGCTAGCTCCAACCCCCCACCGACACAACTGAAGTTCTCCCAGCTTAAGTCTCTTTATCTGGGTGTGAGGTGCCTGGAGTTGTATAGGGTAAATAATATATTGTTTATTTGGAATACATACATTTCATGTGTGTTCCTTGTCTACAATAATCTGGATGAATGCAGGATGACAGGAAATCCAAGGCAAGAAAGATGAACACGTACCAAAAGCAGAAACTTTTTCCATGTTATAGTAATAATAAGACCCCCGTGACCCTGTGTTCGGATTCAGCGGGTTGGAAAATGGATGGATGGATAGTAATAATAACGTGAAGTGTATAATGTGTAAAGACTTTAGTCCAAATATTAAATAAACAATGTGTGCTTTTATTCAAGATATAACCAAAGAAAGTTGATATGTTTTCTTGGATGGTGCAGGGGTACGAAATGCTGTCTTATAATCAAAAGGTTGTAGGTTCAAGTCCAAGTAATATAATATAATAAAAGCATACAATTGATTTGAGTCTGTAATATCCTGTGTAAATTTTGGCTACTTGTAAAAGTTAGTGCTTTTTTTATTATTCAGTTTTATCCTGTCAGTGACGTTCATGCGGTACATGAACTTTCCTCTCCCTCTTTGAGTTGATGGCGTTTATCTCCATTCTTTTCACAATAGCAGCAATGACCACAGTTGGTGCTGTGGTTGATGCCTTCTCAGAACTATTTGTTATAAAGAAGGAGCTTGTCTGCATTCTCAGTACCAATTACCATAATGCGGACTATGGGCACTGATTGAAAAAAAAAAAATATTTAAATGAAAACTCATTTCAAATGGCATAGTGTTTTGAAATAGTGACATTTTCATGTATGAATGTGTGGTGGTGCTTGAGAGAGAGAGGCAGAGACAGACTTGATCTGATTGAAGTGGTTACTGATATATAAAATAAACACTTTCGCACAGGTATAATGAAACAAGTGTGCTTTTATTCAAGGATAAAACTGAATAACAAAAAATTCAAGTGACAACAAGATACCAAGAAGACATGATTCACCTGCATTTGTGTGTCTGCTTATATCCCTTCAGCAATATCTTTTTACAGTTAGTAAAAATTTTACCGGGTGTTACAGACTCAAATCAAAGGCTTCTTCTTTTTGGGCGCATACACCGTCAGCATGGCACTGCCAGATCTAAACACTAGCAAGGAGAATTGTTTGTGTACTGAAGTTACTTTAGCAGCAGTGGAAGTTCCTGTCCCATTTTACTTCTGGTGCCAAGCAGAGTTATTAGCCAGCGAAGAGCTGTGAAGAAGCTGTCGTTACATTTCTGCCTTTGTCCAGAAATGGCTCCATAAGCTTTTTGACCAGAATCTCGGAAAGTCTTTCTCCCATGGGATGACTGGGATCTTTCCTAAATAAGGAGTGGCATTCCACATGTACTTTGTCTAAAAATCTGCCGCAATCCAAAACTTTATGCCAAATTTGTCAGGTTTGGTTGAGATGTACTGCAAGAAAGGACAACGGGACCTTGGCTGGAAACAGTTGCTCATCAACAATATATGTTGCCCTGGGTTGTTACTGAAAATGCAGTTCTCAACAAAACTTTTGCCAGATATCCAAAATTGCAGCAAATCCGTCAAAGCGCAAATGCTACATGATAGTCTGATAGCGGTCATGGGGCATCGTATCTTTGAATGCTGTACCACAAATAGTTATGGGCAGGCATCACTCACAGCACCAACTGTGGTCATCACTGCTCATCAATTCAGAGAGAGAGAGGGCAAGTTCATTGTACCATGTGAACATCATTGACATAATAAAACTGAATAATAAAAAAACAAGCACTTACTTTTACAAGTAGCCAACATTTACACCGGGTGTTACAGGCTCAAATAAAATGTATGTTTTTATTACATTATAGTAATAATAATAGCAGCTCACTACTCAAAACGAGGAGCACATAGACTCAAACCCACAACCTTTTGGATATAAGGCAGAGCAGTTCTTTCCTCTGTACCATCCAAGAATATATATCAACTATCTGTCGATTAACACTTGAGCTTGGATTCTTACCTTATTGAAAGCAATGTGTAAATTGAATGATTTTTTTTCTTTGGTTATATTCTGGAATAAAAGCGCAACGTTTATTTTATGTTTGGGCTAAAGTCTTCACACATTATACACTTCACGTCATTATTACTATAACATAGAAAAAATTTCTGTTTTAGGTATGTGTTCAGCATTTCTTGCCTTGCATTTCCTGTCATCATACAGTTACCAGATCGTTGTAGACACGGAACATGCATGAAATGTATGTATTCCAAATAACAATATATTATTTATCCTATACAACTCCAGGCACCTCACACCCAGATAAAGAGACTTGAGCTGGGAGAACTTCAGCTGTGTCAATGGAGTGATGGATAGCAGGCTGCTTACTGCTTGTGCTGATCGGACACATTTGCAAATCAAAGATGCTGATGGAGAGGTGCGAAGGAATTTAAGGTTGTCCAGAATTACGACTTTTTTCATAGACTTCAGGGATTCTAGTGTTAAAGGTTTCAGGGTGTTTTTTCTGTTATATTAGGAAGTTTTTGAATGCACAAAGAACCAACTTCATATTCAAAGAACCCCACTCAGAATGAAATGGTGCTTTGTCAAGAAATAGTTTCAATGAGGAACCAAACAACTCAGTAAAGAAAGTGCCATTAAAAAACAATTCATTTAAAGAGTAGGGTGAGAGGGACATCAGAGTATCTGGTGATCCACATGAGTAAAAGCATGTACATCTCACAAGAAGTTGAGGAAACAAACCAAGGTCTCAGCACTAAATCTTTCTCTTCTAATTAACCGTTTCCTAAAGCATCTCTGTTCAGAATCCTTTAAGGCAAAATGTACTACCTCTGAAAAGCAAATGGACTGTTTATCTCTGGCCAGACTTCCCATTTTGGATATTATGGCAACTACTTGATAGTCCTATAACCTCATATGAAGACAACGGTGGGGTAGCAGGAAGGGATGGTTAAAGGAACTTTTGACCACTTTGTATTTAGTTGTGTTTCTTTCACGTACAAGTTTACACCACACATTCTTTTAGGTTTGGTGACTTTAGCACAGTTTTAGCAAGAACAGTCTATTCTGCCCAACAAAGTTTGTCAATTTCTTTTGTAGGTTTTTATTTCCCATTCATTTATCTGTATTTAATTTTTTTTGACTATGCTCCCTGAATTTTTGACAATATTCTCTATAATTCTACCTTTTTTGCCCACATCTTCACAATCTGTAACTCTTTGACATGCTAATACAAAACCAACCTTTAAATATTATCATCTCCTTCAGTCCCGACATATTCAGTCGACTTCTTCATTATCACTAAAGGCTGCTCATCCAATGGGGAGTAAACCAGGAACACAAAAGAGAGCAAGATTTAAAATGCAGGGTCACAATTGCTGTGCTTGTTCAAATAGATCAAGGCGAGGCCAGTACTGTCCAGGTGCCATGCCAGGGCGGCCAATACTTGATGTAAATAGCCCTGAATAAGCATGTTTATTTTTTGACTTGCCCTTATACATGTCTGCCTGTTTCATCAATATGTGTAATTAGGTTTATAATCTCATTGTTGATTGAGTATTACCTTTACCTGGACAGACAGTGTCATGTAGGAGTTGATTTTTTTCTGTAGATTAATTTATCTTGCACACTTTATGTTTAGGTGGCACCAAACAGGAAATTTTTGCGGGGAATCTTTACCATCAGAAATTTTCTAGAGGACTTGAATTTGCTCTTGTTGAATGTGAATCAGTGCTTCAAGAACAGTGCTTTCTGTGTCTTTTCCCAGCATTAATGTACGCCAGTATTTTTGGGAATGTCTCAGCAATTATCCAGAGGCTCTATTCGGGCACAGCACGGTACCACATGCAGATGCTGCGAGTAAAAGAGTTTATTCGATTCCATCAGATCCCCAATCCGCTTCGCCAGAGGCTCGAAGAGTATTTCCAGCATGCTTGGACTTACACCAATGGCATAGACATGAACATGGTATGTAGAGCAACGTTTGGATAGGATAGTAGAGTATTTAATGCTTACCATTCATTCAGTAATAAAGTGCCAGATGTTATGATAACAATACACCTTAGCTCATGCTTTGGGCTGCTGAATACTTTTTAAACAACTTTCATGTTTTGTTAAAATCAGAGTAAAGTGCTCATAGGGAATGTTTGTGTTACAACAAGTAAAAATCAGCCATTTTCTGACATGTAATATACCTCTTCAAATAGGATAAGTGAGTGTGAAAATGTCTGTAATAACTGTATTCATGGAAAACTTATCTCTGTTTTTCATTTCTGCCTCACTGCTGCTATTATGGAATGACTTCACCCTTCTGGTAAGAACAGGAGGTATTTATTCAAAAATCTTCACTACCGCCTCTGAATGCCACCATACCACCTGTGGGATTTCTTGGCCCATCAAGGCCACATAATGCGCTGTTGTGAAGGTTTCTTGGAGTGTGCCTAAAAGTGGTTAAAGTTTTGTTGTAAAGGGTGTGCAATCTGTGTTTGAAAAATGCTTGGAAAGAAACTCGCTCCTGATTTGTAAAAGCATACTAGAAAGACTTCAGAGCTCCAGTTTACCCTCTGAAAGTTTTCAGTTTTTTTTTTTTTTGATAATTGTTTTAATTCTGCAGGTTCCAATAATATACCATCCAGTAATCCATGAACCCACCTTTCATCTTTACAGGATCACAGGGAAGTACCACCAGTTTCAGCAGTACTGAGCACAAGGTAGAAACTGACTGTGGATGGCACAATAATCTATTGACAGAACAACTCATACTCCCACCAAACTAGTTTACAAGCATTTATCAACGAAACTCACAAATTTATGGAAAGGGAAAGTAAACTGAAGCGTCAGGAGAAAGTATAAAGGGTGACTAAGAAGACAATCAAGACTGAGTCTATGGTGTTGTGTAAGGCAGCAATGCTTATCACTGCACCATACGGTACATGATCCAAGAATGTCAATGACATTCGCTATGATATTTTCAGTAAGACCCAGCCAGAGTGGTCAGACGCTGATTGGACAGTGCCAGATTGTAGAGGCCAAATTACCATTAAGGCAGGAACCTTTACAGTACATACTCAGTTCCTAGCCAATACACTGGACCATTAAACTGCAAAATTCTGAACTGTGCCCACTTGATGCCTGAGGAAGCTGCATGGCCATTGCATAATTTACTAAAATAATTAGCACTCCTAGATCATGGCCTATGCCTCCACAAAATGTTTGCATGCAGTTTTATTTTAAATTCCTACTGTGAACTCTGAATTTTGAACTTATATAATCAATTGCCTTTTGTAATGACCCCACCTTGAAAATGTAACAAAGTACAATTGTTATTAAATAATATAAAAAGTAATAATATTTGCATTTAAAATACCGGAAAAAGTACAATTCCCTATAGAATGTACCTATATACAGTAATGGGAGTAAATGTAATTTGTTTCCTTTCACCACTGTATGGGCAACTGATAGCTTGACTGCTCATTTTAACCTTTGAGTACAACAGAGAGGGCTTTTCAATATTTGCACTCAAAGTGCCAGTTGAAAATGACTATATAATTCCTTGTCTTATTTATATTCATTGAACCCTTTGCTGAACATATTTTATCTAATTATAAGTCTTCAGGGCCAATGCTAGCACACTGGGCACAAGGCAGGGACCAGTTCATCACAGGGTACATACCCACCCATACTGGGCCAATTATGAACCTCTAGGTAACCAAATGCAATATTATTAATATATGAGGTGAAATCAATGAGTGTAACTGGAGAAAAAAATATGTAGATATGAACAGGGCGTACCAGCTCTATATAGACAATGACCTGGATGGGATTCAAGCCCAGGACTCTGGAGCCGTGAAACAGCAGTATTAATTAATGCATTACTCCTCATGTTATTTTTCAAATATAATGACATATGAATTGTGGTCATAAACATTGCTTCACAGAATTGTTTTTTGATGGTGTTGTGTGATTGCTAAGCAATATTTCTCTCTAATTCTCTGTAGGGTGCCCAGTTAAGAGAGATAGATCCACAAGCAGAAACACATTTTTCATAGCTGTTATTTATTTCTTGTTAGTCCTGCCATAATTTAGTCTGCCCAATGTAAATACATTATAGTTTTGAATTTGCTTTCTCAAAATAGACAGAAGTATGTGTTACTTAAGGGGAAAGTTAGAGTCCCCATATCTATGATATGTTATCACTTTAGTTAAGTTTCAAATATCAAGAGTTAAGAAATGGGAAAAAATGAGAACCCTAAGGCAGCCAAAGAGCCCAAATAACATTTGCTTCTGATTTACATTAAAACCTGGAGCCCACAGCAACACTATAGACATGACCTGGGAATCAAGAGTGTGTGTGTGTGTGTGTGTGTGTGTGTATCTGTATAGGGGAGAGATGATAATAACAATATAAACAAATACAGTAAATATAGCATTTAGCATTATAGCAATTGTTCATTTCTTGTCTGCCTGTAATTTGCCTAAAGTGAAAGGAAAATAAAATACCTGTAATGTGAAATTGAATGAAATTCCATCAGACTTGGTACAGGTTTGTTTCTATAGGATTTTCCTGTGTTCCTATGATACTCATACTGTTGTTGTCTACATTGACAAGTGTTCTGCTGTATGCAATCTTCAAAAAAGAAAACCAAAATGCGTGTTCTTTGAATGACCTCCTACCTCCAGGGAGAATATTAATTGAAAACATTCCACTGTTAATTAATTAGCAAGAGAGGAAAGTCTTAAAGAAATTGAGCAGATTGAAAAACATGCATGTGTGTGCTGAATAAATGTACAAAGTTAGCACATTATATGCTTTTATATTAAGAAAAATCAAATAGCAGTAGCTTAACTTCCTAAGTACAATTAGCTGTGCTATGAAACCTAAGTAATAAATGTAGACCTCAGCATTAACATTTTCAGTTCATCATGCAATGCATATGTTCTCTTATATGCCATTTGGAATTGGATTCATAAAAGCAGCGTTAAAGATTGTGACATGCCATTAATTGGAATAACAAATGCAATGCATGTTATTACTATAAACAAACAGACACATCCTTTTATTAGAGGCAGATACTGCTACGACTACTACTACTACCTCTGCTATTGGGGCAGTTGAGCCCAAAGTTTTAGCTACAAGTGCTCTTGATAGGTTATTGCATGTGTAAAAGAAGGTTCCCCAAACAGAGCTCTAGGTTTTGGGATGTCCTCCAGGCAATGAACATGATTTCAATTCTTCTTCCAAGTTCTATAATAGAGGTTGAGTTTGGGCATTGTCCCCCTTAGAGAATCTGGCCACTTCTGATCTTCTAGAGTAAGTTGTCTTTGGATTAGGCAAATGACAAATAGAGCGTTACTTGTAAAAGTTAAAGGGATCACAAGCCCTTCATGGCATCACAAGCTCACTGCTCCATTGTCGACACTCACTCTACATGTACAGTTAAGATTTCGTTACACATGGGCAGGTGTTTGTGAGCAACTGTTGCTCTTGGTGCTGTCAAGCTTCACAAAGTGCTGGGGTTCAAATACCAGCTCCAACATGATAGTATATTTGCACATTTTATGGGCTTTTCTCCATATAATCTGGATTTCTTCCCTCTTTGAAAAAACCCTGTGTGTGTAGTGGTGACGATGAGCAGAATAAAGGTGGGGGTTGACACAAAGTGAGATGAGGTGATGCCACCAGGAAGCACAATGCTCACAATGTTCAGAGATGGGCTCTGTGGGGCTCACTGATGGAGATCTTCATTTAACGTATGAACCAAAGAGGTTGCATCTGAGTCAGATGTTGTGAGTGGGAGACTTGCCACTGGCAGCTCTACACTGTGCAAATTTTCAAACTGAGGCAATTGTCAACAATGGTGGGATTTGCACTGTGGTCAGGTAAAGTTTAGTGGCAATGCTACATGGAAAAGTTGGAGTCTGACAGCAAAAGAGATCAGCAAGACATGACTAGGAATCGCACCACTCACAGTGTTCAGAGACATGGTCTATGAGGTTGACTAATGGAGATCCATTTAGCTCATGCTGGAATTGGGTTAAAGACTCATCACTGGCAGTTCACCATAGCACAAGTCTTTGAGGGCATACAGTGACTTATTGTGAGAACATGCATGGGAGTCCCTTTAAATTAGGGTTGTCACACTCAGATCCAGGAAGGCTTCAATGGTGGTTACTTTTTTCATCGGCCATTTCTTCATTGCTAACCCATTACCTCTATCCTTATGTCTTCATTTTGCCTTATTTGCTTCTTAGGATTCAGTTTAATTTTTTCATAAACCAGCATCCAAATAATAATAATGAAATGCAAATTGGCCAATTAAATGATTACCGACTAACCCCTCCCTTTTGCGCGTATGTATACATCATTGAATATCTGTTCCAATAAAATATTTAAATAGAAAAAATAAAGGTGAAGGTCTTAGAAATATCAATCTGTTCTGGTCCAAAAAACATTTTAATGGTACTCTCAGAAACAAGAAAATCATCAGTATGATACTGCAGAATAAAAGCATTTATAAGCCATAGAGCTAATTATCAGAAGTGGCTTCTAATTAAGAAACTGGTCAGAGTGAAAATGATGGCTCTCTAGGAACACAGTTTTAACTTCCTTGAGTTAGCTGGTTATCTAACATAACAAAGAAAAGTTTGGACAAATCCAGAAATTGTTATGTTTTTAATAGAAATTTCTATCCCGGTCAGATCCAGTTTGTCTGCTTAATTTTGGCAATTTTTGAACCCAGAATTGAACTATAGGGATGTCAGTGTCTTACAGTTGAAGTGAAGTGAAGTGGACTAATACAAATAAAAAGGTTTCTCTAATAACAAATTAGCATTTAAAATGACTAGTTCAGAGGGAGTTGACCATTAGGATACTGAAGGAATGGCTGCTGGAAATGGGGATTTATACAGTTAGGTCCATAAATATGTGGACAGAGACAACTTTTTTCTCATTTTGGTTCTGTACATTACCACAATGAATTTTAAATGAAACAACTCAGATGCAGTTGAAGTGCAGACTTTCAGCTTCAGTTCAGTGGGGTGAACAAAACAATTGCATAAAAATGTGAGGCAACTAAAGCATTTTTTAACAAAATCCCTTCATTTCAGGGGCTCAAAAGTAATTGGACAATTGACTCAAAGGCTATTTCATGGGCAGGTGTGGGCAAGTCCATCGTTATGTCATTATCAATTAAGCAGATAAAAGGCCTGGAGTTGATTTGAGGTGTGGTGCTTGCATGTGGAAGATTTTGCTGTGAACAGACAACACGCGGTCAAAGGAGCTCTCCATGCAGGTGAAAGAAGCCATCCTTAAGCTGCGAAAAATGAAAAAACCCATCCAAGAAATTGCTACAATATTATGAGTGGCAAAATCTACAGTTTGGTACATCCTGAGAAAGAAAGCAAGCACTGGTGAACTCAGCAACACAAAAAAACCTGGACGTCCACGGAAGACAACAGTGATGGATGATCGCAGAATCATTTCCATGGTGAAGAGAAACCCCTTCACAACAGCCAACCAAGTGAACAACACTGCAAGGTGCAAGCAACTCATAAGCCTCAAGAATAGAAAGGCTAGATTGGGCTTTGCTAAAGAACATCTAAAAAAGCCAGTACAGTTCTGGAAAAACACTCTTTGGGCAGATGAAACCAAGATCCACCTCTACCAGAATGATGGCAAGAAAAAAGTATGGAGAAGGCGTGGAACAGCTCATTATCCAAAGCATACCACATCATCTGTAAAACACGGTGGAGGTAGTGTGATGGCTTGGGCGTGCATGGCTGCCAGTGGCACTGGGACACTAGTGTTTATTGATGATGTGACACAGGACAGAAACAGCCGAATGAATTCTGAGGTGTTCAGAGACATACTGTCTGCTCAAATCCAGCTAAATGCAGCCAAATTGATTGGGCGGCGTTTCATGATACAGATGGACAATGACCCAAAACATACAGCCAAAGCAACCCAGGAGTTTATTAAAGCAAAGAAGTGGGAAATTCTTGAATGGCCAAGTCAGTCACCTGATCTTAACCCAATTGAGTATGCATTTCACTTGTTGAAGACTAAACTTCAGACAGAAAGGCCCACAAACAAACAGCAACTGAAAGCCACTGCAGTAAAGGCCTGGCAGAGCATTAAAAAGGAGGAAACCCAGCATCTGGTGATGTCCATGAGTTCAAGACTTCAGGCTGTCATTGCCAGCAAAGGGTTTTCAACCAGGTATCAGAAATGAACATTTTATTTCCAGTTATTTAATTTGTCCAATTACTTTTGAGCCCCTGAAATGAAGGGATTGTGTTAAAAAATGCTTTAGTTGCCTCACATTTTTATGCAATCGTTTTGTTCACCACACTGAATTAAAGCTGAAAGTCTGCACTTCAACTGCATCTGAGTTGTTTCATTTAAAATTTATTGTGGTAATGTACAGAACCAAAATGAGAAAAAAGTTGTCTCTGTCCAAATACAGTATTTATGGACCTAAATGTATATGTGAATCATACGTGAAAAATAAATTACAAAATCAGTCATTTCAAGCAGTAATAGTCACTGGCAACACTAGTAATGTCTTGAATGTATTTTTAAATCAACTTAATGGTATCTTGATAAAAAAAAGTATAGATTTTTATCAAAAACGTGAACATTTGTGTGTTTGTGCAAACTTTTGACTGGTAGTGTATAGATTCACTTGCTTCTTAAGAAATAATACATTGAAGAGTTCTGGATCTTAAAAAGCAAGTCACTTCAAATTACAGTAAATGATTACAGTATATTCCATTAGCAGTGATTATTTACTAATTTAGAAAGGAACAGGGAAGAGCAACTACTATGGCCCTTCAGGATCTGATTTTAAAAACCCTGTCATAGATAGACCAGTGCTTTGTCTAACACACATTCCTTGCCTTACACATAATTGTTACTTTTATAAGGTGTTAACCTATTGACCCAAAACTTAATTAAGCAGGTTCAGCAATTAATGGCTGGATGAGTATACAGTATAGGTGAAGTATTTGTTTATCTATTTTGACTTTTTCGTATTTAATGTGTTACAGCAAGAAATATGAAACTATTAAATTTTAAATTTGTCATTGATCAGCACAAAAAAATATGTTAAAATAAAAAAAGAAATCAACAGTAGCAAACTCATGCTGTCCTGCGACATCTTGAAAGTAGGTCAAGTGCTCAGTGCAGTACTTGGAACTCGGCCTGTAAGTTTAGCTAGAGATAAATTGAGAAAGAGTTTGCAGCTGGGTGATTTGGATTAACCCAGTAAGAGAAGGCATGACAAAGCAAAGGTGAGAGCTCAACTAATTTGAATAAATCTGTTGTAATGTCTGTTAATAAAGTGCTGAAGAATTGTCAACACAACAGCAGCAGAGCTGACAAGTGCATTCATAAACATTAATCAGAATCATAAATCCAGAAACACAGGCAGCAAATCTAAAACAGCAGACCTGGAAAATCAAGACATTACATTGAGACCGTGAAGACTTTAAAAATATCAAAGATGCAAGACGTATGCTCCATTGTTTATTTCCTCACATACTGTGACTGATGCATAGCAAGTGTTGATTCTCTTCCCAATTAAAATGGCAGAACTGGCTGCAAGAAGAACGTATTCTAAGTAGCCATAGGCAGAACTCTGGTAATTCCAGTAATACAGCTTATCATGAAATAGGAAATAACTGATTTAAATAATATTCACTCATATTGCTACAATGTACCTATATAGGCTCTGATGCAGCCACTTGTCATTAACCTTCATATATCTAATTTAATGGAGTCTCATTATATGAAATTAAGGAGTTTCACTTAAGTACAGGTTAAATACATATGATGTATATGCTACCCGATGTATGTGAAACATTATGATGATGGCAAAGAAACATTTAAAACAAAACTGGAATATTCTTGATAAAAGTATTAACCAGGGGATTGGTTGAGAAAAAATTCCAAGATACTGTTAATCCGTCAAAAAATATAGATGAGTTCAATGGAGAAATGTAAGACAACTTTGAAAGTACGTTCTTCTAAACCGAATATTCATTCGAGAATTGCCACTGATGTAAAAGTCAACTATACGACAAATGGTTAATTTTTAAAAATAACATTCACTTTGACAAAAATAAAAGACTTTGTGTGGAAGAAAGGTACATCAAATTTTAAGTTTTGTTAGAGATAAGGAAGGTAGGAGGCCTACAGGAAAGTTCTTCTGCAGTCTTGAGAGACAAATATTCACATTGTCAGGACCTAGAAGACATATAAAGTAAGGATACGACTTGGGGCTTCATTTATAAATCAGTCGCACAAATAGTTTTGATCTTAAATACTATGGATTTGATCTCACATGAAAACAGACATACAAACTTAGATTTGTAAAACCTGAAAGTGTTCTGAAAATGTTCTTACATGAACGCACACTAAAAGGTATGTTTGAATACTTTCACCACATGCATCAGTAGAAAATCAAAAATAAAACATTTAGGGTCAGCTAAATTAAGTGTGAAACCCTGAAAAGGATGCCCTTCCCAAAAATGATATTTATTTTACAAGTGGAAAATGGAATAAAAAAATAGTTTACGATATAATACAAACCGGTTGTGACCAATGCTGTGCAGTTGCAAATGATGTGAAGAACGCTTGTGGGTAAAAATAGAAAAAAAGTCACGATACTCATGATGCATAACCTGCTTGTCAGTTATCCAGTCATGTACTTACAATATACAAAATAAAAACAATATTGTTAAATGAATACTTCAGAGAAAATCAGTACACATTATAAACAGGAAATGCAGTTCACATGGGATTGAATTTTTGAACTGAAGACAGGACTCTTTGACTTATGAATTGGGTTTTTGTGTTAAAGAATAGGACACAAAGAAATATACAAGGGTACCGGATAATCCACAGTGCTCTCAAACTTTTTTGGATCCACCTTTACCTCTTTGACTGTCACTAGATGTCACAGGAAGGAAAGATGAGCTTGTAACAACTTACATTTTATAATATTACGCATTAGTAGTGCTTACCAGTGTCACTGGTGGGTGCTATTCAAATCTTACAGGTGTATTTATACATAATTTATTTTTCCAATCTACCCCCCTGGAAAGTTATTCCATTAACCCTTAAGAGGTTGCTCTGACATTGTTTAACACAAATAGAATTGCTTTGAAATAATATACACTCTCCAGAGTCTTTGCCCATATGCACCTACTAATAACTGGACTGGAGGGCAATAGTACTAAAGGCTTCTGCACCATGTAAAGATTATAAAATGTCATGCACTACTGGCAGAGGGTATCCATCCAACTTAGGTTTCACATTTAACCCTCGATGATCCACACAGAACCTGTAGGTGCCATCAGGCTTTGGCATGAGAACAAGAGAAGAAGACAGTGCTGAGGGAGATGGTTCTGTGATGCCCTCCTTTAACATTTTAGCAACCCATTCCTTAATGACCCTTCATTTTGCTGGATATACTACTCAGGCTAACTCTTGTAAAGGAGCTTTGTTATCACAACATATCAGATTCATTTGACCCATGTGGTCCGTCCAAATATCAGGCCAGTTACATAACAGGGGTTGTACTTTAATGGGTCGTTCATGAATTCTGACCTCTACAGGATTCACTACCTCATAAATGCTGCACCTGGGCACTTTATATCCTCATGTGTCTTTCCCTTTAATGAATACACCTCACTAGTCTAGTATTATATATAGGAATAGAAATCTTTGAAGAGTAAGGAGCTATGGCTGCACTTGCAATACAAGAGGACCTCACCAACTATGTGTTATGCAGAGGTCATATTTTGGGAGATGATTTAGAATTTTCCGTTTAGGCTGAATAGTTTATCCCATCCTTGAGACCTTTAGTACACGTAATCACACTATTCCAGCATAGATGTAAATCTTCTTTCTGCTTAAATTATTTGAAATAGGGACCTTTTAGAGAGATCTTACAGATAGACCAGGGGTATGTCAGCCTGCTCACACTCAAATCTTGCCTGCTTGTCTGATTTTAGTAACCTGCTTCATTGACTGCCACTGTCACTACCAAGCAATAAATTTTGAGTTTTGATGTGTTTTGATTTTCCAGTAAATGCAGTACTCAGAGTTTAAGTAAAATATTTGCTTTGGTCCCTGCCTTTGTCATTATAACCTCTATCTTATTTGAATATAAATTTTTGTTTTGCTCGGTACTTGGTATTCACTTACTAATTTAACAGAGTTAATCATGAGTGATTGTTTACCATTGTTATGGCATTATATTTCAAACTATAGGAATATATGAGTGTGTTTTATGTGTAGAGGTGAGATGCTTGTTCATGTGATTTTTGAGTTATAAACAATTCACGAATGGGATGGATTTATAAAGTTTTATCTATGTATATATACATGTTATTAATCATTTGTGGGAACTTGTAGAAATTAAACATACATTTAGATTTAGGATCATTCATTCTTCTTGGCTAAGGATATTTACTGATCAGGAAGGGCGATTTCCCAAAGCAAGGCCCCTCAATGCACAGGAGTGTGCCAACTCCTATGATTTGCCCAATTAAAGGAATACTCAGCTGCATAATTTCTGGTAATGACCAAACATCCAACTACAGTCACACTAGAGTGGCTTAAAAATTAAACAAATCAATGCTTTAGTCTTACAAATGGCTTGGCCTCTGCACAATCAAGAAAATGAGACAGAAATTGGTAGGTAATGTTTACTTATAATCCTCATTCAACCTCAGGATGTTTCAGCAATTCTTATTTAGAAATAAGAAAAGAGTACAGTAAAAATGTGCATAACTGCTAGAAACAAGTGATAAGCTGTTCATGAAAGAATGGATCGTTTTAGAACATAAAACAAAGGAAATTTGGCAAACAAGAGAAGAACATTCAGTCCATCAAGCTTGTTTGTTTAGCTACTAGCAAAGATGTCCCAATAGCATATCCAGATACTTTTTCAAAGTTGTCAAGGTTTCTCCTTCAGCTACATAATTTGGTGGTTTGAGTAAAGAAGTACTTCCTGGCCTCAGTATGAAATACACTTCCCTTTAATTTCCACTGATGCCCTTGGGTATGTGATTCATTGTTTAGATGAAAGAATTTTTCTGGATGTACTTTATCAAAGCCTTTGAGAATTCTGATATTGCTCTCCTCTGCACAGCTTCAAGTCCTGCTGTCTTTTTATTGTAGTGACCAGAACTTCATACAGTATTGCAGATGTGGTCTCACTAATACATTATATAGTCCAAGCATAATTTGTATGCAACAGTTTTTACAATAACCTAACATTTTTTAGCCCTTTTTAATAGCTCTTGCAAATTGCTTAGATGAAGAAAATGTGTTAAAATAAACCACTATAAACATTTCGGAGGTTGCTTCCTATAGGACAGTCTCCCATCTTATATTTTTAACTGATGTTCTTTTTGCCCACATGTAGCACTTTGCACGTTTCTACATTACTTTTGGTGAAAGGAAAGAACAGACTGACTTCTAAGGAAAGAGTTTTACAAGTGGGTCTTCCAGTTGTCCATTTACAACCTTTAGATACTGCTCCAGTTCTCTTCAGTGCTGGATGGTGATGTCACTGTAAGCTCAACATCAACATTTCACACTTTAGGTCATTTCCATCCATCTATCCATCCATCCATCCATCCATCCATTTTCCAACCCGCTGAATCCGAACACAGGGTCATGGGGGTCTGCTGGAGCCAATCCCAGCCAACACAGGGCACAAGGCAGGAACCAATCCCAGGCAGGGTGCCAACCCACCGCAGGACACACACCCACACACCAAGCACACACTACAGCCAATTTAGAATCGCAAATCCACCTAACCTGCATGACATTCCATATATAATTATCCATTAACTGTGATGGTTTCAAATTTATATACTGTACATCCATCTAATTGTTAAACCAGCTTTATAAAATTACTGGGTCATGTGGCCTATATCAGCAAAACTAGCCCCAAGGCCATACTGTTGACTAGCCCCAAGGCCATTGATAACCACCAGTCCATTACATCTTGAAAACCATGAACACTGCAACTGGGAGTCTGTGCTAACTCCTTTGCCACCATGCTGTCCCACAGTGTATGTATAGTTACTGTATTCACATCCTATTATGGTTTTCTTTTATTAGATATGGCATATTAAATGATTTATAACTTTTTTGTCAATAATAAGACAGTGACAAACACAGCATGTAGTCAAAATTCTCTGGATGCTTCAAAATTAATTATTAATAAAACTTACAAAATTAATGATTCCAGTAGCATACAGTGTCCACCACCATTGTTAATCAATATTTTATAAAGATACAGTAAAAAGTTTTAAAGGATAATTTCCTACTAATGATGTGGATAGTAGGAGTTTTTTCAGCCTTTGTGTGCAAGAATTTTGGTTCTGCATTTGCCCTCTATGAGTTAGGGGGCTTGTGTAGAACTGGCACATGTTCAGGGCTGTCTTCTGCTATGCTCGCAGTGCTGCCAGAATGAGCTGGTGTCCCTGTGACCCTGAATTAGAATAATTGAATTTGAGAATGTTATGTTATGGTAACATATATATTAATTTTCAGTCTTCACTGTCATGAAAAATCATCGGTTTATTTTGCTATAAATATCAATTAAAATGCATTACACCTTCACAACTCCGGGTTACATTGATTGGCTACTGTGTTCTGGTCCTCAAGGTTTAATGGACTGTCATCCTTGTGTGACTCCTTCCATGCACCCTAAACTGTCTGGATAAGCTCTTTCACAACACATCTATGGATTCATTGAAACAGGTTTGGAAAATGGTTAGCAAAAATGGCTCATTTTCAGGTTTGCATTAATACTCGCTACAGGCTGTTTAGAGGTTGTTTCCTTCGTTCATGTTAAAATAAGGAAATTAGTAACTGCTTAAGGTAGCACAGAAGCAAAAGTGAATGCTGACTGACTTATCCAGTGTCTCCGGCTTGAATCTCACACCTATGTGGAATGTGCTTGCTCTCCGTGTGGGTTTTCCTTCCATATTCCTAAATACATGCTTATTTAGTGAATTGATGATTTTAAGTTGGCTTTGTGTGAGTGTGGCTCTGTTTTGCATTTGGTTACCCAGTGATAGATTGGCACCCTGTATAGTGTTGGTTCTCCTTTACATGATGTACTACCAAAATAGGACCCCCTACCCTGTGACCTTGAACTGAATTTTAAAATACTATGGTATGTTATAATTATGAAAAAAATAGTTGATGCTGAAGCAGCAGATATAAACAAGCAAACAGATACATCATCATACACACCAAAATCTGTTTATTATATTTTGGAAACTTTGCAAAAAGCTGCATTGTCAGAAATAAGGGAGTCGGCTCTTTTCAAAACAATGATTTTGGGGCTAGGATTAGCAAATTGTTTTGAAGCATTTTTGTAATTCTGCATAGGTAAGGTGGGTATTAAAACAATTATTGGCATCAATCTGTTTGACTTTGTTTTGGAAAACATCAAATTATAAATATAAACTTAGAAACATTTTTATTTTGGAATACTGTAACGCAATAATTAAGTTCTTGATGGGTGAAAACTAGCTGTTCCAGGAACTGAGTCTGATATTTTGATGTTGTTTAAATTAAGTTTTTGATTGAAACATGATTGGCTTTTCAAAAAGTGTATAAAAGTGACCTTCAAACCTAAATTTAATATCCAGGACTTTCATTTGTTGCATGTAATTTGCATACCACGACACTATACTATTATTTTTGTATCATCTGCAAATTGAAGCTTACATGAAAATTCAAGCGTGAACATTTCTTTAGAATATATATATTTTTTCTGTTAAGCGTACTAGTGCATATGAGAGTTGTTGCTACCCTGGAAAGAATCGTCTAATGAAGTGTTATATTTATTTATTTTTCTTATTTGTTTGCTTTTTTGAATTTTATTTTTAATTATTAACTAGAAAAGATGAAAAAAGAAATTTGTTGACATTACAGAGAATCCCTTACCACATATCTGTTACCATCTGTTCAAAGATTTTTAGGCAGGATCACAATTTCTTAATTTTGTATGGAGTTTTGTTTTATATTATGCAATTTTAAATTACTTTAGTCTCATTTTATGTCATTTTAAAACAGCTTAAAATTTCACAAATTTCATATTTTCAATATGTTAAATCATGCCCTGATGATGTATTTTTTCATTGAACTACACTTGATCTCCATTTGTATAAATATATATGACCATTTTTTTTAAATAACTAGATAAAAAAATTGCCCATTCATTCTTTCATTCATTTTTCAAACTTGCTTGCTCTGTTGGTTGATTTAATATGAGGGCAGCATGTATAGAGTTTTGAGCTATTCAAAAGAGAGCACACATAAGCCAATTGTCCTCAGCTTAGTTAAACATGTGTCTTCACTGCCCACAAAGCAAAGATTATGGGTCACATGTAATACCAGAGTGAGAGATCTCTGGAGAGCCTGCGTTAGCTAATAGAAGTCCGGAATGTCACTTCACCAATGTTGAGGGAGTCTAAGCTCATATTGGTGGTTATACAGTTACACTCACCTCCATGCATAGCATCTTTATGAAACCAGATGCCTTTAATCAAAGTGGCCTCATTTCCACTTTAATGTTGGCATATAGGAAAAACCTACTGCAGAACTCCCTTACAATAATATTTACCTCTCGCTATACAGGTAGAATGCATTTAAAATATTTGATATCTCTTGCCTTTTATGTAAACCTGTCATTCCTCCAATGCCTTTCTTCAGTGTCCTTGTGTGTCTCAACCTCTCTTTCCCGGTACTTCATCTCTCAATCATGTTAACATAAATCTTGTTTCTCAACCTTTGTCATTCAGGCACCATTCTTGCCTCCTGTCTGAATTTTGTCTGCCACAAATAGTAGACAGGCCCTATTTCCTGCAGCAATAAATTATTTGTATTCTTCCAAATACTTAACCTCTCTGTAGGTGACTCTCAGTGTCCCTCCCATGCCTTTTTTTGGTGTCCTCATGTGTCTCAACCTCTCTTGCCCAGTGCTTCCTCTCACTATCACATTTGACTGAGCAGCCAAAGTGAAATTGACCAATCAGACCAAAGCAAAAAACGACCAATCAGATTGCTCGTTAGGGCCACACACACACACGCACACACACACACACAGACAGTACAACGGAAACATTTTTTTCTATAGCACATTTTCATACAAAGGATGTAGATCAAAGTGCTTTACAACATGTCAAAGTAGCCACATGCAAAGAAATTTAAATTTTGATAAGAATAATGTCTAAATATTATACACAAGATAAATAAATAATGCACAATTACATACAAAATATATAATTAGAAGAAGTAAAGTACTTAAATATAGAATTCTTTTTTTAAGTTTCTAAATAACAGTCTAATGAGTGAAGCTGAAGAAAAAATCTGCAGGGATTCCTGGCCAAAAGACCATCCTTTTTTGTATAGTAGACAGAGATAGAGTTCATATCAGTGAGTGAAAGAGTCACCTTTGAGTTATAGAGAGGAGCCAATATGTATCCTTTTTAGTGACAGTAAGAGTGATGTACTGAAATGTACCAGCCACAGACTGTGGAAGACTTAATTTCTCAATTATGAATGCACCTGGAGGAATGTAATTAGAAGGAGTGATTTGCCTGATCTGAATCATAATGTCTGAATTTCTCAAATCAAGCAATATTTTAGTATCTCATACCAGAGAACTGGATTTGAGTAAGGTCACAGCAGGTCAAGAAGACAGCAGACTAATAAATCAAAGACCCATGCATTGGAGGTCCTACCAAAATAGTGCAGTTGTGTGGAAAGGGGAGGCAGGTAGTCACTCAGAGTAATCTCAGCAAGTATGAGAAACATTTACCTCAATTGAGGTTATGAATACAAGATGAAAGGACAATGAGGATATCTTGAACTTTGTAGGCTTGCCACTCACAGTGGCGGACTTTCTAGAGGTTTAAGGTGGCGTTGGATTTATTTCAATAGTTAAGGTCACTGCGGTGGCTGAGAAACCTGACCAGAAATTCAGAATCTTGGATAATGTTGGTGTGTCAGTAATATAGCTGTTTAATCCTGTTCAATGAATTAGAGCCATAACAGGTTAAATTAATCAGTCAAGGTCACAGCATGGTGTCAAGAGCTGCAAGCCAGAGGTAGGGACTGAAGCAATAACAAGAAAAGGCCTTAGCCATTCAGTTACGCTGATTTTTTCAATCTAATGTCTATAATGTAGAATGTATTTATAAAGCACTTTAGCTATAGAGATCAGCAACTGTTTTAAAGAGATGCATATTTAAAAACCATGGTTCAGCTTTGTGAGGCTGGGGAAATTTTTAATAAAATATGCAATATTTTTAAAAAGTGCTGCATTTTGAATTTCATTTTCTAACATTAAAGGGAATAAAAATTGGTTCCATACTTAGTAGTATAGACTTTATTTTATATAGTATGTACAGAGTTTAGTTTAGTCCTATAAAATAATAAGAGATTAAAAATAATTAAAAAAATGAGACAAATTACCATTAAATTCTCAACCTTTTAATGGAACTTGTGTCTCTATAACTATGCATAATACCTTTAAATGAAACATTTTACAGTATATACTTCAGTAAATATTAATAATAACTGCAACTAATTATGTGTTTTATTTAAAATATCCTGTTTGCTACCATAGCATTGAATAACACAGTATTTTGAGTCTGTGTTGTGATTTAAACAACAGGGCATTATTTAATTGTTTTAGTAATTAACATTAACAGAGTTAAAAATGTACTGAATATACTGTGGATAAAAGCACTGATAGTCATTGATAGTCATTGAGCTTCAGAAGTAGTGGGTTCTGAGAATGGCCAAGCGGAGCTCATTGACACACCTTTCTGTGTTCAGCCAGTAACAATTTGAACGTGCTGATGAACTCTTACCAGAGGAGCAACTATAAACTTGTGTATAATCAAGGGATAAGTTAGACTTACCAAGTTTATTACTAGATGGTCTACTCTTGCACCTAAAGATTAACACACACACACAGATACATACGTACACAAAAATCCTATTCACATTCCTCAGTACTCCGCATAGGGACTCACTGTTTCCAGCACTAACAAATGGATTCCCCCAAGAAACATTATGCCTCAAAACACCATGTGGTTATATGCCACTTTCCAACCAATAGTGTCTTATTTCTACTGTACTTGATCTTTCTATTGAGGTGCAACCTCTCAGCCTTGATAAAACCTTGCAGGTCAGAGCAAATGATATCTCCGCTGCACCAGATACCCTCATATTTTATTACTTCAATTACTCTAGATATAAAGGCAAAGTATAGCGTATCTATCTACCTATCTATCTGCCTGCGCTACGCACCACCAACTTTGCATCTCTGCTGCTCACAAACAACAAAACTTTTAATTCTCACAGATAGGCCTCTTCTAAATTTAAATCTGAACAATATATTCGATCTCTTTTTGCTGTTCCTTTATTTTACCGAGTAATAATTTTCATTTGTTTGCGCTAAAGTGATCTTTACTATCATTTTTTTGAGACTTTTGAATTTTCGTACTTCCATTATCTCTAACCTGCCTCTGCATGTGTATCATGCCAACATTTTTGAATTCTTTACAATGTTCTACTTTGTCATCTACTCTTTCTCTTTTATTTTCGGCCCTGGGAATGGTTAAATCTCTTGGCACAAAGTCTCGTTTCGCGGGACATGAAAGTGTGTCTCTCTTCAAAAGATCACGTCTCATCGCAGGAGAAAGTCTTGTCTCCCAAGATTTTTTTGTTATAATATATATATATATATATATATATATATATATATAAACTGTAGAGAAAAGCCAAGCAAAATGACACCTTTTATTGGCTAACTAAAAAGATTACAATATTCAAGCTTTCGAGGCAACTCAGGCCCCTTCTTCAGGCAAGATGTAATCTCTACATTCATAATGGCTAACACGGTACAACACCCTAGTACTATATAAACTGTATATATATATATATATATATATATATATATACAGCTAGGACACAGACAGGCAGACATCATTTTGTCACCCATACACGTTTATGTACAAGTCTATTTACACAGTTCACTGCTCCACAACCCACAGACTCCCCAAAGTCCATGCCAAACCACTATGCCTCACTCTTCAGGCCGCCTCCTTGTCTCCTCCTGAGACCTTGTCCAACTGCTCTCTCAACTCCAGCCTCCTTGTGAAGGGAGGCGGCCCCTTTTATTAGCACCCGGATGTGCTCCAGGTGTGTTCAGGCAATCTCCCATGAACACGCCCCAATGTGGCGGAAGTGCTGGCTGCATACCCGGAAGCACTCCGGGTGTCCCCACTCGTCTTCCCCCCAACACTTCTGGGTGTGGTGGAAGTACTGGGGTCCAGGAACCTTCAGGCATGGGGGCGTCCCCTGGCGGTGACCACGGGTCCATACAGGGCTGAGCTTCTAAGCTCTGTACCCATGCCCAGCTGGGAAACCTTCAAGGATGCGGAGAGGGACTATACCTCCCCTGGGCTATGAGAAGGCAGCCACCCTGATTTGTATGGGGGCCACGGGAATGGAGCATAGCAGCTCAACCCTACTGGGGCTTGTGGTCACCACAGGGGGGCCCCCACAGGATTGTGGAGCCCTGGAGTGTGGCGGAAGTGATGATGAAAGATCATCAAGGAGCACTTGGAACACATCCGGGTGCTTATAAAAGAGGCCGCCTTTCTCCACTCAGTAGCCGGAGTTGGGAGGAGGAAGACAAAGCTTGGAAGGAGAGGAGGAAAGGTGACAGGAATAAGAAGATTGAAGGAAAGAAGGGACTGAGTGTCGGTTGAGTAAAGCATTGTGTCGGGTAGTGCTAAAGGACACTGTAAATAAATATTGTGTGTTTTTGGACCTTCGCCGTCTGTCTGTCTGTGCCCGGGGGCTGTCTTATCACAATATATATATATATATATTGTGATGGATTGCCGGCTTCCTATTCTGGCCCTCACCCCCAGGCCGCCAGGAGGAGCTCTCCCAACAGCATGGACGTGCCCCGAATTCCAGCAGGGCCTCATGGACTATGTAGTTTTTATACACAGCCCTGCTGGATACCTTGGGGACCACTGGGAGTCGCTGTCGGGAGGCCCGTGGACTCATATGTGCCCTATAACCTGGAAGTACGTCCTGGTCACGTGAACAGGAGAGATGACGTACTTCCAGGTTGAAGATAAGGACTGTTTACCCTGACCCAGAAGGAATAAGGAATTGTGGACTGTTGGGCAGGAACACCTCCAGGTCAGGGTGTATAAAGGACTCTGGGAAAGCCCAGTACACTGAGCTGAGCTGGGAGGTAGGGTGGGGAAGTGTCTGGGAGTGGAGGATTGGTATTTGTGATAGTGTATTGATTTATATGAGTAGTGTGGAGTGGAGGGTGCTTTGTGCACGTGATTATCGTACAATAAAGAAGAATTGTACTATTACCTGGTGTTTGAAGTGGTACCTGAGGGTTCAACAGGTGGACACACGCCTCTACTGCTACAATATATATATATATATATATATATATATATATATATATATATATATATATATATATATATATATATATACACTGTATATTGTCTTATAAAAGCTTACTGAAAATCACTAATATCAAGTTGTGGATGCTGTTCTGGGTGGCTGTTTGATTCAGCAATTGGTGTGATGCATGAGCTATGCTCTTCAATGTTCGGATGAAACACTCTACCTGGATCATTCTGACATATCTTGGTCCTTCAGACAAGTCATTATTTTTATTGAAATCACACATGGGATTCCATGATATTGCACACATATGATTGGCTAGCTCTCCTGGTGATTGATGGCTCTTCCCAAAAATTTTAATCCTCTGCATATCTGTACAATCTCTTACTGTGTCCATTTTCTTTTATCATTAAGTTCTAAACTGACTGTATGTTTTACACTAAAAGCACCATCAATCCTTTGAATAAAAAACAAATGCATTCAAGTTATAAATTACTGGTACAATGCTGAAAGAATGTACAAAGGTATTTGGGTCATAAATTATTAGTCCACAAGAGAGAATGCTTTCAATTGGCCCTGTACATTAGTTAGTTAAAGTGCCTTAAGGGTCCTGTAAAATCCTTTGTAAATTAGTTCATCATGGTCCATTTGATCAAAATTTAAAAAATTAATATAATCAGTGTGCAGTTTCAAATGACAATTTTATTCTCCAGGACAGCTTGCAACTGAGTTCTCAGGGTCAAAGAAGAAGTGTGAATAACATTATTGATGTCTTATGGAGGCGTGCAGGTTAGGGCTCTGTGGAAGCCAGCCCCGGACACAGACAGACAGACACCTCCATGTCTACAAAAGCACACGTTTATTTACAGTAAAGTCCACAGCACACGGTGCACCTGCACCAATCACCCTTTTGCCTAGGTCCTTCAAAAGGTCCTTCACCGCCTCCACTTCTCTCCGCCGAGCTCTTCCTCCCGACTGCAGTCCCTTTAATATCCTGCCGGAGGTGCTCCAGGTGCCTTCCAATAGACTTCCTGCGGCACTTCCTGGTGTGGCGGAAGTGCCACACAAGCACCCGGAAGCACTCTGGGTGTCCTCGGTATTCCTTCCGCCAACACCTCCAGGTGTGGCGGAAGTGCTACAATCCGAGGCTCCACAATCCTCTGAGCGCCCCCTGGCAGTGGCCACGGGCCCTTACAGGGTTGAAATTCCATACTCAAACACCGCGGCCCCCAATCCAGGCAGGGCGGCTGCCCTCTCATGGTCCTGGGGAGGCACAGTCCCTCTCCTGGTCCGTCCAGGTGTCGCGACTGGGCACAACCTCAAGCCGACCACCACAGGCTTACAATGTCTTATTGTTGATGTCTATAACTGTACATAAACAGATGTGTTCTGATTCACTGTCCTAGAGGAGAGCAGCAAATTTATTTAGTTATTTTATGAGAATGTTTAAACAATTAATTTAATAAGTTAATACCAATAAAAAACGTTTTGCAAAAATATATGGGCAGCTCTTGAAATTCATAGCATAACTATTAATTTTCAAGCTCACACTTTGGAATGCAAACATCCCATGCCATAATTTCAAACGCTTCTGATTAACAAAGATATTTGTGTGATTAAATGTTACTTGTTTTTCAAGCTGGTTTAATCTAATTATAAGTTTGTAAGGGCTCAGGAACTTGTCTTAGCAGCTTTAGGCATAAAATAAACCTCCATGACACAGGGTGTCTGTCGGTCACATATATGCCAATTTACAGTAATCAATTAACCTAACCTGCATATCTTTTTATGTGTGAGTATCCAGTTAAAATCACATGCAAAGATAAAGTTACATGAGATCCAAAAATAGTCTGAAACTCCATCCATCCATTGCCTCAACACACATTAAACGGCCATGTAATGGCAGTGTCTGGTACTGAAGCTAGCCAAAAGTGGAATGCCACAACATCACAGGGAACACTTACACATAACCAAACGATGCTGGCCAGTTTTCAACTCCCCACTCGACCTGGCCTGCATATATCTGGTATGTGGAAAAACTAAGGAAAACCTAGGAAACCTCAAAACAATAAGCAGGCTTCACATGGACAGTGACCAGACTGCAATTTCAAAGCAGACTCTTTAAGATGCTAGAGATCCATCACAAAATTTCAAATGAAAAATCAATTGTTTTCATATTTACAATGCTTCAGCTGGTGCCCTGTCACTTGCACCTCAGGAACATCAGTGGATTAGCCAAAGTTCATTCCACTGGGATCACTTTGGTTCTAATATAACATGAATAACTTAATAGTAACATGAGTGCAGTCTACAAAGAAAGACTTTGAGAAATTTATAAAGATTAAAGCAGTTGCTTCATAATTCTTGAACCATGCTTGAATTCCTAGCTGAGGAATTCTGTCTGTGGAGTTTACATTTTCTCCCAGTGTTCACAAGATTTTCTTTCAGGCACTTCTTTCCAGAGACAGTAAATGGGGACCTAAATTATGTGAATTATGTGAATGCACTTTGGTAGTGACTGGTAGCCTAGGGTTGGGCTCTGCCATCTGTCCATTGCTAGTGTTTAGGCTTTAACCTCCCATGTGATACTTAATGGATTAAAAGAAGAACAGAGTAAAAGACCTGACTAGGAAGACTTAAGAAAAAATGGTTAAAATTTTGAAGGAGATCAGTAAAACAAAGGACAGATTTTACTATAGCGTTCCTTCAAAAAAGAAAGCTGCTAAAAATTAAATTTCAGAAATGTTTTACTATGTCATTTCCTCACATGGAGAACCGTACTCTCATGAAGTTTATTAGCCAAAACAGCCCTTGTGTTAAAGCTGGGGAGAGGACGCAGGCGCTGGCTGTTCGCCGCTTCTCCACGCTATATTCATTACTTAAGTATTTTTACTACTTGAATATCATTTTGATTGTAGCTGTTTTCTGGATATTATACAGAACTTTAGCATTTAGCGGCTGTAATTTGCTGTTAACACCTTACAGCTATTAATATCGTTGCTTTTGGAGAAATCCTACCTGTGACATTTGTTGGCCCGACTTGTGCTGTACCATCGGCACTGGCCTGTATCGGCCCGCTATTACATTTCCTGAATGTCGGCTTTGTCGTTGGGATCTTGGTGATTGTCTTGCTTCTGGAGTCCTTTGCAATTTGCACCACAGCTGTCCAACTGTACACTTAAGGACTACAGCCGACTATTTACATCAGGGCCATATCTCCTCCGCTCGCCGGCATGCTTCGGTATCTGCCATCTCAACTGTTGGAGCTCAACAACCACAGCCTTCCATTTGACATCACAGTCATCAAACAACTTGGACTTCTCCGTCGCCCCCGCTACGTCCATAGGGGATCTGGTCGGCGGTTTGTTTACATCAAGACCGGGAGCTCCATTCCGTCCTTGTGGTCAACAGCACTTCACTCCGTGGCAGCCCGAACAAGTCATCCAAGCGCCATTACCACGGAGACTAAAAACACTGCTCGGCAGCGGTCCAGGTGAGACGGAAAGCCTGGAGTGGGTTTCAGCTTTCTTCATCCTCTGGTTAAAACCAACACCTCGCTAAACATCAAAGTTGAACTTTTTAATGTTCAGTCCCTGACAAATAAAGCCTGTCTAATTTATTATCACCATTGTAGACAGGGGGATTGTCATTATTTGTTTCACTGAGACCTGGCATAAATCCGAGGTATACTCAATTTTCAATGAGTCCTGCCCTCCTGGGTACACCTACCTTGAAAAGGCCTGCAGCTCTGGACGTGGCGGTGGTCTGGCTGTAATTCATCGGATTGATTTGCAATTATCACTTCTCCCCCTTCCTAAATTCTCAACTTTTGAATGCCTGGCAATAAATTGCAAGCATCCACTTTTTATAACAACACTTCTTATTTACCGACCACCAAAACAACATCCTGATTTCATTACGGAAATGAATGAGCTGCTCTCATCTTTCTGTACAACATCATCAAATGTACTGATTCTTGGAGATCTGAACATTCATGTGGACACTCCCTCTAATTATTCTGCTGCCCAGCTCTTAGAGCTCCTGGACTGCCTAAATCTGAGGCAACTTGTCGAGGTCCCCACTCACAACAAGGGCCATACTCTCGATTTAGTCATTACTAATTCAGTCCTCATCTCAGACCTCCAAGTACTTGATCTGGGTGTTTCCCTTCACAAAATTGTCTCAATGGATTTACCCACAAATTCACTTTACTCTAAACCACAGTGCTGTATCTGCTTCAGGAACCTGAAAAAAATAAATTTGACTAGATTTAAATGCTGACATTAAGATCTTCTCCATTGCTCCCCACCTTTCTTCTGTCAGTGAATTAGTCGATTACTACAACAATGGGCTCCACAACATCCTTGAGACCCATGCCCCAGTTAAATCACGAGTAGTCTCTTTTGTAAAATCTGCCTTGCGGTTTACAAGTGAGCTTCGACAGATGAAATCAGCTGGGTGAGCCCTCGAGTGGCGTTTTGTTGTAACCAGTTCAACAGTCCACAAATTAGCTTATCGGGAACACCAAAAAAAACTACTCCAGGGCACTGACTACTGCCAGATCTCAATACTATTCAAATTTAATCAACAATAGTGCTGGAAATTCCAAACAACTTTTTTCCATGATAAACCATTTATTCAATCCTCACACCTACGCCTGTAATAATTTCTCAGAGGAGCAGTGCAATAATTTTATTGAATATTTCACCTCTAAAGTGGACAACATCTGCTCCTCATTGTCTGCTTCCAGCCCTCCATCGCTGGATGTTTCTACATCAAAGCCAATGGGCTGCCTTCCCCAGTTCCTCTGTACCACAGTTAAAGAAGTTGAGGACATCATACAGAAGATGCGACCTTCAGCGTGTTCACTGGACGCTTTTTCTACTCCTCTGGTAAAAGCTAATGTATCAGATATAAACCCTCTTATTGCTGATATCATTAATCACTCTCTCCAGAGCGGCTTAGTCCCACTGGCCTTGAAAACTGCAAAAATTAGACCTCGTTTAAAAAAATTCTCTTACTTCTCTTACACCTCTATCAACTTTTTCCGCTTGCTTGGATGAGATTGAGGCCTAGATGTCCTCAAGCTGTACAGCACCAAAACTGAAGCTCTTTTAATTGGCACCCCCCATCAACTTCATTCCTCTGTAAATTGTATTTCCTTTTCTGACCGTACCATTACCCTCTACCCTTCTGTTACAAATCTGGGTGGTCAAGTTAGACTCCCATCTGTCATTTGATATACATATCCATCACTTTTGTAAAATTGCATTCCTTCATCTCCGAAACATAGTAAACTCCATCCCTACCTCTCCCTCTGTGATGCTGAAAAGCTGGTTAATGCCTTTATCTCATCCAGACTGGACTATTGTAATGCACTCCTCATCGGGATACCCAACAAGAGCCTTCAAAAGCTCCAACAAATTCAAAATAGTGCTGCAAGAGTCCTGATGAGGGTGCGGAAATATGAACACATTTCACAAATCCTTTGATCACTTTATTGGCTCCCTATCCATCTCCGTATCAAATACAAACTCTGTTTGTTTACTCACCAGTGTATCCATGGAAATACTCCTCAATATGTTAAAGAACTCCTTTTATTACAATCCATTAAAAGAAACCTTCGTTTTACAAATACCTACAGCCTTCACCCCCCTGTGACCAAACTTCATACAATGGGAGACCGAGCCTTTGCAGCCGCTGCTGCATGGCTCTGGAATGCTCTACCAGAGAACCTAAGAACACAGCAGATTATGGGCTGTATTTAAAAACGGCTAAAGACTTTTCTATTTAGGAAAGCTTATTAACGAGAATGCTATAATTATTGTTGTTTTATCTGTTTTTATCTTGCCTTGCCTTTGTTTAAACTTTTTATGTTGCACTTTGAGATTTACTGCTAATGTAAAGTGCCCCTATAAATAAAATGCATTATTATTATTATTATTAAAACAGGGTTTAGAGTGGCATTTAGGGAAACATAACAGTCCAATTCAAAATTATTTTGGCACAGTGAAGTAAATGTGAACTGGCAAACCCATGTCCCATTGTCACCCAAAGTTTTTCCTAAATTTCTGAAAATTAAAAGGTGTAGTTAGTTATTTTAAATGTGCAAATGGGCCTTTCAGCAAGAGGAATCCAAATCCTAATACAAAACAGACAGTTCGGAGCCACATTCATATTTCTATTTGTTTTTTTTGCAAGTAGTATCATATATGGTTTCACTGCCTAAGGAAAATATTTCTCTTAGCTTAAATGGAACACTAAGGTGGCTCCCACTCTTTCACACTCTGGATTTGACTTTGCAGGGTTTCTAACTATATGACCCACCATTGCTACCACACTCACTGCCACCGATAGAAGCACTATTTAATTTTTTTTCACCACCATATAGCGAAAGCATGGAGTGATATCTGTAAAAAGTATTAAAGTAAATTAGAATTGATTTTCCTTGCAATAAAATTCCACTACTAATGCAGTAAGCAGAAAGGCGTCTCAAAGTAGGACCCAGCAGAGCACATAATTTGGTGTTAACTGCTTTTATTCTTGGCTTCATTAACTGCTGCTGGATCTATAGTATTGCCAGGTAGTAACTGGAACTTGAGTCCCCATAACTTTATATTGTATTCATATAATTTAATTTGGTTGATTCTTTTATGATTAGTTTACATGTTGCTGACATCTTTGTCCAAGATGACTTAGAAGATGATGAGGCAGTATAAAGGTTTATGTACTTTTTCACAATTAATTAATTAAAATAAGCTTGCTTGGGGTCTCACAATGAGTTAGAGTTCAGGATTGAACCAACTTTCTTGTTTTTTAAAAGTCAATGCCTTTAAAACTAAACCACATTTTGTGCTATGCTAACTGTTCTTATTAGAAAGGCTCACAAAATTTCAAAAAATATATCTGAACAAACTGTATATGGAACACTTTTGACATCCAGTATATAAATGTTTCATTTTTTGAGGGCAGATGATAATCGGACATAGAAAAATATGAACTTCAGATGCAGATTTTTTGAAAAGTAAAGTATACTCACTGAGCAATTTGTTAGGAACACCTGTACACCTGCTTATCCATGCAGTTTTCTAATCAGCCAATCATTTGACAGCAGCACAATGCATAAAATCATGCAGTCACAGGTCAGAAGATTCAGTTGATGTTTACATCAAACACTAGAATGGAGAAAAATGTGGTCTCGGTGATTTTGACTGTGGCGTGATTGTTGGTGCTAGACTAGCTTGGTTTAGTATCTCTGTAACTGCTGATCTCCTGGAATTTTCATGCACAATATTCTCAAGAGTTTACACAGAATGGCAAGAAAGAACAAAAAATGTTTAGTGATCAGAACTTCTGCAGACAGAAACACCTTGTTTATGAGTAAGGTCAGAAAAGAATGACCAGACTTTTTCAAACTGACAGAAAGGCAATGTTAACTCAGAAAGCTTTGGCTGCAGTCGGAACAAGCTCACTAAAACTGGACAGCTGAAGACTGGAAAAACGGAGCCTGGTCTGAAAATTTTGATTTCTGCTGAGGCGCACGGATGAAATGGTCAGAATTTGGTACCAACAGCAAGAATCCATACCCTTTACCTCAACCGCCCAAAGCTGATGGTAATGTAATGATGTGGGGAATGTTTTATTGCACGCTTTGGGCCCATCAATACCTGTCAATCACCACTTGAATGCCACAGCCTACTTAAGTATTGTTGTTGATCAAGTGCATCCCTTCATGGCCTCAATTTACTCATCTTCTAAAGGCTATTTCCTGCATGATAATGCACCATGTCACAAAGCAATAGTCATCTCAAAGTTGTTTAATGATCATGACAATGAGTTCAGTGGTCTTCCCAGTCATTGGATCTGAATCCAACAGAACACCTTTGGGATGTAGTAGAACAAGAGATTTGCAGCATGAATGTCCTGCTGACAAATCTGCAGAAACTACATGATGTAATTATATCAACATGAACCAGAATCTCAAAGGATAGATTCCAACATGTTGTGAAGTCTATGCTATGAAAATTTGAGGATATTTTGAGAGCAAAAGGAAGCCATGCCCAGTATTAATATAGTGGTCTTAAAAATCTGCTCAGTGAGTGTATACTGCCCATGCAAATGTGGCTCAATCAATTGCTCAGTTTTCATTTTCTTTACTAAAGTAAGGTATTTCATAAGCAAAGATACAAAAAAGAGAATGCACCCTATCACATTATTGTTATTCATTCATCTTCTGGTTCCCTTATCCAGTAAGCTGATGGGCACATGGCAGAACCCTATCCTAGGTGCTGCAGCATTATTTCTTTTTGCACTGAAGTAATAAGAGAGAACTCTTGCTAAAATATTATTAAAAATACATCGGGCTAAAAAATGCAAAAGCAGCACAGCACTGTCTTGGAAATACCAGATACACACACACATTCTTGCATGCATGCATGAATGTTCATTCATTTTAAAAATAGTGCAGGGTATAACTAGATGGTCGCTATGTGCTGTATTTTTCAATTGCTGTGAATTATAGGATGGATGTGTCTTCTGTAACCTCTGTCAAACACTTAACTGAATGTCTGGCAGCGTGAGATAAATTTGTCACTTTTCGTTTAATCACGGCTGGGTGCATGTTAAGTCCAATTAAATCACAGTGCACAAAAAAATGAGTATTTTGGTTTGCTGGGATTTTCTATGGCAAATCCCAAATGCAGTGATAAGACCCAGTACACTTAATTAATTTGAGATTGCCTTGCCAAAAGGCAGATAGAATTGATCGAGCGATTGCTATATGATTTTAGCTTCTCCTCCCCCAGTAGAGGTTTATATTTGAGCAGAAAAGGCTATACTGGTCCTCAGATTATATAACGTTTAGTTTACATTAGTTTATATAAAGTCATGTATCATCTAACTTTCAGTAAAATAAATCCAATAAAAATAGTTTGTATTTATTGCCTATTTAAATTTAAATATCATATTTCTTGCTATCAACAACACATTTCTTACTTTCTACTTTAATTTATTTACTTTAAAGTTTCAGTGTGGCATGATAGTGCAGTTTATAGTACTTTCTTCATAGATCCAGCAGCCTTGAGTTCAAATCCAACACCTGTTTGTTGGCTGTGTATTGAGTGCATACTCCCTTGGATCTGACTTTCTGTGGGTACTCTGGCTTCCTCCCACCTCCCCAATGTTGGTGATGGCTGTGTTCAAAGGCTAATGTAAATTGGCCCTGTGGAGGTTTGTGCAATAGTTCACACTTAGCTGGACTAGTGTCATGTTAAGGGCTGTTTCCTGCCTTGCTCCTGCTCCTGAGTGCTTCTCAGATAGGCTACAGCTCCCTGTGACGGATGGGCTGGTCTATGCCATTTTAAAAATGTCATATTAGGTTACATTACAAGTTAATAAGATGTGCAATACTACACCTTATTCGAGTCAGGTCAGATACAGTATGCTTTCCCCACCCATTTAGAAAGCAGCAGGCAAAATGTTTAATATGAATAAATCTCTCAGAGATCTGAAAAAATGTTGAAATGAACAAAAGTTAGCGTATACAGTGATCCCTCGCTATATCGCGCTTCGCCTTTCACGGCTTCACTCTATCGCGGATTTTATATGTAAGCATATTTAAATATATATCGCAGATTTTTTGCTGGTTCGCGGATTTCTGCGGACAATGGGTCTTTTAATTTCTGGTACATGCTTCCTCAGTTGGTTTGCCCAGTTGATTTCATACAAGGGACGCTATTGGCAGATGGCTGAGAAGCTACCCAACTTACTTTTCTTGTCTCTCTTGCGCTGACTTTCTCTGATCCTGACGTAGGGGGTGTGAGCAGGGGGGCTGTTCGCACACCTAGACGATTCGGACGCTCGTCTAAAAATGCTGAAAGATTATCTTCACGTTGCTACCTTCTGTGTGCAGCTGCTTCCTGAAGCGCCATGCTGCACGGTGCTTCGCATACTTAAAAGCTCAAAGGGCACGTATTGATTTTTCAGTTTGTTCTTCTCTGTCTCTCTCTCTCTCTCTCTCTCTCTCTCTCTCTCTCTCCCTGCTCCTGACGGAGGGGGTGTGAGCTGCCGCCTTCAACAGCTTTGTACCGGCGGTGCTTCGCATACTTAATAGCCAAACAGCCCTATTGATTTGTTTGCTTTCCTCTCTGTTTCTGAATGGCTGTGCTCTTGACGGGCACTCCTTTGAAGAGGAAGATATGTTTGCATTCTTTTAATTGTGAGACAGAACTGTCATCTCTGTCTTGTCATGGAGCACAGTTTAAACTTTTGAAAAAGAGACAAATGTTTGTTTGCAGTGTTTGAATAACGTTCCTGTCTCTCTACAACCTCCTGTGTTTCTGCGCAAATCTGTGACCCAAGCATGACAATATAAAAATAACCATATAAACATATGGTTTCTACTTCGCGGATTTTCTTATTTCGCGGGTGGCTCTGGAACGCAACCCCCGCGATGGAGGAGGGATTACTGTACAGTCAAAGGAAGACAACATTGATAATTGCCCACCGGATCCAAAAGAAACTTTTAAACTGGTCTTTGTAAAGTGAATTCATTTTTTCCTAATTAAGTAAAATTTGTTATGGTAGGTTCATTTAAATATGATGCAATGGCTTGCCGAACACTTAGGGGAAGTTACTGCAATAGACTGTTCATTAAGCAGTAACATATTATTGGGTGTTACTCTGGAGAGAGCTGTCTGAGAGTTTAAGATGATTTTCAACAACCCAAGACTGCTTAGAATGATTTTACTCAAATAAGATCTGAGCTGGGGACATGTCCAAAACAGAGAAGCAGGTGCCTGTCAATGTTCCTTTCAATTAGAGCATTGATCCAGGTGCATTTTTGCGTCGTCTGAGTTAAAGGAATACTCCATCCAAATATATATTTTTTATACGTTACTTACAGGACTCTTGACCAATGATTGAGGGGGAGAGACAGGTCTTCAATTTAAAAAGTCAATGCCATGAGGCTTTACTTTTGTGTTTATGATTTGCATGGATTATTCCAGAAGAAAGTATTCAATAATTTTTTTTATCAAAAAGGCATGCATTTTGCATCTTTTTTGAAGCATACTGTATATAAATGGATAACTGGCATGTGGATTATACGACATGTAATGTGAGATTTTTTTTTGTTCTTTCCATTGATTTTTTTCACATTGTTTGCTGTTGTATGCAGTTGGTCATTATTGGCTTCTATTATATCATAAACTCCATTCTGCATTAAAACATGCAATTAATCTTTTTTCTTGACCACTACCACAAAGTACATGGGGTAAGTAACATATTAAATATGTCATTTTTGGGTGGAGTATCACTTTAAGAGAAGTATGTGTGATGTACTGTTTTCAGCTAAGTTAGAACTTGT
Source organism: Erpetoichthys calabaricus (assembly GCF_900747795.2). NCBI lineage: Eukaryota > Metazoa > Chordata > Cladistia > Polypteriformes > Polypteridae > Erpetoichthys > Erpetoichthys calabaricus. Next base: position 29,213,231 of record NC_041401.2, read on the forward strand.
CTCACACAGACAGAGGAAGAGTGTATTTTACCAAAGTCAGGTTTCTATTCATTATCCAAAAATGTAACTGAAAGGTCCTGTTCCCAATTCTGATCATATACAGGGACATTCTTTTGGAAGCACTCATATAGTCTGGCAATACTACCTGTACCTGTATTGTAGTTATAAACCATGATAGTGATGAAAGGTTAGGAAATCTGGCCTGGCTGCTTTTAGCAAAGTCTCTAACTTTCATTTGTTAAATGAATTTTTTAATGAGAGGGTACAGTATATTGGAGAAGCACCTGTTCTAAAGAATATTCAGGTTTCTATAGATTCCCATACAGACAACATTTCATATTTTAAATGTTGTACTGATGTTAAAAACCAAGGGATTTTCACCTACTTGGCAGTAATGAATTGCATCTGGCACAAATAGCAAAGCATGCAGGGAGGATTTAGTCCAGGATTTCCTTTCCTTGGCAGGCCAAACTAGAACAAATTAAATTCTTTGAATTCCTTCTATAGTGTCATTGTGTATATATTTGCAACCCAGTAGCAGAATTGTAATTTAGGTGGTGTTATGGTCCCATCTGCTCTAGGTCTTTAAAGAATTATAGTATTCATTTTTGTATTCCAAATGAATAAACTTACAATTGTGCCCAATTTCATTAAATATGGTATGGGTGTATATTGTTACCAAGCTGAGATGAGTTCCTGTAACAAATTAAAAACCATTGGCCAACTTCATCCATTAAATGCTGTGAATTAAGCAGGCTTAGGTTCAGATCTTCCATTCAACGTGCATAAACCAGCTACGGTATCAAATAAAACATATCTTTTGTTGTTCTACATTTATTTTACTGTTTTATAGAAATGGGGGTCCATCACTATGGGTTTTTGTTGAGAATGTAAAATTAAAACACCCTTTTATTAAACAGCTCTATTAAATGTTCTATATCACTTGTCTGTAGAAGATTACATTAGATGTATTATGGTCAGTTTAGTTACATCTGTAATATTCTCATCATTTATGGGCTATAACTGCTATAGAATCAGCAGCACTAAGTATGTCATAAAATAGCCATCAGTTTTGCATTCATTTCTTAAAATATGGCTTCTCTTTAACACAATTGAGTACCATTAAGTTTTATTTTATAATCATTAGTAAAAATGTAAAAAAAGGAGATACCTCATATGCCACATCTCATGGTCTCCTTATCTTTATCCTATCCTAGGCAAAAGCTAATTATACTATGTGGGAAATACTGTGATGAGTGCTGCTGCCTTACAGCTCCAGGAACCTGGGTTTGATCCCTGTCTCAGTTAACTGACCATGTGGACTTTGGCTCTTCTTCTTATGGTTGTGTGGGTGATCTTGTTTGTTTCTGTATCACTTGCTGTGTATGTTTAGCTAATTGACAAATCTAAGTTTCTCCCAGTGCAAGTGAGTGTGTATGTGTGCATTATTGTGCCCTGCAGTGGACACCCAGTGCTTTCAGGGTAAGCTTTAGCTCCCTGTGACCCTGTATGGACTAGATGGGTTCAGTAAAATGATGCATGGATGGATAGATATATTATATGATAGTTTCGTGTAATGCTTTGTCTTTTTTGTTGCTGTGTTTTTTTGTGATGGCAAATTATGAATTATCTAGTATTAGAGACGATAGAGTTTAAATGAACATTTACTACACATTGAAACAGTACTTGCCTGAAACATCTACAAAAACAAATTAATAAAAAGGTAAAAACATAATAATCATAAATAACATTTTCTTTACATATATGGAATTGTAAAATCTTGAAATGATTAGTATAAGGAAATGAATACAATTGTATGAAAGTGTGGTTGCATGCTTGAAGATGTCTAAGGCTGGTTCCTGCTAAATAGAATCTATTAGGCTGGTTCCTGCTAATAGAAGACATTGCAGCCCCCTGCATTCCTCTGCTGGATTAAGCAGGTTCGAAAATGGATGGCTGCCTGTTTCTTTTTCTTTGTCTCCAATCAGTTTGTTTGACAGTCCATTAATTTTTCTTATCTTTTTCTTTCCTCATTAGGTTCTAAAGGGGTTTCCAGAGTGTCTGCAGGCTGACATTTGCCTTCATCTTAACCAGAATTTGCTCCAGAACTGTAAGGCATTTAAAGGAGCAACAAAAGGTTGCCTGAGAGCTCTGGCAATGAGGTTCAAAACAACACATGCGCCCCCTGGAGACACTCTGGTCCATGGCGGAGATGTCCTGACTGCACTTTATTTCCTTTCCCGAGGCTCAATTGAGATCCTAAAGGATGACATTGTGGTTGCAATTCTCGGTAAATAGGCAAGCATGTTCTGCTGAAAGATTTTTTAAAAAAAGCTGACTGCAGCAGCTCATTGCACAATTCAGTTCGGTTATCAAAGGAAAATCTTTACAATTATATATGATATAATAGTTAGCTTTCTCTGTGTAATACACTAGAAAATTGATGTGTAATACATTGAGTTATACTCCGACAAATCTGTTACTAGTTGGTTTATTGTGCCCTTTGTTTTGCATGTTTGTGCTAAACTGAGAAACACTTTCTTCTCCCTTTCTTTTTTTTGGCCAGTAGGACTTCCACTGAGCTCCACATGGGACTCCTCTGCTTTCAAAAAAGGGGGAACAGTAGCACTTCTTATTGTCAAGGTCTTTAACTGTGTCATAATGTTGTATATTAACAACAGAGAAATGTAGAAAGGCCTAATTTGCAAATTCAGATGCCCCTTTCTAATATAACATACAGTGCATCCGGAAACTATTCACAGCGCATCACTTTTTCCACATTTTGTTATGTTACAGCCTTATTCCAAAATGGATTAAATTCATTTTTTTCCTCAGAATTCTGCACACAACACCCCATAATGACATCATGAAACAAAGTTTACTTGAGGTTTTTGCAAATTTATTAAAAATAAAAAAACTGAGAAATCCCATGTACATAAGTATTCACAGCCTTTGCTCAATACTTTGTCGATGCACCTTTGGCAGCAATTACAGCCTCAAGTCTTTTTGAATATGATGCCACAAGCTTGGCACACCTATCCTTGGCCAGTTTCGCCCATTCCTCTTTGCAGCACCTCTCAAGCTCCATCAGGTTAGATGGGAAGCATCGGTGCACAACCATTTTAAGATCTCTCCAGAGATGTTCAATCGGATTCAAGTCTGGGCTCTGGCTGGGCCACTCAAGGACATTCACAGAGTTGTCCTGAAGCCACTCCTTTGATATCTTGGCTGTGTGCTTACAGTCATTGTCCTGCTGAAAGATGAACCGTCGCCCCAGTCTGAGGTCAAGAGCGCTCTGGAGCAGGTTTTCATCCAGGATGTCTCTGTACATTGCTGCAGTCATCTTTCCCTTTATCCTGACTAGTCTCCCAGTTCCTGCCGCTGAAAAACATCCCTACAGCATGATGCTGCCACCACCATGCTTCACTGTAGGGATGGTGCCAGGTTTTCCCCAAATGTGACGCCTGGCATTCACACCAAAGAGTTCAATCTTTGTCTCATCAGACCAGAGAATTTTCTTTCTCATGGTCTGAGAGTCTTTTGGCAAACTCCAGGTGGGCTGCCATGTGCCTTTTACTAAGGAGTGGCTTCCGTCTGGCCACTCTACCATACAGGCCTGATTGGTGGATTGCTGCAGAGATGGTTGTCCTTCTGGAAGGTTCTCCTATCTCCACAGAGGACATCTGGAGCTCTGACAGAGTGACCATCGGGTTCTTGGTCACTTCCCTGACTAAGGCCCTTCTCCCCCGATCGCTCAGTTTAGATGGCCGGCCAGCTCTAGGAAGAGTCCTGGTGGTTTTGAACTTCTTCCATTTACGGATGATGGAGGCCACTGTGCTCATTGGGACCTTCAAAGCAGCAGAAAATTTTCTGTAACCTTCCCCAGATTTGTGCCTCGAGACAATCCTGTCCTGGAGGTCTACAGACAATTCCTTTGACTTCATGCTTGGTTTGTGCTCTGACATGAACTGTCAACTGTGGGACCTTATATAGACAGGTGTGTGCCTTTCCAAATCATGTCCAGTCAACTGAATTTACCACAGGTGGACTCCAATTAAGATGTAGAAACATCTCAAGGATGATCAGGGGAAACAGGATGCACCTGAGCTCAATTTTGTGCTTCATGGCAAAGGCTGTGAATACTTATGTACATGTGCTTTCTCAGTTTTTTTATTTTTAATAAATTTGCAAAAATCTCAAGTAAACTTTTTTCATGTTGTCATTATGGAGTGTTGTGTGTAGAATTCTGAGGAAAAAAATGAATTTAATCCATTTTGGAATAAGGCTGTAACATAACAAAATGTGGAAAAAGTGATGCACTGTGAATACTTTCCGGATGCACTGTATAGCCTTATATTCTGCTTTGCACAGCTAGGTACTTTGAAAACATAAACTCAAATGTGTTTCGCAAACATTTAGTGCCAATGGTGATACACATCTGTAATATTGTAGAAAATGCTTTGCTTATCACACAGAATCTAAGCCCTAGGCTCTTTGCTATGTTGGAGCATATACTCCAAACTGTTGCAATACTATATACAGCACTTTCATCTGGACACGACTGTCAGCAATTTAATGCCCACTTTGTTTCATGGGTCCAGATGTGACTGTCAAATGAGAATACACATCTGGGGACAACCCATTATAAAGTGTTAAGTGAATAGCAGTGAAATCCTGGGCTGAAAAGGCTACATCCACAGGGCTTCTTCCTGAAACACCCTCCAGTCCATGTATTTCAAACCACTACCATAGTATCAAGGAGAGAGCAAAGGATACTGAACAAAATGCTGACTGAAAATAAAAAGCTAAAATTGCTGTTATCCATTCAGGAGCTCAGTAGTGCAATGTAACTGAAGCTTGATAATTAATTTGCATGCTGTAATGAGTGCTGTGACAGTGAAGACACACATACACATGCAAAGACCACCGCAGCTACTGGGCTTCACATGTTTGAGGAGTGCCTCTGTCTGCTATGATATCTTTTTAATTACTGCACCACTATATGACATAACAGCAACAAATAGAGTTTAGATAAGTATTGTGGTCTATGTATATATACAACATTTTAAAATGCAGCTGCTATTTTGTCATGGCATGTGTGCATTTCCAATCATACGAAGATATTAAATTTCTTTAGTTATTTGTTTAGATGTACAGTCAGGAGATAGATGCTGTGGAGCCTTCTCCTTGATTTTATTTGTGTTGTTAGGCAGATTTTGTTGATTCAAGTAAATAATCTGCGTCTCCTGTGGCTTTTCGTTATCAGCTCTCTTAACAGCAGTCCTTTTGATGGGATGTGACACACTGTTTACTTCAAATGCATATTTTGCAGTTGATATACTTGTTTCTAGTTGCCATTTGACTCCTATGTTTTTGTCATAAACCAGGGCACGTACAGCCAACCTAACCCCGACGCAGACAGGCAGGAGACAAGTTTTGCACACAGCACATGGTTTATTTACAGTTCTGTGCACACAGTAAACCAGCACCAAGACACAACACAGTCCCTTCTCTGCCGCCAGTCCATCCGCCTCCACTTCTCCTCCGAGTGTGGTGGAAATGGAGCCAAATAGGGCCCTGCAAATGTCCATGTGCCCCCACTGAAAGCCAAGGGGGCTGCACTCTGTCGGTCCGGGGAAGAAATGTTCTTAAAAATGCACTCTCCCCCGGTCCTTTAATACTATGGGCACCCCGGCTGGGTAAGAGCTCCAGCCACCTGTCACACTGAACAACAGAGAGCACACGCTGCACTTGCAACAACATATTGTTCGTGTTTGCCATTCTTCCATTGATGCCATTGAATGCCAATGTGTAATCTGATGCTACAGAATGGTTTTTCCCTTGCAACAGGTTATGTTTATTTTTAAAACCTGTAATGTGCTCTCTGCACACACACCACACATCTACAGGTCTGCACTCACAGGTGACACTCAGTGAGGCGTCTAATTGTTCCCACCCATTTTTAAGCACAATTCACTCATAGTTGTTTCCAGACATATGTATTATATGTCTGGCTTCAGCAAAACTTACAGTATGCCCACTAGGGAGCTGGAGCTTCACGGACTATCTAATAAACCTGCTTACCTGACTCAATGATTGTTAGCCATAACATGGCTACTTAGTAGTTGGAGTATCAGCCAATAAGGAACACCCATGCTTGTTATGCATATTGAGGATGCCTCCTTTCACCTGTGCTTACCTGGAATTCATAATGAGCTATTAATTCCCAGGTAGGAAACCACAGGCAGACTAACAGTGAAAGTAAACTGGTCTTCTATTCAAAATAATCTAAGTGTAATACAATATGCAACTACCCATTGCTGTAGAGCAAGAGAGCGGGCAGGGATTGATATGGGTGGGGTCAGATGCCAGAGCCCTCCAACATTCAATAATCCTGACCTCGCTGGACCATGTGACTAAGTGTTAGTGTATAAGGTAGATATGACATTAGATATGTATTTATTTAATCAATTCACTAGAGAAAAGCCAAGCAAAATGACACCTTTTATTGGCTAACTAAAAAGATGTCTTGCCTGAAGAAGGGGCCTGAGTTGCCTCGAAAGCTTGCATATTGTAATCTTTTTAGTTAGCCAATAAAAGGTGTCATTTTGCTTGGATTTTCTCTACATTCATAATGGCTAACATGGTACAACACCCTAGTACTATCATTTCACTAGTAATAAATCCTTTAATTATTCCGTTTCCCAGTATTGTTTATTTATTCATCACCATACAAGGTAAAGACCATCGCCTACTATACCAGCATGCAGCATTATCATATGTTTACAGAGCTGCAGCACCATGAAGTCAGTGTAATTTTAGAAATGCCAAAACAGTTTTATCACACCAGTTTTAGTACATATGTTAAGATTTTGGGCTTGTGTGGTTAGGGTTCAGTCTAAACCATTCAGGATAGGGATTAGTGTGGTTAGGGTTTAGTGTGAAAAGTAAATGGTCAAACTTGGACATCCAACCCCACCACATCTAATGTCACCCCATCTCACATCCCACAATAAGGAACTTCTCTTTGAATGTCCAGCTGGCATACATTACTTGTGCACCAGAGTTTTGTAAACTCCACTAAGTGTAAACTTTACTCTCAGGTAACAAGTAACCATTAGTTCCTGTTAAAGGCAGTGTGTAAATATTAGTTCTTAGTTTAGTTAGTTCTTTGAAGAGGAGAGAAGGAATACTCTGCATTTACCAATCTGTAGGTTCAATAAAGTATTCTTTAATCCAAAGTTACAACAAGGTATTCTTTATTCCTCTGTGTGACTGCTTTGTTTCATTTACTTATCTTAGCTGCTATTATGAAAATCCTTCTAGTTTCATTCTTCAGTGACATCTTCCATCTGTAATAAGAAATTCAGATAACACACACATGTAATTGTAAAGGCATAACAAAGCAAATTTCAGCATGTATGAGGATCATTTAAGAAAACAAAAGAATGCAATCATGCAGTAGATCAAAACTATTTTCATATTCTGTGTCAAAACTTACTTATATTCGAGAAAATAAAAAACTTTTTTTTTTCTTTTGTTCATTATATTTTCTCTCACACATTTTCCCTGCGGTGTTTAAAGCTAATGCATTGGATGTTTTCTACTTTATTCCATACCCGAAAAATGTACAGGGTAGGTTAAGTAGTGACTCTTATTTGGACAAGTATGAGTATTTTTCTGTGAATGTGCCAGTTTGCCCTACAAAAGATTGGCACCCTGTCTAGGGTGGGTTCATGACTTCCAGTCATTGCTACAAGGATAGGAATCATGTCCGAACAGCCCTGATCTGGATAATTTAGACTGAAAATGGATGCATTGATTTAACCACCTCAGTGTTAGAATTACAATACAAGGACAAAACACTAAAAACAAACTAAGGCACCAAAACAGAAGGAAAACCAGACTCAAAACAAGAAACACATTAAAGAAATAGCAGCAATGTTCTTTTTTTTTTTCATTAGCATTTTATTTATTTATTTATGATGGTATGTAGACACTCGGTGGGAGAAAAAATAAAGTAATCACCTCCGTTCTTTCCAAACCCTTAATTTTTAAATTTATTTTCTTTTCTCTGAAATCTAGGTTTTTCATAATTTCACTTTTTTTTAAAACAAATAAAAACTGGTCAGAGGTGTACAAAGCTAATGAAACTAAGTGAAGTGTAATTAAATATTGAAGCATTTATAGACAAAAATACCCAAGCCCCTAAGTGTTTGAGCTACTACTCTTGCTGTTCTCCTTGAAGATTTTATTACATGGTTACACACAGTGACAAACTTGCATGTATGGCTACTCTAGTTTCCTTCCAGACCCCAGAGATGCACATGTTAATTTGACTGATAGCTCTAAACTGACCCACTGTGAGTGTGTTTGGGCATATATATATATGGGCGTACAGTGGTGTTGCATCCAGGGTTGATTCCTACCCTGTGCAAAATGCTTTCGGGACTGATACCAGGCACGCATAATCCTGAACAGAAATATATGAGGTTAGGAATAAATGGATGGATGTTTGAGTTACATATTACTGTAACCATTAAATGTCTTTTTCTCGCTGTATCAAGTGAAGAACAGTTTTTGAAATGCCCAAGATTATTCTGGGAGGAGCAGAGAGAAGTTACATACAGTAGGTTAGGTTGGCCTGGGCTGAACAGCTAGGCATGTTGCCACTGCAAACTTCACTTGGATAAGCTGAATGTTACTGAAGTGGAGTTTCTCTAGAGAATATGTTTGTGCTGATCCAGCAGACACAATAAATACAATCTGTGCTCTCTGCTGTTCTATAGTAGTTGATGATTTGGCTATTATTTTCTATTTCTTGTTTGTATAATATAAGCATTCAGGCAAAAAAATGGTTTTGAATTGCTCATCTTGTTCCAGCACAAGTTGTTTAAACACAAACATCTGGCATAATAAGGTCATCATTTTCCAAAACCGGTATACATTTTTAGAAAAAAAAAAGTGACAGACAAGAATAAAGTTTAGTATTGCTGACATTTATATTTTTTCCCTTATCCGTTTGAAACATCCTCTGTATATTTTGTTATTTCTGTGGAAAGTTTTCATTGTACTCCAGCAAAAGGAGTCACATCTTTTGTGAAAGCCAATAGAGCAGTTTCTGTTGTTCTCCCAGGTACGTTTCCAGCCTTGTGTTATTATGATTGATTCCTACTCAGTTTCTTCAAAAAGTGGCAGTAAAAGTCTTAAAGCTAATTTCCTAGTACAAACCTGAAATTATGGGATCTTTATTCAGTGCTATGCTTTTACTCCATAGTTTCTTTACCAATGTTAGTGTAAGTAGATTCATTTTACATATGGACATATAGCCAGGGCTTAGTGTTTATTGGGGATATATTTAGTTTCTGCCCTTAGTTCAGAAGGTGGGAAAAAAACTACAATATGAATGTGCTGTGCTGTCCCACTTCCACTAAAGAACACTTTTTCACTCAAATGACTGTCAAGACATATCTAAAATAGACTCACCTTATTAGCATTTGACTGGCCTCTGCCCATAGTTTCTCCATTTGCTTACAGTTTTCCTGAAGCCATGCCACTTTGTGTCTGTTGCAGTGCGATATCAATCATGCTGAAGTCTAATGATTAAAGAAACTAGAGAAATAAAATGGTGGAGCTTGATGATTGTTACAGAAACAGGTTTTTATTTTTCCTTTCATATAAACCCTATGCAGTGTGAAGTACACAATGCAATTTAAAAGTGAGTAGCCACTTCAATTCATTATCATTCACTTTCATTTTATCTCATTAAGTGTACTTCCAGTAATTATCTCAGTGTGCTGTATGATAATTAACAAGTTAGAAAATGTGCGCATGGCATAGCATTCAGGTGCATTTGGCAACTAAGTGAACTAATATGAAAGTTGGAGTATTTCAATTTTTTTTTCTTGATCCAACAGTCAGTTGTTCCATGTGTGTTAATTAGATAGTTTTATAACAATGAGTCATATTCAAAAGTAATAGTGATACTAAAATGCAGTTTCATGCGTTAGTAGACTACATGAAATTTGTACTAACAGCACTTTACATTGAAATTAAAAATGGAGCACAAATAGGCTTCTGCTGGCTCAATGGTTTTCATATGCAGCAGATTGCAATTCAAGTGATGTGAAAATGGCATTGATTAATGTGTGTTAGTGGTAGAAGGTCTATGACTACCGTAGATACTTGCGTATAAGTCGAAAAATTTATGCCTTAAAATTCATTCAAAAAAACAGAATCGACTTATCCGCGGGGCAACACAATTGTCCATAGAATTTGGGTAATGACATTGTACACTCAACGCTTCATGGTGTTAAGTCACCGGTCATCTGCCGTTTCCCATGGTCTTTGAAATAATTATAAGCCAGCAATACTATTGCTAATGAGCTAGTTTTTTTTAAATTTCATTAAATAATTCTTTAAACTGTGAAATACTTGAATTTGAGCATTAGCTTTTGCAGGTTTTGGATAACAAATATACCATTAGCTGCCACGTGCAACCAGATCTGGAATCAAAAGAACCAAGGCAATGCACTCTATCAATGTGATGCAAGCGCAGCCCGCGATTCAAAAAATTTCTCTGCCTACCTGTTTGTCTCGTCTGACAGTAGCTGAAAAGCAGCATCAGGAGAGAGCAGCCTGAAGTAGTCCAGCAGCGGGTGATCTGTCGTGTCCAACAGCAAGCCATGCTGTCTTGTGAAGTCCGGTAGCCAGTTCAGCTTCCATGGATCAATGTCTGGGTATTCCTCCCACGTGAACCTTGCCGTAGCTGCATCGGCTGCGCGAATCTATTCAGCTGGCAGCCGATCAGCTGGTGCGGCATCGGCTGGTGTCCGATCAGCTGATGCCGGCTTCTCACTCTCTTGCTCGATTCCTGATCACTGTCAATAAAATTCAATTCTGAAAAACCACAGTCCGACTCAGAGATAATGTGCAAAACATCATCTGCCAAGTGTTTTCTTTTCTGCACTCGCTTCGCTCCCATGTGACATATCGATGCCATCTTGCCTTTGTTTACATTTCGCAACTCACGCACACGCGAGGATTAGTTGCCGAGTCAACGAGTCTAGCATTCCTCCAAGCACAGAGGGAACGCCTGTGACGTGACAGTGAGTTTTGTCGCCATTAACAGCTGATTGTCGCCCTCTATCTCTGATAGATGTCAAGTTTTACCCTTGACTTATATGCGGGTCATAACAAATCTCGTAATTTTCGGCTTAAACAATACACTCAACTTATCTGCGAGATCGACTAATATGCGAGTGTCTACGGTAGTTAAAACACAGTACTTTGGTAAAGTTACATAAATAAGTAAAAACTTGGAAATGAACTGATTTATTGTATAACAGGAATACTAGTTATAAAATGAGAGACAAGAAGATCAGGAACTTGCCGCAATTGTTTATTTTTATCTTGGACTGAAAGATCAGGGGCCTGGCGCTAGAGCCACTGAAGCCTCCCACTTCCCAATGCCACTGTCCATTTCTAAACCTGCCTTATCTTTAGATCAGTTAGGTCAGCTGCACCTCTCCAGTGTTATCAATTAGTTCAAACACCATTTAGCTGCAGGGTGATAACATCTGTTCTTTACAATAATAATCTGCTGATAATATTGTTCCATCAATTCAGTCTTATATACGTATACAAAATTGGTTTCCCTTTTCATTTATTTTCAAATATGTGACGTTTTTGTGCTCTTTTAGTTAACTTACCTATAGCAGTAGGAGAAGAGCACCACTGTGTGAGTTGTTTGTGCATGCGCTCTGACAAACATCTCACAAACTTGTTTTGTGCATCTGAATGATTGTTGGATAAGAAAAACAGGAAAATTTACAAAATATACAAGTTTATTGAAGTTGCACAACATGTTTCTCTGTTTTAAGATGGACGACTTTACAAATGCGCCAATGCTTTTCAATGGGAAAATTTTAAATTTTAAAACTTTGTACAGCATGATCTGTTCGGGATATCTGAATGAAAACTAAACTGCCTTGATAAATTTATTTAAAGAATAAGTGTGCCACATCTCAACAAAACTGATCCACCAGGGGCCATGTTGTTTCATTTGAACAGACAGTCAGTCAAACAGACAGATAGACATGGGCTTTCGCAATTGGTGCTTGATTCTTAAAATGCAAATGCACCTAAAAATATAGAAAGGCAAAAGTGCAACATTAAAAGAAAACATAATGTGGAAACACAAACTGAGAAACATCATTCAAAATATACACATTTTAATGTATACATACATACATACATATATTCTTTATATAAATGGTGGATTTAACTTCATCTAATATCTTAACTGTAAAAAAGCTATTATTAGCCATTGACTTTAAAGCATCTGTGTATGAAATTTTAAAAGTCTATTGGTAGTCAATTGTCCTTTGGACTGGTCACCATGATAATCACTGAGAAGCAAATGGGGCAAACAAAAATAGCTGTAAATGTTATCATTGATTGTTAAAAGACAGGAAATCAGTTGATGACAAAGTTAGAGAGACAGATATTGTACCTATAAAAAGAATTTACCCCACTGGAAATTTTAGCGGTTTATTATCATACAGCTCTGAATCACAGTAGGTTTCATTTGGCTTTTTTGACACTAATCAACAGAAAAACACTATTTAACATCACTGTGAAAACATCTCTTCTAAGTGGTCTAAATTAGTTACAAATATACAGGTAAAACACAAAATAATTGATCACATAAATATACATCACCTTCAAGTCAGCATTTGTTAGATACAAATTTGGCAGCCATGACTTCCTTGAGTCTGTGTGCACAGGACTCTCTTTCTTTCCATATCAACTTAAAACACTGCAATTTCTCCCCCATTCGTCATAAACTACTCAAGCTTTCTCAGGCTGAATGTTGATCCTGAGTGAACAGTCTTTTTAATAGCCAGCCAAACATTGTCAGTTGAATTGAGATCTGGACTCTAATATTGTTATTTTCAAGACACTCCTGCGCAGCTTTGGCTTAATGCCTGGGGTTGTTCCGCTGGAAAACAATTCTCCCAATGCACAGGTTTTTTGTAGATTGCATCAGGTTCTCATTTTGCAGTATTCTTTTTATCCTCACAAGCCTTCCAGGGCCTGATGCAGAGAAGCATCTGGACAGCATGATGCTGCTACCCACCAGGCTTCATGGTGGAAAAGCTGTGTTTTTGATCAACTACACTGTTTGGCTTACTTTAAACATAACATTTAGTAAAAACTTCAATTTTGGTCTCATCTGACCATAAATCATTTTTCCAGCTGACTTCACAATTGCCTTCTGGCAATGCCTTGCTGAGATATCATGCGTGTTTTTTTAACAGCAGTTTTCTCTTTACCATTCTCCCCTGAAGCTGCAACTGGCAAAGTATTATTTTATGCACAATCTCTTCAATTTCATTCAGTGTAGCTTGTTACTCCTTTAGAATTATCATAGATCTCTTATTGAGCGCCTTCACATGTCTTCTTTTTGCACGATTACTCTTGTCATTTGTTAACGGTTTAAGAAGTTTCTTGGATTGTTCTTTTTTTTTCTTTCCTTCATTATGATTGTTCTAGTTTGTGAATTTCCCATTGGGATTAATAAAGTATCTATCTATCTATCTATCTATCTATCTATCTATCTATCTATCTATCTATCTATCTATCTATCTATCTATCTATCTATCTATCTATGTAGGTAAGGCCACAAAACCGACTCACCAGAAGTTGTGTCTTAAAGGAAAGGTGCATTTATACAAAAGCTACTGAAAACCCTTGACTATATATAGGTGATATCCCATAAACTAGTTATGTGACTTGTAAAACCAATTGGCTGCTCCAATAATGATTTAAGTGTGTCATATTAAAGGGGGTAAATACTTACATACATCATCAATTATTTTGTGTTTTATATTGGTAATTAATTTACACCAATTTGTAGATATCTGTTTTCACTTTAATATCAAAGAGTAATTTTGTTGTTTATTATTTTTGTTTTTTGGATTTTATTAAAATCAAATTACATTCCATACAAATAAGTCAAGTTTTACAAGACTTTGTTCGAAATAAATCACTCCCCACCCATGAGAAAGAGAGCTAGGCCAGCAGAGTAAAACTTTAAGCCAGTAAAAATAAGTAAATAGATAAAGTAATAAATGAATAAAAATAGAGTAAAAAAAGAGGGGAGAGAATCTGCTTCCTCAATTAAAATGCTTATTCTAAAATGTTATTGATTAGATCCTGCCACGTTCTGAAAAAGTTTTGCACAGATCGTCTAAGTGAGAAATAGATTTTTTCCAATTTCAAATAGTATATAACATCAGTTACCCACTGACTTAAAATAGAAGAGTTAGGATTCTTCCAGTTGAGCAAGATAAGTCTCTGTGCCAATAGTGTAGTGAAGGCAATTACAGTTTGTTTGTCCTTCTCCACTTTAAGCCCATCTGGAAGTACACCAAACACAGCTGTTAATGGGTTAGGAGGGATTGTGACACCAAGGCTGTCTGAAAGGCATTTAAAGATTTTTGTCCAAAATGATGTTCATTTGGTGCAGGCCCAAAACATGTGGCCCAGTTAGGCTGGGATTTAATTGCAACGATTGCAGACTGGATCTTGCCTTGGAAACATTTGGACAATTTTAAATGAGAGAGATGTGCTTGATATATAATTTTAAGTTGAATAATTGCATGCTTTGTGCATATGGAGCTCCAGTGAATTCTGTGCATGGCTGCCTTCCATTGCTTTTCTGAGATGTTGAGTAAGAGATCCTTTTCCCACTGTACTCTTGGATCTTTGAAAGAGAGGGACTGTAAAATGGTTTTATATATAACAGAGATGCTGTCTGAGTCCTCAAGACCTCAAGGTCGGTGGGAGGTGAGGAAAATTGGGCAGGTTTTATTTAACAAAGTTTATGATTTGAAGATAGTGAAAGAAATGTGTTGATGGAAAGTTAAATTTGGAGTGTAATTGTTCGTAGGATGCAAAGACATTTTCTATATACAAATCTCTAAGTGATTTAATGCTGAATGTTTTCCAGACATTAAAAACTGCATATGTTTGAGAGGGTGGAAAAAGGTGGTTCTCGTGCAGAAGTGCCACAGATAAAAGCTTAAAATACTTCCTACATTGGTTCCATATTCTGAGTGAGTGAAGTACAATTGGGTTGTTAGTATATTGGCGATGACTTGTACTTATTGGGGTACAAAGCAAGGAATATAAAGTACTGCAGGATTTTATTTCTATTGCTTTCTAAGCCTGTGTCTGTTCAATCTATTTGTGTCCATGTCCAGGTTTTTATAGCTTATATATTTGCTGTCCAGTAATAAAATTGAAAGTTGGGTAGAGCTATGCCACCTTCCACCTTAGGTCTTTGTAGGGTCGCTCTTTGGATACATGGATGTTTTAAATTCCAAAAAAAAAGAAGCTTAGAAAGGATATTCATCTTAACAATTTTAATTCTTCCAGCTAAATTGAGATGAAGGGTAGACCATCTATGCAAGTCTTGCTTAATTTTTTCCATACAGACAGAAAAATTTTGTTGATAAAGAGCTTTATATTTACTTATGATGTTGACCCCTAGGTATTTAAACTGATCTGCAATGTAAAAGGGAAGGTGTCCAATCTAATATTATGTGCTTGAAAATTCACTGGAAAGAGCACACTTTTATTCAAATTAATTCTGAGACCAGAAATCTTTTGAAATTCTGTTAGTGCTGTTAGGACTGCAGGCACAGTATTTTGTGGATCTGATATATACAGCACCATATCATCTGAATATATAGAAATTTTCTTTTCCAGTCCTTCTCTGACAATCCCCTTTACCTCATAAGCATTTTGACAATGAACTGCCAGTGGCTCAATGCAGTGGTTACAAGGGGCATCCTTGTCTGGTACCACGTTCTAGTTTAAAGTAATCTGAATTCATGTTGTTTTTCTGCATCCAACAATAATAATATCTCCAGGGTGTTAGATTTTGTGGGTGAATATATTACATTAAACAGGCGTCGAGGATTGGAAGCTAAATGTCTGCCTTTAATAACTCCTGTTTGGTCTTGTGATATTACCGAAGGAAGCACTTTCTCAATCCTTCTAGCTAGGACTTTGGAGAGTATCTTAACATCATTATTCAGAAGGGAAATTAGTCTGTATGATGTGCATTGTAATAAGCCCTTATTTTGTTTAGGAAAGATGGTAATTAATGCTTGGTGAAAAGTTTGAGGTAGAATTTTATTGTCTCTAGCTTCTGTAAAAATTGCTAATAAAAGGGGAGCTAGCTAAGTTGAGAATTATTTATAAAATTTGGCAGGGTAGCCATCAGGGCCTGCTGCTTTCCCACTCTGAAGTGAGTTTATAGCATCTATTAATTCTTATAATGCCAGAGGTTTATCCAATTCCTCTGCACTGACAGTATCTATTTGTGGTATCTGTAATGCATCCAGAAATGCATTAGATTGTGTCTTGTCTTCTTTAAACTTTAGAATATAAGGGCTTATAGTAGTCTCTAAATGTGTGCATTACATTTTTATGTTCAATGATTTTGTCTCCATCTGTGTTGGTGATTGCTGGGATTGTATTGTGAACTTCCTTTTTGTGGATTTGTTGAGCTAAGATCTTATTAGCTTTCTCTCTATGTCCATAGTAATGATGTCTTGATTTAAAAATGAGTTGTTCAGTTTCTTTAGTTGTTAAGAGGTTGAGTTCTGAATGCAGAGCCTGTCTTTTCCTGTGAAGAGCTTCACTTGGACACTTTTGTTTGATTTGTTTGGATATAAATTCTGTACAGTTCTCATCTGCTAATAAAAGTGGGTTAAGATGCCTTCTGCAAGATGAGTATGTGGGGCAAAATGATTTTAACTCCAAGATCAAAGAGGCATGGTCGGAGATAACAATGGCATCATACTTACAAGAATTAATCATAGGCAACAAATTGTTATCTACAAAGAAATAATCAATTCTTCAGTAGCAATGATGCACTGGTGAGTAGAAGGAATATGCTCTTGAGTTTGGGTTTAGAAATCTCCAGGGGTCTGATAAGTTGTGATCAGTTACAAACTGTGTAATTGTCTTTGCAGTGTTAGATGTCATTGCCCCTGTGGCAGAAGACCTACTGTATTTAGATCTGGATTTAAAACACAAGCCATTATAATTTTATGAGTGTTTACATTGGGAATGGATGCAAATATATTTTGGATGAACTGTTAATCTGTTATTATAATTATAATTATATTATATTTATTATTATAATTATATTATAATTATTATAATCCTTCTAACAATGGCACTTCCGTGGGTAACCTTAGAGCCCAGTGCTGTTTTTAATTTACTTATTACTTCAGGGTAGAATTTTGTGTCAGCGTAGTGCAGCGTTTCTCAACCTTTAAGTACAGTATTTGTAACCCAAGTTTTCATAACAGTTTTAATTGCGTCCCCCTAACGTTTTTTTGAAAGGAGCCTACTAATACCAATTTGTTCTTTTTTTAATTAATGATATATCATAGATGCATATTTTATTATACCTACTTAACTTTTATCGACATTTATCTAACTCTATATTTATTTTTCTAGTATCAGAATGTAGTTTAAGTTAATTTGTTTTGGTTTCAATAGATGTATTTTTTCACATTTTCCACAGTTTGAGAACCACTGGCGTAGTGTGTTCTTGATCTTTTACACTGATGACATGCAGATTCATCTTCAGACTTCTCTTTATGTCCACATGGCACTTGCCCAGTGCTTAGATGACCTATGAAAGTGGATATCTGAGAACTACCTGCAGTTAAATGTCAGCAAATCAGAAGCTATTTTGGTGGGTATTCCCTGCCAGATTAAAAACATCTACTGTTAAACGCATTGCCTTAGAGGCTATTTAATTCCGCTCTTCTCTCTTCATTTACAGATCACAGGGTCATAATTGTCTCCATATTTTATTTCAAACCTATATGTCAATTGCCTGCAAAAATTTCTGTTATCATTTAAAGAATATACTTAAACTTGGACCATTTTATTGACACATGACAATGAAAAATTGGTTTCATGCTTTTACTTCATCAACCTTGACTAATGTGATTCTTTGTTTGCTTACCTCACCTTTAAATCCATCCAGAATTTGCAGTATGTTCAAAATAGTGCTGCACGTGTACTAACAAATACACTGACATACAGTATATCCATTTAACCCTAGTTTCGAAAAGAAGATCCATTTTAAGAGTCTCTTCCTTAACTGATACTGCTTATGTGTATCTCCAGGAGCTGTTCTCCTTACAGACACTGACTAGTTCCCTTAGGTTTAGGTCTGCTAACTTCTTGTTTATTCTGCGGAAAAAGCTGTTCACCATGGGGGACCAGGCTTCTAGTTCAATTGGACCCAAGTTTATAGAAAAATGTTCCACAACCTGTTGGTACTTCAGCGTCTTTGACAGCTGTTAAAAAGCAATTCTAGTTTAGATTTTTATATAATAATAATACATTTTATTTATATAACACCTTTCCCATGCTGAAGGTGCTTAGGAGACTGGATGTTTGTGTGGATTACCTTTGATTAGCTGAAGACGTTCTCACAAGTTTGTTGGCATCTTTGAAATGTCTAGATGTGATTCTGTTTGTGTGTGTCATGATTGCATCTTATCCATGGATAGCTCTCAGTTAGAATCAGTAGCAACAGTCTGCCATTAATTTGAACTGAATAAGCACATCATAAAATAGTTAGAAGAGAATGATGAATATTGTTCTTTATTGTATCAAATAACAGCTCTTAATTTTTCAGAAAAGATTTGTAATAACAGAGATAACTGCAAAAAAATCATCAAAAATTCACCAGTACTCATTATACCAAACGTATTGCTAACAAAAATGAAAAGCTGTCCTATGGACTTGGGTGATATGACACTCCCTCCACCCCACAAGCACATACACACACAACTGCAGGATTCAGTTCACATCCCACTTGCACAGCAAAAGTGTGAAATAATCTTTGCACTTGTTTTTTGGAAAATGAATTCCCAAGTTTTCTAAGCAAAGAAATATATATATATATATATATATATATATATATATATATATATATATATATATATATGTATGTCTGTGTATATAATATACATGTGTATATATAACATGGAATATTTGAGGATTTTTCTGGACATATGTGTGTGGGCAGATCAGGTACGCTTTTACAGCAATGTGTTCTTCAGCCAAGTTTTCAACTTAAACAAATTAAACAGATCTCTTTTTATTGCAAGGAGTGAAAGCTGGTAGTGCATACTTTGTTTCATTTGTTTTGTAAATTGATCCATTAAGAAAGAGCACATTGTTATCATTAATAACTAGGGTTTGATCATTTTCCTCTTTACAGACATATTGCTTTCTAATTGCCACTGCATCGGCATATGTTTGCACACTTTTGTATCTCTCTGATTTCCACCCCCTCTACTTTTTTAGCCTATATCTTCTTTTGCCTTTTTCTAATGTCTTCCCTGCTGCAGAAATAGAGTAAACATTTAAATGGATAAGAGAGTGAATAAGGGTGGAGTGGGGAAATTGCGTGAAGAGACAGAAATTTTCTGAGTTAACCTTCCTGGGTTATTGAATGTAACTAAGAGGAGTCAGAATGTGAGTATACACCCTCAAAGGCATTCAGTTTTATGGGCATATTGGTTTCCACTCCATTCCTCTAAAAAATTCTTATTTTATAGTCCATCCATCTATCCCAAAATTGTTTGGTTGAAATGTGAATGATCATAGCATTCACACAGTAAAACACATCCTTATGTGAGCTAAAAAGTGACCCTCTAGTTGTGTTGCAGTTTTCTTTCATCACCCTCAGTTATGTTACCTTCTGGCTTCTTGGATTTTTCAAAGTAAACTTTATTGTCATCTCTTACCATATACAAGTACACCGAGAGACGAAATGATTAAGTTCAGCGCTGACAGTTTACTCATAGTGCAAATAATATAAGACTGGGTGCACCAACAGACAAAACCACACAATATACAGTTTAAATAGGCAATATGTCAATAAAATTAACTGCCACAATTACACAGAGAACCATTAAATGCAAGTTCCACAGATCAGTACAGTGACATGATAGATAAAGTGACTTGTGCCTAAACTGGACCAAGAGATTGTGATCTAAGATGTTAGGGTAGGGTGAAAGGCCACATAAATGTGAGACAGGAGGCTTCCTTGCTTCAACCACCTCAAAGTCTCTGCCAGGCCTTTATAGTTAGTGAAATGGTATTGTTAGCCCCTGTGAGGTACTCAGTTACAGTAGGTGCACACTGAGGAACTTGCCACTGTTTATAAACTCCTCAGCATTGCCATTGATTCAGACTGGGATGTGGTCAGGGTGTTTTATTTTTCCTAAAGTCAACAATTTAGTCTTATCAATGTTGAGCGAGAGTATTGTTTCAGCACCAAATGGACAGCTGTTCCACCTCCTCTCTATATGGTGACTCCTCATCCTGGCTTATCAAAGTTAGCACAGTCATATCAGCAAAGGAAGTCCTTCCTTTCAAGGACCTCCTTTCACAGCCCCACACTCACTCACTCAAGGGCAATTTAGAGTCTTGTATTAACCCAATCTTCACATTTTTAAGATTTTGAAGGAAATAGGACAAAAAAAACCCATAGAGCTGATGGCAACATGCAAATATTTAAATTGAGTACTCTAGACCTGTTAGGCAATTATGATAAATTCTGCACATATCAATTATCAGTAAATAAGTTGATTTTTATCTATCTTCAGTCCTATAAGTGTGGTTTAAATCTTACTTTTAATGTGTTTCTCAATTTTATAATAAGTGAAGAAATTCACAAAAGCTACTAATGCCAAGGTGGCACAGTGGAAAAGTGGTTAGCATCTTGCTTTTGATTTGTGTGTGTGTGTGTGTGTGTGTGTGTGTGTGTGTGTGTGTGTGTGTGTGTGTGTGTGTGCATGTGTGCGTGTGTGTGCGTGTGTGTGTGTGTGTGTGTGTGTGTAGTTACAAGTACGAAAAAAATCTAAATCCAACTTAAAAGCATCTCTACCTGAAATGGAACAGAACTGTGACTCCATGCACCATAAGAAATTCACACCCTACATATCACTTAAGAAAATAGATGTAGCAGTGTTACTCACCTACCAGAGAGTAGGCATGAGGAAAAAATCATGCAAAGCACATTTCAGGAGTGTTTTTTACACAGCCTTATTAATTATTTTTTTATATACATTACTATATTAAGATATGTTTTCTCTGCAAATTGCTTTATGATTCATCAAGTGTAAACTCTTTTGAGTCGTGTTCCATTGGCTCGACCAGTTGAAGCTTAGATGCCAAACATACCAAGCGTGCTGTCTGACTCAGACATGATGACTAAAAGAGCTTTATCAGATTTTGAACATTAGCCCTGAGGTGGCTATCTCCACTGGCCTGTTTATACAGCAAAAATGATCTCGCCAACCTGTCACTTTTTAGTTGTAGATGTAACCTTAACCAGTTGCAAAGGGCAAAACTGTGATATTTTGAAAATTTGAGATGTTGTAACATGAACATACACTTTTGCCAGTGTGCTTATTAGTACATAACAGCATAAATATCCAGACCTCCTGGAAAAGCATAATAAAAATCATGATATTGATAATGGAGATCTTAAAAATCAATATAAAAAATCTATTTCCATGTAACATACATAAACACTTACTGTACTCCAATAAAAAAAGTCAGCAAAACTAACTTGACATTAGGATAACTAATCTTAATAAGGCAGGAGTCCAGTTAAAAACAGAAACAGGGGCCATGATGGGCCTATAGGACTGAGCTTGAGAACTATTGTACTAGCACTTTGAGTAATGTCTAGGGCTGCATCTGATTGTAGTTCAGTTACGTCTTTTTGAAGACTTGAAAGCAGGCTTGCGCTGAAACGTTTTGGGTTTACTTTGTATTATTTTTTACATCATTTGTAAAATACCATTGAGTTAACCACATAATTGCTTCTGCATATTTCCTAGTGAGTACAAACTCATAAACATCCAAATCACTTCCAATGGCCTCATTTCTCTTATGTTGGACTTTGGTTAAAAATCTTGATCCAGTGGTGTGTGTTTAGCACATTGGTTTAGCACATTGGTTTTATCCACATGGGATTGCATTTTGAAGGAGTTCTGTCTTGTTTTACAGATTGTTTTGGAATTATGTTTGTGATATTCCTGAATCTGCAGCTCTAATATATTGTAATTAGGAAGACCAATAGTCTAAACACCCTCATCCCAGGTTAAGCAGCCTGCATTTACTGTCTGTTTCCTGGTCACTAACCTGCCTGAAATCCAATTTTACATGTTATGAAAATATCTTCTGGATACAGTAATTTCTAGGTGCAAAGCTAAAAAAAGTTTTTTTGGAAATTTAATCAAGCTACTGCATGTTCTACATCTTTTTTTATTTTGGGTAATATTGTATACAGCAGTAATTCCATTGTCAATTGGCTATAGTTCAACAATTAATTAATGGACAAATATGGTTGGTTTTCATGTACAGTATATTAATCAGCTTTTACTTTGTTTTCTGTTTACTTTAACAAATCTGTCTATTTATATGTACAAATTGTATATTTAGTCTTCTTCTTTTTCTCCTTCATCACTTCTCACTTCTATGTGGGGTCAATGTGCGCACACGTTCAGCCTTCTCCAACCAGCTCTGTTCTGCACCTCCTTCCCAGTCAAGCCTTTTTCCTTCAGATCTTCTTTTACTTTATCCATCCACATCTTCATTGGTCTCTCTCACTTTTGCTCCCCCTGTACTTCATTCCCATCACTTTTTTGCCCACATATCCATTGTCTCTCCTCATTACATGTCCATAACACTTCAGCTTACTTCTGTACTTTCTTAGAAATCTCTCCAACTTCTGTTCTACCTCTATTTGTCTCATTTCTTATTCTGTCCTTTTTTGTAACTTCCTACATCCATCTCAACATTCTCATTTCTGCCACATCTAACTTCTTCTCCTGCTCTCCCTTTACTTCCCATATCTCATCTCCATACAGCATTGTCGGTCTCACAACTGTCTTAAAAACCTTACTTTTAACTTTTGCCTTAATTCTTTGATCATGCAATACTCCTGATACCTTCTTCCAATTGTTCCATCAAGCACTGCACATCATGGGTTATCTCTGCATCTAGTTTTCCATCTTGGGCTACCTCTGATCCTAGGTATTTAAATTTATCCAGTGTTTTCAGTGGTTCTCCCTTCAAGCTAACTTCTGAATCCTGATCATTATTAAACCTCATATATTCTTTCTTCTTCCTGTTTATCTTCAACCCTCTATTATCCAAATCCCTTCTCTTTTCTTTCAACTTCCTCTCCACTCCCTCTTTTCTGGTGCTACACAACACAATGTTATCAGGAAAAGGCCTGCACCAGGTTTATCCCATGACTCAGTTCCTCCATAACCAGATCGCAGACGTAAGGACAATCCCTGCCTCAAACCTACTCTAACTGGGATCTTGTCTGTTACTCCAACACTGCTTTAACCCAAGTCTTCACTTCCTCATACATATACTGGACAATTCTCACATACTTCTCAAATTCCATATTTAGTAATATATAAAATTTATGCTTGCATTTTACCTGAGTACATTTCAGTGTGCTCCGTGACTGCACTCAGTGAAGAGTGGTATGTACAATAAATTGAACATTGAAAACAGATTATTAATTGGACCTACTTCTCCTAAATAATGAAGGAAAATCTTCATTCAAGAATGTTCAGAATTATTTAGGTTGATATAAAATAAAAATTTTATAGTCACTGATACAAATATGCATTTTGTGTCCTCGTATGTTACAAAGCCATACAGATTAAGTTAATGGACCACTCTAAATTGGCTCCTTATGACCAGGTGTGAATATATTTGTGATTGTGCCCTGTGATGAATTGGCAGCCCTTCCAGGGCTAATTCCTACCTTGTGACTAGTGTTGATCAGCAAAATTCACAAACATATTTTTTGCAGCAAATATGCTGCCTTTGCTGGTGACCTTGCTTTTCAAGTATTTTCCTGGAAAAATCACCATGTGGTCAGCTCTGGACAAACTTTTTTTTTCCCCCAATACCACAGATGCTTTGCAAGGCCTAGCGAGACATCAAAGAGCTGTAGCAGCCAAACACAGAACTTTCCCAAATTCATACTGTAAACAAACTTCACCTCACATTTTACATTGCTGCCTGAACACACTTGTGTTGTCACTCTTGATACTCCATGCATTACATCTTGAGAGAAGTCTGATGATGACTTTTATTATAAGCTTTTGTAGATATTCTTTAAATTATCTCCCATTGGAAATAAATATGGCTCCATAAATCATAACTACATAAAATAATAAAAAAAATACTTTGCAAAAGTTATAGAAGGTGTTGCTGTTTATATAGTCGTTTTGTGGAGAAACATTAATGAAAACAGTTAAAATATGTCTGTGAGAGAATGGAACAGAAAGAACACAGAACCTTTTATGACTATTCTTTACATATACTGCATATAATTATACAGAAGTTATATATACATTTTGAAAGTGGTAAATTGTTTATGTGTCCATGGTACCAGAGAGTGTGGTGAAGTGTTACAAGTTGGTTGGGCATGCAAGTAAGAATTTCACTGTACTGTGCACATGGGACAATACCACTGTACTACTGTAATACTACTGCCAGAAAAAGCTGTCAGTTGTCAAGCCGCACTTACAGGGATGTGATGCTTTAAAGCAAATTGTATAAGAGACTGCTAAAAATAAAAACAGGATGTACACTATGGATTTATGCTTTGCTACAGAAATCTCATTTTTTATTGCGTTTGCCAAATGAAATACAGAGCAATACAATTATCTTCAATCAGTCTAGTCTACGAAGCAGGCATCCTTTAAAGTTATTGCATTAATATACCGCCCTGCCCAGGGTTTGTTTCCTGCCTTTCGCACCTGTGTTGGTTGGGATTGGCTCCAGCAGACCCCCGTGACCCTGTAGTTAGGATATAGCGTGTTGGATAATGGATGGATGGAGTTTATAATGATGCTTTGAATGAAACCTGCAACCATTTAAAGTCTGGCATGTATACTTCATCAACTTCAATTATTTTAAGGCTGGCTTTAAATTAATTTCATAGGTGAAATAAATGGTAAGTTCCAACATCTTTTCCATTTAAAGCTAAAGTGTAACATAACATTTTTCCAAAAATGATTAAGGCAAAAGAGATTCATTTCATTTACACCTTTTCCTTATAACACTGCTTTTAATATGAAGATACTAATTATGTGTGATTCTGTAAGTAAGTTCACGGGATGCTGACCTGGGCCATGTTGTCGTAGGGAGGTGCAGCCAAATTTTATTTTGGTACATGTTTTGATGTAGAAAAGCATCAAGCTCTCTCCATAGCAAACCTTGCATTGCATAGAACCCACCTGTCTGAACTAATTCAAAATATTTAATATTTAGGTCCTTCTCTAGCTTTTGGTTTATCATTTTTATTCAGTTTGCTTATCTATCTATGTATCTCTCTTAATTTAAATATTGCTGTTTTAAAGGAAAAAATGACATCTTTGGAGAAATGATCCACCTGTATGCGAAGCCTGGAAAATCAAATGCAGATGTTCGAGCATTGACATACTGTGACCTGCATAAAATTCAAAGAGAAGATCTCCTGGAAGTTCTTGACATGTATCCAGAATTTGCAGATTACTTCTTAACAAACCTGGAACTCACGTTTAACCTCCGAGATGAAACGTCAAAGGTGTGCTGCCCTTTCGTGTTACGAACATGATTGTTTCATGATATATTTTTTACATATATTTCTTATTGATGAACTACCTAAATATGGAATGAAGTAAGCCATTAAATGATAAAATTAATGAGAGGCATCGTAACAATACTAATCTATTTTTGTACGTTTTTTGTATGAAAAACTGTGTTTTTCCAAATCAAGCCATATTTGCATACAAGTGCTGAAATCAGGGTACTAGCTCTCCTGCTGCACTGATATTTGAAATGTATTGTTCCTAAAGAATTTTTATGTTTAAATTATCAATCCTCTTATCAAGGCCCTCAATGACTATCCACATGTGTAGAAATGGTGCTGTGCAGTAAGGTGTAGGCTGAATGTGAGAGAGAGCTCATCTGACGTCACCAGGAAGTGGTCTACTTTGCATTGTTTACAGACAGCCACTGCATGAACAGCATAAGGAGTTCTCTTTTAGCTCACACTATAGGAAACTGCTTTCCGAGGACCTTTGTAATCCAAATGTTGTGCATTCAAGGCTGACCAATGGCAGTTACCACAGTGCAAAACATGCAACCTGGGATGGATTTGGGTGTGATTCTGCAACAACACAATGTCTTTCAACCATAAAAACTAAAAGAAACAAATATACCTTATACAAATATATCTCTGAAATTAGGATGATTACAGTGCCCAAGATTCTCCTTTTTGGGAGATCATACATGCCCTGACCTGGCATATGCTCTCATATGCTCACGGTCTCACAGGAAATCAGCATGGTTTTGTTTTTGTGCAGTTCAGCCCATTTTTAAAATTAAAAAGATTCAAAAGGATAGTAGGACCGCTAAAAGACAGGTGGAGAGAAATATTGTAGAAAAGGAGAAAGATGGTCCAAAGTAATTCCTTCAGTATTTTAGTGGTAAAAGAACATTCAAGTTAAAAAGTAAGAGAAACTACTAAGGAGTTACTTAGTGACTTAAAAACTGCAGAGGAAGTTCTGCTAGGATTACATCGACTGAAATCTAGCACATTACCAGGACCAGATAACATTTATCTCAAGTACTTAAGGAAGTTAGTGAGCATATGTATATATATATATAAACCTTTGGCACATATTTTTCAAAAATCTCTGCACAATGGGGAGATTCCTAAAGACTGGAGCCTATTAAATATTATCCCATTGTATAAAAAGCATTATAGTAAAATTAATGGAAGCAATTATTAAGGAAAAGATCAGCATTGACAACAAGCAGGTTGCGAAGCATTGTGCTGTGGCCAACTACAATAGCACAATGGGCAGCGTAGATCATGCAGATCAAGAATTGACTTTCTATCTCATTATGCAGAGGCAACAAAAGAAATACTACAAAAAGATATTTCGTCATCTGGCGGAACAGTGCATTTGGAATGCATTTGTCTTCTGCAAACAAAAAGATGGTGAAACTGTATCTCAGGTAAACTTTACATGCCAGCATGTAGAACAAATCATTGCCACACATCCACTGTCCACACTACAGTTAAAGAGATGTGGTCGAGCCAGCACATCGCAGATCAGTCCAGAGCGTCTTATTGGTAGACATTTTATTGATTATATACTTCCAACAGAAAAAATACTAACTCCAACTTGTACCTGTGCAGTGTGCTGTTCAAAAACTGATAAATCTGGAAAGGAAATCCGAAAAGAAGCAAGCTATTATTGTCCCAACTGTGATGCTGGATTGTGTCTTTCACCGTGCTTAAGATTTACCACACAAAGGACTCATTTTGAGATTGTATACTGTTTTGGCATAATTAGTAGTATTATTATTGCTATTTATTATTATTGTTCATTTCATATTATTAGTTTTATTCATCATTACTATTATTATTTGCATCATTATTATACTTTTGAGATTTAATGAAAATGTAATTTTTCATGCAAAAAAAATGCAATGTTTTTTACATGTTTTTTTTTGGAATAAAATGCAACACTAAGGAGGTTAAACTGCAAAGATTCAACTGCTTCAGTCTTTCCTCATTACTTATATCCTGAAGTCCCAGTCTAGTTGCTCTTCTTAGGACTTTCTGTTTTGCTAATATGGAGACCAGAACTTAGCACAGTATTCCAGGTGATATGCCTTCAATGCATTGTATAACCACAGAATAATAATAATAATAATTCATTACATTTATATAGCGCTTTTCTCAGTACTCAAAGTGCTATCCACACAGGGAGAAACTGGGAAGCAAACCCACAATCTTCCACAGTCTCCTTACTGCAAAGCAGCAGCACTACCACTGCGCCACCTGTGAGGACAGAGTCCCTTCCATTCCATTGACGTGCACTCTGCACATTGTGCTATGTGCCCCAGCATCCTCTTTGTCTTGTTAATTGCTTCTGTCAGGATGTGATGAGTGGCAAGTCCACAATGAGTCCCAAGTATTTCTAATAAGGTGTCATTTCAAGTTTCAACTATATCTATTAACATAACGCATTAATATAATATAAATACTATATTGATCATGTATTTAGAAAAGGAAAGTAACAGAGATAGAATTTTGTGGATCCCTTCTAATTAAAATTAAAAAAATGTCTATAGGATAACCCAAGCTATTGGAGCAAGTCTCATATTTGGTAACAAAGTGTTTTCTACTCCTGCATTAATTGATTAAAGAGACATTGCTATCACACATGTAGTTACTGGTTCTGGTGGAAGTAATTACACTTTACCAACATTTATGTTTTAAAATAAAAATTCCATCCATCCATCCATTATCCAATCCGCTATATCCTAACTACAGGGTCATGGGGGTCTGCTGGAGCCAATCCCAGCCAACACAGGGCACATGGCAGGAAACAAACCCCAGGCAGGGTGCCAGCCCACCACAGGGCTAAAATAAAAATTAACATATGCAATTCTATTCATGTATTTACTACATAAATCTGTCTACTGCCTAATCTAATTACTTCATTCTAGAGGGGTGAAATCCATTTCAGCACCACATGGTACTAGGAAGGAACCAACCTTGGTGGTACATTAATCCATCTCAGGGTTCACTCATAATGGGCAAGTTTATATTTAAATAACTTAACATGCATGTCTTTGGGATGTGAGAGTAAAGCAGTAGTAGACAGAGAAAAACTCAGGAGGAAATGGGAAGAAAATCACTATAGGGAATGGAACCTAGTGTCATGAAAACTGAGAGGTGGCATAAGCAGTAACCACTGCACTACCAAGTCATGCCACATCACTCACCATAATGTACAGTATTCAAAGACATTTATTCCATAGTCACTTTATTAAGCTCATCTACCACAGCTTTGGACCTCATTTTGTTTCCAAAATAAAACAAATTCTCTCAGGCATGGATTTAAAAAAGGCTAGAAATGTTACTTAGAGATTTTGGACCACACTGACTTGATAAAATCACAAAGTTATTGTAGTTCTCTCAGCAATACATTCATAGCTGTGAATCTCCTGTTTCATCTCATCCTAGAGATACTCTGCTGGATTAGGATCTGGGGACTGTGACTTTGCCCACAGAACTATGGCTCACTGGATATTTTGTTAGTCACGCCATTCTTTATAAACTCCACAGACTGTGGTGTGTGAAAATCCTAACAGGAAGTTAATTTTTTTTCCTACTCTTCCAGTATTTAGACCCTTTCTTTGTTCTCCAAACCACATGTCAGTCTGAGAAAATGACTGTGCCTCATTGAAACTGAGGTGGCATCAGCAGTACACAGTACACCAGCCGCTCAGTCTAGCATAAAATGTACATGCATAATATAGCTCACCATCTATAGGGTAGAACATCTTTTTGCCTACAGAACAAATTAGATTCTTTGAGGCATGAATTCAATAAGTTGGGGATTTTAGCCCATGCTGGATTATTAGCATCATACATTCTCTGCAGATTTTTCAGACACAAAGTTATGCTGTGACTCTCCTGTTTCACTTTATCCCAAAGGTCCTCTGTTGGATTGAGATCTGGGGACTGTGTGGCCACTGGGGTCAGCTGTAGTCCTTGTCTTGTTTGTGAAAGCAGCTTGACAAGATGCATGCCTTGTGACTTAGCACACAATCCTACTGGATGTATCCAAATGAAAAACGATAAACAGTGACTGTAAAAGGATGCACATGGTCAGCAACAATAGTTAGATACACTATGGCATTGGAATGATGCTCAATTAATATTAAGAGACAGGCATAAGACACCATATATATCAATTTTGTAAAGCTGAAGAGGTGCTTAGAAAGTACTTTATACAGTTGCAAAAAATATATAAATATATATAGCAACAGACTTCCCGCTTCTCAACTTTCAGAGTTGCAAGTTGCCCTTCATTTTCACATTGTGATAAGCTAGGAAAGTAGTCCAGTTGTAGAACAACAGGGTTGTTAATTGTCTGACATAAAACTGTTGAATTACAGTACAATTGACCAGGGTTATCGTGAACTAAAATTTGTCTTGGCAACATCTCATGCATGGCAGGAATCAGTTTTGGATGGCATGCCAGTTTATTACAGAGCATGCTCAATTAAACACTCATGGGGCCAATTTAAAGTCAATTTAGCTGTTATCTAGACCGGGAGAAAGCATACTCCAGCATGGGGATTACATGTATACTGCACACCGGCAGTGGCTAGATAAAGAACCCAGGTCAGCTGAGCTGAGCCACCCTGCAAAGAAATCAATATCATACTCACAGGGACTGATATAAGAAAATCTGCCTAATGAAAATGCTTACTTGCCAAACATTTGTTTCCAGCAAGTTCATTAGACAAACTTATACCGTATCTAACCATATACTGTATTTAGACTACTTCTGTTTAATACAGTATTATTATTATTTTGTTTTGGTTCTTTTCAAAACTGACAGATTTATTGTTCAGTTGTTTTACAGCTATTTATATTCAGCTTTTTAATAAAGGAACCACGTTCACATATTAGAATGACACATTAGGGGCTCATTCATTTAATAATGCATGTCTATATTTAATAAACTGTACACCTTTGGCAGTAATCATCATTGTGGAGTAGTATATTAAGAGTTTAACTCCAGCCTCCCATAGTTCTTTTTATCTTATCTCATTATTTGAAAGCATTGATCCTGGTGAGGGTCACAATGACATCAGGCCAAGCAGATCAGTCCAGACTTCCTGGTCCCCTGCTACAGACCTCAGCTGTTCCTGGGAAATTCCCAAACCAGCCAAGAGATATAATCCCTCTGGCATGTTCTGTGTCTTCTGCAGGATCCCTACCCCGTGGAATGTACCCAGGGCGGCTCTAGGGCATACCGCCTATGGGGCATTCTTACGATATGCCCAAGCCACCTCAACTGGCTCCTTTTGATCCGGAGGAGCAACAAATCTATTCTGAGGCTCTCCCAAATTGTTGTGCTTCTCACCCTACCAAGCCACCCTGCGAAGAAACCGCAGATCTGCCACTTGTACATGCAGTCTCATTTCAAGCAGTAAACCATGAGTTTTAGTCTTTAGACTCAGCTCCCACTTCACCACCACAGTCTGGTTCAGTGCCCCCGGAACAGCTGACACTGTTACAATCACGCTTCCATTTTCTGTCACTTGTGAACAAGATCCTGAGATGCTTGAACTCCCCCACTAAGGGCAATTGTTCCCCACCTCACGGAGAGAGCAATCCACTTATTTCTGAGTGAAGACCATGACCTCTGCCTTGGAGACACCGATCCTCATCCCAGCCACTTCAAACTCAGAAGTGAATTGCTTAAGTGCATGCCGAAGGGCTCAGAAAGCTTAAGCAAAGAGGACAAAATCATCTACAATATGCAAGCTTTCAACGCAACTCAGGCAAGAAGGTGCCTGAGTTGGCTTGAAAGCTTGCATATTGTAATCTTTTTAGATAGCCAATAAAAGGTGTCAACACATAAAGCAACAATGCTATCTCTAGCTTCCCCACCTGGACATCCTCACGTCCTTGGCTGCACCTTGATATCCTGTCCATAAAAACTACCAATGAGAGTTGTGGCAAGCCATAGCCTTGATGAAGTTCAACGTTCACACTGAACAAATTTGACTTAACAATAAGCATTTGGACACAACTGTCACTGCATTAATGTTCTATCCTGAATTTCAAACGGTATCTCATGAGTGAATGGGTGTATAAATTAGTCTACTGGTATTTTACTTTCCTCCATGGTCTACTGACATTAATTTCTTCTGCCTTTTGGAGATTTAAGCTTCCGTTACTATCATTCTCATCTTGGAGAACATTAGATACAAAAAGTACAGACATTATTATATATATTCATTTCTTACTGCCTATTTACAGTTGTGCTCATACATTTACATACTCTGGCAGAATTTGTGAGATGTGTACCATACTCTAAAGAAAAGATGACTGATGACTGACAAATGACACTTCATTTACTTTGAATGGAATCCAAATTAAACTGTAAGGCATCACAGGATAACATACCCATTAAACAAAACATTGTAATAAGGAAAATAGTGAAATGGTCCCTGTTCAAACGTTTGCATACCCGTAGTTCCTAATACTGTTTATTGCCCCTTTAGCATCAATGATGACATGCAGTCTTTTGTGATAGTTGTGGATGAGGCCCTTAATTTTCTCATGCTGTAGAGCTGCCAATTCTTCTTGGCCAAAGGCCTCCAGGTCCCGTAAATTCTTGGGTTGTCTAGAATGACCTGCACGTTTGAGATCTCCCCAAAGTGGCTCAATGAAATTGAGGTTAGGAGACTGTGATAGCCACTCTCCAGCACCTTCACTTTTCTCTGCTGTAGCCTCTGAATGATAAACTTGCTGTAGCTCACACATCCCCAGAACATCAGAGATTCATTTCCATGCTTCACAGTAGGGATGGTGTACCTCTGTCATCCTCTCCAAACATAGTGTTTATGGTTGTGACCATATATTTCAATTCTGGTCTTTTGAGGCATGTCTAGATGCTTTTTGGCACATTGTAAGTGGGCTCTTTTGTGTTTTTGGCACAGTAAAGGCTTTTTTTTGCAACTTGACCGTGCAGCCCATCTTTGTTCAAGTACCTCCTTATTGTGCATCTTGAAATACCAACATCACTTGTGGATTTTTCTTGATAGCTC
The DNA here is from genome assembly GCF_900747795.2 of Erpetoichthys calabaricus. NCBI lineage: Eukaryota > Metazoa > Chordata > Cladistia > Polypteriformes > Polypteridae > Erpetoichthys > Erpetoichthys calabaricus. The sequence continues at coordinate 29,246,027 of NC_041401.2, forward strand.
AACAAATGATCCGGACAGTTGTGGCTGAAATCTTGGTTGGTCTACCTGACTGTGACCTGGTAACAACAGAACTCCCAACTTTCAACTTTTTTATCAGAGTTCGAACACTACTGACAGTCATTTTCAGATTTCAAGATATCTTTTTATATTCTTTTACTGATTTATACAAATCAACAATTTCTTGGGAGTCCTTTGGCAGTTCTTTTGCTTTCCCTTGGCCTGGTATTCAGCAAAGTCAGTGCAGCTCTGAATGAATTTAAACTGACAATTTATACACAGACACTGATTGCAATCAAAGAGGTCACAGGTGTGGACACTGTCCCTTAATTACCCTTAATTTGAACCCATGTGTGTGTCAACTTGTGTGTACATTATCAGCCCCAACATTCAAGGGTATGTAAACTTCTGGCCCAAGGTAATTTCAGTTATTTTTATGATTTAAAAAGGGCACACACAATTATGTGATAATAAATTACCTCACCTGAGCACATTCCCTAATTAAAAGGAAAACTTTCTGCATGATTACTTATATTTTCCAAACAATAGCCAATATTTCACAGATTTTGCCAGGGTATGTAAACTAATGAACTCACTGTATTTCAGATATATGTGTACATGTGTGTAAAAGCTGCAGTGTTTAATTGTCTGAGATTGTGTCTGTTACAGTTTTATATTGTTCGGCATTGAGGATTTAGTTCCCATCCAGTTGACTGAGTGGACCACGTATCTACTGCATGTCTCAACATTCATTTTAACTGCCCAACCCCCATTACAAAGATGTTCATGATGGGTTACTTGGTCATTCTCAACCCTGGACACAAGGCATCCATTGATAGTTCCTGCCTTGTGCTCAATGCTGTTTGAATAGGTTCCACTTTCCCTGTGGTCCTGTAGTAGTGAAAATGAACAGGAAAATGTTTTACAGTCCAAAATTCAATGATACACAGATAGATAAGACATTGTATAATACACAGAAGGGGCAATATATAATAGATAGATAGAGATGAAAGGCACTGTATGATAGATAGATAGATAGATAGATAGATAGATAGATAGATAGATAGATAGATAGATAGATAGATAGATAGATAGATAGATAGATAGATAGATAGATAGATTTATGACTCCTAAAGGGAAACTACTGTGCAAAAACTATGCAGAATATAACATGTAACATAGATATTTGCATACTCTAATTAAAATTAACATATTGAATTGTACAAAAACAAAGTCTAACTAGAGGTTATGCTATTTTTTGTGAAAAAAAACAAATGTGGGTTAAATACAGGGTATAAAAGTTAATTGGGACACATCAGATGATGTAAGAAAGAGTTAAATGTTATAAGACATTTGAGAAGCTAACCTTTACATAGGCTTTGAACATTTTGACTTCTGAAGCAGTGTGTGCTGGTGAAGAAGGAGTCTTTATAGAGTAACCTTGACAAAGCTGCAGGAAGCCATTGAAATCTCTGAAGGGCTGCTATGCTATCTGAAAATAGAGAGAGAAACAGCTAACAAAATGCTATTAGAAAATCGCCATGTAAGAGTCCAGTCTGGGGAGGTAGGCTGTGCAGTTCAGTTGATTGTTTATTTTGACAGAGTAAGATGCATATACTGTATATCTCACTTTGTGACAATTTATTTATTTAAAATTTTTTATAGCCTTCCACCTTTATGCAAAGCATTGATTCAGAAGGGGAAGATTCAAAAGTTCGAAGGAGGAAGATTTCTTTTAAACGGAAAACAGATGCAGGTAAGTCTTTTATGCTTTAATAAAATGCTCTAAAATTCATCCACATAAAGTACAAAGCATTTGTGCTGACTGATATGCTTTAAATGACTGTCCACTCCTGTTTACACATGGATAAATGTACTGTAGATGCACCAGAGCAGAGGTGTTCTGACTCTCTTAAAACTGCCTGATGATTTTAAGTAGCAGCCAAAATGGTCCTTTTTGGCAGCCTGTCTAATCCCCCCAACAGCTTGCGATGACAGCTTCTTATAAGTCGGCCCTGTTTCAGAGCTGTAAACAGCTGTTGTTTAAGTGGTGACTCACTTGGGTGCTGTATTTTCTCAGGCAAACAAGAGAAGACACAGTATACAAGTAAAAGAAACTATAAATCACATAAATAAAGCACTGCCCTTACTATGAGTGACACACAGCTGCATGCATATGCTTCTTGTTATGAAATGTGATACAAATTGAAGTCATCAACTTGTAATTACTCCATTCTGCACCCCAAGGATGTTTAACATTTTTTGCATTACAGAATTGAATATTTACATGGCTATTAGTGAGTTTTTTGCTTTTTAAAGTTCAAAATTGTCCTTTGAAATCTCAAATAGAAACGTAGTAACTGGATGATTCAGTATATTTCCATCCACCTTTGCTGTGACATATCTAAATAGGCTGTTGTATTTAGATGTTTCATAATTATCTGAACATATTCCTGCTGTGTTCACTTAATCCACCCATATATTGCATATTCATTTTGAGAACTGCAGGGAGTATTAAACACATGGCAGGAAAAAAAACTCTAGGTGGGACAAAGGTGTGTTGTAGAGTATGCTCCCACTCACATTCACTGATACAAGGTTGATTTAGAAACACCAGTCATCACACCTTGCTTGTATTTGGGATATGAAAACAAAAAGAAAATGCCTGGAGAAAATTAACAAACACATGAAGAGTGCATAAACTACACACAGACATTGACCAAGCAAGTAATCAGACCTAATGCCTATGGGGCTGGGAGAGAGAAGTGCACCCACTGTGTCCAATGCAGTAATTGATTAAAAAAAATTAAAAGAGAACATAAAAAGTAACAGAAGATAGCATTAATTTCTCAGAGTATTTAGCCTTATTAGAGTTGCAGTTGCACTGCTCAAAGACAGCAGGTTATCTTCTTCTCAACATTGCTCTTTAGTCACAAGTTGCAGGGCGTGGACGTCATACAATTGCAGATGGACAGCAGAGCGACACTACGTGAGCCAAGGTGGGGGGTATGACCTGGCCAAGTAAGAGACTGCAAAGCCATGAGCAAGCTGGATCATACTATATATTATTTATTAAAGTTTGAAATTCAAAATGCAGATTTAAAAACAGGAAGTGCTGAAAGGTACAAAATGTTAAAAAAAAAATTGGGAAAGGAAAAAAGTCAAAAACAGCAAATAGCCAAGGGCTGCCCTATAGTCAGGCTGCTTCTTTTATTACCTTTTTCCTTTCCTTTATGTGATTTCAGCACAATTTCTATTCTTCTAGGCAGCACATACTGATGGACGTAGCCAAAAGTTATCTGCTGGCAGGAGATGTTGGATGTGGAGCCAAGACCTCAACCTAACACATTCTACTGAATGACTTTACCGGGGGACTTAAATGACCACAAATTCTAATTAAATACATTAAGGTTAATGAAAGTAAAACAGTGAAATATGAAAATTCTAGTATTCTTTTAAAAATTATATGTAAAACAAGCACTCATGTATCACCACTTTTTAGAATGATGGAGATATATAAAGGAGTGGGATTGGGTGGAGTGGACCACTTCATCTGAATTTGAGCAATGAAGTGTTATTTAGATTTTAGTGTGTGTCATGAATTATCCTTATCAAACACTGCACCAACATTATTTGCCTGGCATCCCAAAATTGGTCTTGTCCACAGATGATCATTGCTGCAGATGTCAACCATCTGTGAATCCTGGAGGAGTAATGTATATTTTGTCCTGGCCATGGGACAGTGGATGAGCACTTTTATAATACAAAGAAACCCAAGCCATTGTGAGAGTTTACCAGTCTTCTACATGCATGTTTTATGATTATACCTGCTAGGATATATTATATGGAATTTTTTTTAGGATATAGGTTTCCAGGCTTGCTGTACTACTGATGTACTATTTATTCCATAAATTTGCAGAGCAAGACATGTCTTTGTGTTTTTGGTATTAATTCAGTCACTATATGGCCAACAGTTTGTGGATATTTTACCATCACACTTATATGAGCATGTTGGATAATTGCATTGCTAAGCCATGGTAAGCCATGGGTATTAATATAGAGTTGACACACCTCCAATTTTTCTGTTATTACGACCTACACTAATCTTCACTGGAACAATAAGGCCAAGCCTAAACCTTAAAAACAGCCCCAGATCATTGTCTCTCCTCCACCAAATCTTATAGTAGGCACTATGCAGTTTGGAAGGAGGCATTTCCCTGCCATCTGCTTAATGCAGATTTATCTCAGACTACCAGATAGTGAAGCATAATTCATCACTTCAGATAATGCATTTCCAAATCTTCCAGAGCACCCAGGCAGACACTTGGCATTGCACAAAGTGATATTAGACTTGTGTACAGTGGCTCAACCATGAAAACCCATTTCATGAAGTTCCCATCACACAGTTCTTCTATAGCTGAAATGATGCCAATGCCAGACATACAGTATGCACATCCTTCTGGGTGGAGACCCAGACATAATGGGGGGATTACGTATATCAGCTGCTCTAGAAACCCCTTAAAATTTCCTAAGATTAGTTGAAGTTGTTACTGGGATATGGAGCTCAGGCCCACCCAGATCAGCCTGTTATCATAGTGACCCTAACAAGTAAAAGAAAGACATATGGACAATTAGCTGAGGCATTTTTAGCAAAGTAATAAAAATAATATCAAAATAAATGCAAACTGGTGAAATTAGAAATGGTTGCAGTTACACAGATTTAGGTAAAAATATCTTAAACTGACAGCTCTGTCAGAAAAGGAAGTAGAATAGGATTTGCCTGATGAGAGCAGCAATTTCAGCAGTGATGTGAGTCATCGTAGTGTTCCAGATGAGATTCTCAGTTTTAGCCTGATCATGATGTGAACTCAAGAAGCCCTTATTAACAACACTAAAATAACATTTTTGCCTAAGGGTGTGTAGATGGAAGCTAATATCAGTGAAGTGAAAGGGCAATAGGGCTAAATGTTTCTAGTGTCCTCAGTAAAGCTTACTTTAATTTGCACAAGGAAAATCTGATGTTTCCAGTACGAGTGATTTTTTTTTTATTAGGGTGATATCTTTTAGGAGATTAATAAGTTTGAGCCGCCTGATTGCTTCTTTAGTTAGATACAAATTATAGGGGAAAGAAAGAAACCTCATTTTTGAAGTGAAGTTACCTTAATTGGTGAGGTCAAATGGCTACCAAAAATAGCTAGAAAGATAACATTCTTTTAATTTACTATGAATATTACAGGCATGCCCCAATATTGTTAAAAAAAAGCTTATTAGGGCCACATGGTGGCACAGTGGTTAACGCTGCTGCCACACATATCCATTATTCTTGGTCAAAGTTTGCATCCAAATATATATATTTTTTTGTACATTATCCACATTCTGTGTGAGTTTTCATCCAGGTATTTCCATTTCCCTCTTACATCTCACAGATGTGAATGTTGCCTTTATTAGCAATTCCAAACTTGCCTTGTGTGAGTATGGGAATGTGCATGATGGGACCTGCTACTGGATGTTGATTTCACCAGGGCTGGATCCCACTTTGCACCCTTGAATTAAGGATTTGATAATGTTTGTAATTTTAAGTTTTAAGTCTATTATTATTCCTTGACTATAAACTTGATAAGCAAGTTATAAAAGAATAAATAAATATTTATCAATTTTTTGTTTTTGTATAGTATCTTTCATAAAGCAAATTATCTAAATGTACTTTTAAAAACACCCAAGAATATGTTTTAAAACAATAATTTACAGAAAACTTGGTACAAGTCTTTGGATTTCTAGAACTTTCTAGAAACTGGAGCTTTTTCCTGCAAAATGGAGTACACAGCAGAACTAACTCTCAGTGGTCCTCAGAGCAACATAAGATCTTTCATAAGAGACTAAACACTGGGGAAGCTGAATAAAAAAATGACTGAACATATATAGAGTAGACTGGCAGTGAAAAACCTCTAGGCAATGAGAATGGGAACAGTTGTAAAATTAAATAAACAGAGCAGGTGGATATTGTCAGCAGTAAACTCTTTTTGACAAAAAGCACACAATAGATTTTATAGAATTTAGACTCACATGGCTACAAATCAAAAGCTCGTGGTCTATGTGGCCACCTAGGCGGCTCAAGTGCTGAAATATGTGACTTACCAGGCGCAGTCCCCACCATTAGTTCACCATGTAATGCCGAGTGAGTCACTTTGTTTATCTGGTTCTGATTGCACACTTTGTATGAGAGAGTTTTGAAGAGCTGCTGTTCTTATTTGGGTTAGTTTTCTTAAAACCCTTTGCGGAAAAGTATAAAATGTATTTTTAAATTCATGGGAAAGCCTTACATAGCATTTTTGAGAGACACTTTTGGATTTGGACTAGCAGGAATCAAATACCACTGTCATCTGCAACAGTGAAAAGATGATCCTGGTATTCTGGCCTTAGAGCCAGAGTTTCAAAGAAAAAGCCGTATCTGAAAGTGACAAATAAAAAGAAAAGGTTAAAATGGAAAAATAACACACATTGACTGTAAAAGTGTATTATGGATGGATAAGTCCAAGTTTGAATTATTTGTCACTGTTGCAGTTAACACTCAGATTTGACATGAGCTGTTTTAAGGAAGAAGCCAACAGCAATTCTTCATTTTGCAAACATATTTTCTATGGTTTCTGATTTCTAATTTCTGTTCTGGGTCTTCCTCTTCTTTTCTGTCTTGGTTAGATCCTGTTTTCCTTCATCTCTCAAGACAGTAGTGTACACTTTGCAGTGGCTTGCTCTACTGAACAGAATAACAGATTTCAGCTGTGCTAACTGAATTACAAAGGTTTCTCTAATAACTTATTTGAATGTAAACATGAATAATTAAGGGTTAGCCAAGAGAGTTTACCATTAGGACATTGGAGTAATGGCTGCTGAAAATGGGGCTTTTAGTTATATTTAAATAATAAATTATAAATCAGTCAATTCAAGCAGTAATGGGAAGTATATATTTTAAAATTAATATAATAGTACATGATTCAATACTTTAAATGCCAGTGTGTGTATGTATATACGTAAAGTATAAGGTCATGTTAGGCTATGCTATAGCCAGCTGCCATCTCAGATGGTATTATTCCTATTTCAGACCTTTGCTTTTTCCTTACTTTGCCCCAACAATATTGGCACACTTAACAGCATCCATATTAGGGATGAACTCTTTTCCTCTTGTATTGTGGTACTTATTAGTTGATGTTCTGTGTGTTCCTCTAATCACTTGTATTGAATTGCACCAAATGGTATGGCTTTATTTTATTTCCCATAGGAGAAAGCAGTAAAACTGTTGGTGAAACACCTGAAGACAAGGTTTTCTATTCCTTCTGTTCAAAGAGAGACATTGAGGAAAGAAAAAGTAGTTCCTCATCTTTTTCTACCTCTGGAGATGACAAAAAGAAGTCAATGAGTCCAGCAATTATAGGGTTTCCATCAGCAATAGGTCACAAAAATGAACTTGGATTTGTAGATGCATCTGTGATTCCAGCCAGGAGCATGATTGAAAGAAGAAGTCATTCTTTCAAAGGTAGGCACATTAATTTTTGATTATTTCTGTGTACTTTGGCAGAAAGCAAAATCTACAGAATTCTTAAACCTTGTTTTTAATGTTTATTCTAAAAATATCTGTGCCTTTAGAAAAATAGTTCCACATTTTATTATTAAAAACAATTTACAGTATACCAGCCTTTCATTTTCTTTACATCCCATCCCAAGGTTTTACCTTAAAAAAAATGACAAATCTACCAACTAATTTTAAAGAAGTAGCTCAGAATAATAGAAACATTTGTCTCACACTGGTAATGGACCAGAAGGACCAAATACTGCATTATACCTTAACATATATTTTTTAATCATCTTAAATAGTTTAATGTTTTGGTATTGTTATTATTATTAATATTATTTTACTCTTTTTAAAAAACAAACCAAAGTGGAATTTTTATTTGGGCTATGGTGTGAAACATCCGTAAAACACACAACATTCTACATATCCCCTTTCATAGTATACAATACATTATAAAGCATAAAGCAATCTGGCCAAGCTTCTTCATATTCAGTATTAGGTAGATATATCAAAATTGTTGTCACAGCACTCTACGCCTGCACACAGTGAGGAGCACTGTGCAAGAACAAAGTATTCTGTACTGTTGTATTGCATTTCTGAGGTGGCAATGATAGCTTGGCCTTCTAGCTCTGTAAAGACGATTACTTCTGTTCTGTTTTGAATATTGTATTTACCTCACATTTTTGACACCTATTGCACAAACAACTGTCTCTCTCTGAATTGCCTTTCCCAAGATTCCTTCTGATTTTTTTCAATGTCAAGGCAATGCGGCCATATTATATACATTACATATGACTAATTAGAAAATTTGGGGGTGCCATTAAACATTTCACTTTAAACTCAGATGCAAATGATCATTGCAGATTGGTTTATGATGGCACAGGAGAGTAGTGTAATGTTGCTGCATTAGTAGTAACTGTTATTACTACTGCTACAGCAACAGACACACAAAATCACACAAGATAACACACAAAATAAATATATCCATAATATATTTCAAATAAGCATATTTAAATATTAGATTAATTAATTGTTTAGCCAGATCTAATGTTGTAACATCTAATTGCAGCTGGTAAGAATGGCCTGCAATGGCAATCTTTTGAGCACAGTGGCAGGATCAGGCTTTTGCTAAAGGTACAGATAATATTAGAGGGTGTGAGACAAAGTTCTTGATAGCCAGCAAATTACCCAACTTCTCTCCGTCTGTTTTTTCCTCCAGAGATTTTATGACTACTAACTTGTCTCCTGTTCTTATGCTATTGCCTTGAACATACCACTGTAAAAGAACAAACTTGCTGCCATACAGTAAGTTTATAGAACATATGTGCAAATATTGTTCCCCCAGCAAAAGACCTTAATCTCCTCTGTTCCTTGGATGAAGCCTCCAATCAGGTTCACGTTTTTACTCTTTCAATTCTAAAATACATCAGACATACTGAAATGTTGCTTACTTAATCAACTACAAGCAACTACAGTATGTCTTCTCTGATGGCCAGCTAAACTTCCATCATGATGTCACATATCTTAAAGTATGGGAAATAAATAGTCAGATAGAGATTAAAAATGCTAATTAAGAGAGATTAATACTTCACAAAAGAAATATCAAAATCCCACAACACAATTTTCCAATGACACAGACACAGATACTGTATGTAACCAGCCACTAGCATCTGTTGACCACATACAATGTCTCTAGCCCTGACCCTACTGAATAATCTATTTTTCATGGGAGTCAGGTCTGATTCAGTCTACACAATGAGACTGTTTCAGAAATTTGTATAAATCAACAGAGGCTATTTTTAAGAGAGAAAGTCAGAAAGTAGTCATATAAGCAATGGTCAATAAACTGAAGTCAGAAGTTGGCAAATTCATTCAACGGCAAAACAAAATTCACAGTCACAAAGCCAATCAAGCAATTTCCTTTTTTTCTGTGTTGCTCAAGAATATATTTATCTTTTAAAGCCGTTGCTTTATGCGTACAAAGTTCCAACACCACTTAACCCATGAATAAGGTTTAAATGACTGCCCTCCATGATGTCACATATTGTGCAGGTTTTGTTCACCTTCCTAGTGCTGAGTTGTACCAACAAAATGGTGGTGCCTGTGATAGGCAAAAAATGCAAATGGAAGACACAAAAATAGACAAGAAAACAAAATGTTATCATTTAAATTGTGACAATGGATGCCCTCAATGTCTTAAGTCCTCTTCCACTCATTGCCATCTTGGAGCTATGCCATCTTACAAGAACAAGAAGATAAGAAATTTGACAAGCAAGAGGAGGCCATTCGGTCCATTTGTTGCTCATTTGTTTAGCTAATCATTAAGCTGTCCGAATTTCTCATCCAGATATGTTAAAGGTTGTTAAGGTTTCTTCTTCATGGCTCAGTAGTACATGGCTCAGTTATTTGTGCCAGAGTCCCACATCTTAATATGTAAAGAACCACGTCCTAGTTTCAGTTCTAAATGTTCTTCTGCTAAATTCCACTGATGTCCTTGTGTACATTGTAGTGGGTGCCACATGTATTATTGGCCTTTTGGCAGTGTGCCTCCCCTTAATGAATACTAGAAAAAAAGGTTGCTGTAGGTTTGCCCCATAATGCGGATCTGGAGATACAGCACAGATGAGGACTGGTTGACTAAAGTGGATTTAACTTGGAAAAGGAGGAAGAGAGAGGGGGGCATTGGGTAGTGAAGTGAGGAGCTACAATGTGTCAGCACAAAAAGTCTGCAATGGGAGCCACCATCTGGAAGAATCAATTTTTGTCTTCAGGGTACAAAAGAGACGTGTCTCAGATGATGTACTTTTTTGTATCTAATCTGGTACAACATAGTTGTTGACTGGTAGGACAGAACATTAATATTATTGGCATCAGCTGGCTGTGTACTCCGTCGGGCTTCTGGCTTTGCATCGTCATCTTCCAACTTAAAGGACAGTAGAATCAGATTGTGGTATTTTCATTTTCTTTTTCATTTCTTCCATCCTCGTGATGAGGTAGTACTTCCAGGCTATAGTGAAAATATAAATCCTTGTGCCTCCCTGCAGCGTCCCCTGGCGGCCCCCATGGTATCCAACAGGGCTGTGAAAGAAAAATCTAATATCCATGATGCCCTGCGGGAATTTGGGGCACCTCCGTGTTGCAGGGAGGACCTAGCGGCATGGGGGTATTGGCCGGGATACACTGCCGGCCATATATCACAACATATACACTGTATAGACATGGTTTCCTTTAATTTTTAGAATAGATATACATATTCTTGATATCTCTCTCTATATACAGTATATATAATCCAACTTCTGTCTGTCTGTATGTCTGTATGTCTGTCCGCTTTTCACGAGATAACTACTTAATGGGTATAGATCTGTTTTTTTTCTATAATTTGCTTAACCATTCCGATTGATTGTCATAGCATCATAGTTCGGTTGCGGCATCAATTTAATCACATGAATTTGAGAGACAGGTTCTTCACTCACTCCCCAGCCTCCATTCGAGGCGCTCTACCTCTCGCCATGTGTTGGAGTGTACCTTGCCTCCGCTTAGCTAGTGATACCTGTTTGTTCAGCAGACACTATCATCTATAGATTGTTAAAGAGTAAAGTTTGAAGTTTTTGAGAGAGAGATCAGAGCTACGTGTGTTTCAGAGGGTACCTGCTCATTGGCAGAGATATCACGGCCACGTGCTATTTCTCCACGTGGGGGACGCTCTCCCATCAGAGCTAAACACGAACAGATACAGTGGCAATGTTTGACATTGGAATGTACCTACCTTCTGCTTAGCCCATGATATCTTACCAACTTTTTACATTTTTGGCAAAGAGATCATAGCTACATTCTCGTTTCTGATAGCAAAACCAAAAATATTGTATATCAAGAGGCCCTTGGCTACAAAAGCTATCAATATACATTCTTCTCAATAGAAATTATTACTTTTTAAAAAATTTTTTATTAATTTTTAAAGTTTGTCCTGTTTCGGGGGGACAGCTTGTATGTGCTATATGTAAGTATTTTGCTAAAGTACACATCTTTTTTCCTTCTGGCATTTAATACATTTAGTTTTTTTTTTTTTTTTAAAAAAGTCTGAATAGTATCTTTTGTTTATTTTTATATTTTTTTATATTGGATAAGGTATTTTTGATTTATTATTAATTAATTTATTATTAATTTAAATTAATTTATTATTTTATTTCACATTTTTTAGCATTCCTAAATTGTCCCTAGTGTGTGCTTGGTGTGTGGGTGTGTGTGCGTGTGTGTGTGTGTGTGTGCCCTGCGGTGGGCTGGCACCCTGCCCGGGATTTGTTCCTGCCTTGCATCCTGTGTTAGCTGGGATTGGCTCCAGCAGACCCCCGTAACCCTGTGTTAGGATATAGCGGGTTGGAAAATGAATGGATGGATTTTTTAGCAGTTTTTGTTGGTCTTGGTGACCCTCCTATAATTCAGTATTCATCTCTGTTTTGTAAATCTGTTTATTTTTTCCAGTTTAAGTTTGAGTTGTGTCAAAAGTATTTGCTGAAGACAGTAATTGTTTTTTATAGGCTTGACAACAACAATATTAAAATGTCAATTACTAGGCAAACTGCATTGTTTATGGTTGATAATAACTAATTATGGACATTTTATTGTTAATCTACAATATATTTATTTTAGTGCTAAGCATTTGTTAAAGGCAATAGGTTGCTAACATTAAGGAAGAACACCACCAAGATTGTTCCTGGATTTCAGTCTTCACACATTATACACTTCACATCAGCATTTTGTCATTATTACTATAACATGAAAAGTGTTTCTGTTTTAGTTATGTGTTCAACATTTCTTGCGTCTCATTTCCTGTCATCCTACATTTTCCCAGATCGTTGTAGACACTGAACACACATGAAATGTATGTATTCCAAATAACGATATATTATTTACCCCCCCCCCCCCCCCCCCCCCACCACCAGATAAACAGACTTTCGCTCTGAAACTTTTGCATCTGACTCGACTTCAGCGGACTGATGCGTGATGGGATAGCAGGCTGCTTACTGCTTGTACTGACTGACACATTTGTAAAACAAAGACGCTGATGAAGAGGTGCAAAGGAATTTAAGTTGGCATTATGACTTTTTTCATAGGCTTCAGGGATTCTAGTGTTAATGGAGATAGAATCATTGATTGGAGGAATATTTGACTTTGACTAAGCACATAATATCTTCTAACTCTGACATTATGATTAATGATGACTTCTGTGTGGAGTTTTCTAGGTTCCTTTCATGTGTGGGTTTCCTCCAGGCTCAACTGTCAGGTTATGACACTTTGTTTTTCCTTTATATATCCAAAATTATGTTTGCTCTCATATTTATGTATAAACTCAAAAGAAATTATAAGAAATCTACTTGGCAAAGAAGATTCTTCATCTCAAAATGCAATAATAAATTGAATTTAAAATAACTCAGTACAGTTAGTAATTTTTCAACTTAATTTCTTTGACCTTAACCTTTTGTTTGCTTTAGATTTACACAGGCTTTGTTTGACAACCTGTCAATCTATGAATCCAAGAAATTAAGTAAAAATAAGACACTTTGTGAGATGATGTATTTTCTTAAAAAAGCACCATTTACTAAGATTAGGCCCTGCCATGCGCCCAGAGCTACTCGTATATATTCTGATTTCTCAGTGCCCACACTGTATTAGATAAAACTAGGTTCAATGAAGGTTGGATGAATAGTAACATCAGGAAACACAGTATCTTATCTTATGTCTCCAGAAAGGCTCAATTATTCCTTCTTTTCATAAGAATGCTTGATTGTCAGTCTGTAAGCTTGCTTGTCTTTTTTTTGGAGGGCTGTCTTAATGATTAGAAGATCTTGTCTCCTGCTTCTAGTTGAAGAGCATGGCAGTCAACCTGTGATAGCTGCCTTCTGAATGACTGGTTAATCTCCGTTAAATTCATATTTTGTTTCATATTAAAATCATAATGTATAAAACAGGAGTGTAAAAGTTATTTTAATAGCTTGTGGTTATTTAACATCAGTAACTGTTATTTTCTAGTTATTAACCATGCTGCATTCTGCAATCACAAACAACAGTGTGAACAATATGGTAGTGGTAATTTTATTGTGATACAAGTGCTGCCTGAATTTTTCAAATGTTATACTTTGCACATGTAACATATCTTGCCACTGGTGATGGGGGTCACAACCATTGTAGAAAATGCAGACAGCAGCCTTTGGACCAATGCTGAAGATGATACAATTGAATCCCATTTGAAGTTAAGAAGTAAATGTCCTGTACACAACAAGCTCTAAATTTGTGAGATAACATAGTAACAAGGTCATAACAGAAGTAACTGGAAGCAAAAATGACACCACTTCAAAGAGAAGCAGCAAATCACCTTTCTTTTTGCCATCCTTCTAGGCCAGAATGTTTCTATGCACTCCAGTAACTAACAAACAGATATTAGATAGTTGAAAGAAAAATACTACAAATTTCCAAATGTGTGCACCTTTGAAAAGCACATGTTCTGATATTCTGTAACATGCAAGTGAAAGCGTGTATGTATTCCTTAAAAATAAACCTTCAAAATCATTCATTCATGTTTTATCTTTAACTAGCATTCTGCAAGAGTGAAAGGGAAGGTCTACAGGACGGTAGTGAGACCAGCTATGTTATATGGGTTGGAGACGGTGGCACTGACCAGAAAGCAGGAGACAGAGCTGGAGGTGGCAGAGTTAAAGATGCTAAGATTTGCAGTGGGTGTGACGAGGATGGACAGGATTAGAAACGAGGACATTAGAGGGTCAGCTCAGGTTGGACAGTTGAGAGACAAAGTCAGAGAGGCGAGATTGCATTGGTTTGGACATGTGCAGAGGAAAGATGCTGGGTATATTGAGAGCAGGATGCTAAGGATAGAGCTGCCAGGGAAGAGGAAAAGAGGAAGGCCTAAGAGAAGGTTTATGGATGTGGTGAGAAAGGACATGCAGGTGATGGGTGTAACAGAACAAGATGCAGAGGACAGAAAGAGATGGAAGAAGATGATCCGCTGTGGCCACCCCTAACGGGAGCAGCCAAAAGAAGAAGAAGAAGAAACTACATTGCCTGTCAAACACATATAACAGGATAGATTTTAAAATATTGAATATTTCGTATCTCTGTCCCTACATGTACCCTCCTTCTATGTCGTTTCTCTGTATTTGTGTGTGTCTGAACCTCTCTGGACTGACGCACCCTCTTTCAATCTGTTCCCAAAAACCATGATTCTTGGACTCTGTCATTTCAAGGTACTTTGCTCACCTCCTTGTCCATTTTTTGACTAGACAGGCTCCATTTACCCATTGTGAAAACATCATTCCTTTTCTTGTGAACACTTACTATTTTTGAAGTTGACCCATTAGTGTTTAGTGGCCCAATGTTGCTTGGTGAGTTAATCACTTTGTTGTCATCAAAATGCTCCATTTTAATTTGTTATTTAAAAAACAAAATGGTCACAATCAGGAATTAAACTTTGCACCCCTAAGGTATTGTATCATCATAACCCCTACACCTAAGCCACCAAAGCCAAACTGACCAATCAACCCAAAGCTAAGCTAACCAATCAGATTGCTCAGAGAGACCGGACACACACACACACACAAATGTTTTATTATATAGTAGATTTATTGTTAAGTCAGTTTATTAAGTTTGAACCTTTTTTAATCTATTTGATTCAAATTCAAGGTGACCAGGAGGCAGCATCGGCACTTGGCAGGTATGAATCCAAAATGCGTGCTTTAAGTTCAAATTATTTGCAATCACAAAGTGGTCAGAAAACATACTTCATATTTTATTGTTTTTCAATATATACTCTTCATGGATTTTATTGGGATTTCTGTTTTACCCTGTTGTCCACTGAAGGAATGAACACAAAAATGATGAAATACCAGACTTTACAAGTGTTCATATACTTCAACCCCTAATAGTTGGTACAGGCAGATTTGGCCCAGATCATAGTATTTCAGGGTATGTTGTTGCTTTTTTCCATCTGGTCACCATAGGTTTAGTCTATTCTTCTTGACAACATCTCTAAGACTCCTTCAAATTTGATAATAACCTTTGGTGAACTGATAATTTCACCTCCTACCACATATTCTTGATTTGACCAAGTATTAGTAATTATTAAAATATATGTATATAAATTGATACATCACCATTGTAGACTCATTGCAACCTACAATCTACATAAGCAGAAATGTCTTCACCCTAGGTTCAATTGTACTTCAGGAGCAGAAAATTACCAAAGTATTAATAAAAAGGATTCCAAATTTAAAAAAATGAAAACTTTTCATATGGCATTTTAAGCAATACTGATGGCAGTTAGAGGAAGCCTGTTACTATGGAAACAAAGCTAAAAAAACACACAACAGAGTAAAGTGAAAAGCCTCCTCTGCAGTGGCTGAAAATAGAAATTGAAAAATGAAAGTGTTAAATAGAGAATGATGGATCACAGTAAGTTGTTAGACACATAATTATAGGCTATAAATTTATTCTTTAAAGTAACTTTTCATCTGTCTTCTCCCACCTCTCTCTTCACTTTGTCATTCAATGATAGGACCTTACTAAAACATGCAGCCTGGGTTCAAATTGAAAAGTACAGACAATGGCATTCATTTGGTCCAGTGGTGCAGTCAGACTTTTATATATATATATATATATATATATATATATATATATATATATAGTATAAATATATATATTGTAAGAAGAGGCCCTATATTGCTCTTGACCTGACACAGATTGGACACGGGAGGCACGTGTAAAATTAACAAACTTTTATTTTTCTTCATCTGTGGGCTACACCTTCCCCGTACCTACAGACACAACACAGTCCCAAGCACTAAGCACACAAGTAAGCAAAGCACTCTTCTTCTCTCCCTCTCTGGCACCACCATTCCTCCCAGGCAACCTTTCCCTCCTCCACCCGACTCTGGCCACTGAGTGGTGGTCGCTGGCTCCTTTTATAGTTCACTCGGAAGTGCTCCAGGTGCTTGATCACTGAGTTCTGGCTGCACTTCCAGGTGTGATGGACAGGCTGCCGACACGGGCTCAGGAGTCCCAAACACAGCACCCCCTGGCGGTGCCTGCGGGACCCAACAGGACTGCACCCAACTCCAATTTCCATGGAGCCCTGTGGGAAACCGAGGCACTGCTCCAACCCAGGGGGGCGGCCATCTAACGTCCAGGGGGAGGTATTGCACTGTCCAAGGCTGCTCCTCCTGAACATAGTGTGCAGGGGTGACCCCCGGCCACCTGCCACAATATATATATATATATATATATATATATATATATATATATATATATATATATATATATATATCTTTATATATAATCTTCATTTGGATCGTGATCTTTGTTTGTCTACGAATTCACTGCCTTGTGTGGTGTTCCTGCTGTGTTCAGTAGAGGGCAGTAGTGATGGAGGAGGAGAGGAAGTGAGGGGGAGGATTGTTGGATGAAGTTGGAGTGTGGTGATTAAAGAGGATTGAACTAAAGGAGACTACGTGCTGTTTGTACTGGCTGAATACACAACACCTTGGTTGTTACTTTTGTTTACAAACACTGTCGATAGCACTCTTTGTGTTTAGATCTGGCGTCGACACCGTGCTTTGTGTTTAGATCTGGCGTCGACACCCGCTTCGTTGTCGAGACTGTGGTTTTTTGTATTTCTATCGACCGTCGTTGGCAGCACTTCGTCCAAATCGAATGTTTACCCACTTCTTGGAGTTGGCAGTTAGAGTATATAAGTCGGGCACACTTCTGTGATTTTCCATCAGTTGGCATTTGGAGTTCAAGAAAGAAGCATTCGTTTTTCCTTACTCTTTGGATTGCCACAAAGCAACCTGCGAGATTGGAGAAAGGTCGAGAAGAGATCGTGAGAGGAACCGACAGCGTCATGAAAACGAGATGGACTGTGAACAGAGAGAAGCAGAAATGCTCCTCCACCACCACATAATTACTATTCGGACAGTGATTCCGAGTAGACCGTTCCTATCGAATCAATGTCCAAGGGTTTTGTTTTGTAATTTTTTTTCCTGCACATGGCTAGTATATATATATATATATACATATATATATATATATATATATATATATATATATATATATATAGGTATATAAAAATGAAGAAGATGTATACAGTTTGAAATTTCCTTCCAAATCTCCTCTTAGGTCTGTTTTTTCTGTTTTTCTGTTATCCACACTGGTGTCTATTTCCTGAAGAAATTATTGTAAAATGCACTTTTAGCAGAACTTCTTCATAACTTGAACTTTACATACTGAAATATAAAACTCACAGTCCTATCTGCCTTTTTAACTGCTTTCAGATAATGAAATGACTTAGGCTTTCTCTCTAGCTCTAAAAAAGCCTTGTGCACATCTCAGTAACACCATTAATATTCCTTTAATTATAATTATTAGATTTTGATATTTACTGTATCTCTTTTTATATTCTGTTCAAACTGGAATTCAGTCCTAATCCATATATAGAGATTTAATTTATTACAGTAGGTAGAAATCAATCAGGCATGCAGAAACCTTGACAACCTTTAAAAAAATTCTGGATGAGATATTTGGACATGTCCTGCGGTGGGTTGGCACCCTGCCCAGGATTGGTTCCTGCCCTGTGTTGGCTGGGATTGGCTCCAGCAGACCCCCGTGACCCTGTGTTTGGATTCAGCGGGTTGGAAAATGGATGGATGGATGGATATTTGGACATCTTAGCTATTAGGTAAACAAACAAGTCTGCTGGACTGAATGGTCTCCTCTCATTTGTCAAATTTCTTATGTTCTTATGAATCACCTCACTTTGTGTATTGTATAGCTTATCAAGTCCTACTTTCACATCCCTTAATTGAGAATTGCACCCTCACCCTATAACCTACTGATTTCCATATAGATCAAATGTTGTATGCATCTATACCCCATGCTCTGAATCATTTCTGCTTTTCTGTTAGTTTTATAATTATTCTACTGTGAGATGCCAAATGAATGCTGTTGGAACATCAAAGCAGGTGATACATGTGCTCTGCTACTATTTGATCTTTTTGTTGCTTCTTCATAAGTCTTCAGCAAATTAGTCACTATCCTCTGCACTCTTGTGCTGACTCCTATTATTTTTTTCATGTAATGAATGTCACCAGTCTTGTAATTTTCTATGTTGCCTCCTTTTATAAATAGATGTGAGCTGACCTTCTGTCTTTGAAAATTTGTATATGTTTTAGTAGTGATGATGATGATTATTATTAACTGGCATCCTGCCAAGAGTTTTCTCCTGCCTTCTGCCCGATGCTGATGGATTTGATTCTAGATTGCCGCCACCATGTAAAAAAAAGCAGGATCAAATAAATTAGAAAAAGTACGAATGACATAACATTCAGGTGTATTCAGGGCCTAAGTTAACTGATTGGAAGGTTGGTGTATTTTACATTTTTTAGTTACTTTATCAAAGAGTTAGTTATCACATTTTTGTTTTCGTAATAATTTTTAACAAAAAGTCATATTAATATAAAATAGGCAATTACATAAATTAGTAGCCTAAAATGCTTGTGGTGGGTGAGTAGCTTTTACAGACAGCAAATTCCAACTCAGGTGATGGTATTAATGGTGCTATTGTTAGCTGTGGAGGGTCTGTGCCTAACCATAGTTAAAATTATTTAAACATAATATTTTTAAAAGAAGTACCTCTTAAAATCTGTGGTGAAATCACAAGGTGAAACTGTTAACTGTTCCTGACCAGTATGGAGAGCAGGTCTGGAGCTTTGCTGATAAATTATTGTCTCAGAGAAATATTCAATTATTATGTAATGTAAGGTTTTTTATTTAAAAAATATAAAAAATATTTTTTAATCACAAAAAGAAGCCTAAAAATAAAACCCAAATAACCACCCCAAACAAGTTTTTATTTCAGTAAATACAATCTATTCTTTTTTAACTATAGTAACAATACCATTCCACTCTGTTACCCACTAAATGCCAATTACCAACAGTAAAGTGAAATTACCAAAAGAAAATGACCAATACTAGCATAAAATCACAATCAATATCACTCCATTAAAGGAGAAATGTGACTGACACAAGTTCCCCATCTAGCTATTAATATTAGTAAAAACCCAATAATTCATAAAATTATCCAAATAACTAAGAATTTGAAAAGGAACTGATTTAATTTATAATAGTAATAACAAATGTGAAACTAATCTTAAAAAATGTAGATTTCAGTCTCAAGATACACAGAAGCAAAAGTGACTCTTCAGGTGCAGATAACCTGTAACCCCAACTCAGCCTTTGTCATAAATTTGCCGCTGATCAACTCTTTCAGCCCAGCACAAGCTGTAGTTTTACTCCGTCCTTGCTATTTGTGACACAATCAGCCTCAATATGCACCGTAGAAAGTGTGCACTACAACACAGCCCTTGTTGCATGCCATGTGGCTCCAACGTTCTGCTCGCATGTCAACTGAGGTCCCCTTTCTAAATACTCTGTATCAGTGCTCTGTATCAGTGCATGCTCCCGACCTCCTCCTCCTCCTCCTTACATAATTCCTTTCTTCTTCCGTTAATTTGTGGATACTTTTTTATCACTTTATTCTTCCATTCACTTCTAGGTAAGAGACTTTTTTTTAACATTTACATTTAACTAATCTCAAGCAGCAAGGAACAAGTGTGACAAATTTCAAAAAAATCAGTAGTGATGCTGCTGATCACGACTGGCTGATTTTAACCTCAAATGACTTGGTGGGTGATGGAAAAATACAGAAGTTTTGAAATTTGAAATTTATATTTGAGAATTTAGATATTTCAAATTTCAAAACTTCTACAGCGTACTCTATTTGAGATATCTTAATGAAAATTGAGCTATCACAACAAATTTCCCGAAGTAACAAGTGTGCCAGATTTCAACAAAATCAGTAGTGATGCTGCTCATCATGATTTTCACCTCAAATGACTCGATGGGTAATGGAAAAAATATTTTTTTCAGAATCTGCTTTTCTTGATTTTGTGGTAAGTTAGTTGTAGTGCTCCTTTTCAAAAGATTTGCGGTGTTTGAGAAATCGTACTTGTCATTTTCTGATTTCTCAAGGGAATGAGTTCAGACCATTTCATTTTGTCCTATAATTAAAAAAGAGACTCAGTGTCTGTGTGTGAGTGGTAAGTGACTTTGTATTTAGTACAGAATCTCAGAGTTTTCTTATTTTTTTAATTAGAGTAACACTGCTTAGTAAACAATAAGGTTTGTTAGTGTAAGAGACGAATGTGTTGATTTTAGGTGTACACTTGTTAAGCATCTTAGCCTGGTATCTTCTTGATAAACATGAACATTTTATTAGAGTTGTGACTTGTAATTATGACAAGAATTTATATTGTCTTTTATGGTATGTGTAAATATTTTGTTTATATGTTTTTATTGTAAAAAAGTATGTTTTAAGGTTATTTTATTTATTTTAGTATTTTTATGGTCACTGAACAATAAGCCCATTAAATTTCATTTTGTTCATTAAAAATGAACTGGTAACACCTGTGGCCTGCAGGAGCAAACACTCCTAAAAGTGAAGGAAAAGATATAATAATAAAAGGACTTATGTTTATATTTTAATGTTTTCAAGTATTTTAATTATTCATGATAGTTTTGTTAATGTTTGCAAAAACAAAATCTAAATACTGAAGCAGTAAATGTTATATTAGTAACCAACATCATTTTATATCAAATATATAAGATAATGTCACCTAAAAAACAAGTGGCAATTGTTGGAAGCTGATCTATCTATCTATCTATCTATCTATCTATCTATCTATCTATCTATCTATCTATCTATCTATCTATCTATCTATCTATCTATCTATCTATCTATCTATCTATCTAGTTTTTAAGCAAATGTTCTAGAAGGAGTCTCTTTGACTATTCTGTTCAACTGGTTGAGACTGCTGCAGAATCTGTGTATATATCTACCTGTAAGTATGTAAATGAGTGTTAATGAGTGCATGTGTGTGCACATGGTGTGTGTAATTAAACATTTATTTATTTAGATAGATAGATAGATAGATAGATAGATAGATAGATAGATAGATAGATAGATAGATAGATAGATAGATAGATAGATAGATAGATAGATAGATAGATAGATAGATAGATAGATAGATAGATAGATAGATAGATACTTTATTAATCCCAAGGGGAAATTCACATACTCCAGCAGCATCATACTGATACAAAAAAACAATATTAAAGAGTAATAAAAATGTAGGTTAAAGCAGACAATAACTTTGTATAATGTTAACGTTTACCCCCCCACCCTGGGTGGAATTGAAGAGTCGCATAGTTTGGGGGAGGAACGATCTCCTCAGTCTGTCAGTGTAACAGGACATTGACAGCAGTCTGTCGCTGAAGCTGCTCTTCTGTCTGGAGATGATACTGTTTAGTGGATGCAGTGGATTCTCCATGATTGACAGGAGCCTGCTGAGCGCCCGTCGCTCTGCCACGGATGTTAAACTGTCCAGCTCCATGCCTACAATAGAGCCTGCCTTCCTCACCAGTTTGTTCAGGCGTGAGGCGTCCTTCTTCTTAATGCTGCCTCCCCAGCACACCACTGAGTAAAAGAGGGCACTCGCATACACACATTATTTATTTGAAAGGTATATTTCAGTTCTATACATCTCTATTGATGTCTGGATCTGTCTTATTCAGCTCCACTTATCAGCACTTTAATACTGAAATTTTTCAAAGCATTTAATACCTAACCCATTATTTTAGTCCTTATCACATTTAATCAAATAGATTTTTATTTTCATTTCAGATACACAGAGGTAGAAATATTAGCAGTTCATTCTGCTGAGATAGAAACACTGCCCATTCAAAGTGGATTTTGCAAATGATGTCTCATACGGTTTGGACTTTTATGTTTTCCCTCATTTTCAACATCACTGATTCTTTCTGCTACTATATTTGCAGAGACTCACTAATAGACTTAAATGATGACTCAGCCTCACGAGAACAGAACAAGATGTTTTGCAACTCTACACGGTTTGTAAACCATTCCATCAGTATGCTGAAATTGGGTCCAGAAAAATCACAGATCTACTTTATGTGTTAAATTTAGTTTTACATATTATATTATGTCTAATTGAGTTCAGCCTCCTGACAGTTTCTGTTTTGATATACTATATTATATATGCAATTTTCTTTTCTTATGTCACTATAAAAGTTATCAGAATCCTTTATCCAAGGCAACCTAAAAGAAGTCATTATTCATGCAATGCAAATGAAGAGTAATTTGTTATTCTGTAATTTATTTTCTGATTAACATTCTATCAGCTTGCTTATTTTTTTTTTCTTTTGGCAGAGCTTAGAGATGCAGGATGGGAACGTGAATATCCAAAGGAATGTCCAAATGAATCAGCACAATCAGCCTTATCTCAGATAGCAAGAGGAGCTTCTGAAACAGAAAGTGATATCACATATGGAGAAGTTGAGCAGCGGCTGGACTTGCTACAAGACCAGCTGAACAGGTAATTACACTGACTCCGTAGTACCTTTTAGGACATGTGAATCGAGAAAGGAGAAAAATGAAGGTGAAACCCTGTCTCATCCAGTCTTTGAATAGCATGCTTTAGATAATGTATAGTCATAAAGCATCTTACACATATAAAGAAATGCATCATTTCTGAAGGAAAAGAAAAAAAATGACAAGAGACTAATCAAAAAGCAGTCAGAAGCAGAAACATGATTCAAAATAAATGTCAAGTAAATTGGCAAAAACAGAAGAAATTAGTGTCAGTCTTGGATACTGCTAAAATGTCCCTAGGAGGAAATATTCAAAAGTGAGGATGAAACAAGCAAAGAATATTTTCAAAAAAGCATTTCTCCTTTTTCCCTTGACTGCCTCTTTAAAAATATAAGACCTTTGAGGCCTGTCTTGTGAGCCTGAGAAATGTTCTGTTACAGTAAACACTGTAATAAATGTGACTTGCATGGACTGTAAGTGCATGACTACAGAAACACGTACACATATGACAATGCAGTCAGGATGACACAGTTTGGGCAGCAATGTGACATGAAGTTAGGCACAGGGCCACACAGTCTACATAGAGGTATCAAAGCTGTTCTACTGATGGCAGTAGATTACTTGGCATGTAAGTATTTTAAGATGATTGGTCTCACTGGTCACCCTCTGTTCTGCCTCCATCACTCTGACAATTGAGCTCTCCCTGAAAGTTGTCTCCTATAGATAGCAGTTAGTTCAGTGACTACAGAGAGCTATACATTTTTGACTGTATATATATATACTAGTGAAATACATGGATCTATGGTCCTAAAATAAAGGGCAAATAAAAACCAAGTTAAAGATAAGGAGCTCTTGATACTTCCTATGTTTTCAAAATAGTTGCTTCTTTCATTTCCACTTTAAGTTATAATGTATTTTATTTCTTCTGGTACCTCATCTATATCAAGTCGAACTTTTGTATTTTGGAACACGTTTTTTTTTATATTTAAACCTTGACTTAACCTTGCTCAACTGGAAGAATCCTAGCCCACCCATTATAACTCAATGGATAACTGGTACTATTTGAAATTGGAAAAAATATATTTCTCACTTAGAGGATCTGTTCAAAACTTTTTTAAAATATGGCAAGATCTAATTAATCAAATCTTAGAATAAGCATTTATATCGGGGGAAAAGGACATTCTTTTTCCTTTTTCTTTTTGTAGATCTGTTCATGTTGACTCACCTCTCTTTCTGTCATGTGGGGGTGAATAATGGTTTGTTAAGTTTGACATGAATGTATGAAATGTTGTTTTCTTCAATTAATGCCAATAAAAATAAAAAAAATGAAAAAGAAACAGCTTGACATTAATCATATCACTAATGCACCTTTGTAAGCAGTTGTTTTCCAAGAAACATTTATATAAAGATGCCAAAGCAATGCTTTGATATAGTCATCAGTTTCAATATTAGATGAGCTTCTTAATTGTCACTGTGCACTTCTTTCTATTTCTTATTCTTGTATTCTGTATCCAGGACTTTGTCTTGCACACCTATGAGCCATCGCATTTGTCTGCTGCTCAGTTGCTTGATATTCAGAGTTACTTCTTTCTTCTCTGCATGCTTCAGCGGCTTGACTTCTTATTCTTTCTTGTCTTTCATCACTTAGTTGCCTTGTGCAATTTGCTTGATGCTCAGCAAATGTTGCTTCTTTTCTTTTTCTTTCTGACATTATGGTGCTGATAACTTGTTTTTTTTATCACTTTTCCATAAACACATTAGCGCAGGTCAGTTTGTCATCCTTTATTTACTTTGAATAAAGTTCGAATCAGAGAATCAGAATATATTCGAACGTGTATTAAAATTTCTGTGTGCTACAAGTACACTTCCATATGGCCTATATAAGAACAGCAAGGATGCTTTTTATACATTTGCTCACTGTTGTTATTATTAATATTTTTACCATTCTTCTTTTGTTCAAGATATGCACATAAAGCATGGAATGTATATGACTCGTGTACAGTTGTTCAAAAAACATACAGGTCAAATTCCTTACAACGAAGTGCCAAGGACCTAAAAAATATTTTGTTGTAATGAAAATTAAAAGTAATGAGATTCTGTATTTGTCACTATAGTGCTTTCTTTAACTTGCGTCCAGGTGTTTGCAGTTATTTCAATAGCTTCTTTCACGTTAATTTTCATCTCCTCCTGTCTATAAGTTATGTTGACAAGAATTTTTCTCAGCATTTCCTTGCGATAATATACCTTCAGGGTGCAAATGATGCCCAAATCCAATGGCTGAAGCACTGCCGTGCAATTGGGAAGGAGGAACTCATCGTGAACATTATCTAAATGTGGTAGCATGCTGTGGGTAGCACAGTTATTAATCAGAAACAGAATTTTCCTTTTCATCTTCTTCATATTGTGATGTGTCTGAACTCTTTTGGGACCCCCATAATGGAATGACACGCCAAAAGTGCATCCTGAAGTGTGATTGCCGCGTCTGTGAAAGACTGCTTGTCCATTGCTGGGGCAACTGCAGGGTCACACCACTGCAGCGGAACGCCGAGGAAACAAATCCAAGCTGATTGCAGTCGTACTATAAGTACCTGTTGTCGATGGGTGATGCAAGGAACATTATAAATGCAGGGAATAGTATTACTTGGCCACTTAGCTGGCCATGACCCTGCCTGATTGCTGTGTCTGTGTATAGGAGAGTGGTAGATTCCACTACAATAAATAACTGTGCTGTTCCTGTTTCAAGCTGAATAAAGCTGGTTTTGCTAAAGTACTGAGACTCAGCCTCATGTTTTGGGGTGCGAGACAGAGACTCACGTGTCACAATATCCTTGTCAAGTTGTCACAGCCAGTTCCCCAAAATGTCTTGAGTCATCCAAGTTTGCTGGTTCGCTTTATACTCGCAGGGAAGGTATGTCACGTGCTTAAAACACAGAGGATTGGTCAACTTGCCAATGATGAGAGGAATAACTTTGTGGCTGCCAGTTGAATTGCAGCAAAACAGAGCTGTCAACCTTTGTTTAGATTTTTTTCCTCCTTGGCATGGATCACACATTTGAGTGCTAAAGTGTGATGTGGTAGCAGCTGATAGAAGACTCCAGTCTCATCACCATTGTAGATGTCTTCAGGCTCATAAGCTGAAGAGATTTTCCTGATTTCACCTGCACGCCATTTGTTTGCTTTTTCAGTTGGAACTGCAGATTCTTCTCCACATATTGCTTTGGCTGCAATTCCAAGACAATCCCGAAAGCAAATTAGTCAACCCCAGCTGGCAGTAAAATCTTCGTTGCCCAAGGAGATAGACAGTGACTTTGCCTTTTCTTGAATGAGTGGCCCACAAATAGGAATGTTTCTTGAGCAAGGTTCACTGAACCACATAAAAACTGATTTTTCAACATCTTCAAATACAGCAGTTCGCATAAGTTTGTGCTGAAGCCTAAGGTTTGCAACCAGAGATTTTGCTTCTATTTTTGCTCTGTCTTTCAAGAAAGTTGATGGTGAAATTCCAAATTCACTGGCAACATCTTTTTTCTTTTTGTCGGAATCGAGAACTGCAAAAATTTCAAGTTATTTTCTAATGTGAACAGTTGTCGTTCTTTCGTATCTACCTTTTCTATAGGAATGTGACAATGAGTTAAATTCCAATGGATGTTCTTCAAATGCTGAAAAGCAATAAGCAAAAGGTATCACTGAAAACCACAGAAAACAACCACAGCAAAAAAAACAGTACAAGGAAAATTCAAAGAAAGAGAACAATTTTCAATGTTTCTGTTCGGGGATTGTTACGCACAACTGAACTGAAACCACAGAACTAACTGCTCTGTGGATGATTCATTCAGGCATTTCAAGGTCTTTTGGGCACTTCATTGTAATGAAAGTTTATGCTGAATGTATTTCATAGTAACAAGATTTTTATAGACTCTGTCTTATGGGGAAAATGCCTTGTTGTAGTGAAACTTTCATTGTAACGATATTCGTTGTAACAGAATTTGACCTATATATGAAACCAGGTGAGGCTTGTGAGAACACAATTCTCAAATGAGGGATTCTTCACACTCAAAAAGTGATGTAATAATTATACTGTATAATAAGTGTAATCAAAGCGAAAGTTGATCGGTGGCATATCATGCTGTCTCTTTCTGCCTGTAAGGTACATAAGAAACCCAAATGGTCCGTGTTTGCTCAAATGCATTAAATGCATTCATTACTCAATTTTTGTTGTTCCCAGTTTGGCTTCCTTTTGCTCTGAGTCCAGAAGACATATCTGTCTAATTTTTACATAAATTGAGGTATTATAAGTCCTTACATGTCTCACAATTGAAATAACTGAATGTACTAAATGTTCAGTTTCCTAATAATTATTTTTCTGTCTATCAAGAAAGTACTAAAGGAACAAACAATATGAACACAATTTTAGAATACAAGAATCATAAGATACATTTAGTTATGTGCCTGTATGAAGAAAACAAGGCTGGTGAAGGGTAAATAGGGTCCGTGGGACCTGACTTGGAAAATTGGCTTGGCAGATGGTCAAGGAATAATAAATGGGTGTTATGCTCTTGAAGCACTGAAATGGTGCAGGACTTGAAGGAAAGCAAATAAAGTCCCAAAATATCTCCAAAAATGCCCACTACAGGAGGAAACTGCCAAACCTGGCTAGTAATAATAACGTAGAGTATAACTAAAAAAGATTTATTCTTCACAAAAAAGCTCTGCTTACAAGAAGCTCCATGGAACACAAAAGGCAAAAAGGAATTGCCTGAAGAGGCAAAGGTAGTTCTAGGTGAACAAAGTCCCAACGCGAAATACAGAGAGTGGTCAAGAACAGAGCAAAAAAGGTCAAACAGATCAAGAGAAATTGAAAAGAAACACTCACCAAGCTCCCAAATGCCTATGAATGAACCTCAAGCTACTGTGGGATACTCTCCACTTTTTTAAGGTTGAGCGCTGTATCTTGTGGTGATGGGCAGGTGGTCCGGCCTCTGGAAGTCCCACCCACAAAACACAAGGACAGGGAACATAACACAATACAGTATGACATAAGAAAATTAAATAATTAACACTGGTAAAAAAAGACTGTGGACAAAATAAGCTTAAACCAGCATTTATTTGTACTCCAGCCATGGAGTGAAGCTCTGGCTGAAGCATAACATAAACCCCTCGCCAAGGGTGGCTTCCAGACCTCAGTCTGAGTAAAGTGTATGTATCAGTCTCCCGTGGGAACAGCACAAAGAGGAGACTTAATCCTTGAATGGCAGATGGGGTGAGAAGGTCACTTCCTGGTGGTCCCTGCAAGTCAAGTGAAACAGACGGATAACATTCTGGTGGTCCCAACAGGGCAATAAACAGACACACCATCTCCTGGTGGTTGCAGCAGGGCAAACAAGAAGGTGCACCACCACTTCTTGGTGCTCAAGGAAGGGCAAGCAAGAAAAGCACATCACCTCCTAGTGGTCATGGCAGAGCAAGCAAGAAAGACAGACCATCGCCTGGTAGCCCCAGCATAGCAAGTGAGAAAAGAAGACCACCTCTTCGTAGTCAAAGCAGGGCAAGCAAGTCATCACCACCTACTGGTAGGCCCAGCAGGGCAAATGAGAAAGGCATACTACCTCCAGGTGGTCCCCACAGAGCAGGTGAGACAGACAAACCACTTCTTGGTAGTTCCAGCAGGACTGATGAGTGGATACTACCTCCTGGTGGTCCCAGCAAGCATCAGACAGCCAAGTGTATCTCAACTGGGACAGCTAGGCAACTTAGAGCAGGGGAACTAAAATGTTTAAGCTAAGAGGTGAGTTGTTGTTTATAGCACTCAACTCTAATGTTTCTGATCCCTTTAACTGTAACTCGGATGTGTCCCCTTCTGGAATCACAAGCAACAACTTGAATGTGCCCCTAACTGGGGTCATGGGCAGCAATTCAAGTGTGCCCCTTAGAAGGTCATTTGTAGCAACTCGGGTGTGCCCCCTCCTATATTCTCTGTTCTGGAGGGACAGGAACCTTTCACGTGAGCTGTCTGGACTGCTCTCTATTGTTTGCAGGAAGCCTCCATTCTCTATTTGAGGGTATCTTGCAGGAAATCCACAGTTTACCCATAATGGCAAGTATGGACGTTCTCTGATCACTGATGGGATTTCTGTCTTTCTTTGGTCCTTGCATATTGTGTACTGTAACCCTGTGACTTCCATTTGTAAGGGTACAGGCATTAAAGCGAACTCATAGAGCTTTTGAGGACAAAGGGTGTGCTGAGTAACAGTACTGACAGGGGGTGTGATCCCCGGACTATTGGTAGCCTGTGAGTATGTCCCAGGTGGTCCATGGGTGGACCTTGTCAACTTTTTTAGCCCCTTATCAGTAAGATGTTTCTTCTAAGACACTGACCACAGAGCACCTTGTGTACCTTTGTTGCTGATGATAAAATATTCTGCTTTACTTGTATCCCATTCTAGTTCTGTACTCCGAGCCAGCATTGTAGCACATAGAGTAACAATACAAGAATTAGTCTTCAACACCGAAAGAGCATGAGGTGGACTGCAACTTTGACTGAGTTCTGTTTGTGCTGTGTTTTCTGTTGTCTTTCCTAGGACACCTTTCCAAAAGCATAACAGTGAAAGTAACATAGGCACTTAAAGTAAATTAATGAGGTAACAGTCAGAATCTATGATAACGAGAGGCAGTTGTCCATAGGTGGTCCTCCATATTTCTGAATTTGACAAAGTGGTCCTTGGTCCAAAACATGCTGAGAATCACTGCATTTTCAGTTGTAGACAGTTTATCGTAATCAGAAGCTTGCTGTCACTCAGATCAGGTTAACAAGGCCACCATTACTCTTTGTAAATCAAAATTTTAAGAACACTTCAGTTTGCTGATGCTGTTAGAGTTACTTGAACCCACTTCAGAAATTTTATTGGAATATTCCAGAATGCCGGTAATCACCACAAATGAACATTCAGCTAGGCTTTTGAGGAAGAAAATGTAACTGTCTTGCCATTTTCACACCAAAATGAAAGACTGGCAATTTTAAGAGTGCCCACGCACATCTCCAGCCAATGCCAGCAAAATTTCACTAATATTTCTGCAAGCATCCTTTCACTGCAACTTGGCAGATATTATATGACAACAAATGAGAAATGGTCTGTTTAAGTTGAGAACAGCTTTTATATTTTTTAATTTCAAACATTCTTAAACTAGCGAGAACTATTATGATTGCTATGAAAGCATTTGATAAGGTACCACATGAGAGGTTGGACATCAAACTTAAAGAAGTGGGAGTTGTTGTGGATGGGTACAAAATTTGCTCAGACACAGGAAGCAGAGGGTTATGGTTCAAGGAACATTAACAGAATTAGGTGATGTAAGAGTGGTGTCTCCTAGTACTAGGGCTGCTACTATTTTTAATATATATAAATGATTTGGATAAGAATAGAAGTATTAGGCTGGTTAAGTTTACACATGATACCTAGCTAAGTGGTTTGGCAGATAATCAACAATCCATTGAATCATTACAGAGGGACTTGGACAGCACACAGGCATTGGGCAGATCTGTGGCAGATGAGATTAAAAGCAAGTAAATGTAAAGTATTACACATCAGAAGTAAAAATGTTAGATTTGAATATGCAATGCAAGGTCTGAAAATTGAAAGTACACTTTATGAGAAGGATTTAAGAATTGTAGTGGAGTCGACACTATCAACTGCCAGACAATGTTCAGAAGCCATTTAGAAGGCTAACAGAATGTCAGGTTATATAGCGCCCTGATGTGTGGAGTACAAGTCACAGGAAGTTCTGCTCAAACTTTATAACATACTGGTGAGGCCTCATCTGGAGTACTGTGTGCAGTTTTGCTCTCAGGGCTACAAAAAGGCCATAGCAGTGTAGAGACACTGAATAGCCAACATTTGTTATTAAATCCTATGCCCATATATAAACCTTCATGAAACTGACCAGAAATTCAGCCAAACATGATCATTTTCTTGTGCTTTATAATGTTTAGTCCTTCATGTGCAGTGAAGTACAGTAAGTATTTTTTTCATTCCCAAACTTAGCCACCAGTAATTCGCTGTAGGAACACTGGCCACTGCATCACCCAATCACAATGTTTCAACTGTCACTAATAAAGAGCAGAATTGAAACTAAACTGACATTTTATTAATACTAAGGGGCTTTGCCACCTGCTCGCTTCGCTCGAAAATCCCCCGACATGCGCAACGCGCCAGCCACTTCGTGTCTCTGCTGCTTGCGTATGTAGATTTCACTTTCACTAAACAACAAATCTTTTAATTGTCACGGATATGCCTCTTCATTGGGATAAAACACTACTTTTCCCTGATGGCAACATAAATTAGATGATCTACAAGTCTCCAACTTAAAGTTTAAATCCGAACAATAAATTCGATCTCTTTTCTCTCTTCCGTTATTTCACTGAGTAATAATTTCCGGTTGTTTGCCTAATGTGATCTTTACTATCATTTTTTTGAGACTTTTGAATTTTAGTACTTTTATTATCTCTAACTTGCTCTGCATGTGTATTGCGCCAAAGTTTTTGAATTCTTTATGACGTTCTGTCATCTACTCTTTATCTTTTATTTCTGGCCCCGGGCGTGGTTAAATCTCTTGGCACAAAGTCTCGTCTCACGGGACATGAAAGTGTCTCTCTGAAAAAGTCACATCTCATCCCAGGCTAAAAAGTCTTGTCTCATCCCAGGATTTTTTTGTTATAATAGAGAGATGTTTCTTTTACCGGATTGCATGCAGCACACTCTTTTCTGCTTAGCTGTGCAACTGAAGGCTGCAAAGTAGCAGCCTACCAGTATGTGTGCTTCTTGTTTTACACCCAGTACTGCTGGGATAATAATTTATGCAGGTGCTTATACTTCTACAGAAAGTGTATTGTGTTAGTTTACTCATTACAGAAAGTAATGCATGTTACATCTAACACATCACTCTACTGTCCGTTCAGCTCATCAAAATAAATATAATGATTTTTTTGAAAAGACTAAGACCGATTATTTCAACCAGGAGAAGGAATAATGCAATCACTTGCATATTTGCCTCAGG
The DNA here is from genome assembly GCF_900747795.2 of Erpetoichthys calabaricus. Lineage (NCBI taxonomy): Eukaryota > Metazoa > Chordata > Cladistia > Polypteriformes > Polypteridae > Erpetoichthys > Erpetoichthys calabaricus. The sequence goes on from NC_041401.2 coordinate 29,278,153, forward strand.
AAATTGATCTTTGTGGACGCTTCCACTCTTTTTTACCCTTGGCTGCTGGAAGCATCTGTGAAGCTAAGGGAGTGTAAATGACATGTGCAAACTACAACATCCTTAACCAAAACAGTTTACAGGGTTGACATGGCCAAATAACTGGGTAGAGATCAATCATCTGGTCTCTCTAGCAATGATAAGGATTTACAATGGGTTTCTGTGAATAACCAGGTTATTAAGGTGTATGTAAATATACTCAGTGAGTCATTTTACATCTAATTAAGTTGTTTTGTCTTTTTTTGTCATTTTCTTCATTCAGTAAAGCACAGCAGTGTGATTTGTACATTTGTAAGGCATTTACATATATTTGTATTTTTGCTATTGCTTTAAATGCTTAACTCTCTTTTGCCTTTTAGTTTGCCTTTTTTATATTTAATTTGCTCACTTGATTGTATCCTATAATGACAGTTAACACAAGTAGAGCAGACATTTGGGCAAACGACACTGAATGTTGACAGGGTGCAGATACTTCAATGTCAGGCTCCATTAGTCCATTACTAAATAATGGATAACCAGAACATCTGGAAAAGCACAATGAAAACTGTAAGAATGATGAGAATCATTAAAAAATAAGTAAAAAAAAATACACTAAAATATACCCATGGAACATATGTAAATGCTTGTTACATTTTAATAGAAATTCACCAAACTTAGTTTTACATTTTCTACATTGACCCCAAAACATTCGGAACTGGAACATAACAGCATGCTTAATTAGGCTAAGAGTCCAATTAAAACAGAACTTGGTTGGAACAGAAATGAACAGACACATAAGTGTCCCGAGGACTGAATTTGACAACCACTGGTTTACACAATACGGGGCTGCACAGTTGCAAAGTAATTAGCGCTGCTGCCTCGTAGATAGATAGATAGATAGATAGATAGATAGATAGATAGATAGATAGATAGATAGATAGATAGATAGATAGATAGATAGATAGATAGATAGATAGATAGATAGATAGATAGATAGATAGATAGATAGATAGATAGATAGATAGATAGATAGATAGATAGATTCTGGTGGACTGGTGGAGTCCTGGTGGAGTCTGTTCATTCTCCTCTCACATCCCCAAGCTGGTGCAGATTAGGTGATTGATGATTACATATTGACTGGTTGTGAGTGTAAGCACGAGGCTAGTTACTCTGTACAGTCTGAGTTCCTGCTTTGAGCCCAGTCCTGACGGACTCAAACCCCTGTGACCCTGAAGTGGTTAAATGGGTATGAGGTTGTGATGTCATTTAAATTATCTATACAGTATATATATATAAAAGGCAGCTGTAGTTAAAACCGTTGTGTTCAGTGCCCCAGCTTTGTTGCAGCAAGTATGGACAAGACCTGATATAAGGCACACTGAAACAGTGTTTTCATAAAATGTATATGTTTGGTTGTTTGTACATCTACATTCATGCCATGTTGTACAAATGTGCCAGATGCTACTTCAGGTACATGGCTGCAGCCAGAGATTTAGAAAATGCTACTGGGGCTCCCTACCCACAGCATTAAGCCTGCATAATGCCTCACTGTGCCTACAACTGCCAAGTCAGAAGTTTTCTTTCATTTTAATTTTCTTTTTTTTTAATCATTCTGGTGTGTATTCAGACTATAGTGTATATATAAATACATATCTACTCCCTATATATAAATAGATTAACTAGATTCTGCAATGTTTTCATGCAGCACTCAATTTTTCTTCAAAACCATACATCATATAGTATACATCCATATATCATTTTTTTCATCTTCATTAGGAGAATACAACAATAATACTCTCATGTCAATGAAAACAATTATAATGTGAATACGTCCAAAAACATACATTATATACACCTGCTCTGCTAAGAACAGTACAGTATTGGTAGATGTTGTATGTTAGCAGTCAATAAGCCATGCTGGTGGCGCAATGGCTGTCTCACTGTAAGGAAATTGTAAGTTTGTGTCCGGGATGCTCCCTGCATGAAATATTGTTAAAGTTGTTTTTTTTTTTTGTTTGTTCATCTAACAAAAAATTCCACCAGGCACTGATCATAAGCCACCAATGCCGGGTTGGGTTGCCATAAGCAGTCAAGGGGGCACACCTCTAGTATATCTTTCTTTCTTTTTTTCTTTCTTTAAGGAGCTTCTGTAAAAAAAGAAAGTTCCAGTTATTTATTGAAGTCCAGAAAAAAAAACAAAGGTTGTCTGAACAAAATCCCGTCTGGCACTTGTTTAAGAGAAAATCCTTTTTTTTCATTTTTATTTCATCTTTAGTTTGGTTACTACTGCCAAGTGCTGCTTTATAGCCACAATCAGATTAAGCCATAAAGCAGTAAGCCTGACGTATGCACTTTGCAGAAAAAGAGAGCAAGCGAGAGACGGGGAGAAAGAAAAACAAGCTCAGAAATTAATCTCAACCTTCCTATGGGTGCAGAAGCAAGCATTTTCCTGGGTGAGTGCCAGGCTGTTCACATGAGTAAAGTATTGTGCCTCTTATTCCCTAGGTGTGGTGTGTTTGCCATCCTCCTTGTGTTGTTTTTAGTGCTTTCCAGTCTTAGACTGTGCAACCTCTTCTGTGCTGCACATGCCCCTGCTGTCTTGTCAGTCACTTATTGTAAGCCTTTTCAAGGTAATCGTTTATTAAATAGTTGAATCACCTCCTTGATCAAGGGAGTGCTAATCACTCTGGCACTCAGGTTTTCCCTCAAGTCCTCAGTCTCCTCCTTTTTCTACTTATTACCATATTCCGCTATGAACTAAAGAACTACTTTAATGCATGATATTCCATTTCTGTACCTTTGTTTGCCCCTACTTACCCCATTAATTAGATATTTTGATTATTTTATGTAGCACCTGTTGATGTGATGGTGATCTCCAAGTGCTTTACAGAGTCTAACTATATTCTGTCCTTACTACTTTAATAAAGGGCACTTAACTGGCTTTAAAGATCCAAAGCGAAAATGTCACTAAAGTGCCTCACACAGTTAACAGTAGTAATCTTGAGTACGTTTTGCTGCAAAGGACAAACATACTAACTGAATAAATTGATTCCTTGGTGCCAGAATCAGCTCTGTGTCTCAACAACCCTTTACTTGGAAAAAAACAGGGTCATAAAAAGCATGATCTTGGCATTTGTGTTTTGAAAGGCAAGACTAGAGTCCATTCTTTCCCTTTTGCCGAATCTAGTGACCTATACAATCTATAGCCTTAGCCACTAACACATGAAAAGCCATTTCTCTGGAGTCTTATGGCCAACCTTTTGCTTTTCTCAGGATGTCCTATTATTGCTACTGTACAACTCTTGTTTTTCTCAGTGGCTTAGCCTCTCCTATGTGCTCCACTTAAAGAACAATATGATGCACACACCTGCAGGTGCTAATGAGGTTAATTGGCCCCCAACTGTCTGCATGCTATACATTATAAACCAGAGGGATGCCACTGGGTACTCTTGAGAGTGAGCCTGAGACAATACATCATTGAATGCCTTTCTAGAATCATCATTAATCTCAGTAGTCACAGTCCTACTTAATCTAATTCAGGGTCGCAGGTGGCTCTTCCTGACAGGTCTGGGTGCAAGGAAAGAACAAAATCTGGACAGGGCACCACTTCATCACAGGGACTCCTGCCTAGCTCAAACACGGTACTGCATTGTGCTTTGAGAAGCAAATTATGTGAATAAAAAGCAAAAACAAATAATGTAGTAAAATACAGAGGAGTGTATTTAAATGACTTGTGGTTCCTGTTTTGTGCCCATTGCTACCGGAGCAGGTTTTGGCCTTTTGCAAACCCAATATTAGAATGACCAGGTTCAGAAAATCAATGAATGGAGTGACAATACAACAAAAACAAAACACAATAATTGAAATGGAGTTGAATCTTTTCAGTTTAATAGAATACTTCACCAAAAAATGAGATAGAAAGTTTCTAATATAACAAGGAAAACAACAAACAATATCAAAATGTCAATGAAAAACTCTCACATTACTCGTGTCACATTAATCCACACGTCAAGACATTCAGTCATATGCTTGCAACATTACAAGTAGATGTATTTTTACTAAAATTTTGTTAATACTTGCAGCGTTAATATTTGTAGTGCACCATCTATTGGAATGTTTTTGTAATATATGTAGTATTAAAATGCATTTCATTTGTCAGTCCAGCAAATAACACATCACAAACATTTGTAGTAATAAAATGCATTACTGAAAATGTTTGGGACACGCCATTAGTTGGAATGACAAATGTAATGCATGTGTCTCTGTTATATGCCATTTGGTATGTATATGCCATATACTGTATATGTTATATGCCATTTGGGATTCGTAAAAGCTGTGTTAATGTTTATGATTTGCTATCTGTTGGAATGAGAAATGCAATGCATTTTATTACTACGTACAAGTGAGACACAATCTGTTGAAATGATAGAGACAAAGCAGCTAGACAGATACACAAAGACACAGGCACTTATCCTTTTATTAAGGTGAATTGTTAATCGTTAGTAAACCAATTCCAGCAAAAACTCTTGCAAATGAAAATGCAACATGCTCAGATGTGAACGAACATTTGAACTGAGGACTCAACTCCCATTAATACATTTATGTTCATACTGGAGAGCCACAACTGGAGTACCTCACGATTATTTAGCGGCAGGCTACAAAACTACACGTGTCAACTGACCTTCTGCTTGTTGAATTATCTCAGATATGTACAAGTCTGAGTCCAGTTCTCTTCCTGAGTTCCAAGACCAATAAATGAAGTGGGCTTTCAATTCCAATGCTCATTTGCATCACACCACGTTTCATTTTCACTCATGACGGTGTTGTCCAGAAGTGATTTATTTAACAATAAGTTAGTAAAAATATGTTGTGAGCATATGGCTGGATGACTTGGCATGTGGATTATACAACACGAGTGATGCAAGTGCCTTGTGTTGTAAGTCTCATCGCAGTGAACTTACTGTAAGTATTTTTATTGCCTTTGTACCACCCCAATAACTATGTACATGGAGTTCATGCAATACAATGCTACTATGGAGGAAAACATATTGTGTATAATGAAATTAGTATATGTCATCTTATCTCATCTTCTCAAACCACTTATCCTGGTGAGGGTCTTTGTAAACTGACCTTGTCTGACCTCTCAGCCCAAACCTGTTCACTTTCATTTATGTTAGGTAGAATGCCCAGAGGGGACTGGGTGGTCTCGTGGCCTGGAACCCCTGCAGATTTTATTTTTTTCTCCAGCCTTCTGGAGTTTTTTTTTTGTTTGTTTTTTCTGTCCACCCTGGCCATCGAACCTTACTCTTTTTCTATGTTAACTAATGTTGTCTTATTTTAATTTCTTATTTTGTCTTTTATTTTTCTTTTCTTCATTATGTAAAGCACTTTGAGCTACTTTTTGTATGAAAATGTGCTATATAAATAAATGTTGTTGTTGTTGTTGTAAGAGAGAACATACCAGTAGCACAAAATAGAAGAAGTCATGCTAAGTGTTTTTAAAATGGGCTGAGCATTGCTAATATTCTACTACATAAATCAAAGGTAATACAATGCAATACACCAGCAAAGTCAAAGATTTAAAACATAAACAAATGTCAGTTAATGGTAGTTAATGAAGCCGTGTTTATTACCTTGAGAGGATGAAAAATGTCATACTGTTTTGTGACTCAAGGCTTTGAGTTAAACTTTGTTTTAATTGAAAGAGGTGTGGGAGGAAGAACTGCAATTGACTTCATCAGGATTTTTAATTGTCTCTTAACAATCTTTAAACACTTCGTTCAGAGCTTCGTCAATAGCTGACTGGACCAGCGCCAAACCGACGCAAAAACGCCTCACACAATGTCTGAAGTGTGCGATTTGTTCAATTTATCCTTGTTATTTATTTATTACCATTTACTTAAAAGTACATACATAATGTAAGACCATATAAAGCTGCTATAGTCTATTATTTCATTTATCCAGAATCCTAGTCATTTCTGCATCTTATTTATATTTTCATTGTAACGGGCTGGTGTCTCAGCCAGTTTTAGACCCTGCTTTCTACTTTGTTGTGTCTGGGTAGACTTCTGCAACTCTGTAATGGAATAATCAGGTTTGGTAAAAGAATGAATAAAATGGATAGATGTTTGTTATTGTTAACTAAAGGATGAATATTTAGCTGTGATACACATATAACTTGGGCAATGCACATGTATCTCCAGAGATACAGCATATATCATGGGTATTTTGCAGACAAGATAAACTTTTATTTGCATTATTATGCAATTATATGTACTTGAAGTCAATCATGATTGATTTTTCTTTTAAAGATGACATACTGTATTTTTTTAAAAAAGCAAGGGAATTGGAAATACAGATTTCTCTGTGAGACAAGGTCTCTTTATTTTAATCAGGAAAGCCTACAAACTGGGCATAGGAGTAATTAAATCCCATATAAAACACACACTTTAACGACAGTAGCCAGCCAAAAATTAGGTTTTAAATAACATGTGCTTATTATGTAGACATTTGGAGCAGGACAGAACTCCGAGGCCGTCTGCTACTTCACTGCTTGGCTGGCATTGCCTAATTTCTGTTATAACTAAACCAAGAGCGCCACCTTCTGGCTGTTGTTTTCCAATTCTTCTTATGTTGCTGATCTTTTTCTTGAAAATGGAACTTTTACTATGTAAAAAAGGAATCCTGCTTAGCATGAGCAGTAAAAGTAAAAAAATGTTAACAAAAACTATTTTAACTTGTTTAGGACTCCATCAACTACATTTTTTCGCTTTAAGTGCACTGTGAAGTGTGCAATCATACAGTTACCATAGGTAGTTAGTCAGTAGGTAAAATGCAAATACCCTGTAAATGGGCAAAACTGTACAGTGTGGCATAGTGGTTAAGGCTTTGGACCTCAAATCCTGAGGCTCTGGGTTCAAATCCTGCTATTAAAAGTGTACAACTATGAGCAAGTCACTTCACCTGCCTGTTTCTAATTGAAAAAATGTGTCCTCCGACACTATCCATCTTGTCCTTCCACATTTGAAGGTTCCTTTGAAAATTTTCACTGCTTATAAATGGCATTTTCTTTTTGTAGTTGGCACAATGGAGGACTAGTCAGTATTGCTGCATTACAGTTCCATATATAAAGATCTTGTGTTTAGTCCTGGAGTCAAGACTCTGCCTGGTCACAGTCTCTATGGTGTTTGTACATTTTCACTATGATCATGTAGGGTTTCTCTCTCATGCCAAGCACACACAGGCTTAACTGACCAATAAGTCGAACCTGGGCTGGTGTGGAGGTGTGAGCAAGTGTGCCCTACGAAGATCTGAGGTCCCTTCCAAGGTTTCCTGCTAACCTTTATCTAATGCTCCCAGAACCAGCTCCAGGCACAAGAAGCTCATATTGAAATAAAATACATGAATAAATGAGTTCCTTTCTCTCTTCTTCTTCTTCCATATATGTTCAGACAGAGTGGCCTAACTTATATTTAGTTAGTTAAAGCCTAACTTGTGGATGCCTGTGAGTAGCAAGTGTGTGCAGTTTCAGAGCTGCATAGGATAACAGACATTGTGATAGTCTGGAATGGCTTGTGTTTCTCCATCCAATGAAAGTGAGAAACAAGTTATGGTTCACAAGTAACCTTCATTTTGTATTGCACCTGCCCCATGCCTAATATAGAACCAAACTCTAACTCCTGCCATATAGAGATATTTACAATTGGTGTATGGTAACAAAAAGGGGCAAATTTGGTATCTGATTATTTGATTGTGAAGTAATTTCTTGAAAATTGTGATATATAATAGTTTGCCACATGAAATTGTGCCTTAAAGTAAAGCACTTTTTATAAATTTTAAAACACCTTGTCTGTTCTTGCAGTGGGGATAAAGTTGGCCAGGTTCAGACATGAAAAGAAAAGCCTTAAACTTACTGCATATGTTCATTTTGCAAGCCAAGAGTGTTAATGAATATTGATCTGGATCTTGGGATTGCACAAATGGTGCATCCATGTTATTTTAGGGGAGAGAATGAGAATAAATTATTACATTTGTGATTCAGCCATTTTAAAAAGAGACTGGCTGTGTGCTTCATCTCACTACTCCATGACAACCTTTTAGCCCCAGTGGCACAATTTACCCCAGTGAATACCTTTGACCTTTTTTTCACCTTGAGGAATAGTCTCCAAGCACTGTTACTGATATTATTGAATGCTGATACCCAGATGTGAATTGCTGTCTGTTCTGTAGACAGAATAAAAGGGGTGAATGCAATTTACTTCACAGCACATGAAGGACTAAAACTGTTTTGACAAGTATTGCTGACACATTTCCAGTATTTAGTATTAAAACAGATAATCACACTCACTGACACCAATCAATCTGTAAACAAATTGTGAGGACATGCAAACCCCAGGCAGACCCTGGTTATGTGAGGCAGGAATTACAGCTCTGTGCTAGTACTCTGCCTATGCTAAAGAACCCGTAAACTTTAACCCGATTAAAACTAAACACATGCTGATAATGTCTGTTTAGTTCTTGTCACACCACATACATACTCAACCTCTCCCTTGCAAGCCGCCACTAGACTTCTGATACTGGCAACAGTAGACAATATTTTTGCAAAAGAAATGCAATAATTACTATGAAATAAAGCAATAATTATTGTGAAATGACAATGTACATTTTTAAGTGGTGGAAATAAGCTTCTATATGATCCAGAATGTGTACCAGCATGAAGGGTGCACCCACGGCAAATGTCAAAACACTACATGCAGTGATCACAGCAAGCAAGCAAACCAGAAACTTTCTTACCTCAAGAGAAATAGTTCCCGAGAATCTTTGATAAACTGCGGTGGGTTGGCACCCTGCCCAGGATTGGTTCCTTCCTTGTGCCATGTGTTGGTTGGGATTGGCTCCAGCAGACCCCCTGTGACCCTGTGTTCGGATTCAGCGGGTTGGAAAATGGATTGATGGATGGAATCTTTGATAAAATTATTATTTCTCATTTCCTTTCGTTGACATAAAGATGCCTCATTCTGTAAAGGCAGAAATCCCATTTTCTTAAATCAAAACTTTTGCCACTTCAAAATAGACATGTTGTATTTCAGCCAGGGTTCCTCCCCTAACTGGGGTTCAAATTCTTGTTTTATGTCTTTTTTGTTCATTGTTGAGTTTTTGGTTTATGTTCATGTTACTTGTGTCTATTATTTGCTTTATTCCTTACGCTCGTGTTATGTTCCTTGTATTTTTGTGGGTGGTTCTTCAAGAGGCAGGACCACCTGCCTATTACAGCAAGGGACTTCAGCCCTATAAAGGCAGGGGCAACCCACAGTCGCCTGCAGTTCATTCACAAATGCTTAGGAGCTGGTGAATGCTTCATTGGGATTTTGTTGTGCTTTTGTGATGTATTGGATTTTTGACCTTTTTGTTCTTCGAATTTCATTTCATTTTAGGACTTTGCTATCAGATTGTAGTTATTGTTTAGGCAGCTCCTTTTGTGTTTGTGCTCCTTGGCGCTGATTTTTGTACAACAGTGAATTATTTTGAAAAAAAAAAAAAATATATATATTTATATAAAGATCTTGTGTTTGCCCTTTTAATATGCCAGAGTTGGATGGCAATATCCCCCTCTAGGGGACATTTTTGGAACATACATACTTTTTAATGCATAATACATATTTGGTAAGTTTTAAGGCTTTTATTTCCACATTGGAACCCTGGCACCTTCAGTCCCTTTGTGAACTTGAAGAACAGGATAGGTATTTTTTACAATTTATAAAAAAAAATATCTCAGTCTGTGAAACAGCATGTCAAAGCTCTGAGGCGATTCATGATTTTAAAAATAGTGTTCCTTAGTCTAGGTGATGCAGTGGTAGTGCTGCTGCCTCACAGTAAGGAGATGACAGGTTCACGTTCTAGGTCCTCCTTGCATGGAGAGCGCTTTGAATAGTGAGAAAAGTGCTACATAAATGTAAAGAATTATTATATGTAGACAAAGGTGCATGCTGGCGGAAAGTTGTGTGGCCATGAAGGGCTTAATGGAGGAGTTGGCTGATTGAACATTCACGTGTGAGTGCTATCTACACAATTGTTCCTCATTGATGCTCCGTGGGTCATTAAGGGAAGTACCTACATTCACAGGGACTATAAAAGATCTGAGTCGGGATAGGAATGTGAGATTGAGATGAAGAACGAAAGGAAGGAAAATCAAGTGAGAGAAAGAGAGAGGGGGACAGAATTGGGTGATCGAGGCAGGCAGTCAGGGTGTCCCATGAGAAAGCAAGAAGAACAGCACTAGGGACGCCTGTTTAGCAGAATCATTCTGTTAGGCCAAAGGATGGTGGTAGGACGAGGGAAATGGGGTCTGAATGTCCCAGAGGATGGTGTTGTAGGTACTTAGGATGAGAGCCGGAGAGGGATGACTGCGTTGGCCAGGGTGCCAGCACTACTGCACAACCCTTAAGATAAATGGGAGACGAAAGAGAGAGATGCAGGCATTGGGTTCAAAAAGAAAGAAAGACATTTATGACTGTACTTTTATTGTTGATTTTAATCTCTTTATTGGTTATTAACTCCTACAATGCTCTTGTAAAGTTTGAGTAAACTCCCTATGTACTTTTGCAGCAGACTTGTTGCTTGTGTCCTCATTCGCCCTAGTCCATCCTCAGCTACGACTATCAATGTTCTGGGAGACGGGAGGAGACCAAGCCTTAGAGCACTCTGAGCATCACACACTTTAGAATATTATTTCATGTGACAATTTAATGTGTACTGTAATTGTGCAGAAATTACTTTAACTTGAAAAATACCAAACATATCCTTTAACTAGCTCACTTGACTGAGACTCAATCTCTGAGTTCTGCATCGTATCAAATTGTGCTTAAGGAGAATGTGAAGCCATCTGTCAGAAAGCTAATGTTGATGCAAAAATTGACCTTTCAACCCAATAATGATCTGAAGAACACCAGCAAATCCACCAATCAATGTTCTTCATGTTTAAAATCAAACACCTTTGCCACTGGCCAAAAATGAACCTTGTGAAAGAAAAAAAACTCACCACACTAACCCTAATCCTAACCCTAAGTCCATGAAGACGTGCCTGTAATCACACAGTAAACAAGCGGCCATGTGTGACACAGTGCCCTTAGAACATAAGAGCATACCAAAGAACATAAGAATTTTGACAAATGAAGGGAGACCATTCAGTCCATCAAGCCCGTTTGTTTAGCTAATAGCTAAGCCGTCCCAGTATCTCATCCAGATTCTTCCTAAAGGTTGTCAAGGTTTCTGCTTCAAGTTCATGTCTCGATAGACTTCCACAACACTTTGAGTAAAGTAGTGCTTCTTGGCTTCAATCGTAATTGCACCTCCCTTTAATTCCTTTTTTGGCTTTAAGTCCAGTAGGCCTCAGCATTAGTGATGAGTGAACACTGCCGAGTTTGCTTTGGCACGAAAAGCATTAAAGTCAAATGGGAAGGAGGAACTGAACTAGTTTTGAGTGGATTATAATGGTGCAATGGTGTTTTAAGTGTCCCTCAGGGCTGGGGAAGCATATACCAACTATACTGGACCAATTATTATGGCCCAAAATGTGACCTGAGCTGTGAGGTAGTAAGTAGGTAAAACTACTGCACCACCATGCCTGAAACAATAAAAGCCAGAGATGGAATAACAAACACAAATAAAATACAATAAATGGCCACAAATTGGCAGTAAGTGTAAAAAAAAAATCACACTTTGGACGCAGCTGTTTTGCACTTTTTTCTTCTATCATGAATATAGAAACTCTTTGTAATTAGTGAACTTTTACTTATTAATTTTTTTTCCTAGGGTCTCGTGTTTTCTGACTCTGAGATGAGCTCCTTTAAGATTTGTCTTGATAGCTGCCATGCTACATGGCTGTAATCACATGCATTCGGCCTGTGACCGTTTCCCTTACATGAAGCCAGCATGTGGCCAGCAAGCAGGCTGGGGCTCTGGACTCCAAGACTTGAAGATCGGTTCACACTACTGCGCCACTCTGAACTAGCACTTCTCTGTTTGAGCTGTCCAAGTACCGGAAGAGTCTGTGATGCAAGCGTTGTATACTCGGGGTGAAGTGCTACATAGTGAGGAGTATGACATGCTTAATCCAACATTGAAGACACAACGTATAATGAATCTATGCACAACAGTGAAGTGTTTTCATTACATTCTTATTATGGCCAACTAATGAAAATATTGTAATTTTTTTTTTTTAATGTATGCATAGTTTAAATCCGTCTAGAGTATCCATCATGTAGTGACATCACGCATGTGTGAAGCTGATCAGGCAGGAGCATGAAAAGGTAGGGTGGAATACTCTTATAGTACACATACATGAATATTCCGCACATATGGGCAGTGACATTCCCATCTAACTTGGCTGCTACAGCTCTGTGATATCATGCTGGTTTCTCAAAGCATCATTGGCCAATGGGGAAAAAAAGCTTGTCTAAGTCAGCTGCACGGTGAATTTTGAGGGAAATATTCTGTGAACAAGGTTACCAGTGAACTCCGCATATTTTGCTGAATTAGGCAGATCCATACTGCTTATCGGCTAGACAGTAAACCTTAATCTTATAAATTCAAATGTATGCTCCTACCTGTTTAAACCAACTGATTCATAAATCGCCTTTGCTTACTTTTTCACTCAATATTTTGTTTTTCCAGGCTGGAAGCACAAATGACTGGTGACATTCAAGCAATCCTGCAAATGCTGCAGCGGCAGGTCGCCAGTGGTCCTCCCGCCTACAGCATGGTGACCTCCATTTCCGAGTATCAGAGGCCAGCCATCCGAGTGCAACCTGTAGCAGCTATTAAGACTGACTGTAGCTTCAGACCTTCATCCCAGGTAATAAAGGCCATCATATAGGCCTACCAGGCTGTTTTATGATTCTGAGTTACACTTGCAGAGTCCAAATACTCCAAATCACTTTGGTATGTTTGTTCAGAGACATGGGGTTCTGCCCTACACCAGCAACAATGGCTTTGGAGCCAAGTCTGGCAGATGGGGATACTGGTACACTTGCCCCACAGTATGTGGACAAACACTTCCTTTATTCTAACCTATAATCTCTGGCCTCTCTTGCTGTAACTCACCACCTAAATCCACACTCGCCAGGCCAACAGTATGGAGTGGCATTTATACCGTGTCACTTCCAGGGTCAGGACAGCCTCAGAAAATACAATGGTTGTGGACATCTCCCTCTTCCATACTTAAGCCCAAACTCTTAAGCAATACGTCCGGCATGAAACCTTAATAACATTTAGCAGTGGTATACTGTAAATAACTCTAATGGTCCACCTTGTTGCCACAAATCTTGGTGTAGGGTGGAGGGACATAACGTTTATGGGATATTGGTACTCCTTCTGGAGCAGATGGGACCTGTTCCCCCATGACGGTTTACAATTGAACAAAAGGGGCACCAATGTATTAGGGAGGCATATGAATCGGTTAGTTGTGGATTGTTTAAACAAGGGAAGGGAGGCAGAAAGAATTTAGAACAGACAAGTTTTAAACTTAACAAAAGGTAACAGACAGTAATATAAATACAAATATACTGGATAACTTTAAAAGTCCTAGTCCACTGTTAAAAAGCCAAATTAAAGTAAATAACACATCAAAAATTGCTTGCCTTAATGGTAGGAGTATTAAGAATAAATTAATAGCAAACAAAATGAAATAATAGGACTAACAGTAACCTGGCTAAATACTAGAGACGGTGATAAGTATAACACATTATTTAGGAAAGACATAATGAATGGTCTGCGGTGGGTTGGCACCCTGCCCGGGATTGGTTTCTGCCTTGTGCCCTGTGTTGGCTGGGATTGGCTCCAGCAGACCCCCATGACCCTGTGTTTGGATTTGGCGGGTTGGAAAATGGATGGATGGATAATGAATGGTAAAGGTGAGTGAATCACCATTTATATAAGACAGGATTTTAAGGAAAATCTTCCTCAATTAGATGGTAAGCCATTGCTCAAGCCGATGTCACATTATGTGACTTTTGGTCATTGGGTATGTCCAACCTACTGACTGCATCGTAAGGTCCAAAACAGCTGCATCCCTTATTTCTCGTAACCACATTTATGTATTGTACTTCCAGATGAGAGTTCATTGGTTATCAGCTTTTATGCATGATGAGCCCCTCCCTACGAATAAAGACCAAAGCAAATCTCTATGATTTTGTTGGAGTGAGTTGTACACTACAATTGGCTTTGGGGAGTGTGCTGCTGACAGCCTCCGACTCGCTAAGATTATGTAAATGAAATCTATGATGGAAAATCAGTGGAAAAGTCATCTAGTGTGACATGGCCCTTAGTGAAGATGGTTGGATTCGGGTAGAAGGCATCAGGGATCAAGTCCTCACATTAGAAGTGTGTTACAGACCTAATAATGTGGATACATGTTTAAATAGATAATTTTTTTAATAATATTAAAAAGGAAGTTTAAAATGGTATATTATAATCATGGGGGACTTTATTCAAAAATGAACTGGGCTTTCAATTAGCAGAGCACAAAAATGGGATTTTGGCCATAGATCTAAAATGGAGTAAGCAGATCAGAATGCAGACAGTTGGATGGCCACACCTTGGATGAGTGTGGGGAACTTTGAAGTGGAGCTTCAAGTTGTGTGGCTTTTAGGAATGAAAAATACAGAAAATGTCTCAATGTTAGTCTTCTGAAATGGTGAGGGATGTGGGGTAGGAACACAGAGAACCTGCTGTGTAGAACAGGCCCCACAGATCATCATGGCCTTCACCACAAAAGGCTACTTTTTGCTTATTTTGTCCAATTCAGGATTTTTTTTTTTTAATGGTAGAATTTTGCTCACATCATAAACGGCAATGATTATTTTTTTTCTATAAATACAACTAGATGAAAAAGTCATTTTCACTCATTTGCTGATAAATTGTTTTGCTAAGATGGGGGCAGTGAGAAAGTTCATAATTTGTTGATTTAGGGTGAGCATCCTTGGTGGGAGGGTTTACCTGGCAGTGCTTTCTGGCAGCCATGCATGTTACTAACACAAAGACGTAATATTTGGTGTCTTTGGGACTTCTCACTTTCTTTATTGAATGACTTAGGAGAATACGACTAATCGAGTTTATTCCACCAACCATTTTGGGGAAGCATGCTGCAGACCCTGAAAGTTCATGTGAGTGGTCCAAGCTATTAACATATTTTGTTTTTTAATTACGTCTTTTTCAACACAACATTGAGGGAGCCTTTCCTGGCAGCCTTTACGATGATAATACATTTTATTAATACAGCGCCTTTCCCATCCTTAAGGCACTTCACAGAGTCTCAGAAAGAAACAGCAGGATGTGTAACACTGGATACAAATGGTTTTTGCATAGAACACTAAAACAGATAAATGCAGGATATACAAAGCATTAAACAGAATTATACACAATAAACCAGAGGAAATACTAAATTGAATACTTAAAAAAAAAGCCTGAACAAATAACATCATTTGTGACATCACACACACACACACACACACATCATCCGGAACATCTGGACAGAGGGGTTACCTGAAAGAGGGGCCAGAATGTCAGGTTAAGTTAAACGCCTTCCTGAACAGATGAGTTTCAAGTTGTTTTTGAAAAGCATGAATGGAGTCTGCTGATCTCAATCATCTCAGGAGGCCATTCCAAAGCCAGGATGCTATACAGCTGAAGGCCCTGTCATCCACAGAGTGCAGATTAGTGTGGGTGAGAATCAGAGGACCTTAGTGGCCACACAAGAGCAGAGTGATGGAGAAGATCACTGATGTAGCCCGGTGTGAGGCCATTTAAAGCTTTGTAGGTTATTACTAGAATTTTATACTCAATCCTGTAAGACACAGGGGGGCAGTGAAGGGTGTGATGTGCTCGCTGTTGTTGGTTTGTGTAAGGACTCATGCAGCAGAATTTTTAATCAACTGGAGCTGTGATATAATATTACAAGGGGCACCTGCCAGCAGCGAGTTACAATAATCGATGCCCAATGTGATAAAAGCATGGACAAGTTTCTCAACATTACAAAAGGAGAGGAAGGAGCAAATACGGGATATGTTACAGAGGTGGAAGCAAGACAGTTTCTTAATGTGGTTTATGTGGGCAGAATAAGAAAGGGAGGAAGCAAAAATGACACCAAGATTCCTTGCAGTAGAAGAAGGTCTGATGAGATCACAGTCAAGAGTGACTGAAAACAGGGGGGCATTTGCTTAAGTTGCAGTTTTTGCTACAATTTAAAGAGTTACACTCCATCCACATTTTATAACTCATAAAAAACAAACTTTTAAGATTGAAATCAACCCAAAAATGTCTCCACTGGAACAATTCAGAGTCAACAGTCAGGCTTTGGGATGAAGGAGGAAGGAGCCAGTTTCACAGAGCTGGTGACCAGGACGTCATTCTGGGACTGCGAGGCCTCAGCACTAACCACAATGGCCCCCAGACAGACAGAAAGCACACTAATGTAGCGCCTTTCTATAATGAGCACCCTCACCAGGTGCACAGCTACAGCAGGACTGTAATGTATGGTGCGTTTCAAAGGTGGAGCCCCCACTGATTCAGTGACGCGCTCGGGGGGCAGACGGCTTACTGCGTTGTGATCTGCCTCTCATGATCAACATGTTTTCTTTTGATATTATTGCTGTATTTGGTGTCTTAACCATACGTCCATTTCAATGAGTGCTTTTTTGCCGTTTACAAGACACAACTCAGATGGCATCGTCATTGCCCACCTATATAATATGATAATAAGGCGACACAAGTGGTCTTGGCATCCTTACTTTGTATTAAGGACACAACACTTATTTTCATTTAAGACACGTGAGATTTTTTTGCATTTAGACTTTAGGAAGATATCCGAGCAGGCACTGTGTATCTTTGAGTTTGAGTGGTAGCTGAGGTTTTAAGGTTTTGGTATATCCCCCCACCCTGTTCAATAACTACTCCATGTCTTTCCCGTTCAAGTGGTTTTCATTTGCCATTCCATTTAATTTAGTGCCTTTTGGCTGTCTTTCTCACATGGCCATGCCACCCAGTGGTTAGGCCACAGGTAAAACAGAACAAACACATCAGAGCAGAGTAAAACGGCCACTGCAGGCTTGGCCATCCTCAATTAAAGACACACAGACCTTCAGTTAAACACATCCTTGAGCCCATTTGATCTAATTCAGTTTAGTGGGGCGGCACTGGGAGAGCAGAAGGAACCAGCAGAGAGAGACCACCTCACCTCCGCGATCACTCACAGAGAGTCACCAGTTAAGTTAAAGGCTCAGAATTTACCGCAGACATCTGCCCCAAGTAAAGTGTTGGCCAAATCAAACCTCACACTGCAAAAAAGGCCTAAGAAAAAACTAGACCAAAAAAAAAAAACAAACTTTAAATGGGAGTCGTTTTGCTTTTATTTAGTAAAGAAATCTGCCAATGGGGTAAGCAAAATTGACTTGTCAAGATTTTTTACAGTATGCTTAATAATCTATATTTTTATATATTAAATTCTTTTCGCGTTTGAAACAGAAATTACGTATGACCACGCGATATGGAAATTATGTATGACCACAGAACATATTATAATGCAGGAACTAATCACTTCGTTTGTGGATGCCATTTTTATATCGTCTTTACGAATTGTTATTATTTGTGTGAGAGGTATTTTACTCCCGTGACCCTGTGTTCGGATTCAGCGGGTTGGAAAATGGATGGATGGATGGTATTTTACTGATACAGTGATCCCTCGGTATATCGCGCTTCGCCTTTCACGGCTTCACTCCATCGCGGATTTTATATGTAAGCATATTTAAATATATATCGCGGATTTTTCGCTGCTTCGCGGGTTTCTGCGGACAATGGGTCTTTTAATTTCTGGTACATGCTTCCTCAGTTGGTTTGCCCAGTTGATTTCATACAAGGGACGCTATTGGCAGATGGCTGAGAAGCTACCCAACTTACTTTCTCTCTCTCTCTCTCTCTCTTGCGCTGACGTAGGGGGGTGTGAGCAGGGGGCTGTGTGCAGCTGCTTCCTGAAGTACATGCTGCACGGAGCTTCGCATACTTAAAAGCTCAAAGGGCACGTATTGATTTTTGACTTTGTGTTTCTGTGGCTCTCTCTCTCTCTGCTCCTAACAGAGGGGGTGTGAGCTGCCGCCTTCAACAGCTTTGTACCGGCGGTGCTTCGCATACTTAAAAGCCAAAAAGCCCTATTGATTTTTTTTTTGACTGCTTGCTTTGCACTCCTTTGAAAAGGAAGATATGTTTGCATTCTTTTAATTGTGAGACAGAACTGTCATCTCTGTCTTGTCATGGAGCACAGTTTAAACTTTTGAAAAAGAGACAAATGTTTGTTTGCAGTGTTTGAATAACGTTCCTGTCTCTCTACAACTTCCTGTGTTTCTGCGCAAAATCTGTGACCCAAGCATGACAATATAAAAATAACCATATAAACATATGGTTTCTACTTCGCGGATTTTCTTATTTCGCGGGTGGCTCTGGAACGCAACCCCCGCGATGGAGGAGGGATTACTGTATTGAAAAGAAGTAAACACAAACACACCAATCTATCCCATAAAAGTTCACCCCACGTCGTCCTCTCCCAGCCCTCCTCTCTGGACTACAGCGCTGACCCGTCCGCCGCCAGGCGCGTTCTGACAGAAAAGTTTTATTTATTCGTCCACGTGACTGTCGCGGAACCTGCCACATTGTAACTTTTTTTTAGTTGGCAGTACTTGATAGTTGAACAGATGAGGAAAACAGCTTTGCGTCTTTCTACTTTTTTAACTGCGGCGAGCTGTAAACAATGTGCGTGAGAACAAAGTGGACGCCTGGAGGTGCGGAATGTCAGGCTGCTCCACGGGGTCGAGGGCTGCACAGTTTCGGGCAGCGTCCTCTCTTCTTGCACTGTTTGTGACTCTTCAAGTGCCCCGTCGGCTCCTGGGAGAGTGGAAATCTTTGCGAATGAGTGTAATCGGCGCCATCGAAGCAGGACTCTGTTTGTAAATTGCCCTGCACGACTACTTTCTGTCCCTTAAGGTGAGTTCGGGTCACTAAAATCCCGCAACATTCAAAGTTCCTCTTGTGATGAATTATTTTAAGAAGTAAATCACAGGCATGTAGTGCAAGATTGTCAGGCAGAAATTTAGACGATCACATAGAAAATGTAATCTCTATACCACAGCGGTCGTGTAGCGCCTTTCACAAGGGATCTATTACCGAGAGATGATCCATATACATGTTAGCTGCAGTTAGTACTACTTACCTGTTGTGTTACAGCGCCTTTAAAATGTAGTTTACCCCAAACCACTCCAGTAGTGCTCAATAGATCTTTACTTCTTAAATGTTAATGTTTTACTGTTTAATAACTTATAGACTACATTTTATTTTTTCCCTTGCACTCAGTGAGCGAAACCACTGGGTAATCAACTAGTTATAAATAAAAAAATGTAAAGTTTTTTGATAAGTCAATAACAATAAGGAAAACTAGACTTAACATCAGGATCTAAATTCTGTTCACTTGCTGCGATTTTATTTTTTGCCGTGCAGCTCTGACACTTCGCCTTTTCTGCTCAGTTTTTCTTCCACGTTCTTCCTGAAGGTCTCTCCGTCTCCCTGAGTTCTGGCTGTGAGTGAGCGTCTCGCCCTAAACTGGTGTCCTTCACTCTCGAGAGGAATGAATGACTTGACGCTCACTGTACGTCCACATTGAAGGCCCATTCAGTTTGGCCACGCTTGTGTTTATGGTTGCCCTTAAGTTTAATGAAAACGTTTGTGATATTATACAAGTCAATAGTGAGCAATGCTGTACAACGGCAAATGATAAGAAAAACATCCACAGAAGAAAAAAAACATCAGGCGTTACAACTGACATAAAATCCACGAGATGCAAAGCTGACAGAAAGAAACTCCGAGTTAAGGGGTCATGGCTGCCAAAGGTGCATCTACTAGATATGGACTTGAAGGGGGTGAGTGCCTTATGGGATCAGTTATTTTGCGTTTTATATTTGTGATTAACTTACACCACTTTGCAAAGATCTGTTATCTGTTGATCAGTGTCAAAAAGTCAAATGAAGTCCTCTGTGATTCAATGTTTTATAGCAATCAAATGTGAAAAGACAAGTGAAGAAGAATACATCTGTAGGCGCTGCATGTGCAGACTGTTAAAGGCGCTATATAAAACACCATCAATCAGCGGGTGACTGGTCAGAGATAGCCGCTCCTTTTTAGCAGGATGGCTGACCGAGCCTCACAGGTTTTTGACGTCGTGGCCACGTAATGCGGCCTGAGAGTTTATTGCAGGATAAAGTAGTACTGGGGTGTTGTACCGCGTTAGCCATTATGACTGTAGAGAAAAGCCAAGCAAAATGACACCTTTTATTGGCTAACTAAAAAGATTACAATATGCAAGCTTTCGAGGCAACTCAGGCCCCTTCTTCAGGTGACATGTAATCCATCTTACATCTTGCCTGAAGAAGGGGCCTGAGTTGCCTCGAAAGCTTACAGGATAAACAATGCACCAAAATGAAGGGCCGCTGTGGAAGATAAGAGAGGAACTGAACTTGGGTCCCACCAAAGCTGCAGCACAACCAGCTCAGTCTGGTTTCCCCCACGTGTCAGACGGAGGCCCCCGCAAGGCCGTCTCTTACAGTAGGAAGTGACAAACGGCTACGAGGAGAAGCGCAGAGCCCTGCAGTTAGGCATCGGCTCAGCCACTCCGTGATGCAACTGCAGGCCACATCCATGGTAAGAATGCACAAAAAGCTGCCTTGTTCAACAACGTCCCGCTTAATGACGACTTTGCTTCTTCTTTTTCAGAGCCCAGAGTTTTTGGAGCTGGAAAAAGCCACCGTCAAATCCAAAGAGTCCTTGTCTAGTGGAGTACACTTGAATACTGCGTCTGAAGAGAATTTAGCTTCCTTAATGGAGCAGGACCATGACCAAACGACGCCGTTTTATAGCCAGCCGTCCAAGACGCTGCTTCTTCCAATCAGACATCCTTCTCTGCCAGACTCATCTCTTAGCACCGTAGGAATGTTAGGCCTTCACCGGCATGTTTCAGATCCTGGTCTTCCTGGGAAATAACCACAATCCAAACGCTCTACCCTGCACCTATTGTGGCCGTTTGTATTTGCTACAAATGGATTCTTCTTACGTTTGACTCAGGGGTCTATAAAAGGATACTGTCATATGCAAGAATACTGTAGATTTTACAAACTTTGTAAGCTTTCGAGTTTTGCTCAAAAATTAAACGTGTATAAAGAACAACAGAACGAAAATAAATTTGTACACATTTCCGACGCATCACTGCCAGCAACAGAAGGCACCTTACATGCTCGTTCAAGACACAAAAAGTGCATGTTAGGAACTGTTTGACGTTGCATGTGGTTTCAATCTAAGGATTTACTTCAAGGGGAGTCCATTTTAATGTCTGCATGTTTTATAGGCATTTTTTTTTTAATTTGTACAGACAAAAAAAAAACAAAAAAACTTCTTAAACCAAACTGTTAAAAAGCACAGAAGCTTAAAATCTTCACCTCCCAAGTGATCAGAACTGCGCCTTGTATTCCTTATTTTAAGTAACGCTTATGGGAAAATTAAGAAAACAAACAAAGGCTTTAAAGCCAAAGCAATAAATGTGCCTGAATGACGTTTCAGAGGCAACACGAAGTATCCAAGAATGACCTTATGAATTCTAACTTAAGTGCACTACAGGATTTCTTCCAAAAATCAACACAAAAGATTTCACATTTAAAACACACGTGGACACATTACATGGATGGCAGTTAGTGATGTTTCATAAGCTTTTACCATTCCTTTCAATACATATCATTTGTTTGAAAATAATAATAATAATAATGTGTTAACTGTTCTTATATCTAACACTCAATGGGACAGGAACAAGAAAAATGGAGCAGCAGCAGCAGCTGAACCGTTCAAGTGTTCAAGCCCATCTCCGGATCACCATCACCATACCAGATGAAGACGTGTAAACTTTGAGGCATTTTCAAATTAGGCAGACAAACAAACATGGCGTTTGTTAGTACAGTATTGGTGAAGACACACATAAGAGTTTACGATTAAACAGCCTCACCTACACGGAGGAAGCTCCTGGAACGGCTGATCTTATTAACAGGCCTGTCAAAGTTTTTTTATTTTATTTAAATTAAAGCTTTTGCACGTACTTGCACAATCTTAAAATCATTTGAGATACTGAATCTGTAATTTAGCAATGCACGGTGTCTGTCCATAGCCTCCCCAATATTCTATATTTCTGGCGCCGACTTTTAAGCATCTTTTTGATTAGTGACGGCATACGTTATTTCATGCCATCTTCCAAACCTGCTGCTTACCCGGGGCAGAGGCAAAGGGCAGCTGAAGCCAATCCCAGCAACCCAGGCCACGGCAAAGTCCAAACTTTCCTTGAATTCCAAATTCATTTTTTATTTTCCCATAGTCCTTCTGATATGGAGAGAAATCGGACTGAATAATCGACGAGGCACTCAAAGCATTGCCAGATACGAAAAAAAGAATCCTTAAAGCATGGGTGTCATTGTTAAAACACACACGCAGATATTCAGTCAAAAGTCTGGACACACACACACACATTCAGGTGAGAGAAAATATATATTATATAAATAAATTTTAAATCACAATACCATTTATTTAATTTAAAAGTACAAGCAGGACATTACTAGTGTTGCTATTGGCTGTTACTGCTTGAAATGACAGATTTTTAATTTGATATTCCCAGAGGATTGCAAACCTCCATTTTCGGCAACCCCTCCTTCAGTGTCCTGATAGTCAACTCCCTTCGCTTATCCTTAGGCAGGTGTTATCAATAACATTTATTTCTAAGGTACGTTGTCATACAAATGATGGAGCTCAAAGTGCTTTACAAGATGGAGAAAAGAAAAATAAGATTAGGCAACACCAGGTCAAAAAGAATAAAGTAAGGTCTGATGGCCAGGAGGACAGAAAAAACAATCTGCAGGGGTTCCAAGGCCACGAGACCACCCAGCCCGCACTGGGCATGCTAACTAATTATTCGATTAATTGATGCTAACTGGTTATCAGAGAAACCTTTGTAACTGCATTAGCACCACTGAAACCTGTCATTCTGTCCACTTGGGTTGTAATGGACTGGCAGGCCTAAAGTGCAGCTCT
Organism: Erpetoichthys calabaricus; assembly: GCF_900747795.2. Lineage (NCBI taxonomy): Eukaryota > Metazoa > Chordata > Cladistia > Polypteriformes > Polypteridae > Erpetoichthys > Erpetoichthys calabaricus. Next base: position 29,301,325 of record NC_041401.2, read on the forward strand.
GGCTTCTAAAATGGCCAAAAAGAAATCCCTTTCATAACAGAATTTGTCAGTCGATTCTCTCCCCCCCAAATGAAAGTGAAGCCATGTGTTAGATTGCCACAACACTGAAAAGATCAAACAAAACGGTGTCTGCTACAGTCTTGAGGGGAACTGCATCTAACAGGCTAGAAAAAGAAGGGGAAGGCACCGACACACAACTGCATAAGCCTCTGTAGTCTGGTCCTCACCGGGCATCTTCCTTAAATATACGTCAAGTAAAATGCCAGAGTTGCCTGCAACAGAGAAACAGCAACGCCGGGATGCTGACCAGAACGGACTTTTCCGGTTCTCTTTTGTTCAATGCCTCTGTTCTTTTGCCCATTTTAAATCTTTTCTTTATTTACTAGTTTCAGACATGGAATATTCTTTGAAATTCTTAGACCAGCATCCCAGAGTCATCTCTTCTCTGCTCCACAGAACACTGGGATCAGGTGTGTATTTAAAGAAGAAGCCAACTGAGGACCTGTGAGGTGTTTGTCCTGATCATCTTCACACAGTTCTACATCGGGGTCTTCCCCTTCATTTTGTATTCTTCCCTCAAGATCGTGAGACACACGCCTGTTTGAAATCTTCAGTTTCTTGGCAATCTGTCACTTGGAATGTCCTTTGTGCTGAAAAAGAGAGAAGATGGAAACCCCCCCACTCACACACTCACTCAATCTACTGACATGTCTGATGAAAAGCGATTTCATTTCGGCCATTTCCGGACCCACAACTGAACTTTACGAATGCCAGTACCATGCAACTCAAGACAAGAGGATTCAGCGGTGCTAATGCACTTAAAGGTTTCTCTAATAACCACATTTGCATTTAAAAAGCCGAGGGAGTTGACCATCAAGACACTGAAGGAATGGCTACTGAAAGTGGGGGTTTTGCTCCTGTCCGTTCACTACTCCTGCCTTGGCTGGATTTTTAAGTTACTTTAATGGTTGTTCCCCCCCCCCCAAATCAAAAAAGTATCAACTTCAAACAAAGACCAGTGTGTGTGTCCGGACCGCTGGTGCCTATACACTTTTTTGCTCATAATAAAATCTTCAGGATGTTAAAAATTACAGTAAATAAGGAATATGCCTTTAATATTGAATTCTTTATATTCCTCTTTGTAAAGCACTGTCTGAACTGGCTTACTCTGCTCAGGGTAGGCAGCAGGAGATGCCAGGCCAGGACCAGCGCCCCACTTGGGGTTGGTTCACCATACCAGGTGAATTTCAAGTAGCAATGTGGTCCATGATGCACCTCTGAGATGTGGAGGAGAAGCTTGCAAGTTCCAGGCCACAAAGTGTGAAGTGTGGAGCTATAAAGGCCCCTGTGCTCGGCTGTGGCACAAAGCAGATTATGATTACCATTTGTATTATAAGAAAAAGAAAAAAATTAAAGCATGCTAGAAAATTCACTTCCGGTTATGAACAATATGACGTCTTCCTTTACAAGTAATTTGTTGGTTTCTTCTTACCATCAATCCAAACTTCCTCGTAACTTGCTTATTTTTGAACTATGTAAATACAAAAAATAAATAAATAATTGAAAACTATTTAAAGACAAACTGGACGGATGACAGTATATCCACGTTACGGCCGAGTGGGCTGCAGACTCTGCGGTCACGTCTGAACAGTTGTTTGGACCGTCTCCAGGCTGCTGAACATATCCACTCTTGTTGTTCTGCTTCAGTATTTAGCAGGCTAACAGGTACGGGTCTGGCACCAGTACTCCCACTGATCACCACACCAAACCCCCCCCCACCACTCCCACCTCCTTGCCAATGCATCAAAATGTATGAAACACACACAGTATGGTCTGGTCAGGCTGGAAAAGGAAGATCTCACTTTAACAAAGATCCTTGAAAATTGCCTATTTTTGCACATTGTCAATTTAGTAGTATTTGGGGGAAAAAGTTGATTTTTTGATCTTAGTGGTACACACTTGTTTTTAAGCATTTATAAAGTCTGCCACTGTATAACATTTTATACAATGTAACACTTTAACAGCTGATTATTTGAATGTTTCTTTTCCTAAACAAATTGTGTGTTCAATTGAAAGAAGGAAAAAAAAAAAATAATAGACACAGTAGGTTTGGGAAACAGTTCTTGATAATTGTACAAATAATTAAATAAATAAAATGTGTATGATCTTTAGGATTGTTTTCGAGTCATGGATGGGGAATGGAAGTCAAAGTCAGCCCATGTTTGTTTATTTTTTTTTATTAAACTCCATTATCAATATTAAACATTTCTCACTTTTATACACATGGCAATATTGAAAACAGTAAGCATACATTTAACATTAGCTTTGTGACTATTTATATACTTTAGATATTCACTGCAGTACTAATTTCAGAGTTATATACGCCAGAAAGGCTAGCAGGGGTTTTATTTTAAATTTTTTTTTGTTTTAATTTTGCTTCCCTTCTTCAGAATTACCAACAGCTCAATTATTAAGAGAAACATAAAGCACACATAATTGCATTAGAGCGGTACTTACTATAATCCACACCTAACTGAATTAGAACAGTACTGTATGAACAATAAAAATCAGATTGAAGACCGTGAAGCTACCCTGACTCAGCTCGTGATTAAGGAGGTTTGTGTCCCAAGCCACTTTGTCTACCACATGCAGAACGTCATGCAGATACATCCCAACTGCTCGAGATATGTTTAGGTTACAAAGTTGAATGCATCTCTTAAAAATAAAAAAACAAAACAAAAAAAGAAGAAGGTCAAATAAAACACAGTGTTCATCTTGTTTAATTGCAGCATGTTCAGGCAATCAGGAGCCCAGTGGGAGTCGGTGTATATATAAAAAAAAAAAAAAAAAAATCACCATTTTAAAGTCTTGATTTGGAGTCCTTGGATGAAATTCAGATGGTCATTGTACAAAGTAGAAACTGAAAGAAAAAGGAACACCAGAAAAATTGAGCATCCCGAAAACTGCCACACGCGGGTTAAAAATGTCACGCGGCCGGCTACTTACTTCATCGTAGGAGAAGTTCACAAAGCCCTGCTGCATGTTATCTCTCCTTCTAAAGGTGTCTGCAGAAGAGCAACACGGACAATGAAAATGAAACCTGAGCGGAGCACACCAATGGCTTTCAAATCGGCTTTAGAGCCTTCATAATCGTAATTGAAGAAAACAAAAACGCGGCCCAAGAGCCACACTACAGAATAGCAGGCTACTGAAATTAGTCACATCTGTAAAAGCGCCAATATTTGTATCATTACTACTCCTTTGGACTTCATAACACTTTCTGAAACATCAGTAGGCAGGTTAATCATCTCGGTGCAGTGTGCCATATTGACAAGATGGTAATGACTTGTGAATATGAAGAAGTAGTACTAAATATGGAATATCAAGAGAAACGGGTCCCAAGAAGACCACCTCAGACCACTGCAAAGTCAGGTTTTGTTAATGGATCACATTGCAGAGATGAAGAAACTGATGCTCTATAAAAGTGTTATGAAGACTCAAAGAAGTGTTTCAGGTCTTGCCACACGAGGCAGTACCCAAACTAAAACGTCACCATTACAATAAACAAAATAAATAAATCAGGAAATGCTGTAAAAAAAATAAAGTCTCAAACAGAGTTACGTTCAAAATGCACTTCTGCGAATGGATTTCAGGACGTTACTTGGGTGGATAATAAAAGGGGTTCTCCTTACCCGTATGAGCTCTCAGCTTTACACAGCAGGCCACATAATCGTCAAAATAAATCCTGCCATTCTTGCTGAAACGCTTTATAATGCCACTCAGTGCCTGAGGGCTAATCCTGTATCCTAGGAAACAAAGAAATAAAAATAGAATTGTTAGTGATGACCGATTACATTTGAAACAAGCGTTACTGAAAATACACCTTTAAAATATGCAAGTGTACAACATAAATGCAAAAGGTGAAGCAAAGGGAAGAGAAATGAAAGTTAAAAAGTGGCTCCAGGCGTCTGACCACAGCACGACTCACGCTGTACGCTGGCTTGAAGTCCAAAACAAGTGTGGCCTTTAAATTGTGAAGTAAGTCAAATAAACACAACAGCCTAAGATAGCAGCACTAGCAGTCAGCACAAAGACCGCTCCAGAAATTAATGTGCCGCTAGGATTCCTGGAGTTGTGGCAGTCACTGGCCATGAATGGCTGACTTGTAACTGCGGCGTTCAAACAAGTGAGGAGGCTGTAAAGGGACGAAGCCGTTAAATGAAGTGTTTGTCCAAGCTGCACAGCACACACAATGACAGGATTAAAAACCACAAAAGAACAAATCACAATGGCTCTATGTGCCCACGGCATAAAATATTAAGACCAATTTACAACATAAATCAAAATTAAAATATATTTTAATAAGAATACAAGGGCATAATTGTATTGAGAATATGTAACTTTTTAAACATGGTCTGCAAGCATGTAGGAATTGTGGGTGTTATTATTTAACATGACATGTAAAGCCAATGGCCCATAACAAGACTTCCAGGCAGAAGGGATATCAAGCGTGCCGATCTGGTTGTCCGAGTGCATCACATTACATGACTAGAGTCGCAGTGTGTGTGTGTGTGTGTGTGGAAAGACACAACTGCACAATGGCTTTCCAGCACAGGTTCACATTTCCAAAGTTTTCGGACAGCTAATAACGTGATGCTTGAAAAAGCGCAGGGTGTACAGGTATGAGGAGGTCAGACGCAATCTCTGCCTTCTTCTTTTTCCAGTCCATTGTAGTACATAAAACATGCAACATCAGACAAATGAGCCTCTCATCCATTTGAGGACCAACACCTCTGTCTCTTATTCCTCCTCTTAGCTACGTCACAGGCACTGAACTCCCAGACGATGTTGTAACTCTCACATACACACAAGCCCTCCACTATAACTTGAGGCAGAAATCACAGACTTCTTGGACCGAGTCACTGGGTATGTCACACTACACAACTAATTTCACAGGAGTGTGCTGCCACTGCTCCCCAACACGACTCCCTAAGATTAGTAAATGAAGCCTGTGAATGATTATCACTGGTGGGGGGCCGGGAATAGCGAAATACAGACTGGTGGATGGACTTAAGGCCGTGTCACGTTACACGAGGGGCCAACTTAAGGTGGACGGACACGGGCGATACCTGCAGGTCATAAACTCAAGTTACCAAGGCCACATAATAACCCATGTTAGAACCAAGTATTTACACTCCATGTCCCACAATCAGTATAAAAGACCCATTTAATACTGTCAAGATTTCGTATGAGTTTCCAGAAACATCTGCCCACGCTTCCATGTCAAATCACTTCAACTGGCCCACAGATGTGGCTGGACTGGCCAGAGAACCTCACTTCAGGCCTTTCCAAGGACATCCATGAGGACTCTAAGCAGAAAGATGGATAAAAGTACAAGTCAGTCTACTAAAGACTAAGTGGTAGTGGGGAGCCACGGCCAATCCTAGCATCATCTGGTGAAAAGCAGGAACCAAACCCAGACAAGGTGCCAGTACATCACACGCTACCCATTATTCCGTTATAATTTGCTGGAATGTTTAGTCTCTTTCTCATGCTGTCAGACCAAACCACAATCAGAAGGTTTGGCATTCTCCGAAATGCTCAGATACCTTCAAAACTCTTTATGGTGATGGGGAGACATCCAGGCCTGGGGCAAACAAAAAAAAAAAACAAAAAAAAACCAGGCCCAAACCTCCTGGGCTCCAAGTACCATAGGTACAGACAAAGCCAACACTCCCAAGAAGTCACAAAGACCTCAGAAAAACCGTCATGTCAAGAAAGGAGCGGAGCAAGTCATGAGATACTGAGAGTGGAGCAACAGCTTATGTGAAACTAAGGGACCACCGTCAACATTTTTTTTTTTTTTTTTTTTTTTTTAAATGGTAATAATGTGTCACCCAATTGGCACTGCTATTTTTAGGCTGCCCGCACACCACTGCTAGTGCTCAGCACACATCCTCAACTAAAAAAAAAAAAAAAAAATGCCCACATTGTGTACATCTGCAACCCCTTCTGCAAAATTAACACCTAAGCACCAGGCTTCACTTACTGAATCCTCATTTGTGTTACAATCCAAAACCAAGTGGGAGTTTGTGGGACTACCTCACAGCTCTCAAGTCACGGGCCTGTCACTGCTGAGGTAGCAAGGAGCAAGTTCTTTGCATGTTGTGTGACAGGAGCTCTCAAAAAACTAAATACACTTGAAAAAGCACAAGAGCAAAAAATGGAACAGTGCCTGACATGGTACCTTACCCAAGCTCAAAAGAGCTTCACAAACATTCAAAAGGGTTCAACAAGAACAAAAAACACAGGAAAAAAATGCTGCATACAAATCAACATCAAGAAAATGGAATTGCAAAGCTCTGAACAAGCAAAAAACAAGAATAAAAATACAACAGAACAAACCTGAACACACACCACATTTGGAGGTACTTGTAGATCATCATAAGCGCCTAAAAGAGCCTTTTAAGGAAGGAATCGAGTCAGACAATCAAATGACAGCAGGGAGAGCATGCCAGTCTGGACGCCACAGAGCACAGGTTAGCAGTTCAGTCCTCCAAAGATTTAACCACACAACACCCCTCTGCCATATAATAAAACACTAAGGGGGGTGGGCCTGGGTCCTCCCAGCAAACGGAGAACTCAGTTTTGGTGACACGACTGAATGAGGAAGTGCAAGAGTGAAACACACAAGGCAGAGTACAGGCATAGGAGGCACATCAAGAATCACCTTTAAAAAGAGACAGGAAAAATAAAAGCTGACAGGAAAAAAAGTCTGAGAAGCGAGCTTTATGGGAATGTGCTCGAGATACGCAGTGCTGGTCAACAGAGATCGAGACACACAAGGATACGGAGTTGAAAGGCGTGGAGGGTACACGTTGAGCAAGAGAGATTATCACATTTTAAAATTTACGCTATTGCCGATCAACAAGTAACATGGCTAGTGTGTGTGTGTGTGTGTGTATAAGTCTATTGATCGCTAGCGAGACTGAGGATTTAATAATAAACAAAAAAAACTGCATCAACGCACAAGAACTATTGCCGTTAATTAATATGTTAACTTGCCCAACCCTAAATATATACACACACAGAAGTATTGTGCTAAACTGACTGACGCTGACATTTGTTTTAGCACAAACACTGCAGATATAGCATCAACACTACTGGCAGTACAAAGGGTGTAAGAATAAGAAGTCAAAATGTTTTGGTTTGGTAGACATTTTGTTGGACTTGGTTTTAAACAAAAAGGCCCGATGAAGTTTTGCAGTAAAGTTTCCATATGCGAATAACTGACAGAAGAAACATCCGTATACAGTAAAAACACATTTTTGAAGAACTACTGCTCATCTCATTTGCTACAAAGAATGTGTACTGCAGATGAATACTAAAATTACAGAACAGAGTCCATGCTCTCCTAATAAACTCATCTGCGTTTCCAGTGTGTATTTTCAGTTTCTTGAACTGACACCACGGAGTCTTTTTGGCACAGCAGGAAAAAAGTTATGCAAGAAGTAGAATGGTCTGTTCGAGTGACACATGGCCAATAAAAGTGAAACATCAAGGAAAGCTGGAAAGAATGGAGAAGAGAATGATCAGATGGAGCATGAGCTAAAGATGAATACTGAGCTACGAGAAAGACTTGGTGTGTATGCACAAAAATGTTGCGCACGTCCATTTCCACACACAATGAGATGCAGAAAAACTAAACTTTGTGTAAAGCCACATACATTTTCACAGCAGCCTCACATCGTGTGTACACACATTTCTGCTCTGTTTTGCAAACTGGCGGCACCCAGTGTCAAAGCAGTGCTACTGTTTCTGTGTTGTTTCCCTTCTCTTTCACATTTGCATCTATGACGCAGGATTTATCAAATTGGAATTAATTTTGGTGTATTTATTTATAAATTCATTTGATTGTGATCATTCTGCAATAATATAATGGTTCACGGAATAGCCAAATTATTCCAACTACCATAGTTGCTTTAACGTTGTTAGAAGACATCACAAATGGAAAGAATCAGAAGAGAGCATGCATTATAGATGCTGATGACTGGCTTCTAAGTCGATTTTCAATTTCCAAAAGCTATCCTTGAAGCTTTGTGCTGAACTGGTGCCGGCTTTGCAAAGGCTGGACTTTGAGTAATTGTGCACTACCTGCTCCTTTACAAAGTTCCATCCACCTTTGGGTGTTAAGCCACAGAAGCTTTTCAACATGAACTTGCCGAGTTGCTCCAGACCAGCTATCTAGGATGGTATTATCCGCTTGTCATCCGGATACAAGATTTACTTAACACTGTGTTTGAACTGGGAAACATCAAATCACACTTTGCGGAAATATCCGGTTTTCCAGATGCACTGCACGCATGTTGTTATTGCAACAACAGCAGGACAAGTTATATCAGCCTGGGACGAATCACCAAAAGAATGAGCTGTCATTAATCATCTATAGCAGGACAGCCCATAAAAACAGCAACTCCACACAGTCATAGTGCCTTTAACAACTAGTGTGGCAAAAGGCATGCAGTCCTTTTAAGAATAATGAGTCACCTCAAAGAGCCACATAAAGAGTAGACAATCTATCCGTTGTGGCACTCCGCCCCAATACTACACTCTATAGGCATCTTCAGAGAACGAACTTGCTTGTATAAATAGAAAGAATTTCCACTCTATTAATGTGCTGCTCTATGTAGTCCACAGAAAGTGTGTTGCCTTGTGCAAGCATGTAGTGTGCTGCATAATGTACCACACAATCGTGGCTTGCCCATACACGAAGAGATGTGGTATGATGAACCCGACCCACCAAATGATCAGCCAAATCGGACGTTACAACTTTGTTTGAATGTAATTAGCAGAATGTTGCAACAAGTAATGAGATGCACTTATTTTTTAACCGATTCATTTAAAATGTGGTCAGTATCACATAGTACAGCCCTTATATTCCTTAGTTCATTGGCCACATCCGAGACCATCCATTATTGCATTTTGTGATTCCAGAACAGTGTCCGTTAGCACACAAGCAAGATGGTCTCCCACCGGTTTCCGAGGCAGAGGTGTGTACGCAGTCAGCACCCGAAGATGTCATGCTGTGTCCTCGGTATGGGGGTTAGCTTTTGTAATAATATGTGAAAGAGAATAAAGAGACAGTGGGCTGCGACTTGCTTTTCATGTCAAGTTTGATTTTTTTTTTTTTTTTTTTAAATTTTGGGTACTGTGCGACTTTCTGAACTTCAACTTTCGAGTATCTCCGACACGCTGTATCACTCCATTAACTTTCATTTGTTGCTTAAACCAAGAAATAATATGCTTTTTCTTGCTTTCACTTCGCATTTGCTGAAATTCTCTCCCCACCCCACGGGCTTTTGCCATCGTCTTTTAACAAAACAGTGAACAGAAGTGGGGGATTTGTATACTCAAATATGCAAAATTCTGAAAGGAGTCGGGTAGGGCAGTAGGTGTGTGCATGTGTGTTAAATTTCACGTTCATTGGGATTTATAAAGGGAAGGTGTGTGGAACTTGACATATAGAGTGTGGAGGAAACAAAATTTATGGTAAACGGTTGACCTGTGTAAAACTGAAAAATGGCCGTTGCATCAAGATCATTTTATGTAGTTTGACTGCTCTCTGCAGAAGTTTTTCCTTCCACAAGTAATTTCTAGATGAATTGGCAGCTCTAAATTCAGCCAGAGTTGGTGCGGTTACAATTGTGTTGGGTTATGAACTCCCATCATGCTATGTTCCAGTTTTTTTTGTCTTGTCCTTTTATTAAATGGTTGGACACTGAACACCTCTTATGACACATCATTAATCTTTACTTTGTTTGAGTCCATACAAGAAACAGTGCTGTTGGCACAGAGGCTTTCATGACTTATTACTAAGTGAGAAATAAGCAGAAGTTAGCATTCATTAGAACTGGAAATCTGAGAGCCGATTACCAACAGTGAGTTCCCAGTTCTTAATATATTGTTGGCAAAAATGTAATAATCTGCCCGTCCACCTACTTTAGTACCATCTGCAAACTTAACCAGCTAATTGATCGTATTCTTTTCAAGATCATTTAGGAATATTAAATAGGGATCAGAACTAGGGCTGCTGCTCTCAGAGATGCCATTTCTAACATTAGCCAATTCAAAGAAGTCCACCTCACCATAACCTCGAGTTGCCACTTGTTTAAGACTGATCACTAATCAATCATGTGGTACCTTATCAAAAGTATTCTGCAAAAATCAAGATAGATATTATATACATCTGAAACATATGAGGAAAAGGTTTAATATTTACATAAAAAAAGGAACACTAGGTATAATACATGGATTCATTTGCATTACAAAATAAAAACTCTTACCCATTGAAGAAAGAGACTGACTCATCTCATGAGGTTCCACAGATCCACTTCTGTCCTGATCAAACATCATGAAATTTTGTTTCCAGCCACTTAAGGCAACAAAAACCTCTTTAAACTCATTAAATCCCATCTTTCCTGTAAGATCTCTCTGAAAAGGGCAGAGTTAAGTACCGACAATGCTATCAAGGCAAGAACAAGGTATATGACTTCATAAATTTCAAGTTTTAATATATTACACTACATATGTAAAAGGGACATATTTTAAGAGCTTTGCAATAGTAAGTTCAGTCAATTAGAAACAGGATCTTTAACTATGCAATCTTTCTGTTTTGCAAGCATACATACAGAAACTGCATTTGCTTATACTCACTGGAAAGTTCATGTCATCAGGCAAGTTCAGCAAGGTTTTGGAAGGCTACAGGCTATGTACCATCAATTATACAGTATCATGTATATACAATTTCAAGAAATAAAAATCAATGTTTTCCAGAGCCTCGGGACAATAACAGTAGCTATGACAGAGCCGAGGCATGATGGCATAAATGTGAAACAAAACACAGACAATGCCAACATCCATTTACTTGACCAGCCTAGACTGAAGTGTATACCAAGAATGAAAAAGGATACATCTAGCATTGAAATCATCAGTCGACACGTCTCTAAACTGAAAGCTGTGAATGAAAAACAGTTTTCTCAAATTATGTATTTTGAAAAGTTTTTGCACATTTGACTAAGTGTATAAAACAGTATAAAACGGAAGAAAGAAAAAAAAAGTTTATTGAATGAAGGGAGACCATTTTTCTTTGCTCAGAAATTAATTCTTGGCAATGTCTCCTCCTACCTGCTCATCCTACCTGAAAAGAGGCAAGATAGTAATTTGGGATTATAGCACACCCATCTCAGACAACACAGCTAAAGAACAACTCCTTAAACCATAGTGGCTTTTACTTGTGAGGGTGCCTGTTATGTAACCACAGACTCTCAATCTGCCTTTTTTATACTTGCTGCTCCAGTTACACTATTCACTTCAGCATTTTTTTTTTTATATAAAAAAGCTACCAGACAAAAACAACAACAAATTGACTTACGGCTATAGGTTCCATGAATCCCAGTCTGTGTCAAACATCTCTGAAGTTCCTCTGAATCAATTTCGCCATCCTAATAAAACAACCCTTTGCAGTTCAGCAAATTAAATATCAACACATTGAAAGCCATTGAACACATCTATAAAAACATCCTGTGCTTTCTAAAATATTATTTATCATGTTTATTTCTATAAGTGATCTTAAAGTAGAACAAACATTTCTTCCAGGGGGATAATTAAACTAAAGATTTAATAATCCCCAAGTTACTTAATGCATATAGTTCTGGTCATTGTATATCTGCTTTGACTTCATATGTAGCTTCTATAAACAAACAAACATACTATAAAAAGAGTAGACCTTTGAATATTACCATTTTGCAAAAACACTTAAGGTTTTACAATAATCATACTTTAGAAATGGACTACAACAGACTCACCTGCCCAGCAATTGCTGTAAAATACCCCCACATTGGATCATTCACAGGTGGTGCACCAAAACCCCCCGGAAACTGACCATATCCTCCATAGCCTCCTGGTGGTGGACCTCCCATTCCTGGAGCACCCATTGGCATTGCAGGCGCTTGGGCACCTGGCATTGGAGTACCATATCCATACTATTGAAAAAGAAGGCGGGGAAAAATTCAGTGCAAATAAACTACAAGGTTCTAAATTACATATTTCAAAAGTGAATATTAATAATTTATATATCTACAATATTATATTTGTAAGTGGGTCCAGTGATTTTGTCCACAAACATCTGTATTGCACCCAGTAGCAAGTGTTGGAGTGGCACTAAAATGTTGACTTCAGTATCCATACCATCTTTTTGACCTCGGTACTGGTACCAAAACTGTGATGAAGCAGATAATGGATAACGAACTATAACCCCAGCCCCAACCCCATCCGGTTGCACAACTGAATAAACGAAAGTAGCAACTGTTGCTTCCACATAATAATGTGTATCCCTACTTTGCTATAAGCTATGGCTTACTTTTGAATTCCCCAGTGTGTCGAAATTTGCTGTCCCCCACAGAGAACAGAAGAGAAGGGGAACAGTATGGTGGTTTCTCCATCACAGAATCTAAATGTGTGATGAAGGGAAGGAAGTTACTTAGGGGGATTGTCCCACATGGAATCTACAGCAGGGGTAGGCAACGTCGGTCCTGGAGTGCCACAGTATGTGCAGGTTTTTGTTCCAACCCAGTTCCTTAACGAGAACTCAATTATTGCTGATGAAGCACATATTGCTTAAGTGACATTTTAATGCTTCATTTTAGTGGTCTCGCTTGTTAAGGTTCTCCAACCTTAATTGCTTATTTCAATCTTAAACTGCTGCATTCAGTGTTTTAATTGCTTCTTATTAGCAATAAGATGTAAAAGACAAAGCAGCCAGCAGTTCTCCAGCTAGCTTTTTTCCAATTACATCTGTGTGTGTTCATCATGCACAGTTTGATTTAATAAAACACTTAATAGAAAAATGTGACAGACTGAAAATGATCTGTTTTAGGCTTCAAATCATTTGGATGATATCCTTGGAAAGGAAAAAAATCTACGATATAAAAGCCTTACATTGCACAGACTAACAAGCCATAAAATTAAATAAGGTCTGAGATTGGCAATGATTGGTTTCTAATTAAGCAATTGGGTTGGAATGAAAACCTGTAGCCACTGCGGCTCACCAGGACCGACATTGCCTACCCCTGTTTTACATCTTATTGCTAATAAGAAGCAATTAAAACACTGAATGCAGCAGTTTAAGATTGAAATAAGCAATTAAGGTTGGAGAACCTTAACAAGCGAGACCACTAAAATGAAGCATTAAAATGTCACTTAAGCAATATGTGCTTCATCAGCAATAATTGAGTTCTCGTTAAGGAACTGGGTTGGAACAAAAACCTGCACATACTGTGGCACTCCAGGACCGACGTTGCCTACCCCTGATCTACAGCACTCCTCACGGACTTGCTAGAGGCAATGGTTCCCCTTTGAATTTTCTAGTGCAGGGGTTCAGTACTGTACTGGCACCCAAGAAGAGAATTATCATAATTGCAGCAGAGTCATAAAGAGACAAACTGAGCAGGATTGTGGGGTAACAGGTGCCTTTCCCAGACAAGCATAAGGTGCAAGGCAGAAACAACCCCTGAACAGGGTGCTTAGTCAATCAAAACATGAACACACACACAGACGCATGCAAACTAGGGCCAGTTCAGCAAGGCCAATTCAACTAAACTGTGTGTGGTTGAACTGTTGCAGGACACTGGAGGAGATAGGTGTATACACAGAGAGAACATGAACACTGAGAACGTGGGGTCGCCTTCAGCTTCAACCCAAAACAACTGCATCCAAAACAGGGAATAGATTCCGAAGATCTATCACAGCCAGTGGCAATGCATGGTATAGGTTTTAGTAAAGCTGAAAGAAATTCAAGTAGTGAATGAGGATTTTTGAAAAGACAGTAAGAACGGTCATACCACTTAGTTACTTCACACATGGTGATATGGAAGGAACGAATATGTTCAAAAATGAATCAACGCAGCTTATTTATTTCACCTTAAACAACATTTTGTTACATAACATTTTCAAAATGAGCTCCACCATTAACAATACATTTTTCTAAACAAGTTCATAAATAGATTAAAAAAAAATTTAAATTAAAAAAAATAAGCACTACTTGTATTTACAAAAGGTGATAGAATGAATGTGCTGAAGATTTGAGAACAGTTTGAAATGTTACTTTCTCCACCAACTTACATATTGGTGAATATCTACTGCTAATCTAAGCCTTTTTATATTTTCTAGTGCTATTGCCATTCTCAGTGGTCTAATAATCGCATCCTTCACAATACCATTTGATAACCGTCTACCAGACCACTTTCATACCCTGTGAAAGAATTCTTCCTCATCAAGTCACATTAAAATGAATGCAAAATGTTCTTTGCACTTCTACAGATTTGGATTCAATGGATGCCGCAACAGCGAACATGTAATGAGCCACTGAGGAGTTGGTTATTGCCAATGAAACTGCATTTTGTGAAGAACAATGGCACACACAGAGACAGAGACAGACAGAGAGATTTACATATATACTCATTAGGGGTGGGCGGTATGACCAAAATTCTATATCACTGTATTTTTCTAAATTATCCCGGTTTCACGGTATTCGATGGTATTTTTTTCCCCATGCATGAGTGGATGTTAACCACATTTTCCACTGGAATTACTGGCTAAGAATAACCTATTCCACTGTCAAGAGTATTGTACATTGTACAAAAAAAACATTTTAATGTGCACACAAGTATTAATACAGGTTTGCATGGCCCCATAAAGTGATAGTTTTCAAGGGGGTGGCACTAATGGAGAAGGTATCACATTGCATGACAGATGCAGTCAAAATATAGAACCTTTTTATTGAACAAATTTTGCAAAAACAAAACTATAACTTTGACAACATATTTTCAACCATACAAAGAGGCATTTTAGACTTAGTAAAATATCCAGAAGTGCTTGTCAAAAGTTGTATTGCACTGAATATGTCTTAGAAAAGGAATAAATAGTAAATATTTTTTGTAAACCAACTACATTTTCTGTTAATGTTAACAATCTCTGTCCACTGACACATTAAAGTGACTTTTTAAACAACTTTATCATCATTAAACTGCATAATATTTAAACTAATAAATAATAACAATAAAATAAATAATAGTATTATTACTGATAGTTGCACTATTACTTCAAGACTTCAAGCCCAGGTGCATTACACAGTATTCACCAAATTAAAATAAAATAAAACAAGTGCAACTTGGTGATGACATCTTTACCAACTGAACTATCATTTAGGCAAACTGCATTAATATGGACCTTGCTTCAAGCTAAGCTATATACATAAATAATATACCTGCAACTTGCATTTATAATGCTATTTGTGGCATAGCCCTACGGAATCGTATTAGGGCAACGGTGAAGAAAAAAATAATACGGACACAGGGAAGAAAAAAAAAAAAAAACTATGTCGAGAATAAAGTCGACATTTCCACTTTATTCTCATAGTTTACTTCATAATTAAAGTAGAATGTCGTAAACTAAACTTCTTCCTAAAATCAATGTTTAATTTACTAGATTTTGTCAAACACCGTCATAAGTTAATGCAGCACATTAAATGCTTCGTATTGCGTTCCCCGACCCAGTTGTTAATCAGTACGCTTCTTAAACTGACTTCCTCCACACTAAGATAAGACAGCGATCACCTTACAGAATCCATTCACTTCATGATATTTCTGCTTTCTGAAAATTTAGAATGCTAAGATAAATACTTGATATCATTTTCATGATGAAATGCATTAAAGCAGGTATTAAACAAGCACGGTAGTGAGGCGGTAGTGCTGCTCCCTCGCAGTAAGGGGTCCCCCGGTGTATGTTCAGTGTAGAGAACTTTATGGCAGGTGTGACGAGGCTCCAAAAAACTGGATGTATGAATGGGTACCACACAGGTTTAACTTAAATATTGTGTAAATGTTGGGTTTGTGATCTGGTGGTCGGAGACACGAACACAGAATTCAATGCATGTTCTTCTGAGCGGGCTCTCTTTATTGCACGTGTTCTGTCTCTATCTGACGTACTAAAACCCCAGTTCCTATCCGTCCGTCATTTCACCACATATCCAATCACCACACGATAAACGTCTTTGTGAAATTAAAACTAGTTATAAACTTAGCCCGCGGAGTGTTCAGAACTTTAAAAATATCTTCGTTATACATGTTTAATTATGCCATCCATTCAGAGTTGCGCCCATCGAAGGATGAATACAAGCAAAACATACACTAGCAGGGTCAATATAGCACAACAAAACCCCACATCCTACATGACTTTGAAAGGAAACTGAAGTGCCGAGTAAACCCACCAGAAAAACATGCAAATACAAGGCAGGCACGCCGCTGTGCCCCCATATGATTAATGCATGCTTTAATGCATTTCACCATGAAAATTATTTTAAGTATTTATTTTAGCATTCTAAATGTTCAGAGAGAAGGAAGATCATGAAGTGAATGTATTCTGTGTGGCGATCGCTGCCGGCACCTCTTCTTAGTGCAAGAAGAAGTCAGTTTAAGAATCACTTAACACAAACCATTTAATGTGCTATATAACTTATGACGGGGTTTGAAAACATGTCGTCACACTATTACACAGTACCCAGGTACATTACACTGTATTGAAAACAAATAAAACAAGTACAACTTGGCTTGCAGTATTATCCAGTAGTATAGAAACAGTATTTACACATCTGACCTTTTAAAACTAAAGTATCTCCAGGCTCTCTGTCCATTTTCACCGCGCAGCATTCCTATGCTACCGCCCACTATTTGGTGGTGTAGCAGTAAAAAAGAGCCCTAGTGCAACAAGTCTGTGTTTAGCGGTGTAGCAGTGAAAAGGTCCCCACTTGAACAGTTTCCTGCTGCGCCACGTTCCGAATGTCGTTTAGACAATTTAAACCGGTGTTGCAGTATAAGAAAAATCCATATCATAAAAAAAATAAAAAACGGTTTTCGGTATGAACCGGTATACTGCCCAGCACTAATACTCATACACACTTCACTTGTCCTTCATAACACTCTGAAAATCGTAACATCCTTATCCTGGACCTGTTATTTTCATTTTGACATTTCAATCTAGCGCCACAGTCTTTGCAAACCACAAGCTCGTATTTTAGTTTTTCTTATCTACCCCTTTCTTATACACGTCTTTGTTGTCTGTCTGACTATTTAATAGGATGCGAGATGGGAGTTGTGGAAAAACATTTTCATGCTCACCATGATGCATAAATGGCACTGTTCAACATGCTGTCACAATAAAATAAATAACTTGCAGCAGTCATATCACTCAACAGAAACCTGGATGAACTTTTGTAATTTTACAACACAATCATCTGGCAATGCGCTAGTTTGAGAAACACCACTCTAGTGCATCGAAAGGTATATCCTCTGCAGAGTCTAAAGCACACTGAAGACTAGAGGAATGAAGAGCAGACCACAAGTTCTTTCAGAACTACTGTTTACTAAAATTCCTGACCTGACACTGTACCATTTTAAAAATTAGGCACTAAGGTTTTTTTTCAGTACTGGTATAATGCACAACCCTAGGTAGACTATCATCTCAAAACTGGAATGGTGTCAAAGGAAATGAGTATGTCCCATCACATACACCTATGTGGTGATTAGGGAGAGAAATTGCAGAATATGCATGCAGATGATTGTTACATAAGACTTGATTATTCTAAATTATATGTTAAACATATTGTGACATTTTTCCCCTCTCACTGATTTTAGTTGATTGAGAAGCAAGAAACTGGAGATCTATACAGTAAGATTCCTACATACAAACCTTCAAATTATGAACTTTCAAAGACGCAAACACGCATGTCAATATGGTAAGAGATCTGCAGCTCTGGCACATTTTAAATAAATAAATAAATGTCTACACTCACATCATTAGCTGGGGCCTGGTAGTGGGGGCAGAAACGGCTTCAGTACAAGAGGTGGGAGTTGACAGACCTGCATTACGTGCACGCAGGATGGGCCTGTGACCATAATTAGCGATGGAGTTGTGATTGCCACAGCTGCACTTCACCCTGGGTCATTGCGTTTTAAAGTATTATTTCTTGGATTTCAGACTCCACCTGGACACTATTATTATGCACTATTTACTTGTTTTGGAGGATTTTTAACTCCACTTTTGAACATTTTTGGTTTTGAGTTTAAATAAAAAGCACAGTGAACTGAATTACACCCATCCCTTGATGACTGTGTATGTGTCCTCGCTTACCGCGGTTCATCCAGTTAAGATACGGTGGCAGGTTCAAAAGGCACCCAATTCAGCTAATGGGAGTTTGCAGAATTATTAAATAATAAGCAAAAAATAAAAAATTGTAGCACAAGTTAAAATGCGTTGCTGTGAAAAACTTAGTTTGCATGTCTGGCGCTAGGTGGAGTGCAAAACCCACACTGTTACCGTTTACATTCTCATTTACTTACGTACATTCTCTACAAGTGGCTGTGCTTTTGGCTGTTTATTTCAAGCCCAAGATGTCAAGAATTCAGTGTGTTCAACATGAAACAGGGTAACTTCTTCACTCAGCCAGCCACATTAACATGCCATACGAAACCAAGTAGTGTGGTGGAGTGTAGGGACAATGGGACCTTCAGATCTTGTGAACAGCTTATTCCGATCCACTGGTTCTAATCGACTCTAAAATGTATGATCTTCAGATATGATCATCCCATCAGGCGTACTGTGGGCTTAGCAAGGGCTTTTATTTTGATACACTCAAACTGGAGTTAGCACTGGAAGTACTTTGTCAAAACCTTCCATAAATCTTTTCCGTGAACACTTATAGGGCATCAATATTAAGTGATTGGCAGTAGGTGTCAAGTGATGATGTCATCCAATTCCTCACTATGCGTGGTGACCAAAATTGGATTTGAAGACCATCACTTCGACTCATTCACTAGTGGAAAATGAGTCTACTGTACTGAAATCAGCTGATGGAAAACAATATGAAATAACTTTCAGTAGTTTGTTGATAAAATGCACTAGAAATCTAACAAAAAAAATACAAATATTAACTTACTAGGGGGCTCCGCCCCCTGCTCGCTTCGCTCGCCAACCCCTGGTGTTGGGGCATGACAAAGAGTGAGATGTATGAATTAGATATAGAATAGTGTGCAGGTTTGGATGATGCCTATATAAATACAAAATAGAGTGTTTGGCATAGAGTAATGTTTTATTGGAATATTTCTTTGTATACAACATTAGTAGTAAAGATGGTGTCTTGTCTTTGAATGAGTCTTCCTTGGCATGGATCATTTTTAACTTTAACTTTAACGTGAGATGAACGTCGAACACATGAGAAGGCAACATAAAGTTGTCCATGTCCAAAAACGGGTTCAGAGAGGTAGATGCCAACCTTGTCCATGGTTTGTCCTTGTGATTTGTTGATGGTCATGGCAAATGCAGGTTTAATGGGGAACTGTCGGTGTTTCAATGTAAAAGGTAATTCTAGGTCAGAACTCGTAAGGTCAATTCCAAGAATGAGAACAGTATTGTTAGCATGTGAATCTGAAAGAACTGTAGCTTGAATAACATCGTGTGTTATGGTGTTGACGACTAACCGTGTGCCATTGCATAAACCCTGTTTAGTGTTAAGGTTTCTTAATAGCATGATTATTGTTCCGTTTTTAAGGGTAAGGTTGTGTTGTGGTCATCCGTCCGGCTTAATAGTGTTCAAATATTCTAAGGGGAAATTCAGATGTTCATTGTCGTCATCAGAGTCAACTTTGTCAGAGCTTAGAAAGAGCCGTGTTTCTCCAGGAAGTAATGAAATGACCTGGTTATTAATGTGATTAACATTAATATTTTTTGGACATAATATAGTGCGTTGTGTTAACCACATATGCGAAAGCAGTATGGGCCATTGCCTTTTGGTGGCCTGATATGTACTCCGGTAGATGCAAAAGCAAATGAACTATTGAAGGATCTAATGCAGTTCATAAAGTTTTTACTTTCAGGCACATCGTTAGTTAGAAGCTTCTGTAGATATTAAGGATATGAATGTAAAGGAGGCAGTCAAATTTGCCCCTTTTGACAACAACGTGTAAATTCATTATTTGTATTGCCAGTTGTTTCTTCTGTGAAGTTAAGTGAATGACAATGATTGCAAATGACATTCATTAATCCCAATGAATTTTCCTCAATAGTGGACTCATTATTGAAAGCGTTGTCAGCCAACTGGCATAAGCGTTTAGCAGACGTCTGGCGTTGATGTCTGCGACGGGCATGTTTTGCTTGTGGTGTTTGAGTGCCGCGTTGTTGCATGTCCATTATTTGTGACGCGCTATTTTTGATTTTTAATTGATCCGCCTCCGCTTTGCGCAAAGTCCGTTTCACTCTACGTCGTGCATTGTTTGTATCGTGCCTTGTCCGTTTTTGTATGTCGGTCAGTTGAGCTTTCTGCTTTTGGAGTCTTGCTTGCTTGTTTTCTGGCCGGTCATATGCGCGTTGCTTTGCTCCCTTTTTTGTATGTCTGAGACGCGAGCTCTTTCTTTTGAAATCGTGCTTGTTTCGATGCAGCACTTTGAGACGCGCGCTGTATGCGTCTACGTTCAATGTGTCTGTCCATTTGGGCACGTCTCTGTAACGGGGTTACTTGAGCTTTGCGTTTTTTGATCCTTGACATTTTTTCTCACGTA
This sequence comes from Erpetoichthys calabaricus, assembly GCF_900747795.2. Classification (NCBI taxonomy): domain Eukaryota; kingdom Metazoa; phylum Chordata; class Cladistia; order Polypteriformes; family Polypteridae; genus Erpetoichthys; species Erpetoichthys calabaricus. Next base: position 29,321,991 of record NC_041401.2, read on the forward strand.
TTTTCTGAAGCGCGTTGTATGCGCCCCCGTGTATTTTTTTGGTTTCATTCGTGTTCGTGTGTTTGGTCCCGTTATCCGATCCGAATTGTTTTGTACCCGTGACCGTGTATGCATGACTTGTTTGTTCCTCAGCGTGCGAAATATGGATAAGTAATAAGGAGGAGCGCACTCACTGTTAATATGGAGCCTTTTCTCCAGTTGAACGGTTAATAGTGCTTTATTTTAAGGAGATCCACCTATGCTGCCTAGTGTGAAGGTTTTGAGATGACGTATGTTTAATATGGACGTTTCCTTTAGATATGTGGCTTTGGGTGTCACTTCTTATTGATGGGGGGGGGGGGGGGGGGGGTGAGGATTGTTGTTGCGCGAGCGTCTTCTTTCGTTTTGTGTTCCAGGGGCTTGTTAAATCCTCCTCTTGGTGTGTATCCCGTCCGGTGCCTGTAGGGGGGGGGGGCCTTGCTGTTGTGCGCAAGCGTCTTCTTTTTTTTTGTGTGCTAGTTTCGTGTGCAATGGGTTTCGTGCGGTGCCTGCCTTTGACTACTTTTTTCTTTGCCTTTTCCTTTTTTCTGTGCTTGCGGCGTCTCATTTCTTTGTCCTCTTTTTTCTTTGCTCACTCCTTTTTTCTGTGGTCTTGTCCGCCTCTCGCGGCCCTTTCTTGCGCCTGCGCAGTATGTCTTTTTGCGGCTATGGCCCATGGCCGGATGTCCCTGCGTCCATCCGGTTTAGCATTCTCGGTTAGTAATATGGATAAAAGCACTTTCTTATATAATGTACAGTACAAATATATTTTCAATAGGAGTTGAGGAAGGTTAGTATGTAAAAAAATGAAAACATTTTCTATTTATTGTTAAAGTACACAAGTAATCCAACAAAATACAAATATTAACTTTTAAAAGTGTGTTCCTATGTCCACTGTCCTGCTCTACTGACAGACTGAGGAGATCGTTACTCCTCCACACTATGCGACTCTTCAATTCCACCCGGGGGAGTGAACGTTAACATTATAAAAGTTACTGTCTGTTATACCTGCATTTTTATCGCTCTTTAATATTGTTTTTTGTAGCCGTATGCTGCTGCTGGAGTATGTGAATTTCCTCTTGGGGATTAATAAAGTATCTATGCACAAATAGGGTTGGAAGTTGCATTGTGTTTGCTGGGCGCAGAGGCTAACTTTGCTGGAGTTACAAATAAATTGGACTTGCGAACATGCTCTTGGAACAGAACTCGTTTGTATGTGGAGGACTTGCTGTATACTGAACATAACACATGTTAATACACAGAAAAGTGCAGATGCTGGTGCAATAATAAGATATTTGTTGAAACAGTAATCATGGAAAATGGTGTTGTGACTGTTAATGACATCTACTGTTCAGGGCAAAAACGGTTGGTCTGAGCTTTGTGGTCAGACCATGCAGGTGAGAATAACAGATGTCTGAAGTATTTGGAATCTCCCATAGTGCTTCAGTCTTTACTATGGCAGGGCATTCTGTTTGGTTGCTACAATAGATGACAACCCATTATTTCCCCACACAATGCTTTTATGAAAAGCAAACTGAACTCTTCCAACAAAGAAATGTGTAACTTTAAACCAGGAACGGGGTGGGGACCTTTTTTTTTTTATGCAAGTTAACCTTGAGCTCTTAACTGACGCATTCAATGAGAAATGAGAACCAATTACTCTGTGATCTAGTCAATTTATGCATGCCTGGATAAAAAAAAAATGCACAAACATCCACAGGCAAGTTGCTGGTCATATTTAAAACGATATAATGCCTATTTAGTAAGAAGAAGAACAATGCAGGAACCGAAAGTAAAGCAAAACCTGCAACCTAGGAGAGAAAACAAGTGCTCAGTAATCATGACCAAGCATTACTGTAATGATAGGAGCAGATGGACTGATTATAAGCTCTACCCTAGGCAAGAATGAGACAAACAGATCACTAATGTACAGTATAGAACACTGCTGGAGAAGAGCTCACATAATATGACTTGAAGGCATATTAGAAACTATTAATACACCTGCATTTTTAAAAATTCATTACAAATTGCACATGCAAGTACATGAGTGAGGCTAATTAACACTTTCATTAACAAGTGCATATAGCTTATATAATCTTTTTAATGTCATATGGAATGACAAAGTTAATTAACTCCATCTCAATAGACGATAATATCCAGTACAAACCATCTATAAAAGGTTAGTGGAGCAAAGTGACACAGTTGGGAGAATAAAAGCGAACAAGCAAACTAGTGCAAAATTTCACATTAGAAATGGGTATTTAGAGAAGTAAAAATTACCATTGCCAGTGAAACACTGCCACATAGTCTCATCCGGAGGGCTGCAGCACACTACACTACACTACACTACAGCACACAGCACACTACCCTAAGCTGTGTCAAACTGAAGGCCCTATAATCTTTTTAAAGCAGCCCACCTCATCAATACTCAAAGTATTACATACAATGACAGTTACAATTTTCTCAAAGTCCACCTTTAAAGTGCGCTTCATATATAGATTGTCATCCAGCTAAACTATAAACGAATACTACGGTATTTACACTAGGCATTAAAATGAAGCTCTGGTGTCAATATCATGCATCGTAGATACTGGATGAACTCTCCACATACACACAGCAATTTGGATTTTAGTGGCTGCTTGCATTTATCTGGGCAGTCTACAGTAGTGCTGTTAGTTAAACTGTAGTCAGAATAGAATCTGGTTACTTATGACCTAACAAGTTAAAAAGGTGACACTTCGAATCTTCAGGATTTTAGCACGATGCCAAAGATTTGACATTCTCATGTAGGAAATAACAGGTGGATTTCACACACCCTGCTGCCATTACTATGCTCATTTTTTAAAGTTGGATCTGTGTTGAGGCTGACCACCCTTCCACCACCACTCTGCTTAATGTTTTTGTCTTTTTCACCGACTTGATTGTTATATGGAGGAAGGAAAACACATTTGCATTTCCACTTAAATGTGGCTATCGCTGATGAAAAGGATACTTTCAGTGATTAAGCTATGAAAAACAAATTCAAAAATATCCACAGTGACAAATTCTGTATTACTGATCATCATTTATTCTTAAAAATGAGTATGTACGGATTAAGAAATTCAGACACTTATTTAGTAGAATTTATTTAGTAAAAAATATACACACGGTTTTTGAAATAGGTTATTAATTCTGTATTATGTTTTAAAAACCCAGGCAGTGTATGAACACTAGCAGCAAATATGCATGTATTAATAAATGTAAGAAAAGAAACAACCACCAATGTCAAGATGTAGCTAAAATACAGGGGAGTAAATATGACCTTTGTATGAGGGGGTTCATATTTTCATGGTACACTATGAAAAAACAACAAAAACAAACAAACAAACAAACAAACAAACATTCTCAGAACCAGGGCTGTGGAGTCGGAGACAATTGTGGGTACCTGGAGTTGGAGTTGGCAAAAATGTACCGACTCCTAATAAATTTAAATTGTAATGAGAAAAAAAATAAAAAAATACAGCAAGTTCAAATGTCCCATTTCACAAACAGCAGTCATAATCAAGTACTTCTCTGATGTAAGAATAAAGCCCAGTGCATAGTTGTGTTACTATTAGTGTGAAGTTCAGCTGAGCTATTATACAACCAGACATTCACATACTGTAATCTGGATTATGGTACATTACAAAAAGTGTTTATTTTATTTCAGATAATGTGTTTAACAAGTTCACTTGCGTATAAACAAGTGTAATGATGTAGGTGTAATGTGTGTTCAGGAGTTCTGTCTGCATTCTCCAAATATGCTCCCACCCAGGGCTGAACTTTAGCATAACTTTGCACACCACCTGTTCTAGAAGATTCTGAAATTAAAAAGGAACAGATTCTATTTATTGTGACAGATAATGCTTCTAATATGTTAAGCACAATTGAGAAAATGAATCAAGTAGATGAATAAAGTGACAAACATAGAGGAAGACAGTTCTGCAAGTATTGGAGAAAGATAAACCGAAGAGAATCAGCAATGTTATCCAAAATTTCACGAAGAAGCATCTAAGCTTACTACTATTCAACATATGCAATATGCTGTTCATACTCTGCAACTTGCAATAAGAGATGGAATGAAAGATCGTCATGCAGCTACTCTAATTGGCAAATTGAGGCAAGTAACTGTTACAGCCAGGGCTCCTAAAACAGACCAGTAAGCCCGCGATTCTCGAAAGAATCGCAAATCCAAGAATGACAATCACTTTCTGTTCCCAAACACATTTGTACTAAAGCGGTTTCTTTGTGTGGGCGCCTTCGTTCATTGTGTTTATCCATATGGGCTCATTTAATGACGTCCTTGCTTGTGGTGTTTCTGAAGCGCGTTTTAGGAGCCTCCGTGTATTGTTTTAATCCATGCGGTCTCGTCTTTGTTGTTCTGTAGCTGTGTCGTTAGGTAGAAGTCGTGTACTGTTAGGAATCATAATCCAGCTCAAATGTAAACATCAACTATGTATTGTTGAGTTAGCTTTCCTGCATTGATTAATGGATTAAACTCGTGTCTTACTGAGAGTCTGTAGGAAAAATATTCTTTCATTGATACACGTGATCTTTTCTGTGCTTGATTTTTTTTTTTTTTATATCTGCAAATGCCAGCACTCCATCCTTCCTGGCCAGTTGGAAACAGAATGGGGTATGTCAAAGTATCAAGTGTAGGAAAACAAATGTCTACGCGTTGGAATTTAGGTTGGTTGGTTCCATCAGGACGTAAATGCATGACAAAATCACGGTGAAACAGAGGCTCACCGTCTTTACTTTGAAACACAATTGCCACTTCATTAACGATGGGAACATTGTATCATCTCGGATCCTGTTCTTTGTCCTTTATTAGCACTAAGGCAATTTTAGTTGGTGGCACACCCTCCGCCTCGGCTTTTGTATTGGCTTCTTTTCAACCTCATGTAGCATTTTTATAGAGTTAGCTAATAGGTGATTGTTTATGACTTCAGCTACGTTTCTCATTATCAGCTCTGTGCACTGCTTGTTTTCAGGCAGGTTCATTCGTTGATAAACTGCGTCATCTAGATCGAACACATACATTTGTGCAAATTTGCGGTCGTGATTTGGCTCAGGGTGCACAGTTCCAATCCGACGCAATATTTGTCCACACACGCGAAAGCAGAATGGGCCATTCCCAGGTGGTGGCTTGATATTAACTCCGGTAGATGCAAAAGCAAATGAACTATTTCGGGTACATTGTTAGTCAAAAGCTTCCGTAAATATTCAGGATATTCATCCAAAGGAGGCAGCTCAACCTGACCTTTTTGACAACAACGTGTAAACTCATCAGTTGTACTGGCAGTTTTTTCTTCAAGGAAGTTAATTGAATGACAATGACTGCAAATGACACTCATTAATCCCAATGAATTTTCATGAACAGTGGACTCATTATAGAATGTGTTCTCAGCTACCTGGCAGAATTGTTCAGCATCTGTCCGTCTTTCCTGTCTTTGGCTTTTTCTTTGTTGGAATGCTGAACGTCTTAAACCTTTTACACGAATTTGTAGCCTTTCTGCAGTTTCTTTTTGGATCCGTGCCTCTCTTGCATCTGATGTTACAGAAGCGCGTTGTAGGCGCCTTTGTTCATGGTTTTTATCCATACGGGCTTGGTTGAGTATTTTTAATCGTTGAGCTCTTTGTTTTTGGAGCCGTGACTTCTTTGCTTCTGGTGTTTGTGAAGCGCGTTGTAGGAGCCTTCGTTTATTGTTTTTAATCCATGCGGTCTCGTTTTTGTTTCTCTGTGGCTGTGTCGTTAGGTACAACTTTTACTTTTAATACTGAATTTCCGTTATGGCACAATGGATTAGAGCAGGTTTAGTTCACAGGTTGTGTTGTTTGGGCACCACCTACTGACTCTGGGAAGCCGCTGGGTCTGACTCTGAGGCGCAGTACGCATGTGGTGCGTCCGCCGTCCGTGCATAAATTAAACTGTGGTTTAGTAATATAGATGCCATTTTGAAAAGACATGGAGGAAAAGGAGCCATTTTGGATCAAGCAACACGCTGGGGAAGCACTTTTTTGATGGTAATGTGTTTGCTTGAACTAAAACACTTTCTTGAAGAACTGGACAATGAAAATGTTTTATTAACTGAAAGCCAGTGGGCACAAGTAAAAGAACTGGAAAGTCTACTTTCTTACCCCTTTACTGTCACCAAGATGTTGCAATATGAAGGTTTAACACCCGGTAAAATTTTTTTGGAATGGAAGAGCTTGATATATTGCCTGAACAAAAGTGGAGGGTTAGTAGCTGATGGCATCATATCTTCAATGAAGAAAAGATAGAGAGATAGAGTCTTACTGGATAATCAAATCTTGTTAGCTGCTATTTATGTTGATACAAATGAGCCAAATTTTGTTGAGCAGTGACCAGATTGCTAATGGAAAAAAAGGCACTCTATGATGTAGCAGTTCACATGAAGGGATTACTACTACCTGAATACCACCACTGGATGAAACTATAAGTATTGGTAACTCAGGTTCATCCTCTTCAAATGAAGAATTAGACTGATTCCTACTTGGACAAAATGGAAGTTTCAAAAGCAAACCGACATCTATGCGTGAAAGATAAACGAAAAGTAGTTGAAAAGTATGATCACTCATCGAAACTGACTGTAGAAGAAGTCATCCTTGTTGATCCAGAGATTATTAGTGATGTGGCCAGAACTGTAACAGCAATGCCACCAACCCAAGTCAGTGTTGAAAGACTATTTTCAGCTCTAAAAATAATCAAGTCAGATTTAAGAGCTTCTATGAAAGAGGATCTGGCAGAAGCAATTCTGTTTCTTAGAACATTGCATTGAGTTAATTTTGGATTGCATTTAACAGCTATTCTACTCTACAACTGTATTCTAAGTTTTATATATTAAACTGTTTTTTGTTAATGTAGTTAAGCTTTGTTTTTGTTTTATATTTTTTGAACTGGTAAAGTTCCTGATTTTTATGCATGGCATTACTTTATAGCCACTTGATAAAAACAATAAATAAAACCTTATTGTTTTCATTTTTTTTGTTTAACTGGCCAATACGGTAGAGAATCAGCTTCCTAGCCAGTATTTATGTGGTTAAATCATGTGTATGTTGCCTTCTTTCAATCAACATGGAAAATACATTAGCATATTAAATACAGAGGAGTCGGAGTTAGTTTCCGGTATTTCTGACTCCAAGGAGTCAGAGTCAAAGAATTTATCTACTGACTCCACAGCCCTGCTCAGAACATATAAAAGTGCCAGAAAGATGCCATGCACAACAATAAAAATAAAACCACCACACAGTAGCACTAGAAGCTGTGCAGGGAAGAGCAGCCACGCACATATATGCTGTAAGAGCATCCCAGGACTACGGGGCATGCCCTACTATGACAGCTTAAGGGATTTAAACCTCTTCAGTCTCAGACACAAAGCCCTGTAAGAAGCTAACCCAGGTCTTCAAAATTCTCAAAAGGCCTCAATAAAACTGACCTTACTGATAGATGTGTGACTCGGCTACTCAAGGACGGCAATGAAAGTCAGAGAAGAGTTAATTTAACAAGGAAGCTGAGATGCAATTCTTCAAACTTAGGGTCATGCATACCTGGAAAAAAAACTACCAGGTCATGAAGTTGATGCATCTTTGACAACTTTTAAAAGCATCTGGGTGATACCCTGGAATAAGTTTACAAACCAAAATAAGCTCGATGGACTGGTTGGTCTCTTCTTTGTTAAAATTTCACACATTGGAAAATATACAATGCCAGCCGTTCGAAATCTAACAAGCCACTGCAAAAAAAAACCAAAAAAAAAAAAAAACCACTGTTCTTGGTCATTTAAAAAAAAAAAATCATTCCAGGCAACATTTTCCTGTTACGGAACAGAAAGCCAAGCAGGTGGCAGCACACATTTTTGCCATTGTCTTTTTCCACCATCTTGACCTGGGTAGTAGAACAGTCAATTGGGATTGTTCAATCATCATGCTAGTACAAATCCTTGCTGTACTACAGAGACTTCCCTATAGTGTTTTGCATCCACCAAGGCTCATCAAAATCAAGGACAATGGGAATAAAGAAGGTGAGCATTTAAAAAAAATGTACACACACTATAGACACTGAGTGGATGCACCATACAAAAATAAAACACACACCCCAAGGGGTCAGATATTGTATTCTCAACAAATGGCAGTTATGCCAAGTAATGATTTGATGCAAGAGGATGGAGCTTTAACACTAGAATTACCAGAGCCTACGAAAAAACTCGTAAATCCGTCCCACCTTAAATCGCGTCTTAAATCAGTTTGCACCTCTCCACCAGAGTCCTTTGTCATCTAAAATGTGCTGATAAACAAAAGCTACTAGCAGCCAGCTATTCCATCCCCCCACCGACTTAGAATGAACTTCTCCTAGCTCATGCCTTGCCTTGATTTGATTATCTGGGATTGAAGTGGAGTTTTAGAGTGAAAATAATTCTAGCGTTACTTGGAATACACGCATTTCATGTGTGTTTCATTTCTATAGTAGTCTGTGCAAATACATTTTTAAAACAGAAACGTTTTTCATATTCTAATAGTAAATGACAAAATGTAGGCATAAACTATATAACGTATGAAGCCTGAAGTCCATATATCAAAGAAACACTTTCACAAAAGGTACAAATAAGAGAACACGTGCGCTTTTATTCAAAAATATAACCGCACAAAAAAAAAAAAAAGCCGCGTTTGGCATGCCACATTGACACTCTTACTACAACCGCCGCGGTGGCGTAATGGTATCAGCCCCTGACTGGGAATCAGAGGGTGGCGAGTTCGATCTCGCACGGCTCCACTTCGAGAAATGAACTGCTCTTATTATTACAATTTTAGAACAACAACATAAATTTGATTTCAGTCTGTAACAGCCGGTGTAACTTATGATACTGGTAAAGGTTAGCTTTTTTTTTTTTTTTTTTCTTTTTTTTTTTTAATTCACTTTTCATTCTCGCAGTCGCATTCAGAATCAATCCATACAACCCCATCTGACACAGCTGGTTTCACATAAATAAAAATGCACTTTTATTCAAGATTATAACCGAAGAATAAAGAAAGCAAGTTACAGTTGGTGGTTGATACGACAGCTTGCGTGGTGCAATGTTAAGAACTGCTGATTTCCGATCCGTGCTATATAAAATCATCACATTCAAATATTAACAGTTCCCACACACCCAAGGTCCGCCATTCCTACATGTGTACTTGTTGCAGTGTACACACCTCTCTGTGCTATGGTTCCTATTACAGTGAATGAGCACCTGACACTGTACTTTCTTCCCTGGGGGAAGCTGAGGTCTTAGAACGGAAGTTTGTTGATGCTGTATCATCTTTTCTTTTTCCATCGCCTTTTCCTGTAAGAAGCGACGACGAAGTTCCTCTGCAAGGTGAGCCATGAACACTCTTTTCTCAGTGGACCCCGTGCATGCCTTATACAGTACGTGTGCGTTCATCGCTGCTAGGTCAAGGATGTTGTAGAACACAGCAACCGGCCACCTGCGTGTTCCTGTTCGCACTGAATAAGCACGCGCCTTCTGATGTCAACGCCACGCTGGGGAAAAAAGAAAGACAAATATGTGTGACATTTTGAACAAATCATTTTATCACCAGAATAGCACCAGAATACTTCGTCACACTAATATTTTTTTCATTAGCATACCTTCATGTGGTTGTAGTCTGTGACCGTGTTTGATTTTTTTTTTTATCTTGCCCAATCTCCACATCATGGTGCATTGTGCTGAGAATGCAGACAGACTTCATCTTTTTGGGCACATACACTGTCAGCATGGCACTGGGAGATCTAAACACCAGCGTGGAGAATTGTTCGTGTACTGAACTGACTTTAGCTGCAGGTGGAAGTTCCCGTTGCACTTTATTCATGGTGCCAAGCAGAGTTGTATTGCGGTGCAGCAGACTATTGGCCAGCGAAAGTGACGTGAAGAAGTTGTCTGTTGTTACGGTTCTGCCTTTTTGGATTGCGGCAGATTTGGAGACAAAGTAAATGTGCAATGCCACTCCTTATTTAGGAAAAGATCCCAGTCGTCCCACAGGAGAAAGACTTTCCGAGTCTGTGGTCATAAAGCTTATGGAGCCATTTCTGGACAAAGGCAGAACCGTAACAACAGACAACTTCTTCACGTCACTTTCGCTGGCTAATAGTCTGCTGCACCGCAATACAACTCTGCTTGGCACCATGAATAAAGTGCGACGGGAACTTCCACCTGCAGCTAAAGTCAGTTCAGTACACGAACAATTCTCCACGCTGGTGTTTAGATCTCCCAGTGCCATGCTGACAGTGTATGTGCCCAAAAAGATGAAGTCTGCCTGCATTCTCAGCACAATGCACCATGATGTGGAGATTGGGCAAGATAAAAAAAAAAAAAAAAAAAAAACAAACACGGTTACAGACTACAACCACATGAAGGTATGCTAATGAAAAAAATATTAGTGTGATGAAGTATTCTGGTGCTATTCTGGTGATAAAATGATTTCTTCAAAATGTCACATATATTTGTCTTTTTTCCCCAACATGGCATTGACATCATGGACCAGAATGCGCGTGCTTATTCAGTGCGAACAGGAACACGCAGGTGGCCGGTTGCTGTGTTCTACAACATCCTTGACTTAGCAGCGATGAACGCACACGTACTGTATAAGGCATGCACGGGGTCCACTGAGAAAAGAAGAGTGTTCATGGCTCACCTTGCAGAGGAACTTCGTCGTCGCTTCTTACAGGAAAAGGCGATGGAAAAAGAAAAGATGATACAGCATCAACAAACTTCCGTTCTAAGACCTCAGCTTCCCCCAGGGAAGAAAGTACAGTGTCAGGTGCTCATTCACTGTAATAGGAACCATAGCACAGAGAGGTGTGTACACTGCAACAAGTACACATGTAGGAATGGCGGACCTTGGGTGTGTGGGAACTGTTAATATTTGAATGTGATGATTTTATATAGCACGGATCGGAAATCAGCAGTTCTTAACATTGCACCACGCAAGCTGTCGTATCAACCACCAACTGTAACTTGCTTTCTTTATTCTTCGGTTATAATCTTGAATAAAAGTGCACTTTTATTTATGTGAAACCAGCTGTGTCAGATGGGGTTGTATGGATTGATTCTGAATGCGACTGCGAGAATGAAAAGTGAATTAAAAAAAAAAAAAAAAAAAAAGCTAACCTTTACCAGTATCATAAGTTACACCGGCTGTTACAGACTGAAATCAAATTTATGTTGTTATTCTAAAATTGTAAGAATAAGAGCAGTTCATTTCTCGAAGTGGAGCCGTGCGGGATCGAACTCGCCACCCTCTGATTCCCAGTCAGGGGCTGATACCATTACGCCACCGCGGCGGTTGTAGTAAGAGTGTCAATGTGGCATGCTAACGCGGCTTTTTTTTTTTTGTACAGTTATATTTTTGAATAAAAGCGCACGTGTTCTCTTATTTGTACCTTTTGTGAAAGTGTTTCTTTGATATATGGACTTCAGGCTTCATACGTCATATAGTTTATGCCTACATTTTGTCATTTACTATTAGAATATGAAAAACGTTTCTGTTTTAAAAATGTGTTTGCACAGACTACTATAGAAATGGAACACACATGAAATGCGTGTATTCCAAATAACGCTAGAATTATTTCCACTCTAAAACTCCACTTCAATCCCAGATAATCAAATCAAGGCAAGGCATGAGCTAGGAGAAGTTCATTCTAAGTCGGTGGGGGGATGGAATAGCTGGCTGCCAGTAGCTTTTGTTTATCAGCACATTTAGATGACAAAGGACTCTGGTGGAGAGGTGCAAACGGATTTAAGACGCGATTTAAGGTGGGACGGATTTACGAGTTTTTTTCATAGGCTCTGGTAATTCTAGTGTTAAAGCAATGTCCTAAACCAGTGAGCATTTATCAAACTTTGCAAGTGGAGCCCCCTGTGGCTGAAGGATTTTGTTTAAACCAGTTTCTTGTATGGAATGCGGTTTGATTTTAAGAAAATGTAAAAAAAAATGTTTTAAAACAATATGAGAGGGAAATAGTACCCTACAGCTCTGTGGCCCCTCCAAGTCCACATTTATAAAGTACGTACAGTATGGTTGATTGCAGAAAACCATAAATTTTCTTTACTCTAAGCTCCTAATAGTGACAATATTTTTAAAATATTTTACTCAAAGCCAAGTCTACATTATCTGAAAAGTGAAAAGAAAATAAGTGTAGTTTAAAGACTCTGAAGTGTTCTTTTCTGACACATTCACATTAAAAACAAAGAACAATGAGTACACAGCATGATCATGGTGGTTACTATGACAAATTGGGTAAGGACATCCTTCACGGCATGTACAACTCTGTCATGGACAGTGAAATTTTCTACACTGTGGTGTGCTGGACTGGTAATATCACTTCAAGAGAGGCCAGCTTAATCAACAAGCTAATTAAAAGGGCAGGCTCAATAACAGAATTGTAGTTTAGAGTCCTTGGAGGTAGTAGAGGAAGAGAGGATTAAAACAAAACAGTGTAATTTTGAACAATGCTGCACATTCTCTCACACACTAATAAGGAGTACTTTTTTTGCACATTTCTGAATATTTGTTGGCTGTAACACTACTGGGGCACTTCTTTATAGCAATAGCCAAACCCCTGCAGAATGCCTTAGGGACTGGGAAGTTTCTCTCTCTCTCTAAGTTTTCTTCTTTTTCAGTCATTCTGGTATGTGTGTCCTCACAGGTGGTGCAGTGGTACTGCTGCTGCTTTGCAGTAAGGAGACTGTGGAAGATTGTGGGTTCGTTTCCCGGTTCCTCCCTGTGTGGATAGTGCTTCGAGTACTGAGAAAAGCGCTATATAAATGTAATGAATTATTATTATTATTATTATTTGTGTGTTCAGAGTATAGTGTGAGAGTATATACAATTTATTTATTTACAGAGCATCTGGAAAAAAACAAATATATTTTCCCCTCGGGACAAATAAAGTTCTATAAGTCAGTGTCCATATTTGGATCCACAATTATTCATCATGGCACCTCTAACTGCAAAAGGAAAATCCAAACAAACAGTTATTTATTAATGTTGACGCTGGAGTACTTAAAATAATACAACTACATCACCTTTGTAATATATACAGTGGAACCTCGGTTCACGACCATAATTCGTTCAAAAACTCTGGTCGTAAACCGATTTGGTCGTGAACCGAAGCAATTTTCCACATAGGATTGTATGTAAATACAATTAATCTGTTCCAGACCATACGAACTGTATGTAAAATACATTTTTTTTTAAAAAATTTTTAAGAACAAATATAGTTAATTAAACCACAGACTGCACAGCGCAATAGTAAACTAAATGTAAAAACATTGAACACCACTGAGAAAACCTTGAACAACAGAGAAAACTAACACTGCAATAGTTCGCACATGGAAAAAAATTAACATTTCAAAAAATCCGTAATTTAATAAACCACCAAGAAAAGTAACATTGCAACAATGCACGCTACAACCCGATCGCTGTAAACAGAAGTGGAAACAAAATCAAGCCCAGTGCATTCTTTAACTGCCTTCCTACCTTATGCGTCCAGCCCCCTCTCTCGTGCTGCCCGTGTGTGTGTGGTCTGTCTCTCTCTCTCTCGCGCTGCCTGTATGTGTGTGTGTGTTCTCTTGCTCACTGCACAGGAAATGCACAGGGAGAGACGGAACATGTACAAACTGAAAGGGAAACTGGCTTGTTCGTATACCGAGTGTGTGGTCGTGAACCGAGGCAAAAGTTTGGCGAACTTTTTGGTCGTAAACCAAATTTGTACGTGTACCGAGATGTTCGTGAACCGAGGTTCCACTGTGTATACAATCTTTTTTAAGGAGTATATTTCTGTTTTTGCCAAGGTATCAAATAGAGAGGTTTCAGTGGTACGGACAACACAAATTCTGGAATTATGATAACTCTAATCGTAATAATGACAATGAATAGAACAGACTCCCAGGCAAAAGACACTAAATGTTTAAAAGCTGCAACTTCTTCAGTGCCAGGCCCACTAACATACCCATTACTAAATTACCAGAGCACCTGCAAAATACAAAAATCATGATAAAAAGAAAAAAACACCTAAGTTTTGTGACTTCTCCAATGACCCCGATACACAGAAATTGTGAAAAAAAAAACCAGCTTGCTTAAATGGGCTAAGTGTCCAAGTAAGCAAGTGACATCTGAGTGCCGTGAATCAAATCTGTAGAACTACAACAGGGGATGTTAATGCATTTTTTTTTTTTTTTTAATCCTGTCCCCATCTGCTGCACAGCAATTTAATAAATCTGTTAACAAAGAGTGAACCATTTCAAAATTAAGATTCTTAATGTTGGCATGCACTTTTAACTGGACCACTGCACTCTGAGGTTTTTATAAATAAACAAGACTTTATAATAGTTCATATTAAAAATCATTTTTACTGTAATGTGACTGCAAACAACAGGCAATTTGTTATCCTACTTTTCTGAATATGGACTGTCAAATTCTCTCAGACCTTATAATGCAAAAGGTCCTGTTAACTACAACACTTAAATCGAGTTTCAGGTGAGCCCAGTCCCCATGCAGACCTCTAAATGAACTTAATTTTTTTAGTGGCATCATCCACAGTATACTTTAGGACAGGAGGGTGTGCAAAAATGATCTACACAACTACAAACTAATAGTTATCAAGCAATGAGAACAATAATGCTTTTAATAGAAGCAATGATTTGAAAAGTTTCCTGACGTTGGATGGGCAGAAGCCCTCTCCCACATGACTTCACAACCCCGGAAATGCAGTAAACAAATATAATTTAAATTATTTTATACAATAAGCTCAAATGGTGATTTTTCCACTGAAATGTTTTTTTACTCACTGGAAAAAAAATGTTATTTTTTTTATATAAATAAAATGTGGCAAATTAATCCCACTGTATAATGGAGGACAAACACTATATACAAAAATGGAGAATGCACAAAAATGTGTAAACAGGAATTGTACAATTGGCACCCCATCATACAGGAAAAAGTCTAAATGTGGCAACCATCCATATGTCAGTACTTGTATTCCCAGTTGCAACAGAAATTATCCTGAACAAACTATCTTAATGTGAATACTTCAGGTTCAGAAAGGATGTATACACAAGTTCTTAAAAAGCAGCCAGCACAGAGTGAAGTTAACATTTTAATGAGCACTTTCATGAAGTTAAATTACTTTAACTGCACACATTTGTCTCCGTACACCTGCTGGCATGTGTTTGTCCTGCATGCTTTTTTTGGAATGCGTATTTTAAATATCATTACTGAATTATAATAGTAAGTGCATCTTATCTGGCAAATGGTTGCCAACATCACTACTTATGCCAGTTGCAACCACCTGAAGTTAATCATCTGGACCACGGCAAGAATGCTAGGTGCCTTTTTACCTCCATCTGATACCATTGAATTCTATGCCGACAGAGAGAGAGAGCGAGAGCGAGCGAGAGTCTTAGCAACCCAATAGCAGCATGAAGAGATTCTAAAATTATGGCGCAAGACAACTGTTGTCACAACACCAAAAACTTCAAACTTCAATACAAAGTCTTGAAATTTCATACCATTTTCAACATGTACAGAATTGCAATTAGTTTAAATGTTTATATTGATGAAAATAGAACTTTTAGTCATTAAATGCAAATACTTCAAGCATTGCAATCTTTCATAAAAAAAGATTAATAATGCATTTTTTTTTTTTAATTGATGATAAATATTGTTATTGAAGAAATGTTACAAAGGTCATTAAAAATGCACTATTTAGTCAATGAACAATCTTTTGTAAGCAATAAACATAAAAACATTAAACATTCTAACAAACAGAACATCCATCCATCCATCCAATTTCCAACCCGCTGAATCCGAACACAGGGTCACGGGGGTCTGCTGGAGCCAATCCCAGCCAACACAGGGCACAAGGCAGGAAACAATCCTGGGCAGGGTGCCAACCCACCGCAGGACACAAACAGAACATTAACATACTTTTTTTTGTAAACAATATATAAACTTTACATCAATGAAAACAAGGTAGTGCAATTGTTCCAAAAACACACACAGCAGACCACTAACACATTTATGGCTAGGAATAATGCAAACCCCTTCACATTGCCTTTTCAGTAAAAAGACTAAAAATGTCTTTGTAGCTTCCAAATTTTTAGCTAGGAAGACTAGCAATATTCTCTACCATGAGGCTTACAATTGTTGGGCTGCAAATGATCCCTGACATACTAAATACACACTCTTAAGCACAGCTGTAAGTACGTGAGCACAGGGAGTAATAGTGCCACTGTTTATGCAATTGAGTACTGAGTGTTAAAGCACCTTAAGATATTGAATATATAATTTTGAAGTTGCACATAATCTAAAGGAAAGTAACAACAGCACGCTTCGCAGCTGGGGTTAACAAATAAAAGATAGCACTTGAGCCCTAGTGCTAAGAAGTGTTACCCCTGAATGAGTAGTACAGAATAAAAGTGACCTGTAGGTAAAAGAGAATTGCAGAACCCTGTCTTAACGTGTTAAACATTTAACCAAGTACAAAAAAACGTTTTAAACTGTACAAAGGTGGGTATAGTCACATCCTCATACCAAACACAGGTTTAGAGGCTTCTACTGGTTAATGTTTCCAAAATACGAAATACCTACCTCTAAACTTTTTTAATGATTTGCGTTTCGGTCCTTAAAATGTTTACCTAAACTGGTCATGTGCAGTAGCAGATCCTGCAGACAGGCTTGTGTGTACCTTGTCATTTAAGCATGCTGGTGAAGGCACCAAAATTGCTTAAGTTGCCATGTTAACAACATCTGTGAGTGTGTGGAAATGGGCCCCGAAAGTCTAGTCTTACCCATTGGAAGCTTCCAAGGCTCAACTGTGAAAAGCCAGAACAAACCAAAAGTACATTCGTAATGTAGGCTCTAAAATTGATACCATGAAAAATAAGTATCGAACCTACTAATGTTACAGTTGAAACGTAATGATATTTTAATACATTTCACAACCCTATGTGACAAGTAAAATGGGGAAAAAAATCTGTTTATGTAAGCAATAAAACTAAACACACAAATGTTAAAAAAAGGCTTAAAAATTCAAAGTTTCATGAACTGAAGGGGGTGGGGGGAGAGGGGGAATCTATCAAGCTAAAAAGTGTTTTCCTCAATTCTTAACACCTCCAAACAGTGAAGGTTTTCTCTGTACAAATCATTTACATTTACATCATTTAGCAGACGCTCTTATCCAGAGCGACTTACAACAGTGCTTAGTAGTCTACGACTGTTCTTCAGTCAAATCATCAAACCTACTGTGGTACCATCCAAACCCCTTGCCAAAATACTGGAAGCAGCTAGTCAACTCTTTTTGCTTAAAGAATTATTAAATGCTCAAAAAATAAGGCAGCTATATGTTCTTGGATTTTACATTTTTCAAAAGCAAGTATTTTGGGGAAAAAAATATCCGTATCTTACGCACACTCCACTCTTCCCCTGCGTAAAATAAAATGTGTTAGTAACTGGTAGGCCTGTGCGATATATCGAGTGGCACAATATGAACAATTTTTTTTAATGCATCATTTCAAAACAAACCTATCGCAATATATTATGTAATATGTTTTATTAAACACTACAAGTGTGTAGTACGTTATTTCTGCTAATTGGAGCACATCCTAAATGCAGTCATTGTGATTAAACCCCGCCTCCTGCTTATCTTAAACAGTAACAACAATGGCTGAGACGGAGGCAGAAACGAGTACGGCTATCAGCGATGATTTAGTGCCAAAAAAAGGTACAAATGTGACCTCTGTTGTTTGGAAAAGGTTTGGCTTTAGACAAAATGATACAGAACAAAAGACTGTTATATGTAATCTTTGTAAGAGAGAATTAGGAACGAAGAGCGGCAACACCTTGAACCTCTTCAATCATTTGAAAACAAAACACGTTACGAAGTACGAAGAATGTATTAAACTTCGCGAAAACTCTGCTCAAAATGCAACGAAACACATCCCTGCCGCAAAACAAATCACGCTGGTGGCAATGTTCTCTCGTTGCATACAGTATGAAAAAACAAGCCCCAAATGGAAGGAAATAACAGCTGCAGTAACATACCACATTGCAAAAGATATGGTCCCTGTTGCCACTGTCGAAAAACATGGATTTCAGAAACTACTGAGAACGATCGATCCCAAATATGTAATTCCCAGTCGGAAATACTTTGCCGAAGAAGTGCTGCCCAAATTATACAACGAGGTAAAGGAGAAAATTCTGAATCAGCTTCAGAAAGTTCGCCACTTCTCCACCACATCCGATCTGTGGACTAATTGTACCATGCAACCATACATGAGCCTAATGGTTCATTTTATTGAAAACTGGGCGATAAGAAGCCTTTGTCTTCAGACAGGATTTGCACCAGATGACCATACCGGAGAAATGATTGTGCTGGGGCTCAAACATGCACTTAAATCGTGGAAATTACACGACGCGACAAGTGTGCATTACCACGGATAACGCTGCAAATGTGATTAAAGCCGTTGATCTGAACAAATGGAAGAGACTGCAGTGCTTTGGTCACCGGCTGAATCTGGCGATTGGTATGGCGTGTGTATGCGTGCTAGTAATGTGTCAATCATGAACGAAACGGTGCTAAATTTGGCTAAATTATAAAAAGCTGGAGTGGGAAAATGAAGAGGCTTTTGGGAGCCGAAAGAGCCGATTCTTAGTGAGCTGGGCAAAATGATCCGGCTCACTAAAAAGAGCCGAAATGCCCATTACTAGTGCATGCGTGTATGAGAAATGTTTGAAAATAAATAATAACACGTAATATAAGAAATTTGTAATAATAAATGTAAAGTGTGTGTGTGCACATATGAGAAGTATGTTAAATTAAATAATAAATATGCTAAGAAATAGTAAATAAACGTAAATAGTGTGTATGAGAAATATTAATTAATAATAACGTAAATAATTAATAAGGCTGTAATTTGTGTTTGGTTTTAGAGAGAAGCATGAGAGATCCCCGCATTGAACGGGCAATTGGTGTAAGCAAAAGAATTGTTGCATGTTTTTCCTTCAGCTGGAAAAAAAGAAGGGATTTGACCGCAACACAGAAAGAACTCAATCTGCCTTCCCATCAGCTCATAACAGAATCCCCTACAAGATGGGGGTCAAGGACAGCAATGATACAGAGAGTGTTGGAACAAGAGAGGGCCATCACCCAAGTTCTCTCATCTGACAAGAAAACCAGACATCTGGCACTTACATGGCAGGATGTAGATATACTAGAGTCAACTGATAAAGCTATTCGACCCCTCCTGGAATTTACAAATGCACTCTCAGCTCAGTTCTATGTTACAGTCTCCTATGTTAAGCCAGTGCTACACCTTTTTCAAACCAGCATCTTGGCTCACCAGCCAGAAGACACAGAACTCACTATGTCAATTAAGACCAAAATTCTTGATTATCTGAGAGAGAAATTTGATGACCCTGCCACCCAACAACTACTAGACATTGCTTCTTTTTTGGATCCACGTTTCAAAAGATCATACATTCCTGAGGAAAAGTATGAAGAGGTCAAACACAGACCCTTCAACATGATGAGACCAGTGCCCAGCCTGACTTAGCTGGGAAACTTTCAGAAGCAGCTTTTCAT
This sequence comes from Erpetoichthys calabaricus, assembly GCF_900747795.2. Taxonomy (NCBI): domain Eukaryota; kingdom Metazoa; phylum Chordata; class Cladistia; order Polypteriformes; family Polypteridae; genus Erpetoichthys; species Erpetoichthys calabaricus. The sequence goes on from NC_041401.2 coordinate 29,341,672, forward strand.
AAGCAGCTGAAGCATCACCACCACCAGCCAAAAAGGAGAAGCGAAGCCTTGGTAGCTTCTTTAAAAGGCCAACATCTTTATCAACATTGTCTGACAGAGATAAAATTGAAGCTGAACTTTCAACCTACCTACAAGCAGCTGAAATTGACACTGAGACAAACCCACTTGCATGGTGGAAAGAGCATGAACCAAACTTTCCAACTCTCAGTCACCTTGCAAAAAAATATCTCTGCATACAGGCCACTAGTTCGCCCTCAGAAAGGGCATTTAGCACAGGTGGCAACATAGTGAACTACCACAGGGCATCTTTAAAGCCAGAGGCAGTTGACAGACTTGTCTTTCTTGCACAAAATTTGTGAAATTGTGTTACCTGAATGCATGTTCTTGCCACGCTTTATTTGTTTACAAAACATAGCTTAAAAAGAGCATATTGAGACATTATTATTTTAAGTTTTTTTTAGGCAAACCTAGTAAAGTAGATAAAGCATCTACTCCTACGTCACCTAATATTCAGACAACTGGCTTTCTTGTGTAAATGTTTAGATGTGTTTCTTGCATTAATGAGTATATTTTGGTTTATGCCTATGATGTAAAAGTTGTAAGTTTGCAATTACATGTAAATAACTAAAGAGCAGTATAAATGTGTGGCTTCTTTTTCAAGTGATAATAGATAGGAAAAAAATATCGCTGCATATCGTATATTGACTTTTGGTCCAAAAATATCGCAATTTGAATTTTGAGCCATATCGCCCAGCCCTAGTAATTGGTGTCTTAAATTCAGTCCACAAACATAGAAGAAACCAAAAATGGACACTCCAATGGAATTGCTAAGTCTATCTAAAATGTCTTTTTATACCATGATGAAAATTCTTGCCCTCACTGCCAGCCCAACAAACTCCAACCTGCCACCCACTTTATGTAAACTTAAGAGCAGTGCAACAGATTAACAAGCACAGGTGCTAACGGAGTTTTCTGTCCTCCAGGTTTGTGCAAATGCTATTTGCATGCAGACTTTATTATGACTCAAAAAATTTATTTTTGAAAACTTTAAAATATTTTACCATGTGCTGACCATGCATCAACTTTTAGCTCTGACTGTTAATGGTCAATTCTTCTGTAACAAATTAACATGAAACTAACAGTCAGTTCTGGTGACATGCTGATTGCTATGCAGAAATGCAAACAAGAAGTTCACTGTATTCTGTACACGTGATAATATATTTAAGCTTCAAACACAGAAGAGATTAAAGTTCATACAGCAGGTCTTACTTTCTAAATTTCATTACAGATTACTTCTCAACCACCGATATGGTGGCTTAACTCAGATGGCGCAAGCTGTTTTAATCGAATCTGCGCCTCCGGATTACAGTTTTACTCGTGCAGATCGCCAAGGAAAAAGAGGCGGTGGCTTGGCAAACATTTACTCAAACCGGTTAAAATGTAAAGATGTCAGTTTTGGTAAATTCAAGTCCTTTGAGTATCTCGCCGTTGTTATCCATGGAGATTCTCACATTCTAGTATTATCCGTGTATAGACCTCCAAAATTCAACGCGTCTTTTTTTGAGGAATTCTCTGACTTAATGTCAATTTTAATTGCGAACTATGACACACTCTTAATAATCGGCGACTTTAATTTTCATATAGATAATCAGTGTGACCAAAAAGTAAAAGAATTTATGAAACTCCTAGACTCTTTCGATTTGAGACAGCTCGTTAATCAGCCTACACATAAAGCAGGTCATACGTTAGACTTAGTGATTACTAAAGGACTAAAAGTTGACATAAAGCAGGTCATTGATACGGGTCTATCAGACCATTTTCTTCTACTTTTTAATATAGAAATAATGATAGAAAACACTCATGAGAAGCATATCATTAAAAAAAAACGCTTCTTTGTAAGTTTTAAAGCTGCTGATGAGTCAAACATTCTAAGCAATCAGTCCGTTTATAGTGCCAACTATAATAGCGAGGATAATGTAAATAGTAAGGTGGAAAGATTTAATACTAAGGCGAGAGCTGCTGTTGACATAGTTGCACCTGAAAAGACAGTTAAAAAATTTTCTGCCATTGTTATACCATGGAAGACCCAAAGAGTGTCTGATTTAAAGAGATCATGACGTAGAGCGGAGCGTAAATGGAGGAAAACTAAACTATCCACTATGAAATATTAAAAGTTAAAATAACAGAATACAATAACACAGTCCGTCTTGAGAGGCGCTGCTATTTCTCTAAGATTATAAATAACAATGCTAGTAATCCCAGAGTCTTATTCTCGACAATTGATCATCTGTTAAACCCAGGTAACTCAAAGGAATGCCTCCTAAGTACTTCCAGTAAAACATGTGAGGCTATTGCTGTATTTTTCAATCAAAAAAATTAATGATATTAGAAATAACATAGTATATCTCCCCAACACTAAGGATCCTCCTAAACCCCAGTATTCCATTATAAACAAATTAAACTCTTTCACTAGGATAGATTTACCTGATATACATATAAATTTCTCAAATGAAACCCTCCACCTGCGTCCTTGACCCAATACCAACAAATTTTTTTCAAAGAAGTATCGGGCATGCTAATTAATAATGTTCTTGACATAGTAAATTCGTCATTAGATACGGGGGTCTTCCCAGACTGTCTTAAGACTGCTGTAGTTAAACCCCTACTTAAGAAAAATAATCTGGACCCCTCAGCTCTTGAAAATTTTAGACCCATCTCTAACCTGCCTTTCTTAAGTAAAATTCTAGAGAAGGCAGTCATTATGCAGTTAAATGAGCACCTCAATAAACATGCTATTCTTGATAAATTTCAGTCAGGTTTTAGAACAAATCACAGCACAGAAACTGCACTCGTTAAAGTAGTAAATGACTTGTGGGTAAATGCAGTCAAAGGCCATTTATCTGTTCTCATCCTCCTAGATCTGAGTGCAGCATTTGACACCATTGATCATAATATTCTTAGAAATTGCCTTAGTCAATGGGTGGGCCTCTCTGGCAGCGTCTTAAATTGGTTTGAATCCTACCTGGCAAAGAGAAAATTCTTTGTTAGTTGTGGTAATTACAACTCAAAGACACATGATATCCTATATGGTGTTCCACAAGGCTCTATCCTGGGTCCGCTGCTCTTCTCAATCTACATGCTTTTGTTAGGTAAGATTATCTCAGGGCATAACGTGAGCTACTACAGCTATGCTGATGACACACAGCTGTATTTATCAATTGCACCGGATGACCCCGATTCTCTTGACTCACTAACACAATGTCTAACTTGTATCTTAGAATGGATGAATAGTAACTTTCTCAAGTTAAATAAAGAGAAAACTGAAATCTTAGTGATTGGCAATAATGGATACAACGAGGCTATTAGAAAAACTGGTTGCATTAGGATTAAAAGTCAAAACGGAGGTAAAAAGCTTAGGGGTAACTTGACTGTAATCTAAATTTTAAATCGCATATTAAATCAGATCACTAGGACATCATTTTTTCACTTAAACATAGCAAAAGTTAGACCTCTTATATCATTGAAAGATGCTGAGAAATTAGTTCACGCGTTTGTTTTCAGTCGACTAGATTATTGTAACGCACTCCTCTCAGGACTACCCAAAAAAGACATAAATCGTTTGCAACTAGTGAAGAATGCAGCTGCTAGAATCCTAACCAGGAAAAGAAAAACCAAGCACATCTCTCCAGTTTTGATGTCACTACACTGGTTACCTGTGTCATTCAGGATTGACTTTAAGGCTTTATAAACCATGAGCAGAATTTTAAATAAATAATCTCACCCCATTTTATATATCGGAATGTCTGATGTCTTATATTCCAAATCGTAACCTCAGATCCTCAACTGAGTGTCTCCTTAGAATTCCAAGAGCAAAACTTAAAAGAAGTGATGAGGCGGCCTTCTGCTGTTATGCACCTAAAATCTGGAATAGCCTGCCAGTAGGAATTTGCCAGGCTAACACAGTGGAGCACTTTAAAAAAACTGCTGAAAACACATTACTTTAACATGGCCTTCTCATAACTTCACTGTAATTTAAATCCTGATACTCTGTATATCCAATTCATTATAATAACTATTCATGGTGGCTCTAAAATCTGTACTAACCCCTACTCTCTCTTCTGTTTCCTTTTCCGGTGTCCTTTTGGAGGTGGCTTGCGGCACCACCATCTACTCAAAGCACCATGATGTTCCAACAATGATGGATGGATTAAAAGCCAGAAGTCTGTATGACCATCAGCATCAAGTGACTCTGTGAGAACCCTAACTACAAAGAGGACTATTTCATTTATGTTAGGTAGAATGCCCAGAGGGGACTGGGTGGTCTCGTGGCCTGGAACCCCTACAGATTTTATTTTTTTCTCCAGCTTTCTGGAGTTTTTTTTGTTTTTGTTTTTTCTGTCCACCCTGGCCATCGGACCTTCCTCCTTTTTCTATGTTAACTAATGTCTTATTTTAATTTCTTATTTTGTCTTTTATTTTTCTTTTCTTCATTATGTAAAGCACTTTGAGCTACTTTTTGTATGAAAATGTGCTATATAAATAAATGTTGATATGTCTTTAATAAAAATAAAAATATAAATCCCGAGTCATGGCAGTATAGTTTTAAAATTATCTTTACATGCACTTGAGCATGGGAAAGGCGTTATATAAATAAAACGTAGTAGTACTACTACTACTGACTAATGTCCGTAATTAGTTACTTAACAATATCATCACCTTGGAAGATTGGAGATCTTAAATGACATAAGGATACAAATGGAAGATTGCAATGATTTGTAAGAACCAATTAATCCCCCAAACTCCCTGCTTCATCACCCATGAAAGTCACTTGCTTGTTTTAAGCAATATGACTAACTGTGGCAAGTTAACCAAGTTCAATGCTGGGAACTGCACTGTGGAAAGTTTGTTCCGCTTACAATGCGGCCTCAAAGCCACACCAATGACAAAACCACAATACCACAAAATCAATCATGGCACAAACAATATAAGCTTATAGTTAGCTTGTGCTAAAGAATCTTTCAACATACAATTACAGAGTCAAGTTCGGTCAGAGAAGCAAAGATACTGTAAGTTGCCAGAGACGAATGATCGGTTGTTGAAGGTACTTCATCTGTTGTTGTGTTCAGGTGCTACAAAAGTGTGCACAAGTTTGGACAGTAAGTTGAGCAGATCAGCAGATGTGGTGCTCCAGGGTGTCCACTGTCCAGGCGAGACCCAGTGGGGTCTCAAAGTGTCAGGGTGTGTGTGGCAACACATTTTTGTGACTTTCAGTGAATACTGTTTGGGTATATTAAACAATTTGTGTCTAAAGTTTAGCTATCCCTTTTCTACAAGTCTCTGTAAAATAAAACTTCTTTGGCCTTTGCAATGTCAAAGTTCAAAAATTTTTTTTTCTTCAAAAGACTATAAATCCATGAAATTAGTAAGTAACCCACCTAAACATAAGGACAAATCAAATATGGTATAGTTGGTGGAGGGTTAGGGCTAGGTGGTCGATTATGTAATTTATTCCATGAAAAAAAACGAACAAATTTCCCACCCGTGGCTCCAATAGCTGGGATTGCCCCCTCAGTTATGAGTTTCCTGTAATCAGTCTCTGATAATTGACTGGGAGAAAAAATAAAACAAAAAGTTTCTTGTTCCTCCACATAGACTTCTTTTAGCTGTGCAATGTTTGAGGGTAGTCTTGCATGCACAGCTCGTTTCAAAAAGCAGCACCTTGATAGGAATTAAGATCCGGGCTTTGATTTGTCCATTCCAGGGGCCTCATCTATAAACGATGTGTATGCTAGGAAATGTTGCATAAGAACGTTTCCACGTTCAAATCGCGATGTATAAAACCTAAACTTGGCATGAAGCCACGCACATTTCCACGGAACCTCATACCCTGTCGTACGCAAGCCAGCTCAATCCCATGCATACGTGTGTTGTCCGCTGGCACTTTGCAGACTGGCGGCACCCAGAGTCAAAGCAGTGCTACTGTTCCTGTGTGGTTTATCTTTCTTTTTCAAATCCACATCCCTGACACGGCTTTATAAATAGACTGAAATGAACTGCATATTGTTTATTAGTTTAAGGCATCTGATTGTAATTAACCTGTAACAACATAATGGTCCACGGAATGGCCAAACTATTCCAAATACCATAGCTGCTTTAGCGTTGTTACTCTCACTGCACCTTTTTTCTTCTTTCAACTGCTCCCGTTAAGGGTTGCCACAGCGGATCATCTTTTTCCATATTACTCTCACTGCACCACTCTGAGAAGCTGATAAGAAAGAATTATCGGTATACAGCATCAAGCACATGCTGTCTCAGCCATGCTTCCTATTTGAACTGCTTCTCACACGGCAAATGCTTCAAAACCTTTCCTGTACGGACCTCACGGTTCAGAAACAGTTTCATCCCAAGAGCTCTAAATGCAATCAATCTGTCCATCAACTGCTTCTTGTAGAACTGTTTGTACTTATTAGTACAATCACCTCACCGTAACCTTGCACTACAGTTATAATATTGCACAACCACAGCCACTTAGAGTGCATATTTACATATGATGACAATATCATTTTAAAGATAAGATGCAGCAAAATATATTATACTGATAAAACTAACTTCATTTAAAAAATCTATATTGTTAATAATTAAAGGACACGGTGTTGCTACGCTAGCAAGGATCTGGCGCTCCGTTCATGGATTGTTCCTGCCTCGCACTGTATGCTTCACTGGGACTGGCATGAAGGACAGAATAATTAAACATGTACTACGAAGATATTTCAGTGTTCCTTAAAAGTTTTGAAGACTCTGCGTTCTAAGCTTACAGATGGCTTAACGTCTATTACAGAGCGGATTGTGTGGCGATTGGGTATTTGGAGAAAGAAAGGTAAGGACAGGAATTGGGGGTTAGTACGTTTGAAAGAGACAGTACTGCTGCAATAAATTCATCGAAGGTTGCGCACAATCACTGCGCCACTGTGTTCCCATGTTTAATAACACACTTTAACTCCTATCATCATGAAAATGATATCAAGTTTACATCTCAGTATTTTAAGTATTCAGAGAGCTGTAATCTATACTAATAAAAGGCAAAGCCCTCACTGACTGACTCACTCACACTACTAATTCTCCAACTTCCCGTGTAGGTAGAAGGCTGAAATTTGGCAGGCTCATTCCTTACACCTTACTTACAAAAGTTTGGCAGGTTTCATTTCGAAATTCTACGTGTAATGGTCATAACTGGAACCTGAACTGAACTGAAAATGTGAACGTGAACTGAAAACAAGGAAGAGATTTACAGCACGAGTCAAACGCGGGAACGAAGGTAAATGACGTTAATTGTTGAGTGTCTTAATACTGTGTAAGCATACATATTAACACATGTACAATTAAACGTGCAATTACGGGGTGATTTCTCAGGCTTAAAAGCTCGCCTTTTATTAAAAAGGTAAATGCAAACTATTTTCATTCTGAAGGGCACAAACCACGTTAGATTTCATGCTCAACAGTAAGCTCAGCACACATCTTGGTCATATTACAACTGGAGGGGCGAACTGACAACGTGGTATACAAAGAGATCCTTAACAAATAATTATTGATTCATTTTCCCTCAGTTTAAAAAGGTTTACTTTTCTTCTTAATAAAAATTTTAAAGCAGTACTTCGCCGCTGCGAAGCGTGGCTATTTTGATATATATCAAAATATATCGCATCATCACGCCTCCCACGTAAGCACGTGAACTAACCCGCTGCCGTTTGCAATGCCATATTCGCGAGATACAAGTTTAATGAGAAGACACGAGGTATAAACGACAGTTTGGATCACTTTGTAACAGAGTTAAAATTGCTATAGCGAGAAACTTTTAACTGCTGGGTCTTAGCTAACATTAAATAAACCCGTGGACATCGCAACATCACACAAGAGAGCGGCTCACGTGAAGTGACTGAACGCAGCAGGAGTGATCACTTCCATGAATCAAACCTGTTCAAAAAACACATTACACAATTGATAAGGTACGAAAACAATATGAAACCGATTGTGGATTTGCGTACAGCCACTGAAACTTTGTGACGGCACGAGACTTCAGGTCACGTGTCTGCAAAAGAACCTCATTGAGGCAACTATTTTTACTGGTGGTGGCTCAGGGGAGAGAGTTTTTATTCCTCGCATCCCCGTTATACCCTCTGATCTCCCATTTCAATTCAAACGCCTACAATTTCCACTAAGGCTCTGCTTCGCAATGACAATTAATAAGTCTCAGGGACAGACCCTACAAAAGGTTGGCATTGATTTCAGGCAGGACTGCTTTTAACATGGCCAACTGTACATTGCATGCTCAAGAGTAAGCTCATCACACAGCTTGGTCATATTACAACCAGAGGGGCGAACTGACAACGTGGTATACAAAGAGATCCTTAACAAATAATTATTGATTCATTTTCCCTCAGTTTAAAAAAAAAGCTTACTTTTTTTCTTAATAAAAATTTTAAAGCAGTACTTCGCCACTAAGAAGCGCGGGTATTTTCAATTATATATATATATATATATATATATATATATATATATATATATATATATATATATATATATATATATATTAGTTAGTAATCCCTCCTCCATCGCAGGGGTTGCGTTCCAGAGCCACCCGCAAAATAAGAAAATCCGCGAAGTAGAAACCATATGTTTATATGGTTATTTTTATATTGTCATGCTTGGGTCACAGATTTGCGCAGAAACACAGGAGGTTGTAGAGAGACAGGAACGTTATTCAAACACTGCAAACAAACATTTGTCTCTTTTTCAAAAGTTTAAACTGTGCTCCATGACAAGACAGAGATGACAGTTCCGTCTCACAATTAAAAGAATGCAAACATATCTTCCTCTTCAAAGGAGTGCGTGTCAGGAGCAGATGTCAGAGAGATAGAGAAAAGCAAACAAATCAATAGGGCTGTTTGGCTTTTAAGTATGTGAAGCACCCCGGCACAAAGCTGTTGAAGACGGCAGCTCACACCCCCTCCGTCAGGAGCAGAGAAAGAGAGAGAGAGAGAGAGAGAGAGAGTTTGTTTTTCAATCAAAAATCAATACGTGCACTTCGAGCTTTTAAGTATGCAAAGCACCGTGCAGCATGTCGCTTCAGGAAGCAGCTGCACAGAAGGTAACAACGTAAAGATAATCTTTCAGCATTTTTAGACGAGCGTCCGTATCGTCTAGGTGTGCAAACAGCCCCCCTGCGTCAGGATCAGAGAAAGTCAGCGCAAGAGAGAGAAAAGTAAGTTGGGTAGCTTCTCAGCCATCTGCCAATAGCGTCCCTTGTATGAAATCAACTGGGCAAACCAACTGAGGAAGCATGTACCAGAAATTAAGAGACCCATTGTCCGCAGAAATCCACGAACCAGCAAAAAATCTGCGATATATATTTAAATATGCTTACATATAAAATCCGCGATGGAGTGAAGCCGCGAAAGGCGAAGCACGATATAGCGAGGGATTACTGTATACACACACATATCAACATTATATATTATATATACACACATACATACATATATGTACATATCTAGATAGAGAGATAAATAGAGATAGAGATATATATATATATATCTCTCTCTCTCTCTACATACATACACATATCTATATATATATACCCCCCCCCGATCAAACTGACTTATCTGCGGCTTAAATTTGACACGTTTCTCCTAGATCCCCGCCAATGTTAAAATTAGTGTCCAATGCAAATGACTAAGTATTTCAGGGCGTGATCAATGTTGTGGTGTACTTAGTTTTTACAAATATGAAATTTGCATTATTATTATTTATTTAAATTAAACCATGGACTACAAAATGTAAATTTGGCATGTTTGTTATATCACCTTTATCTAGATACTGTTTAAATGAAGACCAAATATTGTTATGTCTACATGTGTTTAAAAAAGTTTAATGAACAAGAATAAAAACCAAAGGCAAGCAATTCATAGTAAAAAGGAGATGCAAGTATGGCATCAAAGTGATAACCTGAATAATCTGAAATAAAATAAAGTTGCATATTCTATATGAAAGAATATTTCTTAAGGAAGCCATTTAAATGAATGCAAAACTTATCAAATACAAATAAATATAATTAACCTGAACACTGTCTACACTAAACAGGAAGTAGACGTTTACTAGAAGCTATGTGCCACTGACCTTTATTTCAATTTACACTGCTAAAATAAACATGCAAAAATTGATCTGAGTAAATAAGCAATGGTTTAAAATCAAGTAAACTAATGGATATGGCAAGAGCTGATCAATAATTAGTCAAGGTAAAATCTTAAAACGGAAAGATAACTACTTACAGTGCATCCAGAAAGTATTCACAGCGCATCACTTTTTCCAATTATGTTACAGCCTTATTCAAAAATGGATTAAATTCATTTTTCCCCCTCAGAATTCTACACACAACACCCCATAATGACAACATGAAAAAAAGTTTGAGATTTTTGCAAATTTATTAAAAATAAAAAAAATTGAGAAAGCACATGTATATTAGTATTCACAGCCTTTGCCATGAAGCTCAAAATTGAGCTCAGGTGCATCCTGTTTCCCCTGATCATCCTTGAGATGTTTCTGCAGCTTAATTGGAGTCCACCTGTGGTAAATTCAGTTGATTGGACATGATTAGGAAAGGCACACACAACCAAGCATGAAGTCAAAGGAATTGTCTGTAGACATCCGAGACAGGATTGTCTTGAGGCACAAATCTGGGGAAGGTTACAGAAAAATTTCTGCTGCTTTGAAGGTCCCAATGAGCACAGTGGCCTTTATCAATCATAAGTGGAAGAAGTTTGAAACCACCAGGACTCTTCCAAGAGCTGGCCGGCCATCTAAACTGAGCAATCGGGGGAAAAAGGCCTTAGCCAGGGAGGTGACCAAGAACCCGATGGTCACTCTGTCAGAGCTCCAGAGGTCCTCTGTGGAGAGAGGTGAACCTTCCAGAAGGACAACCATCTCTGCAGCAATCCACCAATCAGGCCTGTATGGTAGAGTGGCCAGACGGAAGCCACTCCTTACTAAAAGGCACATGGCAGCTCGCCTGGAGTTTGCCAAAAGGCACCTGAAGGACTCTCAGACCATGAGAAAGAAAATTCTCTGGTCTGAGAAGACAAAGATTGAACTCTTTGGTGTGAATGCCAGGTGTCACGTTTGGAGGAAACCAGGCACCGCTTATCACCATGCCAATACCATCCCTACAGTGAAGCATGGTGGTGGCAGCATCATGCTGTGGGGATGTTTTTCAGCGGCAGGGACTGGGAGACTAGTCAGGATAAAGGGAAAGATGACTGCAGCAATGTACAGAGACATCCTGGATGAAAACCTGCTCCAGAGAGCTCTTGACCTCAGACTGGGGCGATGGTTCATCTTTCAGCAGGACAACGACCCTAAGCACACAGCCAAGATATCAAAGGATTGGCTTCAGGACAACTCTGTGAATATCCTTGAGTGGCCCAGCCACAGCCCAGACTTGAATCTGATTGAACATCTCTGGAGAGATCTTAAAATGGCTGTGCACTGATGCTTCCCATCCAACCTGATGGAGCTTGAGAGGTGCTGCAAAGAGGAATGGACAAAACTGGCCAAGGATAGGTGTGCCAAGCTTGTGGCATCATATTCAAAAAGTCTTGAGGCTGTAATTGCTGCCAAAGGTGCATCGACAAAGTATTGAGCAAAGGCTGTGAATACTTATGTACATGTGATTTCTCGTTTTTTTCATTTTTAATAAATTTGCAAAAACCTCAAGTAAACTTTTTTCACGTTGTCATTATGGGGTGTTGTGTGTAGAATTCTGAGGAAAAAAAATGAATTTAATCCATTTTGGAATAAGGCTGCAACATAAAATGTGGAAAAAGTGATGCGCTGTGAATACTTTCCGGATGCACTGTAAGTTCAGGACTCAGAGTTTCTGTGAATGTGGTAGGGCCTCCATTTTAACAAACAATAAAACGTCCAACTTGAATCTTAAGGAATGGCATGAACAAAATATACAGTTTATTAGCTCTCCCACCCATAGCCATCTAACCACTAGGAGTTTTACCATAAGGAGGAAAACGGGCATTTTGGACGCCAAAAACAGAAGAGAAGTTCTTCTGTTCAAGGTTTCACGACTGTTGCAACACACTTTATTAAAAAATAATAAAATAGGTCCTGAATAGTGAAATTGAAACGGCAAAAGAAGTTTCCACTCCATAGTGTGGAACTTAATGAAAACTAAGATGCACAAATAACCATAATCATATTAGATTTATATGTTAAAGTTTACAGGTTTTTTTTTTTTTTTTAAATCAGCACTTGAAGACATTGCAGCACATTAGGGACACAGGTGTTTGAGTGCCTGATGGTCTAAAACAGACATGCTCTCTGTTCCATTTAGTTTTGAAATATTAGTTCTAACCAAAATCATAAAATTGACAGCTTAATAGTAGCAAAAATCTAAAACATTTATGTAGTGCAAATGAAAAAGCGGGAAATTCATAAACATGTCTGGAATTTATATGTGATAAGATAAGGTACCCTCATCATCAAATGTGATGCTGAAGAGCCTCATGTTTAAACTTGTTCCACTAACTGTGACTCACATCTTTTGCTCCCACACTGGACAGAAGTTAAGAAATTTAACCCTTAAAGTAATGGATAAACCAATCATGAAAATCAAGAACTTAACTTGATACATAAGTGCCCTTGTCTCTCAACATTGCTCATACACACTGATTATTGATAAAAAGAGGACAGCGAGTGACAACAAGGTGAAACATGGGGGATAGAACAGAAGTGGAAAAGGCTTAGAGCATAACCAACTGCAAAAGCCTTTTTCCAGTATCATGTCAAGATACCAAAGATTCCTGCTTTATAATTATTTTGAGTGACATCACTCTTTTGATGCTTGTTCCAAATCAAGGAGTTGTTTACTTACAAAAGTTAAGCAGCTGAATTGATCAAATGTATCCAAAGAACAAAAGAACTGTTGTTGGGCTTCAGGAATGGCTGGGCAACACAACCTCAAATAAATATGGCAATAATTTAACACAGTTTCTTAAACTATGGGCTGCAAGGTGCTGCCTTTTGAGTCAAGCACAGTTGTTACTCTCTGTTGTATTTATTGATTACATTCTAACAGAATATACACATTTAAAACTCTGAATGTTTAGTAGACTTTTAAGTATTAAATGCAAACTATACCTCAAATTCTATTAGAAATATACCTTCAGATTTTTTTTAACTGACTTGCAGTTAGAATGTACAAATTTTGCCAGTTTTGACCCCATAAACAAGTATCGAACATGTGGATTAGGCAACACAAGTGACATTTTTTTCATTTTTTCCATGGATGTTTTCCATAACATTTACCACTGTCCAGCATTGGTCACCTATCGAGGCAGTTTAGGAGAATCTCTCTCATATACTTTCTCCAAGAAACATGAGATTAAAATTTCTTCCTTGACCTACAACCTACAGAACATGGGGTAAAGTAATATTACACAAAAAAAAGTTCAATATTTTAGTGGTCAGTTGTGCTAGTGTAGGAAAAAATTGTATACTATTTGTAATAAAGCAAACCACAAAGTACCTCCACTTCCGTCTGCCTCAAATTGACACAAAACAGGAAGCACAGCTATCGACAGCTCGCAGTCTGACTGCTGATCAGAGTTCCCAAAGGCAAAAAGATGAAGCCACGCTTACCCAGTGCTAAATGGTCAATCATAAATACTAAAATCAATTTCAGGCATGCTGTCATACAGGAAAACAAGGTTTCTTTTATGTGGTTCTCCCTTTCTGTTTAATTCATTATTTTATAAACTTTTAGCTGATGGACCACAGTGAGCACATAAGAATATTCACAGAGTATGCAGAACAATTTAACACTAGGAATAAATAAAACTATATGCTAGTTGTCCCAGTTCGGTCTACTGAAGCTATCTGCCTACAAAGCATTGGATTCAGAAAAAGAAGAGAAGTATACTTTTTGTCAAAATGGATTAAAACCAAGTGGTATGAAGCAATTTTACACTAGAACTATATGGAATTTTGAGAAATTGGGGGGGGGGGATACAAAAAAAAAAAAGAAAACTTTGAGGGTCTCTCACATGCTCAGCTTCAGTCCAACCCCTTTCAAATGTCTGAAACACCTTTATTAAAAGGGTTCAGTTAAGTAGCCTGTAACTCAGTAGATATCTACTATACAATAAAACTCTAATCTCTCCATTGGTGTTTGGCCAGTTTGGCTGTGGCGGCTCTGTGGCAAGGATGACAACATGATACTTTAAGGGAGTAAAGTTCAATTCCTGATTAGAACAATTAAAAAAAAAACCAAAAAGAGCCAAAAACTGAGCATTTCAATGACAATGCAAATAACCTACTGACTGACAGTGAATTGATAAATATTAATTAGGTGCAACTCAAGTCACCATCAAAGATGGAACCTGTTTATCATTGCTGATAGTCAAAAGTGGACAGGTGGCAAAAGCAAGGCCCTTTTGAAATGACAAAATCTGAGAAGCAGCCTTTGCAGGAATGAGACAGAATGGAAAACCTGGAAGATACAGAGAAAATGATAATAGAAGTTGAGACACCCAAGGAATACCTAGCAGAGGCATAAGAGGAACAGTTTTAAAACTTATTCTATTACCAATCTTTGACAGGTAAGCATATTTAGTGATAAACGTAAAATGGGTACAATGTAAAATCAGAGAGCCGTCACTGAATGTCAAGCAGTCAAAAAATAAAAATAATAAATCATCTAAAAGAAGAAGAAACTGCGCAATTTGCAACACCCTACTATGATCAAAAATGAGACATTTGCAAAGACTACAACAGATACTGGACCAAGTCAAAGTACACATATGCAAAACAACCTGAGGAAGTATGGCACTAGAAGAATTTAAAACAAATCAGCCGTTTTCAAGTGTTCCAGGTCAGGTCAGGTTGGGGAGCTTGCACTGGTACAGCGAGTTGCCATACCCACCATATTATGAAATAGCTCCGGATCATGGTTGGCAACACGCCAGGCACACATGTGGTCCAGTCCCATCCTCCGGAAAAGACCCTCTATCTGCCGCAGCCAGGTGTTATGTTGGCGTGCCCTTGGCTTGGTCCAGCCACTTGGGTCCTCAACAATGAGGATCCTGCGAGCCGGATCACCCTTAGGGAATTGTGCCACATGGTCATAGTTTGTAACTGATAATCCCTCACAATGCAGGTAATGTGCCTCATTCAGGACTCTGTGAGCAACTAATCATTTGACACACAGTCAAACCAGCGGTACCCGTATTCTCCGAAGAGACACAGTACCAAAGGAGTCCAGTCTTCGTCTCAGGTCACTGGATAGCATCCATGTCCCACAACCATATAGCAAGACAGGAAGCACCAGAACTGTCAAGACTTGGATCTTCGTCCTTTTGCATAGATATCAGGTGCATCTTTCCAGCAACCTCATGAACCAAACCATCCCAACCCCCCACCCCCACCGCCCCTCCCACTCCAAAACCATCTACTGACTTCATAGGAAGAATCATTAAATTTTGTAATCCTCTTGACAAGGTCAACATTCTCTCTGCAGACACACACATTGCTAATGGCTGTGCCTAAGAGGTCATTAAAGGCCTGGATCTTGATTTTTATGCAGGACACTCGCAAGCCCAGACACTCAAGAGGACTTCTCACTCAGGCTCCCAAGAGCTCTAACCAGAGCCTCCATTGACTCCACAAAGATCACAGCATTGTCAGCAAAGTCAAGATAAGTGAATCCTTCTTCACTAACAGATGTCCCATAAGCTCCGTTTTCAGCTAAATAATAGTACCAAATGAACACTGAATGTTATGATTGGAAGATTCACCCGGTTTACATCGTCTTATATTTTTAAAAACTAAGGAATCCACTACATAGCTTTATTTTTAACCCTTCTACTAAAAAAAGGGTAATAGTTTGAGTGGTACTTCACAGATTCAGCATCCTGGCTTTGCTTACTGCCTCCAATGGTTTTCCATGTACAGTAAGCAAAGTCTCTCAGTGTCTGCATACATTTTCCTTCCACAGCTTCCAGAGAGATGCATTTGAGTTGACTGGCTCCTAAAATTGATGCCCAGCCCAAGGTTGTTTCCTGCCTTGAGTCTATTGTTACAGAGAGGGCCCCCAGCCTGAGAGTTAAATTAACCAGGTTTTGGAATGGTACGGTCCATTAGCTCATTTTTCCATTCAGCTCCTTAAACTGTTTTGTCCTTTACTAACCCTAGGATAGAACTTTGTCTTTTTCCTTCTCCAAGGTGACATTTTAAAGTCAAAAGTCCATCCATGGAGCAACACCTAGGATCCTTGTTGAAGCCACTAATTCTGTACAACACTCATTAATTGTATTGTAGCATTTCCATACAGAATGACAAAACAATTCAAGAAATTCTTTCAACAAATGCTAACCAGACACAGCAAGTATTTACTGACCAATACCCAGCCTGGGCAAGATCAGGCTTCACTCATGCAATGAATTACAGCCTAACTATTGTGTATTAGTGCTGTATACAGTACTAACAAAACAAGATACATACACAAATGCATTTTAACTCTCACACAACCAAAGATTCAAATACAGCTTTGACATTTGTTTTGGCGTAGTTTTTTTTTTTCCCCCTTCCCATTTGACTAAATGCAAATTTTTTTTGATAAAAAAAAAAAAAAAAAAAAAAAAAAAGAATATGCTCCAAATGAACTTGCCATGTTTAAAAATTTGTTTTAAAGGATTCAAGGCAAAACCTTGAAGATGGTGTCTTTGTTTAGAAAGTTTCTTATATTACATACATAAACACCCACCTTTTTTTAAGCCTAATAATAATTCATTACATTTATATAGCGCTTTCTCAGTACTCAATGCGCTATCCACACAGGGAGGAATTGGGAATCGTTGAACCATGTCTTATACAGGAACTTGTACCCTTATGATAAATTGTAAACCAAACAGGCGACTTCAGCAAAAATAATCAGAAAGACTTGAAATTGAGTATTCCACATCAACCAACCATAGGGTTTTACACCCTAAAAGGATTTGAGGAGTCAAAGTTACTCCTCTTCACAAAACTTTGAAGTAAATAGGGATTGGTAACAGAGGCATGTGGAGTGCCGTTTTATGTATTTCAAGGCTGTGAATAATGAAACGATAATATTTTTGATATCCGATTGTATTCTAACGGCCCTTACTTTCCACGGGTTAAAAATGACAAATTTCAATCATAAGTATTGTTTTACACCATTTACTTTACTAGTTATCTAGTCCTCTATGGTTCTCTATCAGAAAAAAAATATTGTTAAAACTGACCAGCTTTTATTGCAACTGTTTTTATTGTAAATGTTTAGATATTTCAAATATGACAACTATTCTTGTTTATTACATACTTCTGCCTCATGGAGTGAATCTTACGAACACCCAAAATTAGGGTAGCTTAAACTTATTAGGACTTTATACAGTTAATGAAACATACTATAAATTATGCAGTTTGGAAGGGGAAATATTTCATTACTGTCCAATAATTAAGAAAAGTGGATAAAATGAAAACATAACATTCACTGTGGCCCTCCAGGAATAGAGTTTGAGACTCTAGTTCTATTGGAAGAGGGAAACTAATCTGTTTTGCTGAACTAAATGCAGAACTGAATAAGAGGAAAGGAAGGGGATGACGGAGAAGGTTTCAATGGGATGGAGCCGTTAGAACTGAAACTTCCAGCTAGGTGATTTCCACACTACCTATAAAAAAGTACAGTACATCATATGTAGCGAATACCATAACAATGGGTAATAGCAAGACAATAAAATCATCACTTTATGAATCAAGCAAGTTTTTAATTTTTAATCTTACTTATGAAAGAAAAAGAAAACACAAACAAAAACACTATAATAATGGAGAACACCAAACAAATGAATTTGCCAGCAGGTGCATTAGAGAACATCCAAAAACAATTTACAAATTTTGATAGTTTAAAGCTTTGCAGTTATCTGAATCTGAAAATGTTCCTAACATACAAATGAACTTCATTTTCAAATCTAACAAAAGGTTTCTAATTGATAACTCGATTTATGAACATGAAATTTTGTCAATTAATAAAAACTTTCGCCTTCCATCTTTTAAACCTATAACAATCCAACAGAATACATAAAAAAATCTTCAGAAACCTCTCTTTTGATAAGCCTATAAAAAATTTTCCGATACACCCGAATGTAGAAAAAGGTCCAAAATAAATGTAAATCAGTTTCAGTGCAGAAGATGAGCAGCACGGCCGTAACTACTGGTACTCGGACAACAAAAAGAGCAGCTTGATTTACCGCTTAATTTATTTGTAACTTGCGGCCGAACATAAAGCGATTTAAGCAAAAACGAAATTGTACAATAAAATGTCGTCTTAATGTGGGCGCCAAAAGATTTCGTGTTAACCAAATGATCCTAATCCACAAGGACAATTGGGGTTACAACAATAACAATAAAATCTGCGCCCTCCGACTTTACAGAGAAGACAACAGCACATCTGATAAACACGCAGAATAAAAAAATGAATATAAATATCTGGAATTCGCTTTTGGGTTTCTTGAATTAATTTATGAAAACCCGGCCTAAATAGAGAATATTAAAAAAAAAAAACCATTAAGAAAAGAAACCGCTACAGCACGTGCCGCCAAGCAGCAGCAGCACCCCCTTGGGGTTCAAATCATGACCATAACAGGCAAGGGATCATGAAACGGCTGCCTCTCCGCTAAAAGCTCGCCTTACACCTTAAACTTCTTTGCGTGCCTTCATTTCTTACACGTAAATAATGCTTTTTAAGAAAAACGCACGAATTCCCTGGCTAGCCAATTACAAACGAATAAAACACACCACGAAGCACACGCGCAGTGTATTTCTTCAGATAACCTTACTCCTCCGCCCCTTCACGAAATAAAGCTAATTACCAACACACAGTAAAGAATAAAGAAATTAAACACCAAATTCTACTTACTGCTCCGTATGGGAACGCCATCTGAACAATGATGTAGTTAGATTCTCTGCGAATATCAACAAACTTCCTCAAATCTTTATTTCTTGCGATTTACGGTTTTAATGATAAAAATCTTTCTCTGGCACTTCCTACACTTTGGCTAATACGTCACGACGGATGTGGTCACGGCCCCCCTTTTCTCGTAAACCAGGCGGAAGAGTGGCCCAATTCCTGATTGACAGTTGTAAGAACTAATAGAAAAACAGGAAAGAGAATTTCTCCCGCCTACCATGGCAAACTTAAAACCAGGGGGCCGTAAAAGGGCGTCGTCAACGCAGATTCTCACGCACGCCCTCTCAAAGGGGGGAAAATTGAGAAAACAAGTAATCGTCGGCGTCTCCTGCTGTTTTTAAAATTGTGGGGCTCAGAATCCAGTAGGCTTTGAATACATTACACATTAGGGCTGCAGCTTGTTGTGAACATAACCTTCTATGTAGCATTACTTATTTATTTTTTACTTATATTCATTTACAAATCCCTATTTATTTATTTACTTATTTATCTATACATTTATACTCTACAGAGGAGGTAGGCGTCGCTTACCGCGTGTTCCAGCAACTTAGCTGTAGCGTCGTATTGTCTTGCTGCAGAGCCAATAGTGAAGTGCGTTAATTTATTGATTTTTTTTAGTTCTTTGTTGTTTTTTTAACGACGTAAGGAGCTCATCGTGCACACCTTCAAGTGTATAGGAATAAAAACCTTTCTAAGTTGATCTATTTAACGAATGTCAAATAGACAATGGAATTCTAACTTGCGTATGCTTGAATGGAGCAGCTAGACAGATATCATATATTAGCTTAGAACAGGGTTTCTCAACTCGTTTCCTTCCTGTGTCCCCTCGTCATACCGGTAGTAAGGTAGCTATGTAAATGTTTTGTTTTTAAACAGAAAATGTTTTATTAAAGTACAATACAATTTATTACATCATAATGCAGATTTCATACCATTTCTTAATTTATAAAATGCAAAAATTTATACTTTTAAGTATTTCTCAAATGAATGTGGCTCTTGTGCTTGATGACCAGAAACGAGGTCTTTTAAATCCGGTTCTATGTCTGTGTGGAATAACCAAAAGATCACCTCTGCCCATTATGTTAAGACGATTCTGCATTTGGCTCAGTAAATAATTCACACGACTGAAACCTGATTCTACCAGATGTGAAGTGGGAAATGCCATAAAAATCAATTTTACTTTATCCCAAAGCTGTGGATAATTACTAGATATTGTACTCTTGATCCAAAAATGGTGGTGTTCTTGACTGAAAGTTATTTTGGCTGCTATGGAGCTCTGTAGTTCTATGAGCTCTTCTTTCAAAGAAACATCACTGTTTGAAGCATTCACAGCAAATGGATCAGTTACCCGAGCTGGAATATCCATGTCCAGCAGATCTTGAAAATGAACTTCAATATCATTATGAAGCTGCTTCAAATGAGTCACATATACAATTAGTTTATTGTCTTTTATTTCATCAGCAACTGCTGCCAAAGAGGAAAACTGGGTGAATTCTCGACACCCAATATTGCTGGCATACAGCTTGACTTTCCCAAGAAACGCTGTAATACCCTCTGCTTGAAAAAAGGTCACAATTTCTGCGCTGTAGTTGTTTGTTTAACAAATATAGCTTTTCAAAGAGATCACACAGGTAAAATATATCACACTTAAGGAAGTCAGTTTTTCTCCAATTTCCTTGCCTCTGAAAAATGTCACAACTGTGTCCCACAAAGCAACAAAACGAGAAAGGTACCTTTGGACAGCTAGCGAACTTCTGTATGCAATAGTAAGCAACAACAACAACAACATTTATTTATATAGCACATTTTCATACAAAAAGTAGCTCAAAGTGCTTTACATAATGAAGAAAAGAAAAATAAAAGACAAAATAAATTAAAATAAGACAACATTAGTTAACATAGAAAAGGAGTACACAGGGTGGACAGAAAAAACAAAAAAAAAACTCCAGAAAGCTGGAGAAAAAAATAAAATCTGTAGGGGTTCCAGGCCACGAGACTGCCCAGTCCCCTCTGGGCATTCTACCTAACACAAATGAAATAGTCCTCTTTGTGGTTAGGGTTCTCACGGAGTCACTTGATGCTGATGGTCATACAGACTTCTGGCTTTTAATCCATCCATCATTGTTGGAACATCATGGTGCTTTGGGTAGAAAAGGACACTGGAAAAGGAAACAGAAGAGAGAGTAGGGGTTAGTACAGATTTTGAATGAATAGTTATTATAATGAACTGGATATACAGAGTATCAGGATTTAAATTACAGTGAAGTTATGAGAAGGCCATGTTAAAGTAATGTGTTTTCAGCAGTTTTTTAAAGTGCTCCACTGTATTAGCCTGGCGAATTCCTACTGGCAGGCTATTCCAGATTTTAGGTGCATAACAGCAGAAGGCCGCCTCACCACTTCTTTTAAGTTTTGCTCTTGGAATTCTAAGGAGACACTCAGTTGAGGATCTGAGGTTGCGATTTGGAATATAAGGTGTCAGACATTCCGATATATAAGATGGGGCGAGATTATTTAAGGCTTTATAAACCATAAGCAGAATTTTAAAGTCAATTCTGAATGACACAGTAACCAGTGTAGTGACATCAAAACTGGAGAAATGTGCTTGGATTTTCTTTTCCTGGTAAGGATTCTAGCAGCTGCATTCTGCACTAGTTGCAAATGATTTATGTCTTTTTTGGGTAGTCCTGAGAGGAGTGCGTGTGAAGTGTTCGTTATTGTCCTCACAAAGCTGTCGAAACAGACGCTCTTGAAGTACATTTGATTTAATGTAATTTACTGCTATTACAATCTGTAGAGACTCATGCAAGCGCCCTGCTAGTGTTTTTGAAACCAAGTGTTGTCGATGAACTATGCAGTGAATACAGAATACTTCTGGCACAACACTTTTCAAATATGCAGTAAATCCTCTGTATCTACGTATCATGGTACCAGCACCATAAGTAGCACAGGCCAGAACTTTTTCTAGAAGTATATCATTCTCATTGAAGTACCTCTTTACTGCTTCAAAAATTGTTTCACCTTTACTATCTGTTTTAAGCTTTCGAGGCAAATAGCATTTCTTCTTTCAATTTGTTGTCGTGCAAATATCTAAGATAAGCCATTAGTATTGCTGTGTTATCTGGTAAACACGATTCATCAATTTGCAAAGCAAACTTCTTAAATTCTAACTGGGAAACTAGTTGATTTTCAACATCTTTCGCCATTTCGTCAATACGCTTGGACACTGATGAATTGCTCAAAGGGATGGATTCAATAATTTCACAAGCATGTTTGTTCATGACGGTTGTAATAAAAACAGACACTGCTGGCAAAATCAAGGATTCCCCTATTTTGTGTGTTTTTCCTTTCTTGGCTATCAATTTGGATATCTCATAAGATGCTATTAAACCTTTTTCATCTAAAACAGATTTCTGAGCAAACACTGCCTTCAATGTAGATCTACTTTCAAATTTATCTCTCAATTCTTGAAAATATTCCAGTGGCTTAACCTTTTTGTCTTTATGAGATGTTTCTAAATGCTGAACGCATACTCTCATATCAGACACGTAGGCATAGTGTGGTCTTGTGACGGAATAAATCTTAAGCCATAATAATCGACTGTGTATTGTCGACATTTCCTTTGTGCAGAAGTAGCCATGAGGTATCTAAAAATTTTTTAAAAAATTCAATACAGTCGTGGTTTGAAGGTCCCTAAAGTCCTACTGTCTGACACACTACTTGGTCACTTATTCCATGTGTCTATGGTTCTGTCTGTGAAGAAAAACCTCTATAATATTTGTGTGAAATTTATCCTTAACAGGTTTCCAACTGTGTCCCCATGTTCTTGGAATAACTTAATATAGTGCAAAATAGAACTCATCTGTGCAATATCTTGTTATTCTAGCTGTTACTCTTGTTTATTTTGTTGTCTATTCTTGCTCAGAATTGGGCCGGGTGACACAATTGTATTCTGCTGTGCACTGCTGTGTGTGGTTTCAATGGTTTCAAATGACAACGTTAACCTTTAAAGTTAACTTCATGTTAAAGTGAAAACAGAACTCTGCAAAGTGGTCTAAGTTACAAGTACAAAACACAAATAACCGATTGCATAAGTATAACACACCTAAATCATCACTGATGTAGTCAATTGATTTTGGAAGTCTCCTACAAAAAAGAGTCCTTTCTTATACAGTTCTTCTGTGTTCTGAGACCAGTCCAACCTGTCATTAATGTGGACCCCCAAGTAGTTGTAGGAGTGGATCACCCCTACATCCACTCCTTGAATAACAACTGGACATAGAGGCTCTTTGGTCAATAATCAGTTTCTTGGTTTTACTGATGTTAAGATGCAGATATTTTTCTTTGTATCAAGTGTGGTGTGTGGCCGGCTAAATATTCCTGCCATCACCCCCAGGCCGGCAGGTGGAGCTCTCCCAACAGTGTGAACGTTCCCCGAATTCCAGCAGGGCCTCATGGACTTTGTAGTTTATATGCACAGCCCTGCTGGATACCATGGGGACCACCAGGAGTCGCTGTGGGGAGGCTGCCGGACTCTTACTTGCCCTATAACCCGGAGGTGCGTCATGATCACATGACAAGAGGAAACGACGTGCTTCTGGGTTGAAGAAAGGAGCTTTTTATCCGACCCGGAAGTGTTCATGATCACATGGACAAAAGGGAGAAACACTTCCGGGTCAGGGACTATATAAAGGACTCTGGGAAACCAGTACACTGAGCTGAGCTGGGAGGAAGGGTGGCGAAGTGTCTGGGAGTGTGGAGGATTGATTATTGTATTGTTTATTGATTAGTTTATGAGTATTGTGGAGTGGAGGGTGCTTTGTGCACTGTATGGTTCAAATAAAAGTAATATTTGGACTTTTACCTGGTGTCTGGAGTCGAGTCAGAGGGTTCAAGAGGACGACAAGGGCCTCAAACTGCGACACAAGAAACACAGTTCTCCACCTTACTCCTCTTCTCTGACTGATCCCCCTTATCGAAACACCTCATAAAGAATTTCTGTAAGTGACATGACCTGGTGTTACAGTTATAGTCTGAGATGTAGAGAGTGAAAAGAAAAGCAGACGGGCCTGTTCCTTGTGGTGCTCCAGTGTTGCTCACATCCATATCAGACACACAGTCCTTGAGTCTCATAAAATGCAGGCTGCCTGACAAAACAAAAAGATCAGCTGAAAGAACATTTAGGAAGCTAAGCATTTAATTCTCTCATCCAGAAATTTAAAGGCAATTACCAGCTTTTCAAAGGCTTGGATATGAAACCATGAGACTATTCACACTTCTTTGATTTGAAAGCACTTTCTTATTTATACTTTTCATTTTAGGCTAAAATATAAAAACATTTTTATTTATACTCTTCTGAAAATAAAAAGTTTTGTCTTGTTACCATTGATATACTGCACATCCCCACGAATCCTGTGAAACACCAGTGGGCATGAGGAAGAAAAGAAGAAATGCTGTTTAGATCTGGCTTTAACAAAGGTTCATTTAAAAACTTTCATTGACTTGTTATCAAGCCTTTTTATTGGCTATTATAGAAGGGTGTCCCAAAATTCACGCAAGAAGTAATTTTGATAGAGAACACAGGTTTTTAATTAAAAATTGTAAATTTTTAATTGATTCATAAAGTATACAGTATAGGGTTATGTATGGAATAGCATATCGGGTAAATGGCCTCCACGGCTTTGCTGGCACATACGCACTCTTTTGTTGAAGTTTTCCATGACCGTTTTGCATAAATGTGGCTGAATTTCGTTGATACAGCGCTCAATTTCCTACTTCAAGGTGTGGGTGGTCGTGGGCTTGATGGCATAAACCTTAGACTTCAAACAATCACTCATGGATTTTCTGAGCCCCAAATGCAACCATTTTTACGATTAACGAAGCCATCAAGATGAAAATGAGCCTCATCGCTGAAGATGATTTTGTCCGAAAAATCGGCATTCACTTGTTGTTGTTCCAAAATCCATTCAACGAACTCTCTTCGCTGTGCATAGTCAGTAGGCTTCAGTTCTTGACTCAATTGAACTTTGTAAGCATGAAGATGCAAATCTTTCGTGAGAATACGCTGTAGAGAGCTTCTGGAAATGTTCAATTCTTGACCACGGTGCCGAATTGATGTTCCTGGACACTCAGCAACACTCTCACGAACTGCTTCGATGTTTTGTGTTGAATGACTTGTTGAAGGATGGCCAGAGTGTCTAAGATCACTAATTGATCCAGTGTCCCTGAATTTTTCAATTAATCTCTTCACAGTTGATGAAGTTAAATCACTATTCCGACCATATTTTGTACGAAAATTGCGAACTGTAGCTGCCAAACCTTCATTATTTTAAAAATATTGCTCAATAATGAAAACGCGTTGTTCTTTCGTGTAGCGCTCCATTTTTAATAATCCTGAACTGTGAGCTGTCACGCTGTCTTTTTTTTTCGTTGGCAACACTTTACCGCAGAAATGGCGCCAAATTCAAATCTTGCGTGAATTTTGGGACACCCTCTGCATCCCCTTGTGTTTTAGAGTTTGTGAAGATGTGCTGTCTAAAAGAAACAAGAGATGAAGCCGTTAACTTTGTTCTCTATACCATTAACGGCGCATTGGATGATAACGTGCAGTGAATACAATTGACTTTAGCAGTCATAGTTTTCATACTCTTTCTCAGTACGCTTACCATTAGTGTGCTCAGAGGTTGATGCGCTTGCTGCTTCCTGAGCAGCTCTTCTTTTCTCCACCCTAACGGCCCACTTCTTTTCTTGTCATCTTTTTGCGTTGAAACTGATTATGTCAGTGTTTGTGTTGCAATTACTTAATACGTTTTCCTTAATTTTTCACTTAAGTTGACCATCTGCCTCAAGAATTATTTAAGATATGAAGAGGTAGGGGAAGTGACGGCGAAGGTGGTAGGAATGAGAACGACGCCTATAGACATGCGCCACATGGTTGCCCTGCTGGCCGCTGCTGAGAGTTGATTCTACAATAAAATTTAATAAAAATAAAAACAGGAATATAACCTTGGAGGTCAATCAACACCTCAAAAGCGGATAGTAGACGTCACGTAGTATATGTGTACCAAATTTTGGGTCAATATTTCAAGCTGTGAACATGCTCAAGGGAGCTGTCTGCTTGTCATTGTTGCCCGTAGTGTTGGCTCAGCCCACCCCAAGTCCCTGGAATGTACAAGCTGTTACCCTAATGAGTCTTATCTACACTCAACTTAGATTTTCTTACTAGTGCAGCCACGTTATCTCAAAATCTGGTCTAATTCTGGCAACTTTTACACAGTTTCTGGATGAGATATCAGTACAACTTAGTTCTTTGCTAACCTGGGGGCCCGTATTGTTGGTCGAACTTCTTATATTCTGAGAGATCTCAAGATAAAGAGGGAATATTTTTGTCTTTAGATTTTGTTGTTGGCTGCTCCTAAGTAAACTATTTGTTCCAGGAGTTGAAGGTAAGAGATTCAGAGAAACATTAAGATTCAGAGTAGCAACAGAATTTTTTTTTTTTTTTTTAATAAACATTCATAAATTTTTTGACAGTTTTTGTGATACACCCACCAGTCCTCAACAGCCAATGTGGTGCTTCTCCTTAAGGAACCAAAATGAAGGTTGGGGACCTGTTGCTCAGTAACCACTTCCTTCATTGAGAAATCACAAATTGTGTGCATATTTTAGTCTTCTGAGTTTCAAAATTATTTGTGCCTTAATTCTACTTTATTTTTATCCTTCACAAGTTGGACACGAGTGACCAACCTTCTGGAAAGTCTTCAGTTATCGGTACTGGCAGAGAGGCAACATCATATCTGGTTCAAAAGGCACTCAGTCTGTTACCGCTACCATGGTGTCTACCCCTCTAATAAGGTCCTATAATAGACTTGCAGTGTTAGCGGTTATACTCACTGTTACGACCTACTCTAGACTTTTGTTTTTATACTCTAATTTGGTGTTTACCTTAATTGGGTTTTAGGTCAGGGAGAGAGAGATCTGGCTTTGGGTTTTTGGTTGCTTATTAAAGAAATATAATCGTAAGCTAGCCATCCAAGTAATAAATGCAAATAGTTTATATCTAGCTGTAAACTTTGTGAAGTTAGACAGCTATGTCAGTGTGGTTCTCCTGTCTTGCTTGTTTTGTGTAATTTTCTCCATATTTTACGTGTTGTGTTTTTTTGACAATAAATGGAGCCTGTTTTTATTTAGCTGGTGTTACAAACTCCACACAGAGCCATAGCAAGGTTTGGGGCAGTCACCCGTATAATTGGTATCCTGGCTGCAACATCGTAAAAATGAATACAGCACTGATGTGCACAAAACTGAGTCCAAAACAGAACTGAGGGAATAGGAAAAAGGTGGAGGCTTTTAAAGGGGAAGACAGGAAGTGAGGTCAAAGGGGTCAGGTTCGTGAGGGTCTTCAACTATAGGCTTGAGCCCGGACGTGACATCACAGGGGCCGAAGCCGGCAAGGTCTTCTTCCATATGCTCTGTCCCGGAAGTTACATTAAGAGGACCAGGTGGAATCTCCCGTGACTGGTCTGCAGGAAAGGGAGAAAAAGAGTCAGTGCACTCTGTCACATCCTGGTTTGAATCAGAATTGTCCTTACTCAAGCCCTTTAGCTGCCTCCCATGCTCACGTGTGTGACACTGGTTTAGTTTTTTTGTGTTTTGTCTCTCCCTCTCTCACTTGTGTGCGGCCTATTTATATATCCCGGACAAGCCCCTATGTTACGGCCTACCAAAAAGTCTAGGGATATATAAATATTCAATATATAAATACAGTGGTGTGAAAAACTATTTGCCCCCTTCCTGATTTCTTATTCTTTTGCATGTTTGTCACACAAAATGTTTCTGATCATCAAACACATTTAACCATTAGTCAAATATAACACAAGTAAACACAAAATGCAGTTTTTAAATGATGGTTTTTATTATTTAGGGAGAAAAAAAATCCAAACCTACATGGCCCTGTGTGAAAAAGTAATTGCCCCCTGAACCTAATAACTGGTTGGGCCACCCTTAGCAGCAATAACTGCAATCAAGCGTTTGCGATAACTTGCAATGAGTCTTTTACAGCGCTCTGGAGGAATTTTGGCCCACTCATCTTTGCAAAATTGTTGTAATTCAGCTTTATTTGAGGGTTTTCTAGCATGAACCGCCTTTTTAAGGTCATGCCATAGCATCTCAATTGGATTCAAGTCAGGACTTAGACTAGGCCACTCCAAAGTCTTCATTTTGTTTTTCTTCAGCCATCCAGAGGTGGATTTGCTGGTGTGTTTTGGGTCATTGTCCTGTTGCAGCACCCAAGATCGCTTCAGCTTGAGTTGACGAACAGACGGCCGGACATTCTCCTTCAGGATTTTTTGGTAGACAGTAGAATTCATGGTTCCATCTATCACAGCAAGCCTTCCAGGTCCTGAAGCAGCAAAACAACCCCAGACCATCACACTACCACCACCATATTTTACTGTTGGTATGATGTTCTTTTTCTGAAATGCTGTGTTCCTTTTACGCCAGATGTAACGGGACATTTGCCTTCCAAAAAGTTCAACTTTTGTCTCATCAGTCCACAAGGTATTTTCCCAAAAGTCTTGGCAATCATTGAGATGTTTCTTACCAAAATTGAGACGAGCCCTAATGTTCTTTTTGCTTAACAGTGGTTTGCGTCTTGGACATCTGCTATGCAGGCCGTTTTTGCCCAGTCTCTTTCTTATGGTGGAGTCGTGAACACTGACCTTAATTGAGGCAAGTGAGGCCTGCAGTTCTTTAGACGTTGTCCTGGGGTCTTTTGTGACCTCTCGGATGAGTCGTCTCTGCGCTCTTGGGGTAATTTTGTCGGCCGGCCACTCCTGGGAAGGTTCACCACTGTTCCATGTTTTTGCCATTTGTGGATAATGGCTCTCACTGTGGTTCGCTGGAGTCCCAAAGCTTTAGAAATGGCTTTATAACCTTTACCAGACTGATAGATCTCAATTACTTCTGTTCTCATTTGTTCCTGAATTTCTTTGGATCTTGGCATGATGTCTAGCTTTTGAGGTGCTTTTGGTCTACTTCTCTGTGTCAGGCAGCTCCTATTTAAGTGATTTCTTGATTGAAACAGGTGTGGCAGTAATCAGGCCTGGCGGTGGCTACGGAAATTGAACTCAGGTGTGATACACCACAGTTAGGTTATTTTTTAACAAGGGGGCAATTACTTTTTCACACAGGGCCATGTAGGTTTGGATTTTTTTTCTCCCTAAATAATAAAAACCATCATTTAAAAACTGCATTTTGTGTTTACTTGTGTTATATTTGACTAATGGTTAAATGTGTTTGATGATCAGAAACATTTTGTGTGACAAACATGCAAAAGAATAAGAAATCAGGAAGGGGGCAAATAGTTTTTCACACCACTGTATATTGCTGTGACATTTATTTGCTGTTGTTAGGTAGGAGAGCCAGAACTGTATCACGAGTGATGTCATTACCGGGCTGGAATAAACCATTTCCTGGTTTGTTCAAGTTTGTGGATTCAATTTACAGTTAAAAGACTCTTCTTAAACACTTTCATATGAGGAGCCAAACAAGAAAATGGGTACCATGCTGGGACCCAAGAAGATGATTATTACCATAATGACAGCAGAGCAGCACACAGGCAAATAATATTGGCCATGTAATAAAAAATAGCGTATTTAGGCATATTTCTCACATGAAAATTACTAAAGAGGAAAACTGCATAGCAAGCATATTGTTAATAAAACAATAACAAGCATTCAAAACAG
The DNA here is from genome assembly GCF_900747795.2 of Erpetoichthys calabaricus. NCBI lineage: Eukaryota > Metazoa > Chordata > Cladistia > Polypteriformes > Polypteridae > Erpetoichthys > Erpetoichthys calabaricus. The sequence continues at coordinate 29,371,465 of NC_041401.2, forward strand.
GAAATAGATTCATGTGGTATATCAATGCCATTGTAAATACTTAATTTAACTTTTAATAAAGCTAAAAGTCATCTATTTTTGAGGTGCAGTTAAGATGATTATTTAAAGGTGGTGCGAATGGTCATCTAGTCACTTTATTCATGTCAGGTGATTTTCTAACTCTTTGAATCCAGACCAGGGTAACAGGGGGCTTGGGCTGGAGCCAATCCCTGTTAGCATAGGGGAGAAGGCAGGAGCAAACCCTGGACAGGGAGCCAGTAAATCACAGGGCGATCACACACAGCAAACCCTCACTAGGGTCAATTTAGCGTCTTTGGACAGTGGGAGGAAACCTACACAGATACCGGGGAGAGCATACAGAACCCTTCTCTCCTTAATGCTTTATTCATAACACCATATAAGGAATAAAGTAGTCCAAAAACAATTAATGGGTGCAGTTTATTTACCTTGTCATAAATAACATTATTGAAAAAAAATGTGTTTGTCAGATGAGCTCCACAATTAGAAGTGCTACATTTTTCTAAATGAGTTCTCAGATTGTTCAACATATCTTGCTTTGTATTTAACAATTCTATAAATTGAGTAAAAAAGTAGCTCATTTATTCTTAAAAAAAATGTATGTACTATTTTTATTTTATACATTGGTAGTCTGAAATGTTTAATGTTACACATTCATGCTCAACATCTACTACTGGTGTCAACCTTTGTATATTTTCTGGTATTCTTATTGTTCTCAATGCTCCAATAAACACATCCTTCACAGTAGCAATAGAGTGAAAGAACACTTACAACAGCATTATGAAAAGTAATTTTGAGGCACTTAAATGTAGTGTAAGATCATCTCTGCTACTGATTTAGATTCAATGTATCCCATAACAGCAAACACACAATGAAGCACCCTCCATACCCGTATGTCCCTGGCCAATGAAGCTTCTTTTAACATACAATATACAACGTACTATATATTCCCCCAACCCTATTCACTCACCCTCGTAACACCCCAAATATCATTGCATTCTTATGGCACTTCTGTTAATTTCATTTTGACATTTCAAACTAGCTCCCTGGTCCCATCACCTGTGTCATTCCCTCATCTTGCCCCATTTCTTAAACATGTATTTGATTGTTTCACTGGTTGTGAGAGGGTTGGTGATATTGTGGGGAATATTTTTTATATTTTCATGCCTTATAAATGAATGCTCCCTTTAATGCGTCAATGGGATTGTTTTGCATACTATTGCAATAAATTGTACAGTTAATAGATGGCGCAATATAACGCGACACAACATTCATACCCATTTGATCTCGGCTAATTTTACTACACAATGTGGCAGCCCATCACAACATGGCAGCGACTCATAGCTAGCCTAGTGTTATTTTTCATGCATTATTCTGATCCCATCCTGCGGTGGGCTGGCGCCCTGCCCAGGGTTTGTTTCCTGCCTTGCACCCTGTGTTGGCTGGGATTGGCTCCAGCAGACTCCCGTGACCCTGTAGTTAGGATATAGTGGGTTAGATAATGGATGGATGGATTCTGATCCCTTGTTACAGACCTCTTCTGTCTTTTGGCTTACGTTTTGTCCCAGTTTACACGCAATTCCTGGTTTTTGACTCTATTGCCATGCCCTAACTATAATTTTGGTTTTGCGCTCTGAGCTTGTTTTCTAGATTCCTGACCTCCTGTTAGCTGAACTTGACTTCTGATTCCACGTCCTTTCAAAACTGCTGCCAGCTTGTGCGAGTCAGTATAACATGTTACTGTCACCTTGCACCATGAGCGTCCCAACTCTAGGATGTAACAGAACACCTTAATTTCTCTTTTTATTTAGCTCTGCTTATGGGGTACACACTGAATCTTAGTGACAGGCCCATGGACTGAAACGTTTGCTGCCTTATCTCAGGGGGGTCTTAATGCTGTGATACCACTGTACCTTTTAGAATTGAGCCAAACTAGCCACTCATTACAAATCGTAGATGGATTTCTCCCATATATTTCTTTCCAGCCTTGAAAGCAGATATTTTCTAACTTTGGTATGCATTCAATGACAAAATACCATCTGAAGGTCAGCATTAATGTGAAATTTATAAACACTGGAAGACAATGATGGAGGTGGAAATCTGGGTTCACATCTCCTGAATAATCTGTGGTGATGTAACAACATGTGGACCAGGATGAAGCAGTAGTTAGTACTGCTACACCATGGACATGGGTTCAAATCCTGGTAACTGCATGCTACTTGTGTGGGATAATCCATGGGTACCTCATTTTCTTTCCATATCCCAAATATATGTGTAGTTGGTTAACTGATTGATTAACTATGAGTACATTCAGGTATGTGTGCTTGACAGTGTCCTGCACTGAAATGTTGTTCCTCTCAGGGTTTGTTCCTGTTTAGTACTGAATGCTGCTAAGATAGATTCCAGCTACCTGTGACTCCATAAGGTTAAAAAGTAGATGGATCTTAGCCTTTGAATTCAAGCCAAATAATAGGCATAGCTAGTGCATTGCCACAACCTAAAGCAAACCCACCACTATTACTCAAAAGCATGTGTACCGTACATCACATTCTTAGGCCAACTTAAACCAATTCACAATTGTATGAGTAGAGCCTATCCTGGCATTACTGGGCACAAGGCAGGAAACATGCTGTGGAAATGTGCCAGTCCATCACAATGCCCACAAATAAGCTTCAATAGCCTATACAGACTACTGAGGATATGCCAACAGATGCAGCAGTCAGATTTGCAAATGAGGAAATGCAAAATATATAAGTTGAAATAAGCTCCCTTAAGCTAAATTTGAAATGGTAAACTAATCTATAGCTGAAGTCGTACAGAACGTTTCTCTGTTTCAGAAGCATCATCCAATCCAAATCTTAAAGAAAGTATTTGAATTTCTGGGGATGGGCACTTGTCAATATAAAATTCCAGTATAAACGTATATTAATTCTTAATTAAGTCTAAGTTACTAGAACTATGTTAATAAAGTGTTGGTATCAAAATAATTTAAAGTAAATGATCGGCAGCAATGCTAATGCTGTAATAAATTAAGGATTTGATTGAAGAAATGGTTTGTAACAAAAAGTCAGCACCACAATACGCAGACATCGGAATAGATCTTTTGCTCAGAAGTATTGGAATTAACTAAAACAACAATACAAAAACACAACCAGACAATAAATACACTAAATGTATTGAAAATCACAGACGAGGCTGTGGGCATAGCTTAAAAATATACTATTCAAATACCATATTAATCGAATGCTGTACTTATGCACTCATCAATAGAACAGAGCATTAGCAAGACTAAGAATGCCATGTATGAAAAATATAAGCAGTAAAAACACCATGGTGGGCTCAGAATGTGCTTACACAGAGCAAAGAAGAGAGATGAAGAAGAGCTCCCTAAATATGTGTTCAGTATAACTTGTTTAGGATTGTCCACGCTCACGTCTTCCACAGTCCACAAACTTCACACTTGTGATTTTACCTCCTTCAGGGCTAATACCACTTTCACATCGAAGACGTAATCTACCTGAAGCAAAGCATGTTTGGGCCCAGCTAGTACTTGGATGGGAGACCATCTAAGGAACAACTTCAGTTTCTCCTGGAAGTGGTGTTGGTGAGGCCAGCAGGAGACACTTACTCTGTGGTCTGTGTGTGGAACCCAATGCCCCAGTACAGTGGCAGGGGAAATGAGCTATAAAGATTTTTTGAAAAGAGTCGAGGGTACAATGATATCCTTACTAAACTGCCCACCAAGACTTTATCCATTCTGGCCCCTAAACATCAGTCTCTAATTGGCTAAATATTTCTCACCCCTTTACCAACCACCTTGTAGATCTTGTGTGTGGTGAGCAATCTGCCACAAGAATAGCTGCTGTCGCATCATCCAGGTGAATGCTGTGGTGGTTCAAGTTAAAGTGCTTTCCCACTGTCTATGTAAAGTACTTTGAGTAGGTTAGAAAAGAACTACTGTATATGTAAATGATTATTTTATGATTATTAACACTAGTTCAAGCCCTGTTCTTACAACTTATTAGCTGCATTCTGACTCCCATTGAGTTGGGAGTCTATCCTAGCAACACTGTTTACAAAGCAGCGAACAGCTCTGGAAATGGTGCCACAAACGTTCCATGTGCACTTGCTCTTTATTAGCTCAGCTGATTATACTCTAATTGCTAATACAGGACAGATCAATTAAAACATAAAGTAACAGAGAAACACTATAAAATGCCATGGCTCATCTATAGGGGGTAACATATACAGATGATTTTAATAAGTCAAAAGTTCTAGTCTTAGACTCCCACTGCCTAGGTCAGTCAGCCTCCACTGAACGCAGTACTCTGATGTCAGACGATGATGATTCCAGCAGAATATCATGGAGGTCTGACATTGTGACCACTGTTGATAGATAGATAGATAGATAGATAGATAGATAGATAGATAGATAGATAGATAGATAGATAGATAGATAGATAGATAGATAGATAGATAGATAGATAGATAGATAGATAGATAGATAGATAGATAGATACTTTATTAATCCCAAGGGGAAATTCACATACTCCAGCAGCAGCATACTGATACAAAAAACAATATTAAATTAAAGATTGATAATAATGCAGGTAAAAACAGACAATAACTTTGTATAATGTTAATGTTTACCCCCCCGGGTGGAATTGAAGAGTCGCATAGTTTGGGGGAGGAACGATCTTCTCAGTCTGTCAGTGTAACAGGACAGTGACAGCAGTCTGTCGCCGAAGCTGCTCTTCTGTCTGGAGATGACACTGTTTAGTGGATGCAGTGGATTCTCCATAATTGATAGGAGCCTGCTTAGCGCCCGTCGCTCTGCCACAGATGTCAAACTGTCCAGCTCCATGCCAACAATAGAGCCTGCCTTCCTCACCAGTTTGTCCAGGCATGAGGCGTCTTTTTTCTTAATGCTGCCTCCCCAGCACACCACCGCATAGAAGAGGGCACTCGCCACAACTGTCTGATAGAACATCTGCAGCATCTTATTGCAGATGTTGAAGGACGCCAGCCTTCTAAGGAAGTATAACCGGCTCTGTCCTTTCTTACACAGAGCATCAGTATTGGCAGTCCAGTCTAATTTATCATCCATTTATCATACATTGATGACAATGTATCCACTTGAAACCCACCAAAGTGCAACACAAGATGCTGGGAAGACAAGGAAAATGGTAAAGTCTTACTAAAGACAGGCTAAGCAATTGCTCCATTGTTTAAAAAGCAATGTGAACAACCTCAGCAGTAGCATAGACAAGTGAGCACTATGTGAAAATATTGAGGCCTCAGTCTCGATTTAAATGCTGAGACTGATGGTGAAAATCTTTTTATAATCCTTTAGCATCATGAACTCTTAGGCTCACAAGGTTTTCTTATCTGTGTTAAATAAGCAAGTATTGTTCTAAAAATACAACTGTGTTCAACTTAGCCTTTAAATGATGCCATAGGATTATCTGTATAACAAAGGTGCTTTATACTGGTGTTTGTTTATCTATTTAAAGTATTCAGACACTTCTCTAGGAAGCAGCCTCTGACCTTGGTTCTCAGCACTATGAATGTATTCCATTCTTCACGTTTGGACCATCCTACCTTTAGTACTGTAAATATATTTGCATATACACCAGTCAGCCACAACATTAAAACCACCCACCTAATTCTGTGTAGGCCCCCTTTGTGCTGCCAGTGCAGCTCTGACCCATTAAGGCATGGACGACACAAGGCCTCTGAAGGTGTCCTGTGGTGTCTGGCACCAAACTGTTAACAGCAGATCCTTTAAGTCCTCTAAGTTGCGAGGTGGGGCCTCCATTGATCAGACTTCTTTTTATAGCACACCCCACAAATGCAAAATCAGACTGAGATCTAGAGAATTTGGAGCCAAGTCAACACCTTGAACTCTTTGTCATGTTCTCTCAAACCATTCCTGAACAGTTTTTGCAGTGTGGCAGTGTGTATTATCCTGCTGTAAGAGGCCACTGCCATCAGGGAGTACTGTTACCATGAAGGGGCGTACATAGTCTAAAACAATCTTCAGGTAGGTGGTACATGTCAAAGTAATATCCAATTGAATACCAGGAAACAAGGTTCCCCAGAGCATCACACTGCCTCTGCTGGCTTGCCTTCTTTCCATTGTTAATCCTGCTGCCATCTCTTCCCCAGGTAAACTATGAACACTCACCCAGCCGTCCAAAAGAAAATGTGATTCATCAGACCAGACCACCTTTATCCATTGCTCTGTGATCCAGTTCTGATGGTCATGTGTCCATTGTAGGTACTTTTGGCTATGGACAGGGGTCCCCATAGGCACTTTGACTGGTCTGCAGCTATGCAACCCCATACAGTTAGGTCAATAAATATTTGGACAGAGTCAACTTTTTTCTCATTTTGGTTCTGTACCTTACCACAATGAATTTTAAATGAAACAACTCAGATGCAGTTGAAGTGCAGACTTTCAGCTTTAATTCAGTGGGGTGAACAAAACGATTCCATAAAAATGTCAGGCAACTAAAAAAATTTTTTAACACAATCCCTTTATTTCAGGGGCTCAAAAGTAATTGGACAAATTAAATAACTGGAAATTAAATGGTAATTGCTAATACTTGGTTGAAAACCCTTTGCTGGCAATGACAGCCTGAAGTCTTGAACTCATGGACATCACCAGATGCTGGGTTTCCTCCTTTTTAATGCTCTGCCAGGCCTTTACTGCAGTGGCTTTCAGTTGCTGTTTGTTTGTGGGCCTTTCTGTCCAAAGTTTAGTCTTCAACAAGTGAAATGCATGCTCAATTGGGTTAAGATCAGGTGACTAACCTTGCCATTCAAGAATTTTCCACTTCTGTGCTTTAATAAACTCCCGGGTTGCTTTGGCTGAATGTTTTGGGTCATTGTCCATCTGTATCATGAAACGCCGCTCAATCAATTTGACTGTATTTAGCTGGATTTGAGCAGACAGTATGTCTCTGAACACCTCAGAATTCATTTGGCTGCTTCTGTCCTGTGTCACATCATCAATAAACACTAGTGTCCCAGTGCCACTGGCAGCCATGCACGCCCAAGCCATCACACTGCCTCCACCGTGTTTTACAGATGATGTGGTATGCTTTGGATAATGAGCTGTTCCACGCCTTCTCCATACTTTTTTCTTGCCATCATTCTTGTAGAGGTTGATCTTGGTTTCATCTGTTTTTCCAGAACTGTGATGGCTTTTTTAGATGTTCTTTAGCAAAGTCCAATCAGCCTTTCTATTCTTGAGGCTTACAAGTGGCTTGCACCTTGCAGTGCACCCTCTGTATTTACTTTCATGCAGTCTTCTCTTTATGGCAGACTTGGATATCGATACGCCTACCCCTTGGAGAGTGTTGTTCACTTGGTTGGCTGTTGTGAAGGGGTTTCTCTTCACCATAGAAATGATTCTGCGATCATCCACCAAAGTTGTCTTCCGTGGACGTCCAGGTATTTTTGCGTTGCTGAGTTCACCAGTGTTTGCTTTCTTTCTCAGAATGTACCAAACTGTAGATTTTGCCACTCGTAATATTGTAGCAATTTCTCAGATGGGTTTTTTCTGTTTTTGCAGCTTAAAGATGGCTTCTTTTACCTGCATGGAGAGCTCCTTTGACCGCATGTTGTCTGTTGACAGCAAAATCTTCCACATGCAAGCACCACACCTCAAATCAACTCCAGGCCTTTTATCTGCTTCATTGATAATGACATAACGACGGACTTGCCCACACCTACCCATAAAATAGCCTTTGAGTCAATTGTCCAATTACTTTTGAGCCCCTGAAATGAAGGGATTTTGTTAAAAAAATGCTTTAGTTGCCTCACATTTTTATGCAATCGTTCTGTTCACCCCACTGAATTAAAGCTGAAAGTCTACACTTCAACTGCATCTGAGTTGTTTCATTTAAAATTCATTGTGGTAATGTACAGAACCAAAATTAGAAAAAAGTTGTCTCTGTCCAAATATTTATGGACCTAACTGTATATGATGCACTGTGTGTTTTGACACCTTTCCCTCATGAACAGCATAATGTTTTTCAGCAAGTTATGCTACAGTAGCTAATCTGTAGGACCTGACCAGTTGGGCTATCCTTCGCTACTCATGTGCATCAATAAATTTTGGGTGCCCATGGCCCTGTTTCCAGTTCACGGGTTTTCCTTTTTTGGATCAATTTTGGTAGGAACTAACCATTGCATACCATGAACATCCAACAAGACCTGCCATTTGGAGAAACTTTGATCCTCATCTAAGTGTCACAATTTGACCCCTGTCAAAGTCGCTCAGATTCTTACGCATGGCCATTTTTCCTATTTCCAACACATCACCTTCAAGAACTTACTGTTCACTTGCTCCCTAATATATCCTGGCCCTTGACAGGTTTCATTGTAATGAAATAATCAATGTAATTCACTTCACCTGTCAGAGGTTTTAAAGTTGTGGCTGATTGGTGTGGTTTCCATGTTATCAGCTATACACTAAAGATACTCTTTTATATTCATAGCTATAAAAGGTTTGTCTGAACAAAGAATGTTCTTTGTTCTTTGTCTGTGATTACAGAGCAAGAAAAACATCTTGCTTTGCATGCTCCTGAAACATCTCTATTTAATAAATAAATTTCAAATATACTTGCTGAAGTCTTGAGAGCCTTAAAGTGAATTAGGGATTAAGAAGAATCCTGTCATAGTCCAATGTATAGCATTTACAGCATTAGGAATTCACAATTTTTAATACATTAATTACCCATTGTAGTGATGTCAGAGAAAAAAAAAAATATTGTGTTCATGCAGAATAGAGAAGACAAGGTTCCTGATATAATGTGCATCTATGATGACCAATGCTAGATAACATCAAACGATATCAAAATGTCATAAATGTGGTAAATGACTAAAAAGCAAGGATAAACTAATGGGAAAGCCCAAAGACCCCTCCTATGAGGCGGTGCTAAGATCAATAGTACAATCCTCAAATCACCCCTATTAGCAAAGCAACATTCAGGTAAATGGAAGAGTTGAAAGGAGTCAGAAAATTCAGGTTGCACTAGTTGATTGGATGAAATAATAAAGCTACGCATAATAAGAGTCAGATGATGTGATGTATTAGATGAGGTAATGGTAGTAGAAAATCATAAAAGCAAAAAGACCTGTATTATTGAAATGCTCACTCCATGGACTGAGACATTTGTGCATACCTATGGTTCAAATAAAGAATTGTTCTGCATTCTCATCTGGTCTCCGTGAATGACTTATTTGAAAATGGAGGAAAATTTTTTCTACAACACTATCACCCTTGAGATTTCTGTGTGTGTAACAACTGTCCAGTTTTGTTGTTTTCAGGACATTTGCTGATCTCTTAATCATCCCTTGGTACACTTTGTATATTACATCAACCTTTTAACTCTTTCAGTAGCTCCCTTCATGGCATTTTAAAACAAATGATTACATATTTCAATGTGCGCTGCAAACCAAAATACTTAAGTACTGTTACCTCTAAATTATTTTCTCACACCCCAGATGCACTTGAAATGTTTCAACTGAAGAACCATCTTCCCCTTCATTCACTGGTCAGGAGTCCAGCACAATAACAGCTCAGCTCATTCATTGGCTAACACTACGCTTCACATGATGCCAACAAAAAGAGTGAGACATGGAAAACTAAAGATTAAATGTTAGTGAAGAATGAGTGAAACTTTTTATCAGGAAAAGACTTGGCCCCATACTTATGCATATCTGATATGCTTTAAAAAGTAGGTCAATTCTCCCATGCAGATTCATAGACTGCCGCCAAATAATCCCAAGGTACTCCAGTTGGGATTTACTACTATGACTGTAAATGTAACAGTGAGTGTCTGAGCAGGTTTCATTTTCATTCATTCTTCATTTTCCAGAAGTGGTTTATTTAGCGATATTATTTTAACAATACATGAGTTTGAGACACTGTAAGCATACAACTGGATGACTTGACATGTGCATTATGTGACATGCATAACGCAAAAATTTTTTTGGACATTTTTGATATTGTTTGTTATTGTCCAGTGTTGATCACCATAGATGCATATTATATCAGAAACTCTGTTGACTCAACTCTCCATGAAGACTTGAGTTTAAACATTTTTCTCAGCCATCTCTATGAACTACACAGGGTAAGTAAAATACACAGAAGTGTAGTTTTCTAAATTTGAAAAGTCAGTAAGTTTCTGTTCCTATGATTTACAGTCTCACATTGCGCTATTTCCAACATGCCTCATTTGAAGGTGTGTTACAAAGCAAATAAATTTACAATACAGTATAAATATACAAAGCAACTAACATAATCAAATAGCAACTATAAACACAAAAAGCTGGAGAGGAAGGCCCTTTAGTGCAAGGAAATATGATTGATACAAACAATCAAGAGTAGCTTTGGAAATCAAACACTATTCCTGTATGAAACGGCAAAGAACTCTAAGTAGGAAAAGTGATAAAAAGTTAAAATACTGAAAAAAGCATCCATTTAGCAGTACTGCACTGCAGTAGTCATCAATGCTGCCACACAACTCCAGGATACTGGGTTCAGATTCGGGCCAGGTGGCTTTGTGTTCTTTCTGTATGTTTCTGTTTTGGTGGGTTTTCTCTGGGTACTCTGCTTTTCATTCCACATCCCAGGCATGTAGGTGATTAGGTAGGTTGTCATCTCTAAACTTAAACAAAGTAACATTGTCGAGGTGCATCTGTGTGGCCATTGTACTGGGGTCCATGGGCCTGGGGGTGACCATGTGGGTGTTGTTACTGTATTAATAACTTGCCTAAAATATTTATCATTCCCACAATTCCATAAAGCTTACTCTATATAAACAAAATCATTCCATCTGACAGGAGGGGAGTGCTGGGGCTGATGGGAGGACGTTGCTCGACAAAGAACCATTTCATTCTAGGGAGGTTTCTCTGCATATGAAATTGGCCCTTTGGGCTTTGTAAGGGCTTCTAATATATGGTTTGGTATTCACAGACAGACACAGTGACACAAGTCCAAAAGCAACATGCTTTTATTTTCTTCTTTTTATTTCCTTTCAGCACACAGTGCACAAATCCCCAACAAACAACGCTCAGTCCCTTCTGCTTTTCCCTTTCTGCAACTTTCTCCTCTCTGTTTCTCTTACTCTGCTGCCTCCACTCCTCTCCTCGCAAGTTTTGTCCACCTTCCCCCCAACTCTGGCTCCCTGAACGGAGTGAGGCGGCCTCTTTTATACTGCACCTGGAAGTGCTGCAGGTGCTGTTTGGTCATATTGCGGACTTACTCCATATACACCAGGATCCTCTTCTGGCAGCACTTCCGGGTGAGGCAGAAGTGCTGCAGACCAGGGCTTTGGAACTTCCCAAGTGCCCCCTGGTGGTGACCACGGGCCTCAGCAGGGTTGAGCTTCCAAGCTCCAAGCCTGTGGCCCCGATGCAATCCAGGGGGTTTTCCCTCTCGTATTCCGAGGGAGATATTGCCCCGAATACGTACTCTCCAGCGGTCTTTCAATCACAGGGGTGTCCCAGCTGGGTAGGGTCCCAATCATCTGCCACAGTGGACAGAACAGAAATCTTTAATATATAATAGGTAACTAGCAGGACATTAACAGAGATCAAGAAAACTTGAATTGAGCCTGTGTTATAGTATGCAGGAAGAGTCCTCTTTAAAATCAGGAACCCATTGCTATTTCACAAATCTGTTATTACAAGGCTGCGGTGGGTTGGCACCCTGCCCTGGATTGGTTCCTGCCTTGTGCCCTGTGTTGGCTGGGATTGGCTCCAGCAGACCCCCGTGACCCTGTGTTCGGATTCAGCGGGTTGGAAAATGGATGGATGGATGGATGTTATTACAAGGGGGCTCCGCCCCCGCTCGCTTCGCTCGCATACCCCCGGCGTTGGGCATCCTGAAATACATTGTTTGTATATCCGTCAGTCGAGCTCGTTCGTTTTGAACCCGTACCTGCTTTGCTTCCGCAGTTTCAGACGCGCGTTTACTTCACTTCGCAGTGGTGCCACTCACAATATGGCGGTGAAGCCTGCGCCTTCCGTACTTTATGGACCCGTGGGGCCTCCGTAGCCTCTTCCGTTTGAATCTGGGCTGCAGCGCAGAGTCCTCTTATTTGTGTGGCTGTGTCGGTAGTCGTTAGCTATGGGCACGTTGTTGCTTCATTACTCATTCACATCAGTTGAGCTCTTTCGTTTTTGGGCCGTGACTCCTTCGTGCGTGGTGGATAAGACTTCGCGTGATGTTTATGAGACGCGCCTGCGCAGTACGTCTCATGGTCCCATCGCCGTGTCCCTGCGTCCATGCCATCCGGTTTACCATTCTCGGTTAGTAATATGGATATTTAAGGTAATTTATGGAACCTACCTAAATAAAAGTTTCCTTCTGGAATGGTCATATTGATGGTTCTTTTGCAGACCAAAAATGGTACCCTTATGGCATCATTCTGAAGAACCATTTATTTATTTATTGCACTAGGGTCCATCAAATTCTAGTTACACCACTAGTCCCTGCCATTCAGTCCTCACCACAGACTGAAAAATGAGTGGATTTCATTTTTAGCAATGACATTTACTGTACTAGTCTAAAAATCATCTCTTATTTCCAGTAGATCCTGTAATATTTTTAAACCTAATTAATATAATTGATGGTTACTGGGGGTCAATGCCTCTCAGCAGCAGCGGGTGCAAGGCAGGAAATCTGATTTGTGACTATAAACGCAGTTATATTATAAAATGTAATTTTTGGTACGACCAATGATAGTACACCAACCAACCTAACCAGACAGTTTTTTGGAGATATGGATGAGAAAACCCAAACTTGACAACAAGTGAATCGTGGTGCCCCGTCCGTGAATTGTTGCTGCTAATCATCCTTCCACATGGCGATCTTGACTGGAATGAAGCCGCTTTTTATAATTTATTTTATGTTACTTTCACTCAGAAATGATTAATTTTCTGTGACTAATAGATTTTCGTTTTCTGTCCCGTGTCAGTAAATGTCATGCTTTACATAACATTCGGTTCGCACTTTCCCAAGAATACAATACTTTTTATGGCTTTTTCATTTCTGTTTCCACTTCCCAGGGATATCTGAAACATTCCAGACGGGGTATTTCTGAATGTTACGTATAGAAATTTGAGAGAAACGAAACCGAAAGCGCCTGTCTTCGCTTGAAACTCCCAACCCCCTCGCACTTGTAAAGAGCTGCGGCAGTCCAGTCCGCCGTCAGAGCTTCGTTTGCTCTGCAGTTGTACCTTGCGCAGGTAGCCTACTTTACTGATCATCTTGGTTGAGGACTTCAACTGGTATCTTGAACATGGAATCCGAAGACGAGCGCTTCCTGGCTTTCATACAAGACTGCTATAGAAACAGGATCAAGAAGCTAATCAATCCCGTGGCCGTACTCGATCACATAAATTTCATCGGAGATGAGGAGAAGGAAGAAGTGAAACAACTTACCGTCAATAAAGGCCGCATATGTGGGACAGAGAGGCTGCTGACAATCATAGAGGCAATGCCCACTCCGCGTCCCTTAGGCTGGCGCCAGCAGTTCTGCACAGCTCTGAAAGAAGCGGGTAACAAACAGGCGGCTGTCTATTTGGACCCTTCGGCTGAGCTCCCGAGTGCATCCATGGAAGCTGAAAACGATTACCGTGTCAAGCTCATCGGTATACTTTTCTCGACGTTAAAAGACATGGAGGCTAAAACAGTAGCCCTCAGCTGTTACGAACGGAAGGTTATAACTGAGGAAGACAAACAAAATGTGAGTATATCACTTGTCAACCCCAGCCCCTTAAAAAAAAACCTTTAGGTGTTCTTTAAGTGTACTGCTTGTTGCGGACAGATTGCCAAATACATGTTCTGTAATTGGTCACAGTTTACAAACATCAGCAAGTTCTAATGGCTAATGTATAGCGCGACACCTGCTGCTCAGTCTGTGTAGTGTATTTAGAAATCCTGATAAAATCCGACATGGATCATTTGAATTCAAACAAAAACATAATAACTAGTAAAGGACACGGTCCTGAAATAAAATGTGAGTACAGTATATACCAAGTTAAAGATATGGAATTACTGCTGTTTCTTATGTTTTCTAAATAGTTTATCTATTCAATTTCTCTAGAAGTTTTAATATATTACTTCTGATGACTGATCTACAGCAAGTGCAGCTTGTCTACGTATATTGGTAACATTTTTTTTTTCTTTTCAGCATTAAAATTCAGCTTAACATTGATCACAGGGCTGATGTAACATTGCTAAGTAGTGCTTTCCAAAGAAACATCGGTGTATGGATGAAAAAGTATCATTTCATATGGTCAGAAGTTTCAACAATTTGATGAGCTTCTCCATTGTTGTGCATTTTTGCCTCTTTCTCGTTCTTGCATTCTGTACTTTGTTTTGCATGTCTTTGAGCCATTGTGTTTGTCTGCTGCTCAATCGCTCAACATTCAGGGATACTTTTTTGACTAAGTGCTTCTGCATTTTGATTTATTGTTTCTCATCCTCCAACATTGTTGTCCGATTGCTTTGCCATACACACATGATGACAGGTCACTTTGCTTTCCTTTATATATTGTACATTTAATAAAGTTTGATGACCAATAAAAACAATAATTACACTTGATAATGACTTCTCTAGACATATCTGTGGTCTGTGGAATTATTAATAAATGGGCTTGCAGGGACTGTGCTTGTAGTAAAATACATTTTTCTGGCCACCAGCTTGCTGTAACCTAAAATTTTTTGAATTTCCAGAATATATCAGGCCATTTTCAGGATTATGTCTTGCTTGTTTATGTGCTTTAGTGTCTTGTCTTCTTATTCTTTCTTATTCTTCAAAACTTTGTTGCCTTCTGCGATTCACTTGATGCTCAGCTGATGTCACTGCTCTTCTTTTTCTTTCGGCTATTATGGTAGTTATCCCTTTGTTGTTTGATTACTTTGACGTAAATGCATGACCACTTTGCCATACTTTAGGGCCACCAGGTTGCTGCTACCTAGAATTTATTGAATTTCCAGAATTTCCAGAACATATCAGGTCATAAGCTTTCAATTAAGACAAAGATCAAGATTCTAACCCCATTTCTTCACAAGCAATTGCGTGACAGACTGACCTTAGCATTTTATATATACATTTTGTTTATATAGCCCCAAAGAAAAGAAAAACAAATGCAGTGATTCTTAAATTTACTTTGACTTTTATTTCATTGCAGACAGTATGAACTCAAGATATTTCATATTTTATCTGGTCAACCTCATTTCATTTATTAATATGCATCCATTCCTGCATTTCAGGCCTGCAGCACATTCCAAACAGAGTTGGGATGGTAAAGCATTTACCACTTTGTTGTATTCCTTCTCACAAATCTTAAAAGATGATTTGGCACTGAGGAGACTAAACGATGAAGCATTTCAGGTGTTGTTTTGTCCCAGTCTTCCTGCGAAGGTGTGCAACAGAATGGGGTCATCTTTGTCTCATTTTTCATTTCAAAATTCTCCACACCTTCTCTATTGGGGACAGGTCAGGACTGCATGCAGGTCAGTCCAATACCCATAACTCTCTTCTTCTACCTGCTTTTGTCATGTATGTAGAATATGCATTGTCTTGTTGAAAAATGTATGGATGTTCCTGGAAACGATATCGCCTGACGTGGCACAGTTGGTGGCAATCAGTAATCACTAAGTGTAGGGTCATCCACTCCTGTATCTCACAAAGGTACTGCGCGCCATGCTCCCCCACTCCCCCCAACACAAAGACGCAAATGCAGCGATTATTATTTAAAAATCTAAAAAGCCACGGACCTCACTTTACCACACATACCATGCTTTTGGATTTGTTTCTCGTAACTGTCTGGATGGACCTTTTTGTGTTTGATCCAGAGCACACAACATCTATTTCTCCCAAAAAAGATCTGGAATACTGGTTTGTCTGACCACAATACACATTTCCACTGTGTGATGGTCCATCCCAGATGCCTCCGAGCCCAGAGAAGTCAAAATCGCTCCTGGAAATGGTTAATATAAGGCTTCTTTTTTTGCACAGTAAAGATGTATTTGTGATGTAATGATAATAATAATGATACATTTTATTTATGTAGCACCTTTCATACACTCAAGGACACTTTACAATTGAATACACACATTAACAAGACAGTAGAAATTACATACATGAAAAAGAATAATACTCATTGAAAAGATGTGTTTTTAACAGAAGTTTGAAAGTAATAATAGATTTTTTCTCGTGAAGGCAGAGAGGGAGAGAATTCCAAATTGTAGGGGCTATCACTCTGAAAGCTCTGCCACCCATAGTTACTAACCTGTATTTAGGTACAGTGAGTAAGTTAGCATCCGATGATCGTAACGCATGGGCAGGAGTGTAAGGAAGCAGCAGCTCAGACAGATAATGAGGGGCTAAACCATGAAGGGCTTTAAAGGTGAGAAGAATAATTTTATAGTTGATTCTTGAAGAAACTGTTAACCAATGTAAATCATAAAGGGCAGGAGTGATGGGAGCAGATTTTTTAGTGTGTGTAAGTAAACGAGCAGCAGAATTCTGAACATATTGTAATCTATTGATATATTTAGTCAAGAGGCCATAAAACAAAGCATTGCAATAGTCCAGACTGGTAGTGATGAAAGCGTGAATGAGTGTTTCAGTATCTTTCACACTGAGGAAAGAATGCAGATGAGCAATGTTACGAAGATGAATGATTGATTTCCCGAATGCAGTCAGTCAGCGCAACAGGTGAAGATGTTGCAATTGCATCAGCATTTACATAAAGTTGTGTGTCATCAGCATAGCAGTGGAAGCTCAGACCATACCGACGAATAATCTCACCTAATGGGAGCACATAGATGTTGAAGAGGATTGGACCGAGAACTGACCCTTGAGGGATACCTTGTGTGAATGAAGTAGTGGCAGATTTGTATTCCCTAATGAAGATGTAATACTGGCGATCACTGAGGGATGATGTGAATCAAGAAAGAGCAGCACCAGAGATACCAATAGCTGAAAGTAGGGACAGTAAAATGTTATGGTTAACTGTATCAAACACTGCGCTCAAGTCAAGAAGAACTACAATAGTGTCCATCCCAGAATCTGCTGTTATAAGTAAGTCATAGGCTACCTTAAGTAAAGCAGTTTCAGTGGTATGTAGGGCTTTGAATCCAGATTGAAAAGGCTCAGGCAGGTTATGCAAATTTAAATAATCATTGAGTTGAGCAGTAACAACCTTTTCTAAGATCTTAGTTATAAATGGAAGATTAGAAATTGAGCGATAAAATATTAGCTGTAAGGGATCTGAGCCAGGTTTTTTTAAAACAGGGGTTATAGCAGCAGTTTTTAAATCACTTGGAACAACACAGGTGTGGAAACTACAGTTGATTAAGTGAGAAATGGGGGCAGAAAGTTTGTCAGTGCAAGCCTTAATCAGTAAAGTAGGGGCAGGATCTAGGTGGCTGGTAGACTGATTTAATCTAGATATTACTTCAGCAATATAAATTGGTGTAGTGGGGTTAAATTTAGATAAATAAACTGTAGATTTAGAAGTATAATCAGTCAACAGAGATGAGGAATGGTTAGTAGAGAAACTTTGATATATGGTCATAATTTTTGACTAAAAATAGTCCAAAAATAGATTACAGCGCTCAACAGAGAAATAAGGATTTTTAACAGCAGGTTGACAAAGTCTGTTAACTGTACTAAAAAGAGATCAAGTACCAAAGTCAATAAGAGTGGAATAGTACTTTGAATGTGCTGCCGATAGGGCACATCTGTATTCCTTCAAGTGTTCGGTGTAAGCCAGGGCGTGAACAGCCAGACCAGTCATCTTCCATAGCCTTTCCAAGCCGCGACCAGTTTGTTCCATGGTACGTATTTCTGCTGTAAACCATGGAGATGACCGGGTAGTAGGAACAACCAAGGATTTAATAGGTGCCTAATGATCCAAAATTTGTGACAATGTGGAATTATATAGAAATAAAATGTGCATTGGGCAAGACAACCCAGAAACATCATGGAGACATGAAGCACCAACAGACATAGAGAAGGATAACTAATCAATGTTCTTGATATTACGATAGGTTATTTTAGATTTTAGACTTATTTTAGGTAGAGGGTAAGTGAAGATAAATTCAATCAGCTTGTGATTGGAGATACCAATAACAGTACCGGATGTACAGACAATGTAACTCTTTATTGTAGTGCTTGACAAAGGTTTGCTAAAGTAATCCCTTGCCCATGTGGTTATATCAGCTACTGATGAGTGATGGTTCAGGATGCAGTGCTGACTGAGGGATCGGAGATCAAAGGTGTTCAACTTAGTCTTGTGCCACTACCCATTACGCACTGAAATTTCTCCAGATTCCTTGAACCGTTTAATGATATTATGCACTGTAGAGGAAAAAATATGCAAATTCCTTCCAATCTTTCTTTAAGGAACATTGTTTTTAAACATTTCAATAATTTTCTCATGCATCTTTTGACAAACTTTAGATCCTCTGCCCATCATTGCTCCCTAAAGACTCAGCCTTTCTTGGATACTGCTTTTGTACCAAATCATGATTACAATCACCTGTTGACATCATCTGTTTGAAATCACATCATTATTTAACATTTTTACCTCATTAATGGCCCCAATTTGCCCTTGTCCCAATGTGTTGAAGGCCTGAAATGTAGGAATGAAAGTATATTAACAGATGAAATGAAATTGACCAGCCAAAACACAAAATATCTTGGGTTCATACTGTCTGCAATGAGATAAAAGTCAAAGAAAATTTAACAATCACTGTGTTTCTGTTTTTTTCCATTCCATCCCAACTTTTTCTGATTTGGTGTTGTATATGAATCACAAAGTTCTGAATTTCAATTAAAATAAAATTAAAAAAAACAAGCAGAAGAAAAATGTTAGAAGAGAACCAAGAGCAAATAACATAATTTGTTTAAGGTTACACTTAGGGATAGCAATGAAGATATTAAATTGCCCACAACAGTGACACCCATTTTATTATGGAGAATGATCAACAAGATAGGTCTGGATTTTGTTATCAGATTAGATCCAAACTATTGAAGAACAATGGATATTTAAGTGGAATTCTTTTGATGTTCTGATCAGCTCTAACAATTACATCAGGCTGCCGTCATTACCTGAGCTGTGGTTGTGTGTCCGGAAACTAAAACAATAGTCTTTGGGAGGGTAAAAAAATGTCTGGTATCGAATTCAGTAGAAAAGGGATGTGTCTGTGTGTAGACAATTAACAGGGAAATGAGAAAAAAAAAAAAACAAAAAGCATTTATCAAGTGTGAACATAGTTGTTTTAGGTACAGTAGCCATACTTCATGCAGTTCAGAAGAGGTCATTCACCTGAAGCTAAGCATGTTCAGGCCCAGTCAGTACTTGGATGGGAGACCATCTAAGAAAAGCTTGGATTGCTGCTGGAAGTGGTGTTGGTGAGGCCAGCGGGGGGTGCTTACCCTATGGTCTGAATGTGGATCCCAATGCCTCAGTGCCGTGATGGGGACACTGTGCTCTCAAAATGGTGCCTTCCATTGGATGAGACATAAAACTGAGGTCCTGACTCTTTGTGGTCATTAAAGATCCCTGTGTATCCTTTGTAAAGAGAAAGGTGTATCCCAATATCCTGGCTAAATTGCCCTTCATGGCATAGTCATTCTGGCCCCTAATCATCCCCTGTCTCCAATTGCCTATTTTTCTCACCACTTCACCACCTATATTTAATGTGTGGTGAGCGTACCAGTGCAAAAATGGCAGCAATTGCATCATCCAGGTGTATGCTACATGTTAGTGGTGGTTGAAGTGGCTCCCCTATCACTACAGTGCTTTGAATAATAAGAAAAGCACTACATAAATGTAAAGAATTATTAATATTGTTGCTTTAGCACAGAGGCTGCCCAGTCTCCTGCCCCAGTATTCTGCACACATTCCTTTCATGAACTGCATTCTCAGCTTCAATGCCCATTTCTCAATAGGCTCAGTAAGTGTGCCGTGTGGGCAGAGAGGTCTCAAAGGATGCCCTGGGCCACGCATTCCCTGTGCTGCCCAAAGAGCACACACCAATTCCAAAATATATAAAAATATAAATACACACATGTTTAAATATTTTATTAAAGCATCATAGAAGACATTTAGTTGTACTCAAGATGAAGACTAAAATTAGCAGGAGAGCAGATGTGTTTTTCAAAACTGAAGGCAAGTCCGTTCTGCCGCTACCCCATAAATCATCAGTTGTGAGTAAATGTTATTCCAGAATGCAGCATGACTAAATTAGCCTGAAGTAAAAAAAAAAAAGTTTGCCTGTGGAAAAATGGCAAACACAAGATGAGATAGGGTGTGAGAAATGAAAAAGGAAGTAGAAAGATGGAGGATATAAATATGGCATTTAAAGATTCATTGTAAAAATCTGGAGCAAAGAAGAAGCAAAGGACATAGACAGTGATCTTGATGACATGGATGCTAGTGAGACAGCTGAAGGTACCAATATTATTAGCAGCAGCTGTGCAGGCTAGTTAGGCAGCTATGTTATTACCTCAGTACTACTCTCTGCTGCCATCACTGCAAGCAAGAACTGTGCGACATCCATTCCCTTTTGGGCCTTGATCACCCTTTTAGATGGTGTGGGAAGGACTGGTAAGGATCCAATTAGAGGGATGGAAAAAAGACACATTGGCATTAATGTTTCCTAAAATAAGAATTATTTTGTCAACATACTTATGCCAGTGAAGCTTATTGTCATGTGTATGTAGTCACAGCCAGATTTATGGATGCTCCATAGGCTATAGGGGCCCTGAAATTAATCAAAATGTGTGAAAAAATGCAAGTTGTTTATTTTTCAAAGAAATATTTCTGCCACTGGACTGACCAGTCAAATCCTGTTTAACATCCTAACCATTATAAAGTACATTAGAATAATTGATTCCACGTCTAACTGCACAAACACCCTCACCCTCAATGTCATGTCTCTTTGAGTGAACTGCAGATAGCAACAGAGGGCCAATGTTGGAACAGCATTTACGGCAGCAGGAGAGCTGAATATATGGGCTGTCTGAATGTGAAGTGTGTGAAGAAAAAAGCTATTTATCATTTTATAATAGTGATAGTTTTTCAGAAATGGCCAGTGACAGCATGGCAGGTTCTAGTTTTAGTGATAGTGAAGCACACAAAGGTGAAGATTTTGCACAAATGGTAAACTATGATGCCACTTCTGAGTTTGCATAGTGTAACAAAAGTGCTGGGCAACTTTCAAAGCTGCTGTTCAATAATCTGCAGGCCACAAGGCAGAATCATCAGATACAAGTGATCCCTGAAACGTTACAGGACTTCAGTCTTCTGATAAGTGACAGTATATAATTGTGACAATGCACAACAGCTGATCCAGTGGAACACACTGAAAACAAATTACAGGGTGCACATGAGGTCTGATGTCAGTTGTGACAAGCTATCAATTGTTATGAACTGAAGCGCTAATGAGTTATAAAGTATGTAGTCCCAAAAATGCACAGGTGAATAAACCACCAGGAGCTGTGGGAGATCTTCAGGTTTTATAGAGTGGAGGGCAGTTCTTGGTGATGATTGTCAGGTGGCCCCTACTCTTGGGGGAACTACAAACAAAGTACATGTAATATAACACAGGCAAAAAATCCAGCAGATAATTAGGAAAAGTAATATTAACAAAAATAAATGGCTCAAGAATAACAATAAGGACATGAAACATGGATTTGAACCCTAGCCAGGGGAAAAACTCTGGCTGAAACATAACACAGACTTGGTCAAAAAACCTGTGGGTGAAATTCCTGGAATGTTAAAAATGTTTAAGCTTATTTATTTGTATTTTGTTGAAAAGAACTGACCTGTCAATTCACACAACAGTGAGAAAGTTTTTTGCTGCTATCCATACACCCATTCCATACTCTCACACTACGTGCTGTTCTTGTGTAATGGTTATTCAGGCGTTGCATGTTATGTTATTGAGGCGTCTCTTCAGAACACTTCACAAAAACACAAGAAAATAAAATATATATGCAAACCTCTCTTAAAGCATGTTTTCATTTTATGATTATGGGTTACTAAGTGTAAATTGGCAAATTTATCCATTTTAAATGAAATCTACAATAGTAATATAGACACTGTATATATATATATATATATATATATATATATATTTATATATACAGTGGAACCTCGTTTTACAAGATTAATCCGTTCCAGAAAGTGACTTGTGAACAGAAATGCTCGTACCCCAAATCGAATTTTCCCATAAGAAATAATGTAAATTTAATTAATCTGTTCCACAACCCAGAACTGTTGATAAACATACATTGTATGTAGTGGCAAGTACCCCTTACTCTCAACGAACTCCTGGAACTCCTGATGTGCCTCTCGGCGGCTGCCTTATCTGAGCCTGTGGCTTTGCCATGCCTTATGACACTGTGAATAGCACTTCTTTTTTTAAACTTCTGAAACCATAGCCTGTGCGCTTTAAATGATTCCGCTTCTGTATCACTCATTCAAGGGGTTTTTTTAATGAGATCAGCATGCAACTCCTTGCTTTTTCACATATGATCGCCTTGGATATGTTATCACCCACTAACTATTTCTGGTTCATCCACACTAGCAACAACTTTTCAACATCTTTGATTGCTTTAGGTCTTTATTTCGTTAACACTTTAACACCTTTTGCCATACCAGCACTCTTGAATCTGTCTTTCTCTTTAAGAATGGTACATATTGTCGACGTTGCTTTGCCGTATTGGCGTGCCAGATCAGCCACAAGAACACCATCTTCGTGCTTTTTGATGATCTCTGTTTTCAGTTCGATGGTTATTTTCACTAATTTCTTCATGGGTGCATCCTTTAATGCTTTCTTTGGCCCCATGCTGTTCGTACACTTTTGTAACTCAACAGTAAGATACACAAAAAACAACGTGTTTGCAATAAAATAACTCACATATTAATTTGGTGAAGAAAGGGCTCAGCAGGGCCATCTTAACAGCATTACAGGCCCCTGGGCAAAGCAGTGCACTGGGGCCCCTACCTACACAACCACTCACAGGAGTAAAAATGTAAATGGTTGATAAAATTAAACATATATTTATTGTATTGGTACTTACAACAAAATAAGTGTTTAAACATTAAAAAACATGCTGTACAGCAAAGATTAATCAACAAGTCACAACATACATAGATTAGTATGGGGCCTCTATGCTCGTGGGGCCCCCAGGCAACTGCCCAATGTGCCCACGCGTTAAGACGGCAGTGGGGCTCAAACTGACTCAAGATTCCTTTGTCTAACAGACACTGCACAAACCATACATGTTTGATCATATTTGAAAACGCTCAGGTTCTGAGTAACTACTCGTGTACGGAGACAAATTTCATGACGGAAAAATGCTCATATACTGGATTACTTTGGAAGAGAGGTGCTCGTGAACAGAGGAGTCAAACACTTATGATTTATGACCGAGTTAATTTCAGTTGGTAGGGTTAGGTCAGTTCTGTTTCAAAGTTTCAGTAGTTTATCAGTGTCTGGATTTCTGACATGTTTTGTTTTTCTGCTACTTTTGGAAGTTAACTATATCCTTAGATAATGCAAAACAATTTTGGAAATGTTCATGACTAAAACTTCAAAGCTACAGTAGCAAGGCTAGGAAAACATCCAGACATTTCAGTCAATTATAGGATAGATTTTTTTTATCATTCTGTTTAGACAAGTGTAAATGATATGATAAGTTAAAAGGAATTGAGACGTGACAAATACTAATGTAATGTATGAATCAGTCAGTCAGTCAGTCATTGTCCAACCTGCTATATCCTAACACAGGGTCACGGGGTCTGCTGGAGCCAATCCCAGCCAACAGAGGGCGCAAGGAAGGAACAAACCCTGGGCAAGGCGCCGGCCCACCACAGGGTACACACACACACAAACACCAAGCACACACTAGGGACAATTTAGGATCGGTAATGTACCTAATCTGCATGTCTGGACTGTGGGAGGAAACCGGAGCACCCGGAGGAAACCCACTCTGACATAGGGAGAACATGCAAACTCCACGCAGGGAGGTCCCGGGAAGCACGCAGGTCTCCTTACTGCGAGGCAGCAGCGCTACCACTGCACCACCGTGCCGCCCACATGTATGAATCAAGACTTACAAATTCAAATTCCTTTTCCTAAAATGATTTAAAAGATTATAATGGTTTAAATATGTTAAAAGCAGAATGATATTGAAAATATTGTACTGTTGAGCACTCGAGGGGGAAAGAGAGAGGTACTGGAAAAATCTGTTTGAAACTAAAAAATCATAATGGGAACATGTCTTAAGAAATCTACTTTTGGCAGCTTCCAAAAAGATAAAAAGTACTGAACTAAGGGGGCTAAATACTTATATAAATGAGAGATTTTGATTTTTAATAAATTTGTAAACCTTTGTGGAAACATGTCATTATGTGTGTAAAAGATAGCCCAGCCACAGACAGACACGACACCAGATCTCCACAACACATGGTTTATTTACAATATTTACAGTTTATAGTGCGCAGTCCAGTCCCCACTAATCCACACAACTACTCAGTCCTTTTCTCTCTCCGGCCGCCTCCACTCCTCTCCCGCAAGCTCCACTCCGGATGTGCTCCAGGTGCTCTGTGATGGTCTTCCGGCAGCACCAGGAAGTTTTGCCCTTGCACCTGGAAGCACTCCGGGCATACACAGTTCCTGGATCGGCAGCACTTCCTGGTGTGGTGGAAGTGCTGTCCTCCAGGATTTGGGAACCATCCAGGCGCCCCCTGGTGGTTGCCATGGACCCCACAGGGTTTAGCTTCCCAGCACTGTATCTGTGGCCCCTGATGGAAACCAGTGGGGCTGCCCTCTTGCGCCCAGGGGTGATATTGCCCCTCTCCCGGGCTTTCCCTGCTCCAGGCGTCCCGGTGGGGCAAGGTCCCTGGTCATCTGCCACATGTGTTATTGAGTGTACGTTGATGGGCAAAACTGGATTTAACCATTTAAAAAATGTATGCAGAAAGTGAAGGGTTCTTAATACTTTCTTAATTCACTCTATATATGGGAAAGAAGATTCTGTACAGCTAGTTCAGTTCATGTTCTAGAACACAGTCAAAGTAAAGTTAGTTGATGTTTTATTGGACCCTGTTAGCTGTGCATTAAATTACAACCACAGTAACTTGTAACATACTCAGATGACATTGATAGGTAAAAGAATTGATGTCTTAAAATGCATGATAAACCTCCGTGATGTAGTGCTAGCCCAACATCCCACCCATATTCTGAATAAATAATATATAAAATGGTAAGTTCTGTCTGTCATGCGATTTACATGCAGACTACTAGGGCTAGAACCTTACTCTTACTCTTGATCGTATGTAATGAAATTGAGGTGGCAGCAACCTCACCTGAGCTCATAGCTTTATTATGGCCAAGTGATCAGCAAATCAAAAAAATACCAGCAATATCTGCTGAACACATCACTAGAAGGTGCTTAAGACAGAGCAGCTGAGCAGCAGGCAGACATGAAGGCTCATATGCATGCAAGATAACATCCAGGATATGAAAGACAAGAGCAAGAACAAGAGAGAAATGTGTGCCAACAAACAAGCTCCACATAGGAAAGTTACATCACTAGTCTGATCACTGTGAAGCCATATTTTTTGTCATGGAGAAAATAAAACAATTTTTTTGCCAAAATGGAAAAGTTCAGTTAAACCCCAGGGACACAGTACATCTGTGTTCAGAATTCATAATCAGGTGTAAGTTCTTTGCATTTTATTGCTTTGTGCCCTCCCCCACCATAAAGTGAAAGCTTTAGATTCCTCAAAGATTTCAATCTCGTTTTTCAACAGATCTCGGCATTTTAGGGTCCCCTGATACCGAAAATACTGATATCTCAATGATGGGTGTGTCTGTGTGTCACAGTTTCTAGAGCTAAAATAGCTGTACGGATAACTCAAAAACTCGAAACTTAACCCTGTTATGAGATGACAATGTTGTGATTCGTTTGTTAGCCAAATTGTGCAAGAAAAAGAGACACTCCAGAGGAACCCACAAATACTATAATTCTGCAATTAATTATGAATTCTTCTTGTCAATTGCAATCGTAATGACCTATTTTATGATCAGAAAGTTCAGCATCACAGCAGTAAATAATTACTGAAATGTTAAGGAATATTTTGGGTAACTTGGTTCACAGGGTACAAAGCCTACTGACGCTCACATTCCATTTTTTTGGATCATGTTTCACTAGCAGAATATAATAATGTAGCATCCTTGATCTCATTACTGGAAGACAGTAGTATAAACAAGAAACACTGAAAAGCACCAAACTCCAAAATGCTTCCTAACTTTAAGTAAGCTATGTTGTGTTTGCCTTCAGTCAGCTTCTCTTCAAAAACATTTGACAAGATCTTCTTCATCTAAATGATTTCTAACTGTCTTTAGAATATTTTTTCATTAAGCCTGACAGGAGGGAAGACTCCATTGGGTGGCATTGGTGAAGAGTAATAGTTTGAGGGGAATGTAACCTTTGCAACAGCACCTAGTTCAGGCTGTGATACATAAACAAGAGATATAGCAGACAGTTACAGGCAGCCCATCACCTTGCATTATTAATATGCTTGGGCCACAAAATGCATTTATGAAAAAACCATCATAATTCTAAGCTGACTGGCAAGCATAAATGAACAGAAATATGTCTGTACTATTAGAATTAATTGCAAACAAGATTAAGTATATTAAGCAAAAATATCAAAAATTGAAAAAGAAAAGAAATGTTGTGATAACACAAGTCTACAAAATAGATTGATTAAGATGGTGTTGCTTCCAATGGTAAAGATTCTTGGCAATAAGAGGCAGGTCTAGGTGGGCGGAAACCAGAAGTGAAGTCAAAGGTGTCATGCTTGTCAAGTTCCTGGTCAGGAGAGAGAGGGGACGAGAAAAGGCATTAGTCAACAGCGCCCTCTTGCTTTCCAGGGGAAGATTACAGTTTTCTGAGCCCTTAAACTGTCCCTTCTGCACACACTTGTGTGACAAAAGTCATTTAGTGAAGTTAGACTTTCTGTTAATGCATTATGATCAGGGCCGGATTTTCCTATAGGCTAACTAGGCTTCAGCCTAGGGCCTCAAGATCAAGAGGGGCCTACATTCAAATTGTTAGCAAAATTTTATTATCTCTCATGTAATTTACAAACTTAAAAATGGAAGGTGAAAGGGCCTCATAAGTGGAATAGCCTAGGGCCTCTTTTCATATAAATCCGGCCCTGATTATGATGCATGAGTATTCCTAAAATGTGTTCCTCAAGGTAGACAATTGCCTCAGAAATCACCATTGAAATGTTCTACGTGAAAATGAGAAAATTAGAGTGTGACCGGCATTATGTATTATGATATCTATTTTTCTGCAGTACTTTTTTTTTCATTAATGGTGTATTTGTATAATTAAGATTTTAATTAACAGAAAAAATTACCTGGCTGAAAATGACTGATAGTCTGTGATGGAGGAATGCCATCACAAATATATTACTTGTTAATTAGTTGAATTTTAATATACTGTACATAACCCGACTCAGTTTATGTAATACATCAGTTTAATTATACAATGTTGTTCTATTAAAGCAGTTGTTCACCCTTTATCGTCAATCATTTAAAAGTGCCTACTAAAATTTAAGTTAGCTTCTTACCTTGTTTGGTACGAGATTAAGAAGAAGAGTTTGAGTATAGTGGACAAACCAGACAATAAAGTGTCCAGGCTTTAAGAGCTATGGTTACATCCATGTTTGATTGAAGGGTGTAAAACTAGCAAAAACTTGGCCTTAAACTTATGTATGCTGGCTGATTAAGATTTATAAAAATACTAGTAATGTGACTTTTAATCTTAATATCTGTAAAGCATACAATGTTCACAAGAAAACTATTGGTGTTAAAATTCACAAGAAAGCTATTGGAGTTAAAATACACTACAATAACAGTTTTGTTTCTGAAACTGTTACTATACCGTGCATCTCCTAACACCAGCTAGCTAACTAGAAAGTTTTCATTCTCCACCTCTGAATCATCCTGTTCTTCTACTGGCTCTATGTCTCTTGACTCTTGATGGAGTCCTCTTTTTTACATCAAAGAGCAAACAGATCGTGCAGATGTCTCTGCATAACCATGCCTAACACATTATAGCCCAAATCCAAAAGAAAGGTGAGGTATCAGCAATCAACATCTCCAGAATACTGTGTGCATTTGAGTTGTCTATGTTATCTAAAGGTCTTTCTTTTGTACCTGTTCTGAGATGGAGCCTCACACAAGACCTTCACCAGACTGCCCAGATGAGGCTCTGCCAGCCGTCCAACTGCTACTTGGCATGCTGCGGCCTACACAGACCTAACAATGTCGAGCTTGCTTTTAAAGGTCTAAAATATAAAAAAATGTCCCAAACTGTACTGTACAAAAATGCCTTACAAGGGAGAGAAACCATAAACACTCTACCTTGTAACCAAAGGCCAACATTGAACCTTTATAAAACTGAAGATGTATTAATAAAAATAGAAAAATACAAGAAAGTACTCAAAAGAGCAGAAAATGATTTTCTAAAACAAATGAGTCCCAATACAAATCCAAACCATGAAAACCAATAACAGAAGCGATAAGTGCACAAAACCAGAAGATCAAATAAAAACAATACAATACACTCCGAACAGCTTTCAAAGACAACCCAAGGGAAACCATCTCATCCACCAAAATATAAAGGTCCCTCAGGTGTGACATCATGGGGTCCCAAGCACAGAACGCAAGGAAGGTATATGACGCAAACATTGTAGAAATGACATAAAACACATGAAAAAATAATAACTCAGAACAAATAATAATTCAGTCATGGAATAAACCCAGGCTGAAACATAGCAGTACCAACTTGTAGATGTTGTCCATTTCACATGCTCATTGAACAATTCCGTTTTTTTCTTAAAATCACTTATGTGCGTTCTTTAAGGATTACAGGAGCATTGTCTCCCTTTTAAATCCAAATTTGATCCACCAGGTCCCTTTCATCCTGTCATCGCTACGTTTTACCACCTGATTATTTGAAATACTACCTACTTTGCGCCCTTTCTAGTATTCCAGTAGAAATTTGTTTTAGTATGATGGTGATAAATATAAAAGCATAGCATTGTGATCACTATGAATGTGGAAATAGTTTCAAGAAGTGGCCACATTTGTTTAAAGGCTGATTTTTTTTAATTTGTATGAAATATTTAAGTACTTATTTAAGGAGAATGAAAACTATGTAGGTGTTTCTTTAATGAATACTTGAATGTGACAGAAAAGAATTTCAACTGGAACTTTGTTTCTGATAAACAGTTAAGACATAGAAGCTGATTAGACAGTCAGGAGTTGGGTATGTGTTGGACGGAGCAGATATTTTTATACAGTTTAAGCTGGGAACCAGCACAGTTTCACCACATAGCCACCTGTCTTAAACTGAACTGATGCCTGGTGTTATGATTAAGTGAAACCAGAAATTATTCCGAATCGCTGAGACTGTCCAGTATGGTGGCAGAAATTTTGGGTGGTTCAGTGTTACAGCTGAGTGAACTTGGGAGTGACTGTAGTCATTGGCATTGCTAATTTTGATACTGTAAATCTTCAGGACATAGATTTCAGACAGAGATAACTTTTTTCTTGCTTTGTGGAAAAACTGATAGTATTAAGTGTTAATTTAGTAAAAACAGTTACAGTGGCTTCAAAATATTTTTAGGGCCCTTCACTTTTTCACATTTTGCTATATTGTGGCCTTATGATTAAAAAAAAAACTAAAACAAACATCCCACTGACACAAGTTTCCAAACCTTTTACTCAGTACTTAGTGGAAACACTTTTGGCAGCAATTTCAGCCTAAACTGACATGACAAGCTTCACACACCCAAATTTAGGGATTTTCTGCCATTCTTCTCTGCAGATCTTCTCGGGCTCCGTTAGGTTGGATGGAGACTGTCAATGGACTGCTATTTTCAGGTCTCTTCAGAGATGTTTGATTGGGATCAAGTCTGGGCTCTGGCTGGGCTACTCAAGGACATTCCCAAAATTGTATCTAAGCCATTCTTGCGTTGTTATTGTCCTGTTTGAAGGAGATGTTTGGCCCAGTCTGAGGTCCAGAGCACTCTGGAGCAGGTTTTCATTAAGGATATCTCTGTACTTTCCTCTGTTCAAATTTACCTCAAGCCTGCCTAGTCTCACAGTTCCTGCCAATGAACCCCATAACCCCACAGCATGATACTGCCACCACCATACTTCACTGTTGAGATGGTATTGCACAGGTGGTGAGCAGTGCCTGGTTTCCTCCAAATGTGATGCTTAGAATTGAGGCCAAACAGCCTTGGTTTCTTCAGTCCAGGAGAATCTTGTTTCTCATAGTCTGAGAGTCTTTTAGGTGCCTTTTTGCCAACTCCAGGTGTGCTTTCACGAGTTGTCTAGCCACTCTGCCATAAAGCCCAGATTGGTAGAATGTTGCAGTGGTGGTTCTTGTTTCAGAAGTTTTCCCCATCCTGGCACAGGTGGGTATCTCTGTGGCTCAGTCAGAGTGACCATCAGGTTCTGGATCACCACTCTTACCAAGGCCTTTCTCCCATGTTTGTTCAGTTTGGCTGGGCAGCCAGCTCTAGGAAGAGTCCTGGTTCCAAATTACATCCACTTAACAATCACGGAGGCCACTGTGCTTCTGGGAACCTTCAATGGTACAGACATTTTTTTTGCCATCCCCAGATCTGTGCAGACACAATCCAGTCTCTAAGATCTGCATACAATTCCTTTGACCTCACGGCTTGGTTCTTGCTTTTATACACATCGTCAAGTGTAACACATTCTATAGATGAGTGTGTGCCTTTCCTAATCTTGTGCAATAAA
This sequence comes from Erpetoichthys calabaricus, assembly GCF_900747795.2. Taxonomy (NCBI): domain Eukaryota; kingdom Metazoa; phylum Chordata; class Cladistia; order Polypteriformes; family Polypteridae; genus Erpetoichthys; species Erpetoichthys calabaricus. The sequence goes on from NC_041401.2 coordinate 29,402,390, forward strand.
TTGAAATGATCATGTACAACCATATAACCATATGACCATACATGACTGTGCATCTCCAAACAAGATGTAAAAATAACAACAACAACATTTATTTCTATAGCACATTTTCATACAAACAATGTAGCTCAAAGTGCTTTACATGATGAAGAAAGAGAAAAAAGACAAAATCAATAATTAACATTAGGGAACACTAATTAAACTAATTTAACTAATTAAATTATAAAATTAATTAGTTTATAATTTAAAAACGGAATTAATTGTGAATTTCTTCTTGGGATTAAAAATAAAGTATCTATCTATCTATCTATCTATCTATCTATCTATCTATCTATCTATCTATCTATCTATCTATCTATCTATCTATCTATCTATCTATCTATCTATCTATCTATCTATCTATCTAATTAACATAGAATAAAAGTAAGGTCTGATGGCCAGGGAGGACAGAAAAATAAAAAAAACTCCAAACAACTGAAAAAAAAACAAAATCTGTAGGGTTCCAGGACACAAGACCACCCAGCCCCCTCTAGGCATTCTACCTAACATAAATGACCTCAATCAGTCCTCATGGTATTCAGGGTTCTCATGGAAGAATTTGATGATGACGGTCATGTGGACTTCTGGCCTTTAATCCATCAATGTAAGGACATCACAGTGCTTTGATTAGGTGGTGGTGGCGCAGGTCGCCACCACAGAAAACCGGAAAAAAAAACCAGAAGAGAAAGTAGAGATTAGTACGGATTTTGGAGCCACCATGAATAATAATGACAATTATTTGAATATACAGAGCATTAGGATTTAACTAAGATGAATCTATGAGAAAGCCATGTTGAAGTAATGTGTTTTAAGCAGTGTTTTAAAGTGCTCCACTGTATTAACCTGGCGAATTTCTATCGGTAAGCTATTCCAGATTTTAGGTGCATAACAGCAGAAGGCCACCTCACCACTTCTTTTACGTTTAGCTCTTGGAATTCTAAGCAGACACTCATTTGAAGATCTAAGGTTACGATTTGGAGTGTAAGCTGAGAGGCATTCTGAAATATAAAATGGAGCAGATTATTTAAACCATAAGCAGTATTTTAAAGTCAATTCTAAATGACACAGGTAACCAGTGTAGTGACATCAGAACAGGATTCTCTGGATCAGGATTTTCGTTTCCTAGTTTAGATTCTAGCAGCTGCATTCTGCACTTATTGCATTCCATTGATGTCTTTCTTGGGTGGTCCTGAGAGGAGTGCGCTACAGTAATCTAGCTGACTGAAAACAAAAGCGTGAACTAATTTTTCAGCATCTTGCAGTGTTATAAGAGATCTAACTTTTACTATATTTCTTAAGTGAAAAAATGCTGTCCTAGTAATCTGATTAATATGTGATTTAAAATTCAGGTCAGAGTCAATAGTTACCCCTAAACTCTTTACCTCTGTCTTGACTTTTAATCCTAATACATCAAGTTTATTTCTATTAATCTCGTTATATCCATTATTACCAATCACTAAAATTTCTGTTTTCTCTTTATTTCTCTTTTCAGAATGTGATGCATCAGAGTCTGATTCCAGGCATAATAGAAAAGGGTCTGAATACTTGTACCAATGAGATATTTCAGTTTTTATTTTTTACAAAATTCCTAAAATCCTGTTTTCAAATTGTTATTCTGGGTTGTTGAGTGTTGTTTGATGAGGGAAAAATAAGTTTAAATCATTTTAGTGTAAGGCTGCAACATATCAAAATGTGAAAAACGGGAAGGGTCATAATAGTTTTTGAACCCACTGTACGCCTGGGCCTTCGGCTTTTCAGCTTTGTAAATATTTAATGTCTTCTAAGAGAGCCTTAATGGTACTCAAAGTAGTGTATTTCTAAGTGGTTAAGAAAACTGCTTGTTTGAGCCTCGCTAGTTTCAGGATAATGTAATGTCTTACATTATTACCAGAATATGTTATTGATTTTTGTTGTTCAACAGTTTTTGAAGTTGTGGCATCACTGATTTCTGTCATAGTATTATGAGTGTTTTACTTTTGGCTTTGATGTGGTATCTTATAAGTATTTTGTCCATTTGCTTTGCATGAGCAACATAATTTAAATAATAGATGGATCTCCGTTTGAAAAATCCAGATTATTCATCCTGCATAATTACTGAAGGAGTATTAGATAAACTAACTGTGCCAGAGGATGATCATTCTGTAGGTAACTTTAAAAGACACTTGAAAACTTGTCACTATACAGAACAGATTTCTGTTTGTTTATGCCATTTTTTGTTATTTTTATAGTTTTACAACTTGTGGTACATAAATTATTATTACTTTGATCTTTTCTTCACTTTCTTCCCATTTATCGTTGTTTTTTGGTCACGTTCTTCTGGGTGTCTGTGCCAGTTTCTAGGTACACAGTATGAGTTCTGCTTATGTGACAGATGATGCCATCTTACAAAACAATGGGGCCTACATGTGTCACTCTTCTGAACTTTTTTTTAAGAAAAATAGACTTCAGAAAGCCAGGGGTTCTCAAACTTTTTTAATTTGAGGATTTAAATAAGAAAATCTATACCATCCTGGAACTCAAGAAGAGGATTATTACCATAGTGACAGCAGATACATTAACAAATAACAAAGGCTATAAATTAAAAAACAGATCTAGAATGCCATAATAAAAAAAATAAATGTGCCATTATGTAATAATCACACAAAAAAATACAGCAATAATTGATTGAGAAGTGACAAAACCGTCATGAAAAGAGACATTAAAATGGCCGTTCAGAAATGCATTATTTACAACAATCCCGTTGCTAAATAGAAACCGTCTTTAAAAACGGAAGTGCACAGTGACAATCAAGAAGATCACCAAGTCATCAAAACTTCTGACCATATGAAAGCATTGTTTTTATATCCTTGTATCGATGTTTCTTTGAAGACCACTACTCAGTAAAGTTACATCAGCAATGTGATCAAGCTATATTTTATAATATTGAAAACAAAATAATGTGTTGCCACATTATAACGGTTCCACTTGATCTAGATGTGTCACCAGAAGTAATTAAACTCAATATGACTATTCAGAAAACATAAGAAGTATCAACAACTCCTTATCTTTAACATGTTTTTTATTTGCATTTTATTTTAGAATCGTGGGTTGACATGTGTCAGTAGTATTTGGTTATTTTTCTGTACATACTGCATGGTGTTTTAGTTTTCTGCAGTGCATTGTTAACATTTTAATCAATGTTGCTTTGTCTTTTTTGACTATTCTGTATTTCAATATTTATTTAGTACCCTTTGCTCTTAAATAGAAGTGTGCTCTATAAGAATACACTGAATGTGAAAGGCCCCGGTCTTCCATTAACCTGTAGTGATGGGTAGACAAAATATAAATTCAAAGGGATTGTTTAACATGTACATAAGCACAGGAGGACTCATTGCTTTATGTATTACAATTCATGAATGACTGAAGGTAACTTGTGTCACCTATATTGGGATTTTTAGGTCAACAACCAATTACTTATCTATTCAAGTGAGGACTGCAGGATATTTTCAAATAATTATGAAGCTTTATTAGATTTCACTCACTTATTGTTTGACTGATTCCTTTATTCAAGGCGTCTTACAACATCTGAGATACAGGTGGATACAATTCTTGTGGGAAAGGTGCTAAATAAATAAACTTTATGATTATTATTATTATTTTGTTTTTCCAATTGGAGTACAGGCATGTGACGTGACTTGCTCATGGTCACACAGAGTCAGTAACAGGATTTAAACACACAACCTCAGGGTTGAAGTCCAAGGTCCAAAGCCTTAACCACTACATTACACTCCCACTCCCTAAACTCTCAAAATACATTTTACCTACTAAATATAATTTACCATCATGGGTACCAAAGTCTACCCCAGAGGCACTGAGCACATGGCAAGACACAGCCCCAAACAGGGCACCAGTTCATTGCAATGAAAATTGAAATTGGTAAACAAGGTTAAATGGTTGTTTCAAACTTCATCCAGAAGGTGGCATTAAAGATCTGCTTCTAAAACATATGGTATTGGATTTTTAATATGTAGTATATTCTCTTATTTAAAGATTTCTCTGTCAGGGTTGGCTCATAATTCGTGCCAAGGCCCTCAGGGAAATCTCCAACATTTTACTGTGCTGTAATGGAAAATAAAGTCATGCTTTGTCTTTCTTATAATTTTCAGATACAAAATGGAAAAGCAAATCTAAACAAAAGAAAATAAATACACAATATAAATATTTCATTCTTTTTTCCTTGATATGTTTTTGGTTTATTTATATATATATATATATGAATTCTGTTGACTAGGAGTAATAGTGTATAAAAAGGCATAATATTCTCAAACAAGCTAAATCCAGTGTGGAGCTGCAACAGGCCAAAGCCCATCCCAGCAGCATGGGTGCAAACAGGACCTATAAATGCAGTGCATTACAGAGACCAGTCACTCACACAGGACCAATTTACCTAACATTCTTGTAGGTCAGTCAGGTCAGGTTGGGGATCATGCACTGGTGCAGCACTTTGCCACACCCACCACACGACAAAACAACTCAGGATCCTGGTTGGCAACCCCCTAGGTAGACAGGCAGTCCAGTCCCACCCTCCAGAAATGACCATCTATCTATGTCCCCTTGGCCTGGTCCAGCCACTTGGGTCATCAACAATGAGGATTTTACAAGCTGGATCACCCTCAGGGAATCGTTCCACATGGCCGTAGTGCCGTAACTGACTCTCCCTCACAATGCAGGTAATGTGCCTCATTTGGGACTCCATGAGCCACCGCTCATTCAACACAAAGTCAAACCAGCGGTACCCAAGGACACAGTACCAAAGGAGTCCAGTCTTCATCTCAAGCCACTGGATAGCGTCCATGTTTTGCAACCATATAGCAAGACAGGAAGCACCAAGACTTGGACCTTCGTCCTTTTGCGTAGATATCAGGAGTGCCACACACCCCTTTCCAGTGACCTCATGACCCCCCCCATGCTTTCCTAATTCATCAGCTGACTTCATAGGAAGAGTCACAAGAGACATGAATGTCACTGCTGAGGTAAGTAAACCTCTTGACAAGGTCAACACTGTCTCTGCAGAAAGACACACTGCTGATGGCTGTACCCAAGAGGTCATTAAAGGCCTGGATCTTGGTTTTTATCCAGGGCACTCGCAAGCCCAGACACTCAGACTCCTCGCTCAGTCTCTTGAGTGCCTTGATCAGAGTCTTTATTTAAATGCTGACAACGCTGGAAGTGCCATAGCTGAAGGCTTTGCATCCTACGGTTGTTTTATTCATCCTGGGAGTTTTAAGCAGCCGTGCATGTCGTGCTCACAGTGTGTTCTCCAAAATGCTTGACTAGCAAATGGTGAAGCTGACTAAACCAAATATTATTGACACAGAATGAAAAATGTGCAGTATGTCTGTGTGACTCAACATTTACTTTTCGTTAAGACAGGGGTGTCAAACTCAGACCCTGGTGTCCCACTGTGGCTGCCAGTTAGTACTTTAGTAATTAGTAACCAGTTACTGCTGTTAATAAAACATGGCCTCAATTGACTTGCTTTTGAGGTTCACAACCCTAAACTGATTTTTTTTCAATAATCAGCATGTAGATAATTAGTGGATGCAAAGCAAGCCAACAATTGACCACAGGGGTCTCAATCTCAATTCCTGGGGGCACTCCGACTAATTTCTGAATTAGAAGGCATTTCCTTTCATGAAAGCTGTTATTTAATTCTATTGCTTGCTAGTGCTCTTATTTCACCAAACCTCACACTTCCAAAAACTGCTATTTTTCTGGTTTTTGAGAGCACCATCACAGTGTTCTGTGGATATGAGAAGTTTCATATTTCCTGGACCTTCAGTTTTTCCTTTCCATCTGTATTGTAAGAGATATTGTCTGATGGTCACATACAGTGGGTGGAAACAAGTAAGCTGGTGAAAACAAAGTAATGTAGCCTGCATTTAACAGACATGAAACGGGTTTCAGTACACCCTTGTCTTACTAGGGACCAGTGTTGTATAAAGTGCTTAACAGCCATACTTCAGTTAGATTGTACTTCTCTGAAAAGTTACTTAAGTAAAAGTAAATTTGCCCATGTGCAAACTACTCAAGTAGAAGTTTTAAAGTTTCTGATATTAATTTTAGTTAAGTACAAGGAAATGTTCCTGTTTTTTATATCCATCCATCCATTTTCAAAAGTTCTAGGGGAAACTGGGGACAATCCTAACAAACATCAGCTGCAAAGCAGGAGCAAACCCTGGACAAGGCAGACTGAACACACACATCAGGGGCCAATGTAGCATCACCAGTCTACTTAACTTTGTGTTATGGGCAGAAACTAGAGCACCCTGAGGAAACCCATGCAGTACCAGCACCTCTGCACATAGAGTACAAGCTCCTTTTCTTAATGTAATGTGAGTACTGGTACTTTATACTCTCTTCTCTCGATTATTACTGTATTGCATGCTCAAAGTTTCACCAGGGACCTACATAGAGTACCGGCACCTTTTCTTAGCGTACTGGTGTATTGAGGCACTTGAAGTCTCATGGAGGGATGTGCATTCAAATATTATTTTATAGTGGCTCTCGAGGGGAAGATTCACCCCATGCCCTTTGATTGACGTAAAAAAAACTTCACACTGTTTCAGTGTGGTGCTGAGGTGTCCCCTGCTGCATTCAGGTCCCAATCCAGGTGGATCATTGTGTGCTGGGTGCAGCAACACGCTATCAGTGCATACTCCCAACCTCTCTCTCTTCAATCGAATGTTATTGTATCTTGATAAATTTTGTTCCGCTTTAAGCACTGCACATGGGCATGGGTGGATCATACAAACACCACACAGGAAGCACCCAGGACTTGTACCCTGACCACCTTGTTCTGCTCAGCTTTTCCTATACATGTCTCTGAAAGTTCATTTGTTGCAGAGTGCAGAAATCACCCTGGTCCTCAAGAATCTAATAAAAGGTCTACTTTATGATAAACCATTTATTAAAACTAGGGGGCTTTGCCCCCTGCTCGCCTCGCTCGCCCACCCCCTCCGACCCCGGAGCGCACTACGTGCCAGCCATTTCACATCTCTGCCTCTCACATTGTGAAGAGGGGGGCTGAACACACGCTAAGAAAATGCGGTTGCTCCTCCGTAACCCCCTCTTAAACGGTGATACAATGGGAAACAAATACATTTTTTTACCTCCTCTATGCTTGAGCAGCTGGCTTGCTGCTGCTGCTTGTGCCATGCTGCGTGATCTGTTTGTCGCGAACATTTAAAGACCTCTACAGCAGCTGTCCTCCTTGTCTCACGAGAAAATCACGTCTCGACCCAAGATTTTTTTTATTTAATAAAGAGAAGTAAAAAGCCTAACAAGATTTGTCTTGATTTCAGCATTTATATTAATAAATGCTACCATGGAGACTTTTGATTAATAATATATTGCAAGATCAACTATTGTGCCACAAATATGCACATTCAGCATCTTTTGAAGTTGCTCAACGATTAATTTTAATGATATTGTAAGATTTCAAGCAGTTGAATGTACTTATGAAATACACATATAGTATATTATACTAGTCTCCATTAATATTTGAGAAATACTACTATATAGTAAAACACTACTTTGTGTGTCTGTGTGTGTGTGTGTGTGTCCAGTCCCTCTGAACAATCTGATTGGTCAGTTTGCCTTTGGTCCAATTACTCAGTTTGGCTTTGGGTCAGTGGTAGGGATGAGGACACAATACACTAGGGGTGCAAAGTTCAGCTTGCGATTGTGACAATTTTTATAATTGTAACAAAAAAGGAGTTAAAGTAGAGCATTTCAATGACAACAAAGCGATTAGATAGATAGATAGATAGATAGATAGATAGATAGATAGATAGATAGATAGATAGATAGATAGATAGATAGATAGATAGATAGATAGATAGATAGATAGATAGATAGATAGATAGATAGATAGATAGATAGATTATGTACCGAACAACATTTGGTCGCTAGATAATAGCAAGGTGCACCCAAAGTTGCCTTCAAAGACAGTAAGTTTTCACACTGGGGTTCCATTTACCATTGGTGGTAGTCAAAAAGTGGTCAGGAGGCAAGCAAAGTGCTTCAAAATGACAGAGTCTAAAAAGCAGGCTTTACAGGACTATGATGGAGAGAGGAAGCACTGGGCTTGTGGGACTAAGATGCATAAGCATACCAAGGAAAGGCATAAGAGGAATGTTGAGGGTACACGTAAGGCAAGAGATATCAAATATAAAGTATTTTAAAATGTGTTCTATTAACTAAGGTTAGCTAGCTTCTAATATTTCAGCCTGTGGAAAATGAGACATAAAACATATTTGATGTTGTGCTTGCTTTTTAATACATTAGAACAATGGTTTCCAAACGATCCTGGGGACCCACTGTGGCTGCAGGTTTTTGTTCCAACTAACTTCCGTTTTTCATTGGACTCTTAGCCTAATTAAGTGAGTCACTATTTCCCTGTTTCTATGTTTTGGAGTCAATGTAGAAATTGCAAACTAAGTTTGGTAAATTTTTATTAAAATATAATAAGCAATTATATGGGGAATATGACTTTTTTTTTAAGTTGTTAACAGTATTTTCAAACTAATTTTCATTCTTCTTTCCCAGGTCTTCTGGTTATTTAATTGATTATTTACTAATTAGCAGGTCTGACACTGAAGTCGTTGCAGCTTTCATCCTTCTGGGTGTCTGCTATGCTGGTTGGTAACTGTCACTATTAGGGTTAAATGAAGGGAGCAAACTACACAGGAAAAGGGGAAAACAATAGGAAAACAACAAAAGAGAGTTAAGCATTTATAGCTTTAGAAAAAAATTGAAATGTTTCTAAATGTCTTATAAATGTAAAAAACATACCAGAGTAAAAAAAGGACCAGCTAATTAAATGAGAAAAGTTGTTATCGATTAAGGTCACTGATTGTGAAACTGGTTGGAACAAAAACCTGCAGCCACATTGGGTCCCCAGGACCGAGTCTGGGAACCATTGCATTAGAACATTACAAAGTACTGATGAGAACAGGCCATTCAGCCCAAGAAAAGCTTGTCAGTCCTATCCACCTAATTCATTCAAAATTGTATAAAGTGTAGTTTTGAAGGTCTCTAAAGTCCTACTGTCTAAAACACTACTGATAACTTTATTTATTTATTTATAAAGCACTTCAAAAACAACATCAAGGCTGACCAAAGTGCTGTACAATAAAACCCAACATATCAGACACACAATAACCAAAAGGGTAAAAGAAACAGAAACACATAAACACATAAGAGCTGAAGAAATTCATAATAAAAAGTACACAAATAGTCAGCATATTATACTGGGTTAAAGGCCAGGGAGTAAAAGTGTGTTTTTAAATAAGATTTAAAGACAGCAAGTGAAGGAGCCTGCCTAATGTGCAATGGCAAATTGTTCCAGAGTTTTGGAGCTGCAACTGAAAAAGCCCAATCACCTCGGAGTTTACATCGTGTCTTAGGAACACGTAAAAGCATCTGGTCTGCTGACCTGAGACAGCGAGACGGTACTTAGGGGTGCAGCAGTTCCAACAAATAAAATGGGGCACAACCATTAAAGGATTTAAAAACAAATAGAAGGATCTTGAAATGGATTCGAAAATGACCTGGAAGCCAGTGAAGGGAAGCCAAAATTGGGGTAACATGCTCATGCTTGCTTGTGCCATTTAAAAATCGAGCAGCAGCATTTTGTACCAACTGTAGGCGAGCAATGGAGGCCTGGCTAATTCCAAAAAGAAGCGCATTGCAGTAATCTAGACGAGTGGTTATAAAAGCATGGATCACTGTTTCAAGGTTGGTTTAGACAAAACAGGCTTGATGTTTGACAGCCAGCTCAACTGGTAAAACCAAGAGTTTATCACTGCGTTCACATGGCTATCAAGTTTTAAAGTAGAATCCATTTTCACACCTAAATTTGTGATTATGGATTTCTCAAATTGAGCCACAGTGGAAAGGTCAATGCAGGGGGTCCTGTTGGTGCCATTGGGTCTAAATACCATGACTTCTGTCTTGTTCTCATTAAAATTTAGAAAAGTTTGTGTCCATGGAAAGATGCTATTTTAAACAAAAAACAAAAACCTACTCATACAAATGTCATTTTATCGAGTTCATGGCTGTTGCCCCACCTTGAATGTCTTGCTCCCAGGATAGGCTGAGGATCCTGTGGCCATATGCTGGGTTAAGCAGATTTAAACAGTAACAAATTTGACAATAACTGATATTAATTTGTTAAAAAGAATTTCAGTAATCCCCATTCTAAATATTTATCTTACTAGTGTGTGTTACATTCAGTTTGAAGTCTGTATTTCAACAACTATTCTTTAATTAAAGCAGCTGATGAAATTCATCTTATTTTTTTTTCAGATTGAAAGAGAAATTAATAATAAAGGAAATGACAGTGGAGCACGGTTACTCTTGGAGAGAATTGTAATGAATTCAACTTCATGGTTCTCTGATTTCATAGTGGCCCTGAGAAATACTGGACAAGGTCACCTTATCGATGACTTTATTGAAAAGGAAGAAGGTAAAGAAAATTGTATTTGGTTGTGTAAAATTCAACATGATGGTACACTTAAACCACATTACACCAAGGCCAAGGCTATTAAATTGGAGCTATTAAGAGATGCATTTGTATCTGAAAAAACAAAAAAATGGTAAAGGTTAATTCTACACTGAAAAAGTCAAACTTGTTTTGAAACACAACACTAATATAATTAAAACATTATCTCACCTGAAACAGAAACAAGGGCGGCACTATCTCCAACAGTGTGGTGTGCTATTAGGTGTGCCCACTGAATGTATATCGTGTTAAATACAAAACTAGAACAGGTTGTGCCATTTTAATTAAGAATGTTGCAGACCTCCACAAACCCCAGGGTGTCCACACTCAAAAGCCCCCCACCAACATCCAGTCCCTCACCACCCCCATTATCAACATCCTATATGTCAGTAAATCAGGTACATGCATTGAAGTAGAAAAACAAAACTCCAAAACTATATATCGGGTTCATTTGACCTCCTTCTTATGTTCATTACAGGATCGGCACACAAATACATTTAGCAGAGGACAGTAGATTTTCATGAGGGCCAATGTGTGATTACAGTACAAACAAACCCCACAGCATTTTCTGTTCACAGCAAATACACCTAATAGTGCATAAGCAATGCAAATTAGTGCAGAATACAATGCTGTAGGTTCACACAATAATGAGACAATGTCGATGAAACACGTGGCACCAGCACACATACAGAGAACCAACACAAACCATTCTGTATACAACACTGCACAACAAAAGATCATAAAATAAAACAAAAAATGTAAAGAGAAATAGCCAGCCACTGCATGCCACTATAATAAAATGTCAGTACTAAAACTGAACCAGGGTGATATGTGAAATTGCTTAGTAAACCACTGGACTTACCTTTTGAAGAGGTGAACTTAAAGAGTCCATAAACTGAACTTCAGCTGAAGTAATATCATCAAAATCATGACAGACAAAAAGCTCAATAAAGTTTAAACATCATTTAAGGCTAGGCTATCCCCCGTATTAATTTCTCCATTTCATATACAGCTTGCATATAAATGTAATATATATATAAAATACAGGATGGCCCATATTTATGTATATGATTGAAAAGACGTTATTGTCAGGAAACTACCAATGTTATTATCAAGTAACATAATGGAACATGAACATTAAGAACCTTAAACATTTTTTCATCCCCTGTTCTCCATGGCGTGGACCACCAATACGTCATCCAGATCAATACACGCTTGAAGACGAAGAGCAACATTGTCACACGTGGCTTGGCACACTGTACTGTACTGGTGTCCTCTGAAATTCTACTGTGATAGCTGCACATAGCTCAGCCACATTGTGGATACGATGTTGATACACCTTGTCTTTTAGGTAACCCCATAGGAAAAAGTCTGGTGAAGTCAAATCGGGAGACTAAGCCGGCCATTCCGCAGACATGCGTCGGCCAATCCAGCGTTGCAGGAATGTTTATTTCTTTTCAACCATTGTTGCACTGGTACAGCATAGTGTGGTGGTGCTCCATCTTGTTGTCACCATAGATCATCAATGTCTGGTCATCGTTACTTCCATTCTCACGCTACATAGTGATGACATTTTCTATACTTTTCGCAGTAGTTTAAATGCTATAGCCTATGAAACGTCATATACATAAATATGAGGCGCCCTGTATAATCTCTCTGTACAATTTCCAAGTTACTATGTACCTGTTTAGTGGCCCCAGTTATTTTTTTGAGGTTATCAACTTTTACACACGTAAACACTTCAATAAAATTCATGTTCAAGGGCTTTGTTACTGTACTATCTGTATATTATATTTCACCTTTATTTTTCTTAATACTCTTCATTTCCTCCTTGACTGTGCTTTTACAATTAAAATACTAAAAGAATCTCTTTGGGTCAGCTTCCCCTTTTCTGCAATATTTCTCTTCAGCTATCTTTTAGCTTTCCCAATATCCTTTTTAACTGTTTCTCTTATGTGGCCAATGGTTAGCACTGGAACTTCTAGTCCTAGCTGTTTTTTCCCTTTGGCACTTCCTTTCTAACTTCTTATAACACCAGGTTATGCCACTTGCAGAATTTATCAGGTGATTCTGCACTTATGGGGTGTATTGATAAGGTGGATGAAACAGAATAGAGGAGTCAGGTGAAGAACTTTGTTTCTTGGTACAAAGAGAATTGTTTGCATCTAAACATCAACAAAACCAATGAATTGGTTGTTGACTATCACTGCACCAAAGAGCCTCTATGTCTGGTCATTATTCACGAAGTGAATGTAGAGGTGGTTCACTACTGTAAATACTTGGGTGTCCACATTAATTACAGGTTGGACTGATCCCGGAACACAGAGGAACTATATAAAAGGGTGGCAATATCACTTTAACAGAGGCCTACTGAATCAACAAGCTAATAAAAGGGCGGACTCAGTTATAGAACACACTCGGGACACCCGGGAGGTCAAAGCGAAGGAAAGAATTAAGTTAAAACCAAGTGCCATTATGAGCAATGCTGCACATCCTGTTTCTGACACACTAACACTGAGGACTTTCAGCCAACAAATTATTCAGCAGAAGTGTGTCAAGAAACACAATGGGGGCTCGTTTATACCAACAGCAATAGGACTGCTAATGCCTCACTGGGATTGGGACTGCCATTTAAGAAGTTTAATTTCATTTTAAATTTCTTGCTTTATGGTCATTCTGGTGTGTGTTCAGACCAAAGTGTGTGTATGTATGTTTGTTTATTTGTTTGTTTGTTTATGTTCTTAACCACATTTTTATGTATTTATTTACTTAAAGAATGTCTGTAAAAAGCCAAATTTCACCCTGGGGACAAATAAAGTTATCTATCTATCTATCTATCTATCTATCTATCTATCTATCTATCTATCTATCTATCTATCTATCTATCTATCTATCTATCTATCTATCTATCTATCTATCTATCTATCTATCTATCTATTCACCTCAAAGTTTTCATTAATTTCTTACCTCTTCTAAATTTTGGGATAAACTTGTCCAGCATTATATGTAAAACACTTTTAAATCGGCCCCATATCTCCTCAAAAGCTTATCCCAATTTACCTTGCTTAGCCTTTACCAATCTGCCAAAAGTTTGGCCTACTAAAAGTAAATTTAACTGTTTATGTTTTAGAATATGCAGTTTGGTAAAATGCTGTAAAATCTATTATATTATGGTCACTAGATCCAAATAGTTCATTAACCTTTTACACCTTCGTTTCTATTCTTATTATTACAGAAAACTAAATCTAGACAGGCCTCCCCCTGCACTGGTGCTTTAACATACTATGCTAAAACACAGTCACTAATTACATCTAAAAACTCCTGTTATTGTGCTCCACTATTTGTAAGGCTAACAGGAGACATTCTTGTTACTTTTGATTTATATCATTGTTCATTTGTATTTTTTTCAGATTATAATGTGGTTCCTTAAGTAAATAAATATATGAAAAAAACTAGCTTTAAAAATTATTTTCTTGGCCAAGATTCATTCACATTGCTTTAACTGACATTTGTCCCTAATAGCACAACATGCCCTTCTGTATCATTATTGATTACTGACTACTGACTGGGATTTTTCCCACCTAGTAGGTTTTTTGCGCTTGAAACATCATAATTAATGGAGGAGTGACATTTTTCATAGAAATTACATTTTTATTATTAAGTACAAAAAAGTGAGTAAATATCAACTGATAGATTTAGAAATAGATGTTTAGAAGCTGCTGAATGAATTCTGAGCAAAACTGTTAAAAAAATGGAAGTGCTCATCCAGCACTGTGAATTACATTCAGGGAAAAAGCAAGAAAATGGAACTTGAAGTTAACAAGTCTCTCAGACACTGCATGTTGCAGTAGCAAGAGCCCTATAGAAGTTTGAAAATACAGTTTTTAAGAACTGCATCAGCTAGCACGATGCAAGCCACATCCCCTTGTATAGTATGATGTGTTCTGTCCTTTTTTTATTTCAAGCTGCACTCTCTTCAGGTCACTGATGAATCTAATAGCATTTCTTTGGATTTTTATTGATAAATGTTTCTTTAATTATGGCTTTATGTAATTATGTAAAATGAAAAAATTAAAATTAAACTAACAGGACACATAATTTGAATCAACTGAAATGGTCTGAATAAAACTCATGGGTTGTTCTCCTCAATCTAAAAACTGTATGCCATCATTTGTCTTTCTATTAAATTTGCAGCCTAATTCTCTTGTGTATTATATCATATTATTTTATACATAATATGTTATGTATTTTATTTCATTATTTTATAAATCTTTAATGCTACATTACACCTTTTGCTTGTTATAGGAAACACCACAATGAATACATTTATCGACTAATATTTACAAGGTTTCACACAACAGGACAGTCTTACTCCAACTTACCCCTCCTCATCTCCATAGTGATCTCAAAGCCACACTTGCCAAGGACCTGGAAGATCCAGTGTCACCTGAGAACTCTGCCTAGGGCTACACCATTAATAAACTACTAATCACGCACAATGTTAGTCTGACAACCCAGTGTGGGTGGAAATGGAGAGGGAGAGAGAATACAACAAGACTAGTCTTAAAACTCAACAATCAGTGCTTCACACATTGAGGAAGTGGGCACATCCTACTGTGTATCCTGGTGAGGATAGATCTGAAGTGTGCACCAGGCAAGCATGGGTATGCCCCAAGGATCAGTGCTGGGTCCTCTCCTCTTCTCAATATACACCTACCTACTAGACCCTATCATTGAGTCCCATGGTTTTTGTTATCAGTGCTGTGTTGATGATGCACAGCTATACCTGTTGTTCAATCCAGGGATCCACACGTTCTCAGCGAGAATCTCTGCATGTCTCACTGCTATTGCAACCTAGATGAAGGACCACTATTTCCAGCTTTACCTGGCAAAGACAGACCTTCATGTTATTCCCAGTTTTGTATTTTCAACACCCCATCATTGCTCATTATTACTAAAACCCATCAAGTCCATTTGCGTGCTTGGGGTGGTGATCGACAACCAACTCTCCTGCACTGACCTTGTTGCTAAAGTCTCTTGGTCTTGCAGTTTCACTCTATATAACATTCACAAGATCAGACTGTATTTGATGGAGTATGCAGCACAACTCCTGGTCCAGGCTTTGGTCTTGTCTCATCTGGACTACTCTCAATTGACAGGAGTATCGGGCTGTGTCACCAAGCCACCACAGATGATTCAAAATGCAGTGGTATGTCTGGCAAATGTCACTCCTTTTTCACATCACTAATTGCCTACAGAGTAATCGATGGGTTAGCACATATATATATACAGTATATATGAAGACACTTGTGAGGCCAAATGTGCCGTCGTGACCCCTCAGGTCTTTTTGATGACAGGTGGTGATGCCATCTTTGTGTGGCATCATATTTCAATGCAGACTTGACTTTTTCATGTGTAGCTCATAGCTGGTGGAACGAGATACCCATCTATCTGGAATTCTAAATCTTTCAATGTGTTTAAGAAGCGTTTGAAAACTCTTGTGTTTGGTGAATTTCTATCTAACTAACATTAGCTGTTAGGTTTTCATAATCTAGGACAGAATTTCCCAACCTGTGGGCCGTGACAGCATTGCAGTTGGCTGTTGCCATCCATGAGTGTAACCCCATCAACCGATCCAATAATCATGCTCGATTCACAGTGACAACCCCTGCTCATGGAGGAAAATCATTGACGTTCGTGCTTAATTTATCTAATGCTCTGACGCTCAGGGGATTGCACGGGAAGCTTAGACAATTGCGTTATATTTACCGGTTGGTTGCAAAAACACTGGCATGTGAAAAACTGGGTCGTGACACAGCAAAGGCTGGGAAACACTGACCTAGAAAGTGTAACTAGCTTGTATTTTGTTCTTAACTCTTGACTTAGGATGATCATTATTGTAACCTTGTCCTGTATCACTTGTTCCAAAACCTGTCCCCCAGGCTTATGTTTACTTAATTATGTTGTCTTCTTTTGTCTGCTAAGCAAATAAATGTATATGTAAGATGTCATCATCTAATAAATGAGTACCCAGATGGCTTTTCTCCTCTTTACATTATCAGGCCTTCGCTTATTTTTCATAATTTAATTAAATAAAAATTTATTATTGCAATGTATTCAAATAGATTGAAAAGAAATGTGCATGGTCAACATATGTAGAACAGGCTTACAAATCATTTGGTTTCTGCTCAATGTTTAAAAGCAGCAATAATAAAAAAAGTACAGTATTAATGTTTTTAAGTATCCCTGTTTCATTTCTTCTATCAAACATCTCTTTAACTCATTTCATAAAAGATGGAAACTATTTATAATGTTTAATTTTACTTGAAAAATGAAACTGAACCATTTTTTGAATTTCAGATAAAATGGAAATGAGTGTTCCTGAACACACCTCTGACAGCCAGGCTTCAGCTGTTGACCAAGATGACAAAGCAGATGACAAGTCCATTGACAGCTCGGACAGTTTGGTGGATTCAGGTGATGTGACTGCAGATGATTCTCTAAATCCAGGTAAAGATGACTATAAAACTGTTTTAAATGCAGTCCGAGTCACTATTTCATAATGTTTCTGTGGCATGACGTGTGGCCAAGAAGACATCTATCAGAAGATGTCACTGACTGTGCTGATTCGTGCTAAGTTGCAAATGATTTTATTTGCCATGAATGTTACTAACTTTTTTTTTTCTGATCAGGAAACACGCATGTGAAAGAAAACTAATGAAGTACAACTAGACACACTTTATGTTTTGAACATAAATATACCGGCTGACACTGAGGCAGCAGCTGTCTTTACGTTAAACTAATATTCTCATTAAGATGCCATTCTCTGAAATGATGAAATGGGTTACTGAGCCTCAGCAGTATGATGTTCAGCTTCCTGACATGAGTGATAATAGTGACACCATTTTAGAGCAGGCTGTGCTCCATAAAATTCCCAAATTAATGTTATAACTTTTGACATTTTCCCATGAAAGCATTTTCTGTGAGACAAGGGATTGTCATATTGTATGACTCTTCATATGGATGAGATACTGGGTCATCTTCACTGAGAACATGGGAAGATTTACAAACAAGAAAGAACTTTCCAGTCCGTCTAGCACACTTAATTTTCTTATTGCTATATTATCATATTACCTGATTGTACATCATAAATATGCAGTTTGCTCTATCTGCATGCACTTTCTTGCAGTGCTGAATGCATTTCTTGTTGTTTTCCAGAAGTAGTGATTGGCGCATTTTTAATTTCACATACAATATGTTTGTTCATGTTTAATGCCAGCTCAAAGTTTTATAGGCCGAGCTGGAGCTCATGCAGATTAATTAAATGGGAGAGAGGCTCTGATTCAGAGGTACAATTTGAATATATCACCTTTTTAGCATCAGGTTCAGCCTCTTTAGTCACACAACTTATGTTAGCTAATCAGCTAAGGCTACATCCACACTAATGTGTTTTTATTTAAAAACGCAGACATTTAGCCTTCCACCCACACTAACCTGGTGTTCTGAAAATGCTGACTCACCGCTGCAATGCAAATGGGCAAAAATGAAAACACAGACTGTAATCACGCTCTGATTTGTTTGTGCTTATTACATATCCCTTCACTGATTGGATCATGCTCATTATCGATGTCTCATTTCCTGATTGGTCACCCTTCATGGAAGAAAACGATCTTCCAAAACAGAGGACAAAGAGGAATAGTTTCCATGGTGCTTGTCATGTTGCTTACCTGTAGGCATCTAAACTGTGTTTTGCATAGTTTCAATGCTGAATACATCCACAAAAGACAAATAATTTACCGCTCACCACAGTTTTATGATGAATCCTGTGGCCTGCAGTGTTACTGTCACTTCAAGAATTTTTCTGCAGAATCATACTTACCCTGTATAGGTAAACATCTACGTCATATGTGATTCTGGTCATATTGATGTAGATGGAGTTACTTTCATACACAATGTGAAAATACTACTTTTAAATGAAAACACTAAGTAAGTAAGATGGTCCAACTTAATGGTCATCTCTATTTTGTGCACTTAAGCATCCATTTCAACGGTGTTGCCTTTACAGAGACAATCCACTTGAGCTGTCACCTCTTCTGTACATACACACAGGCAACACTGAGTGTGGACCTATTACTCAACCAGGACTGAAGTCTGTTTCAGGAAATGAGTTTTCTGCTGAAAGCTGTTTTCATTCGTTTTCCCAAAAACTACACGCGACTAGATACAAATTGAATTTCCCAAATTTTCTCACAACGAGAACTGGACACAAAAGCATTGATGGCTTTATTCCTAATGCAATCAGCTTTACATTTCCAAAGAACATTTGCAGCTTCAGTCATGGGCATTCCTGGAGAGAAAAGCAAATGACAGCACACACTGGGCTGAGTCCGGATTCAGTCAATTCAAGAATTTGGATACATAAGCCCTGATTGTTATTTTCTGAAAGCAGTTGAAGACAAACATCACATCAAATCAAGACTGGCACAGTGTCAACCACAGGAATGAATGAATGTCAGATTTTGTTTCACCTATTGCCAATATTCGCTCACTATTCCCCAACTGAGACATGGATATAGGATTTCAGTCCATGTGAAAGAATGTGCATAGAATAAGTTAAATCTGCTATAACTTGGCCTTGTTTTAAAAATAAACTTTAGAACCACTTAATGTAAACCCATTTAATTAGACTTACAATACAAGTCACTTACTTAAAGCAGCTACTCAGTTCTGAGACCCTTGCATGATACTGTTTCAAAAATTCCAAGTAAATCTTTGTGGTTCTGGAACTGTTTTAACTGTATCATTTAGAACACAGATGTGCAGAGTTCAAGTTAACTCTTGGCATGCAAAAGCAATCTCTTTAGTATGTTTGGCTCATAGCCTGCTTCCTTCAAGTATATTTCTTGGAAGGAGTTGACAGAAGTGTTATAAGTTAGGCCCACCATCCTGACTGTAGGGTTTGGAGGTGGGTGTTGGGATGGCACTGCCACACTCTGTCCCTTGAACACTAATAAATACAGAAAAATAATGAAATATGTCATTTGCTTATTTTCCTTTTTGTACCCAGGCCATTCAAATTGTGGTCTGCGGGCTATAAAGTTGGACTTGAGAAGCTTAGTGCTGTGAGATGAAATTCTAGCACTGACGTCCTCTGTGACTAATGGCCTGACCCAATAGGAATTTTTAATTTAATGTTTTGCACATGTAATTCCTCTAAAGGAATGCTTCACCCAAAATTATATTTTTTACATATTACTTAACCTTTGTAGTTTGTAGTGAAAAAAATAATCTGTTTTCATGCAGAAAGCAGATAACAAAGTTTCTGATATAATAGGGGTCTATGGTGACCAATGCTGGACAACACCAAGCAGTATCAAAAAGTTATGTTCTTACAATGTCTCAAATACACACATTTTTATTAAAACATTGTTAAAAAAACACTTTTTAAAAACATTCTTGTGAACTTAAGCAACAAGTCTGAGTATTTGAATTGAAGATTTGCCTCATTCATTGGTCAGGAGTCCAGCCCAATAATAATTTACTCATTGGCTAAAACACAAGATGTCAACACTGACAGACACGTAACACAAAAGATTAAAAGTTAAATAAAGTGAAAACATTACCAGAAAGGGAATTTTCCTCATGATTGTGCATATCTGCGATCCTTCAACAAGCTAGGGGTCAATTTGCCCATACAGTTTCACAGGCTGCTGTTAAATTATCCCAAAGTACAGTACTCCATTTGTGGCTCATCGCTATGAATTTATAAATATAAGTACTGCAGGAGAGTCTACAATTCAAATGCCTATTTATGCCTGAGCATTACGTAAGAAATCAAAACTGTGCAAGAAATCAACATATTAATTAAAGAAAGAAACTTATCCTCTACTAGGATAAGTTTAATAAAACCTCTTTGAGTCAGGAACCAGGCAGGAAGAAACCTGTTCTTTGCGTCTTTAATTGTCTCTTCAGCAAATGCTAAAGAGGGAACATTAATCATGGTAGTCTGTTACAAAATGGTCAAAAAAAGAAGGGCAGAGGTCCATTTTATAAACAACTGAATTTACATAATGTTGCTGATTAATGCATACATTTACTCTGATTGGTTCCTGGCTTACATCCAAATAACACATCCATATAAGAGTCTATTCTACTACAGTCTTGTTTTTCTCATATCTCGTAGGTTCCGCTACTACCCTTGAAATCTCTGTGTATATTACCACTGCCCAGTCTTGTTCTTTACAGGACATCTGCTGATCTCTTAATCATCTCCTTGTACATCCACCTTCCACATCTTAACCATTTCAGTAGTTCTCTTCATGACATTTCTAAAACAAATGCTTATATAAATATTTCAATGTGCACTGCAAACCAAAATACTTAGCTATTGTTACCTCCAAATTATTCTGTCATAGCCTGTTCCATTTTGTTTCACAAGAACATTTTCTGGAGGTGGTTTATTAAACAATATTGTAGTAAAAATACACTAATTTGGGGCATTGTGAGCATGGATGACTTAACATGTGGATTATGAGGCACAAGCAACATGAGATTTTTTTCATATAGTTTTTAATATAGTTTGCTGTTATGCAGCATTAGTCACCATGGACCCCCGTTCAAGCTGAATTTTTTTGTCTCCATACTGTTTGAAAACATGATAATAAAAGTTTTTCTTCAGCCATCACTACAAAATACATTGGGTAAGTAACATATACAATGAAAAAAATATCATTATTCCTTTGAGGATATTGTTTCTAATGAAAGAGACTATTTAAAGTAAATTAACTTTTCACAGTATCATATCAATGATAAAGCTTAGTGACTTAAGGACAGACAATGTGAACACAGGAAAAAGAACGGCATACTTCCATTCTGTCATCACTGTTAGTTGCATATCAAAAGGTTGGAATACAGCATATGGCAACAGATCCCTTGTGATGGTTCTCTCATGTTACGTTAAAATATGTTGTTATTGGATTCTTATATAGCACTCTTGTTTGTTAGACACTAATTACACATGCATAGTGGAAAAATATAGCATACTGTAAAATTAAATGAATGCCAAAACACAAATGGAAAGAACACCATGTAAAATATACAAAGAAATATACAGCAAGTCATGAACCCTTCTGACTAATCCTTCTTGTTCATAATCTCATAATATCACCTGCTCAATAGTGCATTTTAGGTAATTGTGGCATTCATATTTATTTCTTTTAATATGTGATTCCTAACAATTAGTCAATTAATGTAAATTTTATGTAGAAACTTTCTGAGAACACTTCAGTAAAAGGTGCATCATTTATTTGGACTAAAAGATAAAACACGTCATTTAATTCATTATAAATAAAAACAAAACCTTGAGGTTGCCATTAATTAATTAATACTATATGAAAAGAGTTTGGTACAGTAGGTAAAAAGAGACAGTTATATAATAAAACTAATGAAACTCTTGGACCCATAGTCTTAAAATAAAATGGAAATACACAGCAACTTAAAGACAAGGAGCTGTTGATACTTCTTATGTTTTCTGAATACTGTAGTTACTTCTTTCAGTTCTTGCAGAAGTCATGATGTATTTTATTACTGCTGATGACTCATCTACAGCAAGCAGAACTTTTCTATTTTGGCAACACATTCTTTTACTTTCAACGTGAAAAAATACAGCGTGACATTGATCATATCACTGACGTAACTTTGCTGAGTAGTGGTCTTCAAAGAAACATTTTCTAAGAATATAAAAGAAATGCTTTCACATGGTCAGATGTTTCAACTAATTAACTTATCTTCTCGATTGTCACCTTGCATTTCTGCCTCTTTTTCGTCTAAATCTTGGACATAATCTTGCATGCCTGTGAGCCATTGTGTTTGTCTGCTGCTCAAATGTTTGATATTCAGGATAACTACTTACTTGTCAATGTGGTTCCGTGTCTTGTGTTCTTAAGGGAGGGAGCTGTGTGACCCAACAAAAGGCTGGATGTGAAACTCTCAGCACGATTGTTGGCAAATATTTCTCTGTCTGTGTCGTTATTGCATTATGTATCCTGCACTTGATGCTCAGCAAATGGCGCTGTTGTTCTTCTTTTTCTGCTTTCATATGCTAGTAATTTTCATCATGTAATGGGCCTTGGTAATTTGCTTAATGCTCAGCAGATGTTGCCTCTCTTCTTTTTCTTTCAACCATGATGTCACTTGGTGTTGCGATCACTTTGCTGAGGTTGCCTGCCACCTGAAGTTTTTCAAATATTCAGCATATGTCAGGTTATAAGGTTTCGATTAAGACCAGGATCAAGGTTTTAGCCCCAGTAGTTTGTGAATAAGAGTATGACAGATGGACAGACTTTAGCATTTTATATAAAAACTTAACCAGGTGGGATTTCTAAGTGTAATTTGGGTATGGCCACTGGTTGAGCTTTATGGAAAAAGTGTGACAAAAATAAATGAGCATTCACTAAGAGATGTATCAGAAATCTTTAATTTCTGTCTTGACACCATATTGCTAGCATAGGCTTCCAGTGGCTCACTAATGGATCAAGCGGGTCAAGAAAATGGATAGACCTTTTTAAATTGACTGATTGTAACACAAAAGAAAACCTGCAGACAGACAGGTTCTGTAACTTTGTCATGGCCATAGAGTGAGCTAGAGGCAGAAATTAAACTTAGAACCTTGTGGTTTAAGCTAGTGATGCTCAGATCAGGCTTTTTAAGGCCAATACCGATCACCAAATTTATGTTACTGGATTGGCCAATTCCAATTCTGATCTGACCCCCCCCCACCTTAAAAACTTTTTACACTAAGCTCCTGCATAACCAGATGCACAGAAGCCTTATGCCCTATATTAAAGTGTATTTTTATAATTAGACTAGAGATCACAGGTGTTAACTGTTCATGGTTTATTAATAAAATGAAATTCTGTAGGCTTATTGTTCATTGACCATAAAAGTACTAAAATAAATAAAATTTCCATAAATCACATACTAATAAAATATGTACAAAATATTTATCTATAATTCATACTGCATAAAAGAAAATAAAAGGCTGCCATATTGTTTATTGTACCCATCCTAAACAAGGCTTATTAAAAAATGTAGTATTTACCATGTAATCTTTTTAGTTAGCCAATAAAAGGTGTCATTTGCTTGGCTTTTCTCTACATTCATAATGGCTAACACGGTACAACACCCTAGTACTACTGTAACAACAAAAAAATTCTATACAGTATATATATATATATATATATATATATATATATATATATATATATATATATATATATATATATATATATATAGTAGCCATTCCCCACGGCTCCGCCAGCGTAGTAGTGAAACAGGACAAACTTTAAAAACCAATAAACAAAATGTTATCGCTAGCTAAACGGAGGCAAGTTACGCCACAAGTACAGAGGCAGACCAACTCCCCACTCCTGATGTCACGTTTCCCCCTCCCCTCGGTCTGCAGCCTCTGTCACTGATTAGCACGAATATATCACTCCTGCAAGCGAACTATGATTCTTAGCACGATGAGAGAAGTCGCAAAATCAACCGGAATGTTCAAGCAAATCTAAATCCGTTAAATAGTTTTCTCATTTGCTTGCTAAGTGGATGTAAGATACGCCCCGAGGCTGGCATGTGAGCCCGCTGCGTCTCTCTCAGATTCGCACAAATAAATTGGTACTGCAAGCGAACTGCGATACTTAACACGATAAGAGAAGTCACAAAATCAACCTGAATGTTCAAGCAAATTATAGAAAAAAACCCGATCTAAATCTGTTAAGTAGTTCTCTCATGAAAGCAGACAGACAGACAGACATTGGATTTTATAAATCTATATATATATATATATATAGATCAAATATATACTCTTTGTCAAATAAAGCAAAGAGTATGCGACACGACCTGAATTGTAAACTATGCAACATTCCGTGATCTGCTTCTCAAAACTGAAAGAGGGCACCATGGTGGATGTTTGCCGAATGGCAGACCAACCACAAGCGTTACCTGGTAGGTAACCACCCACACAATTCAGGTCGTCGAGACTCAGACTACGAATGCAATGAATGTAATTACTCCAGACCTACAGGCTGTCAAATAAACAAACTACACGCTGTGGCGCAGCGTAAAGGGGCTTCGTCTCTGACGCTGACGTCCGAGGTTCAATTCCCATAGAGGGGAGCAGTAGAGTGTGTACGCCTGATGAGCCCAAATGAGGGTGAAACACATGTCGTATACTCTTTGCTTTATTTGACAGTAAACTATATAAATATAGTGTATAATATACAAAATTACACAATCCAATAATTGGTAAAGGCAATTAAACACTGCTTACATGCAAATATACCTGCACTTATACCATAGGTTTTAATTATTTTCAATCATTAACTGCACTACAGCTTTTTTTACTGTTAAAGTATATATTTACTGTGTTTATACAGGTGTGTTTTTTTCTTCAGCGTATCAGCTAGACATTTATAATTCTTGAGGTGTACTTGTAAATATGGATTACCATTTTAATAATGCAGTACTTGTTTCTTACAAAAACTTATACCATATGACACACAGCAATGATTAATAAACACATTACAAATCTTTAAAAAAGTCACAAATGTATCAAATGTTCATAAGTTGTTTATCACAGAGACACAAGACTGGCATGCTTAACAAGTTTATTAGTTACCGTAATACCTCACGTAAAGGAGCATTGCAACTAAATTACTGCATAGCTTAGAAAAGCAGGGGCTGCAAAGAACGGTTTTTATGTGAATATCGGCTGATTTAGATTGGCCAATTGTTATCAATCAGAGCATCTCTAGTTTAAACATCAGTGCCAAAGCCACTACACCAGCTCCTCCTGTACCACAGTTCAAAAACACCTGCATTCTCAGTTTGCCACAGGTAACCACTAGTTTATAGGCATTATTTTATTGTTTATTTAGCAAATATCTTTACCCAAGTCAAATGCCAATGCATTGGAGCACATTGTAGTTTTTCAGATTTGTTTTTTACAGCCAGGTGAAATGACCAGAATGGGACCACACAGTGAGTTAAAGGCATGGACTGAAGAATCAGCTTGTAGTTGAATGAGAAATGAATTGGAATCAACAATCAACTGATGTACAGAACAAACATTTAAATTGCATTTAGTATCTTTGGAAATGTGTTTCCTTAGGAGTCAGTACCATGCAGTTTTTTTTTTGTTTTTTTTGTTTAAACCCCTCATGTTAGTTTCTCTGATCACACACCACCTGCACTTCAGGTACTTGTAAACACATTGCCTTTCCCACTCACTGTCAGTGAGCTGGCGTGTTTGGAAAGATGCCTGCACATAATGTCCTTTGAAATGTAATATGTTTCTGCTTGCCAGCTGGCTACTAGCTTATTCTGCATTCAGTATGCTCCTTTTAGCCCCAGAGTGTTGACAGAGGAGCCCCTGTACCTGATCAGCCATACGTAAATTTTCTTGGAAGAAAAGATCTTTGAATTGCCAGTTTCCTGCCTGTGGACAGTATTAATAAGTAAGTTTGTAAAACCAAATGTTAACACTCATCCCTGGTTTTAAAGTCTTTGCTGTGTCACCTTTCTAATACCAGTGATAACCAGACACAGAAATTAGTGATAATAATAAGAATGATGATAATTAGTTACATTTATATAATGATTTTTCCCACATTCTCAAAGCTCTTTGCATAGTCAGTGGGGAGCCACTTCACTTCAAACACCAGCAATGTGTAGCATCCACATAGATGATGCAAAAGCAGCCATTCTTTTGTCAGTACACTCAACACCCATTAGCGATTAGGTTTTGAAGGGGTGAGAGATAGTTAGCCAATAAGTGGAACAGAGGATAATTAGGAGCCAGAATCGCCAGGTCGTTGGGGTCGTTAGCTAGGACATTGTGGTAATCAAACTCTTTCGAAAGATGCCCACCTCAGTGTTATGTCTCATCTGAAGGACGGACAAATTTTTCAGCACAGCGTCTCTGTCACTGCACTGGGGCACTGGGATCCACACACAGGTGACGTGTTAAGTGTCCCCTGATGGATTCACCAAGACCTCTTCCAACAGTAGTATTGACTGCTAACTAGACATAGTCAACTTTAATTTATGCTGCTCCTTTATGTAAAAATAACATTATGAAGTCTGCTTTTCAAATTAGACCATTAGAACAGTCTAGATGAGACCAGGCCATTGAGCTCAGCAATGCCTGCCAGTCCTATCCACTTAGTTCTTCTAAAATAACACCAAGTCTAGTTTTGAAGGTCCCTAAAGTCTTACTGTCTACCACACTACTTGTAACTTATTCCACATGTCTGTGGTTCTCTATGTGAAGAAAAACTTCCTAATGTTTGTGTGAAATTAACCCTTAACACATTTTCAACTGTTCACATGTTCTTGATGAACTTATTTTAAAGTAACTTTCTTGATCCACTGGGCTAATTCCCTTCATCGAGAGACCAGACTGCACATACCACACCAGATGAGGCCTAACCAGTATATTATAAAGCATGACCTCCTTGGACTTGTACTCTACACATCAGGGCGCTATATAACCTGACATTCTGTTAGCCTCCTTAATGGCAGTTGATAGTGTCGAGTCCGCTACGACTACTAAATCCTTCTCATCAGGTTTACTTTTAAACTTAAGACCTCCCATTGTGTGTTCAAACCTAACATTTTTACTTACTTTCTATATAATACTTTACATTTACTTATATTAAATTTCATCCGCCACAAATCTTTCCAAGTCTGTATGCTATCCAGGTTCTGCTGTAATTATGGAACAGATTCAAGATCATCTGCCAATCCATAACCTGCAGACTTAACCAACTTGTTATTTATATTCCTATCTAAATCATTTATATTCATTAAAAATAGCAGCAGCCATAGCACTGACCCCTGTGGACACCACTCTTAACATAAGCCAGTGCTGATAGGGTGCCTTGCAGTACAACACATACAAAGCTATAGTATGGTTTTCATCTTTATTATTATTATTGTATTGCTGAAGCACAAGAAGTTTAAGTGACTGTCTCAGAGTCACATATTGAATCAATGGTGGGGAATGAATCAGCCACCCTCATGTTTCAGGTCCAGTGGCCTTTAAGCCATGCTGCCTTTTTAATGATCAATACATTACCTTTGGATTTCATGAATTTATCTTCATTTCCCATATTTTTCCTTCTTTGGTGATTGCTGTTTTTAACCACATGGATCTTTTGTTCTCCTGAAAATCAACATTTTAACTACCTTCTCTTCTTTAACATTCCTTTTCACAATCCCGGTTTTGCCCTCACTGAATGAGTGATTCCCAGACTTACATTTTTTTGGGGTTTATGTCTCTAATCTATCATTTTCATCAACTCTAAAAGCAGGTTTCAGTTAATTGTTGATTTTCAGCAGTCACCCTTTTTTAAGATGATATTTATATTGGGGTTGGCACGATTTTGCAACAAGTGGACCGGGAATCAAGTCCTCAGGGCTCTCTAGTCAAATCTGCATGTCCTCCCTGTGTCTGCATGGATTTCCTCCTATAGTCCTACAATATGCAGATTAGGTGGATTGGTGATGCTTAATTGGCCCTTGATATGTGTGTGTTTACTCTGTGATTGGCTGACACCCCATCCAAGGATTGTTCCTGTCTTGCACAGATAGGCTCCAGATTCCTTATGACCCTACTCTGGATAAGTGGATTTGGAAAATCAGTTGATTGAGAATTATATTTTTACATGTCATCAATGCCTTAATGACTTCCTTTAAAGAAGCTTTGACTGTTAAACTCACAATCTGTAAATGACTCCTTCTGCAGGAGAGGCAGTTTCCTTAGACAGCTAATGTAGTCTAAGGCGATGTCTATGAAACACAAGGTGGGCAGTTCTATTCCTGGCTCTACCTCAACTTTGTGACCCTTACCAATTCATTTATCCTTATCTTGCTTAAAGGCTTCAGTGAAATATACAATAATAATTGTCTATTGCTTTGCTTTGTAAGAGTACAGTAACACTTGTCTATGTCTGCTCTCAGCAGAATGTGATTTGTATCTGGCGAAGTCTCAAGATGGCAAATGTATTGCAGAAAATGGAAGTCTGGACGTTTCATCTGATGATCAGTCCAAATCAGGTGTGCTCTATAATTTGAGATTTTTGTTTTTTTCTTTAGTTGTAATTTGTGTACTTTTCACTGAAAACCTGTCACTTTATCATTAATAACATAAAATCCATATGGTTTTCTTGAGCCAAAATTATTGAATGATTTTCAACAGGAAAACATGTTATTACATGTAAAAGAAATATGTATATACCAAAATGTCAACATTATTACAGTAGAAACTGTGTGTCAAGCATTCACGGCTGCACTGATGCATATTTAGTACACATTCTTCATGTGATATGCTTTGAAAAAATCCCCAGCACACAACCTCATGTTGTAATCGGGTCATTAGAAGTGTGTTTCTTTGGGCACTTTTCTTCTGTTTTTTTTCTGTTCCTTGCAGGCAAGAGGGTAGGATGTTAGTGAGTGACCTGGATGATCGACGTGTCCATTGTGATGTAGGCTACTATATCACAAGGCTTAGTGATTTCCATATTTCTCCTGCCATGAACAGTGGCAATTGCCTCATTGTGAACAATGCTTAGGGGGCTAACATCTTTCGTGTCCTTGTACTTGATTGCAGTTATTTTGCCTTTTTGTCACGCAGCAACTGTCGCACCATGGTGAAGCTTCATGTGTCCAAATTTGTCAGCATATCATGATAGTTCATTAATACGGTGCCGTAACATGAATCAGTTTCACTTTCTGTGTCAGCGTCCAATGGCCAATTCACATCTTCATCGCTATTGCTCAGTTCTAGCAATGGTTCAGTTTCAGTTCATTCCCATATGGCTTTTCGTTTGGCATTTTGTTTTTTTGTTGGATGGTCCGCCTCACTCATGAATATTAATGAGTTACCATACAGCTACCATAAAAAGCATACAAATATTCTTCTTTTTTTTGCAGCATGATGTTATTTCATCCACTAGTTGGCAGCAGTACACTATCCCAAGATTTATTTGTGCTCAACACTATAAAGTTTATTATTACATGTCATCCCAAGCCTGACTCGAGTTTAACCATAATTGCATAGAATTCATGCTCGGAGGTAACAAAAAGGAGGCTAAAGGTAAAATAAATGCATTTTATTTCCTTTGCCAGGTAGTAAAATCACAACTATTTTTGTCACTTTTGGATATCTGGTTGCTAAATAAAAGTCAAAAAATTATATGATTTAAAGCTTAATGTTTTATTACCTCATATTATTTCATATTCTGTAAATAATTTGGTGGGCTTTGTGTAGGGCATGATGCAGTAATACTTTATACATGTAGCATTATACCTGACACAGACAGTGGTAAATCAAGTACTGAGTCAGTAAGGCTGTTCTGCAAAAGCTAAGCATGTTCAGGCCAGGCCAGTACTTGGATGGGAGACCATCTATGAAAAGCCTGGGTTGCTGCTGGAGGTGAGGTTGGAGAGGATAGCAGAGGGCACTTTCCCTGTGGTCTGAATTTGGGTCCCAATGCCCAAGTACAGTGACAGAAACACTGTGCTGTAAACATGGCGCCGTCCTACTGATGAGACCTAAAACTGAGCTCCTGGCTCTTTGTGGTTGTAAAAGATCCCTGGGCATTCTTTGTAAAGAGTAGGGTGCATCCCGATGTCAATGTCCAGGGTAAATTGTCCATCACAGCCTAGTCATTCTGGCCCCTAATCATCCCCTGTCTCTATCTGGTTGTCTCTCTTACCAGTTCATTCGTGGTGAGCATGCTTGGGTAAACAAAATGGCTGCCATAACATCATCCAGGGGGAAACTACACATTACTGGTGGTTGAATTGGCTCCACACTCACTATGAATAGTTCTATATAAATGTAAAGAATTATTGTTACTATTATTATGTATCTCTAACACCCATGTTTGTCTGTGCTCATTACACAAACGTCTTCAACCACTCAATAAATTGGGCCCACTGACATGCTGAGTGCTTGGTAAGCTGTATGAACTGGCCAGAAGAGCAGAGTAGGATGCAAAATGGACCTGAAGGATTCACCCACAGTGCCCAAGTACATCTAGTCTGGAGGAGCTGGAGTAGTGCAGTAACTGGAGGAAGCCACAAAGACAGTAGTCAGCTGTACAAAGTCAAAAACAAATGCTCCAGATAGTGCGCTCCAGCTGGAAGGAAGTGTTTGAATTACTTAGATATTTATATGGCATTTAATAGATGTGAAAAGTTCATGCTGTACTTCTAGTAGGTTACAGCTTGTGTATCGTTTATTTTTTTAAGTCTCAGAAATGACTAATAAAATGTACAGTATAATTATAATAAGGCAGCACAGTGACACAGTGATTAGTGCTGCTGCCGCCTCACAGATCTTTCTTCCAGGCTTCACTTTTGCATTGCTGGTAGGACAAAGTTGTATACATTCTATGCTGTGTCTAGATGGTTTTTTTTTTTTTTGTCAGGTATTCCGGTTTTCCTCCACATCACCAAATATGGTTTGTGTTAGCCTATGTGACAGTTATAAATTTTACCCATAAGTATGTGTGCGAGTGGGCCCTGTGATGGATGAGTAAGTGCCCTGTCCAGAACTGATTCCTTCCTTGATAGGTTCTGGCTCCTTCATGACTCCTAACTGGATTAAGTGAACTTGTTATTTTTATAATAAAAGGTGCTGTTTAACCCTAATGTTACCTACAGCCTTAAATTTCTTGTCCTCTGTTAGCAAAGACACCAAACACGGTGCACCAAGCCTCTCGTCTGGGCTCCAAGTACACTCAACACTGATATAGAATGTTAAACTTGTTTCATGAACACTAATGTCAAAAAGACCATTGTGTTATACATTATGTGCCTCATAACAAGATGAATGGGTCAAATGTGCAGGCCTGTGGCCATTACCTGACTGAATACAATAAGAACCTAGGGATGTCCCTGAAATGCTTTTCTGACTAGCCCATGTCGTCATTTAGAGGCTCAACTGCATCTAGGAATGTATAATAACTAAGGCTGCCCCCTTGACAGACAACTTAGCACAATTCAATAATTGATGACTGTAAGCTTTTTTCACATCTATGTCCTTTTAAAGTGTTCAATTGAGCCAAACATCCTTCCTATTTCCACTTTTATAACTAAGCTTCTTTAACTTGTAGACAATGTGTCTTCACCCAGCTCACCTTATGCCTTTGCACTACAACCAGGAGCCTTTACTTTTTATTTAACCTATTGTATATTAATCTGTGGTGAACAGGACTTACTTACAAGTTTCATTCCTGAATTGAGCCCACTACACCAAAATTAGTCACAACCTCGTCAATCCTCAAAACAGGGAACAGACATGGATAGATTTATTGGTTACCCCTTCACTAAAAAAGAAGAACCTAACACAATTGTCTCTGAAATAACTTGAAGCTGACAGAAGAAATTGGCTCCCATCATTGTTTATTCCGTATTTAACAAAAATCAGACTTTACTTCTGAATTTTGATTCAACAGACTATTTCAGATTATAACACAAATGAAAATGGAATGGACATAAACGATGGGACCCTAAATTTAATATTTTGTTATACAACCTTTAGAGGCAATCACTGCAAACAAGCAATTCCTGTAGCTCTCAATGAGACTTCTGAACCTGTCCCTAGGTAGTTTGGCCCACTCTTCTTGAGTAATCTACTCCAGTGGTGTCAGGTTTGAAGGAGGCCTTCTCCAGGCTGCATGTTTCAGTTCTTTCCATAGATAATAATAACAATAATAATAAGTTGCATTTATAGAGCACATTTCACAAACCCAAGGTCACTTTACATAGAGATGGGAAAAAAGATCACACAGAAGACAAAACTTTGTCGAAGAGGGAAGTTTTGAGTTGAGATTTAAAGGTGGAGAAAGAGGAGCTTTCTCGGAAAGACAAAGGAAGAGAGTTCCAGAGTTGATTGGCCATAACACTGAAGGACCTGCCTGCCAGGGTGGAGAGTCTGGTGCGTGGGACAGTAAGGAGATGACTGCTCGAGGATCACAGAGAGAGCGACAAGGAGTGTAAGGAGTTAGGAGCTGAGTGAGGTAGAGAGGGGCAAGGTTATGTAGGGCTTTAAAGGTGAGAAGCAGAACCTTGAATTTCATCCTTGATGGAACCGGTAACCAGTGAAGCTGGAAGAAAACAGGGGAGATGTGAGCAGAATGCTTTGTGTGGGTGAGGACTCTGGCTGTGGTTCTGAATATACTGTAGCTTCTGTATAGATTTTATAGGGAGGCCAATGAAGAGGGAATCACAGTAATCAATATGAGACATGAAACAAACCAGAGTTTGAGCATCATTAAAGGACAATAATGGATGGAGTCAATGTTACGGAGATGACAGAAACAGGAGCAGGTTTGACAAGTGTACTATCAATAGAAACAGTGAAGTTAGATGCCTTAGAAAGTAAGGAGTTTGGGCCTACCAGTAATGTTCAACGGGATTCAGATCAAGGCTCATAGAAGGCCACTTCAAAATACTCAAATGTTTTGTTCTTAGCAATCCTTTGGGTGCTTTTAGCCATGTGTTTTACGTCAGTATCGTGTTGGAGGATCCATGATCTGTGACTCAGAGCTTTCTGACACTGGGCAGTATATTTTGCTCCACAATGTCTTGATTGTCTTGAGATTTCATTGTTCCCTGCACAGACTCAAGGCACCCCATGCCAGATGCAGCAAAGCAGCTCCAAAACATAACTAAACCTCCTCCATGTTTCACAGTGGGTTTGGTGTTTTTCTCTTTGAAAGCTTCATCTTCTTATCTGTGGACATAATGCTGATGTGACTTGCCACAAAGCTCCAGTTTTGTCTCATCTATCCAAAGGACATTCTCCTAGAAGCATTGCAGCCTGTCAATATGCATTTTAGCAAATTCCAGTCTGGCTTTGTTATGTTTTTCTTTCAACAGTGGCATTATTCTTCTTCCAATGAGTCCACTGTCACTCAAAAAGTGATGGATGATGGGCACTGATGGACCTTGACCTTGGAGTTCAGCTTGTATCTCTTTGGAAGTTGCCCTTGGCTTTTTGTCTACAATTCTCACTTTCCTTCTGGGCAATTCTGGTGTCAATATTCCTCTTGCAGCTGCGTCTAGGGAGGTTTGTTACAGGCCCATGGACCTTAAACTTCTTAGTAATATTTGCAGCTGTTGACACAGGAACACCAAGCTGCTTGAAGACGGTCTTATAGTCTATGTCTTTAACATGCTTGTCTGTCATTTTCTTTCTGATCTCCTCAGACAACTCTCTCCTTTTCTTTGTCTGGTCCATGTTCAGTGTGGGACACACAATGATACCAAACAGCAGAGTGGCAAGTTTTCTCAATTTAAAGGAGCTGCACAACTGATTACATGATTGGAGATATGTGTGATACTAATTAAAGAAAACAACGAGTTTACAAAACCATTGAAATCCAATTATTTATTTATCTTTTGTAGAGGCCCCAACAAAATGAGGCTATTTTAGAATATCTTTGTAGGATAAGCAATACTTGATCTCTTTTCACACTTGATTTGTTTTAATCGATAACATATCAAAGGCATGCAGGTATACAGGGGACAATTGCTTTTTATTTCATCACTTTTCAGGAGACATACAGCTCTTTTTAATGAGCTGTGAGGGTACCAACAGATTTTTCCACATCTATTAGGCAGCTCAATGGGTGTAAAATAAAACTAAATCCAGAAAATAATATATACACTGTTAAACTTCTTCTTTAAAATCTCAGTTAGGTCATAAATTGGTATGGTTGCTAAAATAAAAAATAATCAAACTCCACAATGTTTGTACTATTTGAAAGAGCCAATAACATCCCATGGATGATGCAGAGTCTAGATTGGGTGTTGACCTTTTGACAAGAAAGACTATCAGAGTTAATGAGGATGATTGGGAGAGAAAACTTTAAAAAAGTCACAACGAAACCTAAGATCAGTCTTATTATTTATCACAATGAAATTATAATTCAAGAAATTGTAGTAAGGAATCTATAGATGATTATCTAAAGATTGTTTTTCAGGATATCCGCAAACTCGGATGATGATATATCCAACTCGCAGCTTTTTATAACGTCTTGCTGATGGCTCTGATCACATCACTTCTGAAACCACACTGTAATGAAGGCCACTCATAATTTCAATGCCCCAGGCAAAACAAAATGGTGACGGAAACAGTGCAAATTAATTTTTAATTTGTTTCATAAATAACGATAATTGTATAATATGATTCAGTGCCTGAAAAAACTCATAGTGGGGAAGAATTATTAGAAAAAGAAGCTTAAACAAACATTCAAAAAAATTTCAGTACATACATAAATCATAAAGCTGGGGTGCTGGTCCATCACAGGGCCCTCTCATGCTCTCAGTGTGGATAAAAATCGATCCTTATAAACATTCATTTACTTTATAGCAAAAGGAAAAAATGCAAAGTAAAACAAGCATTCCATACCATACAATTTTCTACACCTGTAGGGTTGTGTGGGGCTATCCCAACAAGCAAGAGGGTGCAAGGCAGGCACAGTCTACTGGATAGAATGCCAGTCCATCACAGGGTGAACACACACATCACATGGGCCAGTTTAGCATTGCCAGCCCACCTGACCTGCATGTCTTTGGACCACAGGAGGAAACCAACACAAACACTAGGAGAACATGCAAACTCCACACAAGGAAGACGTGGGACGTGAACTCTGGGCTACTTACTGTGCCACTGTGCCACCCCCAACGAGTAAACCATCAAAACATATTTATTTTTGTAAGAGTTTTTTGTGAGTCTTGCTGTTACAAGTCAACACTTATTTCCAACAGACATTTGAGCAGTGTAGTACCAATGAAGAAAAAGCTGCTTGGATTGGAAGTAGTGAAGCTCAAACATAACGGAAATCACAGAATTGTGTCAGTATCAAGGGAGAGCATGGTAGCCAAAGAAAACTCAAAGCTTTCATATAGTTTTTGCACGCTGTTTTTATCTTTAATACTGCCAAATAATGTGATGCATTTATTACAGAATTTGTATTTCTTATAACAAAACAGTCATTATTTACTGTTAGTCACATCGGATATCTCCGAAGACTTGAAATTGATATAATCTGGGATGTCACCAATACATTCTGCGATAAGTCTGCATAATAATTTCACATACTACTGGCATCTGTCAATTTTGCTAATTAAAAAAGTGTGATTTGTGTTAGCAGGAGAGAAAGTGCAAGCAAAACTGTTAAAATAACGAATCCATTCTTATTTTATATAGCACTTTCATAGTGCATAGAGTTAAAAGGCACTTTACAAATCAAGAAACAGCATTGTTGGATAAGGCATAGAATTTGTATGTGCTTCACAGATATGCAGTTATCAAGCAAGGTATGCATATTTTATATAGTGCCTTTGATAGCACAAGCTGTTTGAAAAATGTTGTAATAAAAAGTCCACAATGCATTGTAATTGTTTTATTGGCATGCTGCTTCAGCGTTGTAGACTTCTGGAAGTAGTTAGTCTCTGAGATGGCTTATTTCATGCTGTGCCATTCGTAAGCTTTCCTGACACGTGGCAGTTTAATACCTCCAAAACCTACTATTTCAATTTCTGGAAATTTTAAGGCATCTTCTTACTTTTTGTTATTGCTCATTCAGTGAATTCCAGAATCGACCCTAACCTACATTTATAATAGGCAGCAGTGAGGTGCCATGGTTGAAATGGTTACCTCATAACTTCACGGTTTATTTCTAGCTTGGCAACTGTTGTTTGTGGTCTTTCAGTATCCTGCCCATGTCTCTATGAGGTTTTTGCATATTAATAATGCATTTGCTAGGTCAAATGGGGACTTTAAACTCTCACAATGTGACTAAGGATATGTCAGTGCATGAGTGTGCCTTGGGATGAAATGGCACCCCATGGAATGTTGAATTATACTTTTAATACTGCTAGAATAGGCACTAAAAGGCTGGTGGATACAAAGGAGGCTAAATATACTTTTTAATTCCCAGTATTTATTGCCCTATTGTTTGAATCATAACTAGCTATGCTTAAGCATGTCTACCCCCACACTCTACACCCCTTTGCAGCTTCAACCAATAGACTTGTCCAAATTTGTGCATTTTAATGTCACAATTATTCATTGTGATATCTTAATGAAAAAGGTCTCATGTTGGAAACACTTGAGATATTGTCCAGGGTCCCATAATTGTTTTCTAACACCATCCGTGTTGTCACATTGATCCTTGTCATTCTTTTGTTGGTCGTTAATTTCAACAGAATATGCATTCAGTTTTTCTTTACCATTCTAAGGTCAGTGAGTCAGTCACTTTCTAACCTGGTTAGTCCTGAGCAGGGTCGCATGGAGTGCTGGAACTTATCCCAGCAAGCATAGGGTACAAGGCAGGAAGAAACCCAGGACAGGGCACCAGTCCATCACGGGGCAAACACACACAAAAATCCCTACCACACACTAGGGCCAAATTAGGATCGCCAATTCACCTAACCTGCATGTCTTTGGACTGTGGGAAGAATCCAGAGCACCGAGAGGGAACCCACACAGACATGGGGAGAACATCCAAACTCCATACAGAGAAGACCTGGGAGGCAGCCATGGTGTCGCCCCCATTCTAAGTTTAATGTTTTGAAATGCAACATGCGATTTTAATGAAAAGCCTGCTGCATAAAAGCAGACACAGTATCAAATTGAGTATTTTTTTTTCTTTTTGAGTACATGGCATGTACATTGTAGGCCACAATGGATGATATCAAGCCTAATGGTGGCTTCCTAGTCATACAGGATGCAAGTAGATAACTCTTTGTTTCAGGAGGAGAAATCTGAGAAAACACGGCAAGACATCCAAAATGATGAGTAATGATTAAAAATATAATGTTTATTTACTCTTTAATCACTACACCCACTGGTAATCGAGATGCTGTAAAGACATGAAAGAATTTTGAAATGTTTCAATTTTGTACTTTCTTAAACGACAAGCAAAATCTTCCAGTGCAAACCAGATAATCTCATTCCATATGCCGCTGAACTTTTGACATGATGCAAAGCACTGACACATTAAAAAGCTTAAGATGCATTTTAATGTGGAAGTTGAGAAATGCTGACCTCCAAGTGCAACGGCTGCGAAAATGAACAGTGTAAAAACACAGGCAAACAGATTAAAAAAAAGGTGTAAAATCTGTGAAAAAAAAATTAAACTTTGCAAACTTAATTTGGACAAATAACAAGGATTCAGATATTTCATAACCTAGCACAAATGCCATATTCTTATGGAATAAATTATAGTTTTAAATGTAACGCAAATGGCTCTATCATAATTAATATTTGGCCAATTCTTTAGTGTCAAAGTACTGCCCTGTAGAATACCTTATGATTTGCTCCAACCTTTTTATTTAAACTGCATATTCCCTTTGGTTTGTTCAGTATGATATGCTGCCACAAGGTGGTGCTAGAATTATAGCGACTGCTGGTCTGCTGAAGGACTTTTACTCAAGAGCTTTTGGTCTTCCCAAAGCATGAATGGTGCTATATATCTATTAAAGAAGATCCTGAAATATGTTTGAGTGTCATAGCACTTCAGTTCAGGAATAACCCTCAAACCAAAACGCATACATAGTGACATCATCAAAATTGCAAAATGTTTTTATTTATTATCTGTATTTCTCTTTATCTGTATTTTATTTATTATCTTTAGTAGGATGGAGTGGTGGCTCTGAGGCTAGGGATCTTTGCGGACAATTGAAAGGGTGCTGAATCAAATCCAGTAAATGTCAGAGGTGACTCCACTCCATTGGGCCCCTGAGCAAGCCCCTTAACCTGCAATTGCTCCATCCTGGATATGACGTTAACCTGCATCCAGCCCTGCAAGCAGGTCCTCCAACTTGCAAGGGGAAACTCGGG
Organism: Erpetoichthys calabaricus; assembly: GCF_900747795.2. NCBI lineage: Eukaryota > Metazoa > Chordata > Cladistia > Polypteriformes > Polypteridae > Erpetoichthys > Erpetoichthys calabaricus. The sequence goes on from NC_041401.2 coordinate 29,440,894, forward strand.
GGTTGGTGGCAGGATTGGCATTCCAATCACTGTAATAAACCTCACACTGTTCCATTCCATCTGTACGAGTGTGGTGCTGAGGTGTCACCCACTGCACGGCTGCACTCAGGTCCTAATCTGGGATCCTGAGGTGGTCTGTCATGTGGTGGGTGTGGCAACGTGCTCTATCAGCGAATGTTTCTAACCCTGTAATAACTGTGTGACATCCATATGACACTTGACTTGGGGGTTATATAGAGAGAATGCACAGGCCTCTGTGAAACATGAATAGATGGTTATACTGTATAAGACATTTGGTTTTTATTGTCTGTTTGAGCCTCTCTCTAATAGTGTTCAGTAATACTCAACAGTTATTTATATCTTATACATTTTAAACTGTATCCTGATTCATACTTTGGATAGGTCCAGTAGAGAGTGACCTTCTACACTTACATCAAGAAATGCATGGTCCAGGTTCAGGTCACACTAAAAGATGAAACCTTGAACTTGAATTCCACTAATGGAACTTGAGCTTTTATCATCAGGGGTTACAGCAGGTTGAAGCTAAAGGCCAGGGTGTAAATAGGAACAGCTTAAGCTCTACATAATGAAAACTTTCAACTCATCAGATGTAGATGATCAATGCTTTTCCTTTGGCTGATAAGTGTTATTATTATTATCATCATCATTACACCTCATGTAGGCCTACTTAAACTTAGCACCCACAGATGCACCTTAGAAAACAGACCACTACACCATGAAAGGCCTGTGCCACTCCTTAAAAAAATATATATATATAGACAGACATCCCGGCCAGGAAAGGGAATAGACCTGGAAGGAAGAATTTGAAAAGGTGGACAGACAGCCCATTAAAGAGAGAAAATGTGGATGGAGGTTTTCTATTCCCCCAACACGCTAGATGGCAGCAGCCCCAGAGTTCGGTGCACCATAAGGAACCAGCTGGGCATACCAGGATATGTAGTCTGGCAGAGCAGCCCTGCTGGGGTCCCTGGGTACCACAAGAGGGTGCTGTAGGGAGACAACCTCCCTGTTATGGACTTCCGTACGACCCAGAAGTACTTCCATCGGCAATCGTCGTGGCACTGAAAGTACTACCGGGTCCGTAATAAAAGAGGCTGCACTCCCTTTTTCAGGCCAGTCGGAGCTGGGTGGTAGAGAGGCAACACTTGACTGGCGGAGGGCAGTGCAGTGGTGAGAGAGTTATTGGGAGGAGAAGGAAAACTTGTGAGTTGTGCTTCTTGTACCATAATGAAGGTATTTGCGGTTAATAAACAACCTTTATTTGAACCCGGGACTGTGATATATATCAACAAAATACAAACCTGTATTAAAGTCAGTCAGTCAGTCTTGTCTTACATGCCCATTGTTTGGTAGACTTTTGTGGTGAGTGTGTAAACAGAAGAAGACTTGTTGCTCTACAAGGTCACCCGGATCTTCCCTTTTGCACATCACACACAGTACTATAGGTTTCAAACTTATCACAAACATGTTCCACTTTCAGGTGTGTTGGTGGCTGTGTTGCAAACTCTCGTCTCCATTGTCGTCGTACTTCAACCACATTCTGAAATTTAAATCACAACTTTCAAATGGTCTTGAAAGGCCTCAAACGATAACCGTACACCTGCCATTGTGTGTGAGGGTTCTGTCTGCTACCTGGTGTTACGAGTAACAGCATCTTCTGAGACAACATCATACTGCACATTGTTGCCGTAATTTGATTCAACTTTCGGAAAAGTCCAGAGATAATAACTGTTAAAATGCGTATACACTTTTTTAGCGAACTCTGTATAAAGTGCTACAAAACTGTATTTGACCTCTGAATAATTTCTGGTACTGTTTATCATTCACCATGAGTGATCTTCAAGCTATTGGAAAACGTTATGTTGTGCACAGGGAAAGGTGCTGGCAGGGAAGAGTGACTCCCATATAAAACGTTTTCATAGTTTGACAGTATATCTATGACTATGGTTTGGTGTAATGACTGTATTAACTTGCTCAGACTGATAGACATCAGCATTTTGTTCTGGAGGTTTTAGGATTTTCATTGTCTGTATCCTGACATATGCTGCTCTTTTGCACTTTTTAATCAGGGTATAGCATCAAGGCAATGAAACTTGTGGGCTATTGACCTGGTCAGTTAAGTAGCAGAGGGGGTTGTTAATCAGTTTCATCTGCTTTGGTGTTAATGAATTTAACAACAGGGGCACTAGAGGGGTAACAATGAGACAACCCCCAAAACAGGAATGGTTTTACAGGTGGAGGCCACTGACATTTTTCCCTCCTCATCTTTTCTGACTATTTTTTCACTAGTTTTGCATTTGGCTACGGTCAGTGTCACTACTGGTAGCACGAGGCAATACCTGGACCCTATAGAGGTTGCACAGGTAATCCAACTTCTCCAGGTTGGCACTTCAATACATTCCATTGCCAGAAAGTTTGCTGTGTCTCCCAGCACAGTCTCACGGGCATTGAGGAGATTCCAGGATACAGGCAGTTACTCTAGGAGAGCTGGACAGGGCCGTAGAAGTTCCTTAACCCATCAGCAGGACCCACCGGTATCTGCTCCTTTGGGCAAGGAGGAACAGGATGAGCACTGCTAGAGCCTACAAAATGACCTCCAGCAGGCCACTGGTATGAGTGTCTCTGACCAAACAATAAGAAACAGACTTCATGGCCAAAGGGTCCGACATCCTCTAGTGGGCCCTGTGCTCACTGCCCGGTACCGTGGAGCTCAATTGGCATTTGCCATAGAATACCAGAATTGGCAGGTCCACCACTGGCGGGCGCCCTGTGCTTTTCACAGATGAGAGCAGGTTCACCCTAAGCACATGTGACAGACGTGAAAGGGTCGGGAGAAGCCGTAGAGAACGTTATGCTGCTTGTAACATTGTTCAGCATGACAGGTTTGGTGGTGGGTCAGTGAAGGTCTGGGGAGGCATATCCACGGAGGGACGCACAGACCTCTACAGGCTAGACAACGGCACCTTGACTGCCATTAGGTATCGGGATGAAATCCTTGGACACATTGTCAGACCCTATACTAGTGCAGTGGCTCCTGGGTTCCTGCTGGTGCATGACAATGCCCGACCTCATGTGGCGAGAGTATGCAGACAGTTCCTGGAGAATGAAGGAATTGATACCATTGACTGGCCCCCACTCTCACTCACCTGACCTCAATCCAATAGAACACCTCTAGGACATTATGCTTTGGTCCATCCAACGCTGCCAGGTGGCACCTCAGACTGTCCAGGGGCTCAGTGATGCCCTGGTCCAGATCTGGGAGGAGATTGCACAGAAACACCATTCGTCGTCTCATTAGGAGCATGCCCCCCTCACCACCCTGACATTGTCAGGCAGGCATACAAGCACGTGGGGGCCGTACAAACTACTGAGTAAGATCTGGAGTTGCTGCAATGAAATTTCAGCAAAATGGACTCGCCTGCCTGCCGCATCATTTTTTCACTTTGATTTTCGGGGTGGCTTTGAATTCAGTGCTCTATAGGTTGATCATTTTCATTTCCATCAAACGATGCGGCATCTTTTCGTTCCTAACACATTACCCAGTCCATATCAGTAGAGATAGCCAGCAGGATTTTTTCCCATTGAGTTCTGATGTGTTTTCAAAGTGTTCCTTTAATTTTTTTGAGCAGTTTATTTATTATGATAAAAAGGCCAGTTAGTCAGATATATCCTCGGCAGGGCTGACCTACACTAAGTTAGGCCCAATGGTCATCTTAATATATTCATGCAGCTAAACCGTGAGCTGAGTTCATTAATTTGTGGGTATCTTTTAAAGAGCGAATAATAGATTACCATGCACATCATGCAAAGGAAACCCCACACTTAATGTAGATCTGATCAAATTCATTGTGGAAAACCAGGAACAATGCAAAAAAACAAAAAAAGAAATGCAATCATTAAGCAATTTGACCAGGGCCATACAATTTTTGATCACAGAAGAGCATTAACTTGCACCAATAAATGTAAAATTTGAATTTATATAAAAGCAGGATAGTTACTAGAAAAGAAGTAATGGAAGTAACGTGTTAAAATTAAATTGTCATCTCATTTTCTAATCTACTTAATCCAGGCCAGGGTTACAGGGTATGCCGGAGCCTATCCCAGCTAACATAGTGCGCAAAGCAGGAAGAAACCCTGACAGGGCGCCGGTCCATCGCAGGGTGAACACACACACACACACACCAGGGCCAATGCAGTGTTGCCAATTCACCTCACCATGTCTTTGGACACTGGGAGGAAACCTACGCAGATATGGGGAGACCATACTCCATGCAGGGTGGGATCTCAGCCCAGGACCCTGGATCTGTGAGGCAGCTGTGTCCAGTGTCATTGTCTGGATACTATCACCTGGGATGCTACTGTCATCTCTTTATTTTCCAGTAACTCCACAATGTGATTTGAATGACATTGGACAAGAACTGAGTTTGTGTCAGATAGAAGAATAGCTTGTCAAATCAAAATACCTACAAAAAATTATTATGACATCTTGAAGCAACTTGAGCACTTCTCAATAACAGCAGGCAGCAAAAGAATTCCAGTTGGACCTAAAGTCTTTAACTTGATAAAGAGTGAAATGTCAGCAAAATCCAAGTTTTTGTAAAGTATTTGCTCTTCTTTTTGCCTTCACAGTTTACTTGGGCATTATTTAAATTTTGGAGTGTAGCCGTGCACAGTTTAAGGCATTGCTATTGATAGAATACCCAATGGCATCATTTTGTGCTTCAGATAACCAAAGGCCTTATTGCTTTTAATCTTAACAACATGATTTTGACGTGTGCTGTCAGAAGTGCTCATAATCACTACAAGGAGCAGTTTTCATGTCTTATGCATCCCTGATAGCATAAACTGGACAAGTTGACAAAGGGTATCCGGCTGTTTCATGGCTCCACTGTACGTTTCAATTGATTTAACAGAAACAAAGCACATTTTCCAAATTCCCAAGAAACTGCTATTTACTTATTTAATGCTACACTCAATGCACATTTGAGAAGAGCAACTAAATTTAAAACATATTTCATACATGAGCAAGCTAACCATAGAAATGACAAAGATTCCAACAGAAAGTACTGCCAGACATCTTAATTACAGATACAGTATAAGTGCCATTTAAAACAGAACAGAGTGGAAGTCCTCGCTCTGCATACAATACCTTTTCCAGGATTATTGTCATTTTAACAATGTTATACTGCACTGTATTACCTCGGTTAATGAATCCTCTGAGAATGAAGATCATTTACACTAAGTTGACATAAAACATGCTATGACACATGTGTATATTCAAGTGCCAACCGGTTATGGTGCTGTGGTAATCATTGTGCATCTTCCTTGCACAGAACAATTGTTGTCTGTTGTTCATATTTTGTCTGCTATAGACCACCAAGCTACTATACATGACTGTATAGATATTTCATACATGCTTTAGTTTTATTAATATTTTGTAGAGTACAATTTGCCCAGAACATCATTAAAGGAGCCAGTAGAGAATGTGGAATAGGGGACGCTGTTAGGGAGCACTTCCATGGAAGCACTTCAGACATGCTTGTCTGCTGCAAGTCCATACATCTGAATATGTGGCAACCAGTGAGTCTCCTTAAGGACCCTGGCTTGAATCATCTCATAGAGCTAGGAAAAGGGAGGCAGATGGTATTTCCTCTCTGAATCCAAGCAAGGTGTGAAGTAGAACCGACAGGGTGAATTTTTAAGCAGTGTATGAGGCAGATGAGATAACATGAAGCCGCTTGGAATTAGCTTCTGTTGGCCATGTATGGCAGGGCCATTGTAGGATGGCCAGGTATGGAGATTTCGTAAGCCCTATGACAAATGCCCAGACCACCAACTAACCTGCAATTTACATATCTGTATTTCATCCATCCATCATCCAACCTGCTACATCCTAACTACAGGGTCACGGGGGTGTGCTGGAGCCAATCCCAGCCAACACAGGGCGCAAGGCAGGAAACAAACCCTGGGCAGGACGCCAGCCCACCGCAGGGCACGCACACACACACACCCACACACCAAGCACACACTAGGGACAATTTCGGATCGCCAATGCACCTAACCTGCATGTCTTTGGATTGTGGGAGGAAACCGGAGCACCCGGATGAAACCCACGTAGACACGGGGAGAACATGCAAACTCCCTGCAGGGAGGACCCGGGAAGCGAACCCAGGTCTCCTAACTGCGAGGCAGCAGCGCTACCCACTGAGCCACCATGCTGCCCATATCTGTATTTCTCCCATGTTAAATCTAACTCTAAGTTTTGTAACCAATTAAAATCTCAGAAGATTTGTTAACTGTGGTGATGTCATCTTATAAAAGTAAAGTGGAGTCATTGTAAAAGAAAGAAAGAAAGAAAGAAAGAAAGAAAGAAAGAAAGAAAGAAAGAAAGAAAGAAAGAAAGAAAGAAAGAAAGAAAGAAGTTGTATTTGTTTAATAACAAGCACACAATAAAGAGACGAGAGAACTAACCTACGGACTGGCTTATTGTGGCTTAGTAATCAAGGCACTAAACTTCAAATGGCAAGCTTTTTGTGGTTTAGTCCCCAACTGCCTGAGTCACTTGATCTGATAACAGTCCACCTGTTGAACCAAATTAAGAAAATATTTTATACTTGTAAGCTGCTTGGGACAAAAACAGAATATATAACATAACACTATTTACCTGCTTGATTGCAAAAGAAACTTTTGATAGTTTGTCCCTTATCAGGATGGTATATGGATAAACTGATGTTAGAAAAGCTAAGATATAAATCCTAGTTTATATTCCACAGAAACACAAGCTTGGTGCCTGCTGCATATTTAATTAAGCTACTGCCTCAACAGACTTTCAAAGAATTAGGATCATAAGAAAGTCAAGCTGTAATACTCATTAGAAAACACACCTAAGAATGACTTGGGCAACAGAGGAAATGCTGTATATCCTTGGATCTGGGAACTGAGAATCTACAGTATGTCCAATGAAGCCTTAACCAAAAAAAAAGAAAGAAAGACTCAAGAGTATAACTGAAATTGTTACCAAACAAAATCTATGACTTCTTTTCTTATTTTTTTGAGTTGTTTCAGCACCAACCTATTGTTGGCCTGTTCTTTTTTTGACCCAAAGTTCAAATGTTAGTTCATGTTTGTTGTCATTTTTTTATAACTGTGGTGTGATTCAGACAGAACTGAAAAAGCTAGAACACGCCTGAATATTCTAAGAAAGGCCTTTGACCTACACACTCCAAAGTAGGCACAAGGCCTAAACAGGCATAAAACCCAAAAAAGGAGAGGGGAACTGCAAAATCCCTGGCCCATAATAACAAAGCTTTAAATGTTAAATTTAATTTATTATATTAAAAATGTATCATTTAAGTTTTTATTATTTTTGGCCAGGGAGTTGACAGTAATTTAAATGTAATTTATTTAAATAAATCAGTTGGGTTGACAAAACTATTCAAATAACTTCAAAATTTAAATGATATGTTGAAGAACTCATACCAAATGCAAAATCTAACATAATAAACCTTAAAAATGTAACCTGTCTAAATATCCCAAAAATAAAACACTAACCTGAAAAGAGAGAAATACAAAAGCAAGCTAGATAACAAATGCTGAAATAGATAATGTCTAAGCAGTTTGCCTGAGGCATGGTGGGGCTTTAAACAGACATCAGGCAATTCTATGGCAGGACACTCTGCTCCCTAGGGCTCAATATCTAAAATAATACAAATTGAAACAGGGCATATTTAACAATCGCAATGTAAAAAAAAAAACAACATAAATACCAAACATCAAATAAGATAACACTGAAAGTATACAAAAATATCACAAAGTAGTCAACAAAACTCAAACTAAACAACAACAACAAAACTGAAACTAAAATAAGGAAAACTGACACCAGTTAAGGAGCCATGGTGAGACCGTGACAGGTGGCATGATGACATTGGCTCGGGTGACTAGTAACGTACACTATTGCTGTTAAAATAGTGCCCCCCATGTAAACAATGTACAAAATAGCAGCCATCATTAAAAAACTGTAATAACAATAAAAGTAGCAGTATTCATAATACAAAAAAATCAAAACAAATTAGGACTTATTTAATGGGATCTTAAAGGAAGTATGCCGTAGTGGTTTAGGTTCAGATCCCACTATTGACACTGTGTGACCATGACCAAGTCACTTGACCTGCCTGTGCTCCAAATGGATGACCAAAATAACTGTAACCAATGGTATCATAAATGTTATAAGTCGCCTTGGATAAAGCAAATGGATTCTGTCAAAGAGTACAATGTATTTTGAAATACTGGCAATATATATACAGTGTATACAGTAGTATATAAAACAGTCTAGAGCTACAGTAGCTGTTAACACCAGCATTGCTGTTTCACTTACATCTCTTAAAATCCTGGATCACAAAATGGCTCCCTCTCTCATTGCATCTCCTTGCTGTTGCTAAGCACTTTAAAAATATTATTAGGAAGTGCTCCATGTAAAAAAGTAAAAGCTGTACTTTAATATGGACATATTGCTTTGAAATGCATTGCTCAGGAAGGAAAAATGATAGCACTGTGTGCACTGTAAAAGTATCAAGGCACTTTATCTGTCCAAGTGAAAAAGCTAACACAAAGATGTGTTTGCTTTACCATCAAACTCTACACCTCGGCACGATGAATTTTCAGCCCTTCATATACTTGTTCTGCATCTCAAATGCAATAAATTGGTAGTGTGAGGTGACACTTTAATTGCCATTAAAAAATCTTTTGGGAGTTAATAATAAAGTGCTGAGAGAGGCTGACGTTAAATCGCCATGTATTTAGCACACCCAGAACAAGTGAAATGAAGCCATATGCCTGTTTGCTTAGGACATCTGATTGGAGGAAGCAAAGCTGAATTAATGATATGCCATTTGCTTGGACATCATGGAAGATGTTTGCTTAGGTTGTAAGTACTTATGTAGATAGTGCAGGTGGACTTTCACTTTACCACTCAGAGAAAGGTGTGTCTGTCACCATTTTAACTGTAAATCATTTGAAATGTGAGGCTTTCCTCTCATTTTGGTGCTGGGTATTGTTTGGTAATCCAACACCTATGTTTAAACTTTTAATTCTACTATTATAATTGAAGAAATTTACCTTGTACAGGTTGAGTGTCCCTAATTCGAAATTCCAATATCCAGAATGCACCACAATGTGAAATGGGAGTCCCTTGTGAAGTTTACAGTGCCACAAAGCAACTACAGATAGATAGCTAGATAACTAGCTAGCTAGATATAGATAGATAGATAGACAGACAGACAGACAGACAGACAGACAGACAGACAGACAGACAGACAGACAGACAGACAGACAGACAGATAGATAGATAGATAGATAGATAGATAGATAGATAGATAGATAGATAGATAGATAGATAGATAGATAGATAGATAGATAGATACTTTATTAATCCAGAGGGAAATTTAACACACGATCAGCGATCTGGGGATACAGAGGGTGAGGTCTTGCAACGAGTCCAGCACCACAAGAAAAGAACATATAATCAACAATTCTCTTTTTATGGGTGGAGCAAAGGGAGGTACCCCCTGAAGCATTAAGTACTGTAATACAACAAAGCACAGTCGACGAGCTTTGTCCCCTGTGAAGCGACACAATGAAGCGACATTTCAAAAGTGCTGCACGGTACCATTAAAATTCTAGATGCCTTGTGTGTTAATAGAATGTCGCTGCTCACAGTTAACAAAAGGGTATCCTCATTGCAATATGAATGCAGTAAAGTTCTCAAATTACATTAGGAGAACTGGACCCTGCTGCCTTTTTATGTTGGAATATATGTGTTGTGTTTTATGAACTTGCACCAACACTATACAGAAACTGAATGTAGTGACTCCTTGGTTGGTTAATGACTTCCAGCACAGTGGGCATGGTGGTTGGCGGAGATATTCAGTCAGTTTTTTAGTAGTGTAATAGAGTAGTGACAGTAGGGAAGCATAAATTGACAAAAGAAAACAGTTCTTCAGTGTAAAAACACAGAATTGGCCCTCTTAAAAGGGAACTAAAGTACAATCTACAGTATACACCATATCCATCAGTTTTGTTATTTAATCTGTTTGTAATGTGAACACACATTCTAATAACGGCTCTGTAATGTGAATTATTGTTAGTGTGAGTGATAATTTAGCTGGTTTGGCTGCAATTCCGTGCTTGATCAAAAGTGACCCCTCATTATGCATAAGTAAATATTCCAAAATTAAAATATCAGAAATCCTAAATCCCAGGCAATATGGGTTATGGATACTCAACTTGCATCTTATGCCAAGAAAATGTTCCATTAGAAGCTTAACTTAGGCTATGTCCACACTACTACGTTTTCATTTAAAAACGCAGACATTAGTCTCTGTTTTTGCCTTTAGTCCTCACTAGATCTGAAAACTGAGACTTATGAAAATGTTCTCCAGAGCCATATATTTCAGAATATGCTGGCTCGGTGTTTCAGCATTGATAGATATGAAAACGCAGACTCTTAATAGTTCTATGATTAGTTCATGCTTATGACATGGCCCTTGCCTGATTGGACCATCACAATGTTTCATTCCCTGGTTTGATCACCTTTCACAGAAGAAATGCAACATAGCAGACATTGAGGATTTTTTTTCATGGCACGTGTTGTATTTCTAAATTGCGTTTTGTACAGTTTGAATGTTGCATACATGCGCAAAAAACGAATAATTTACTGGTTGCTACAGCTTTGTAATTAATCCTGTGGCCAGTGGTGTAACTATCCCTTCAAGAAGGACACTTGTTCTTCCTGTTTCTGCTGATACAAAGCATGCCCAGTGTAGGAAAAACAACTAACTAAGTCATATGCGTTTTCAGCCATGTTAGTGTGAGCAGAGATACATTTGGAAACAAAGTGAATATGCTAGTGTGAACAAAGCTTATTTCCATTTAAAATTGCTGTTTTTAAACGAAAACATAGCAGTGTTGAGGCAGTCTGAGTAACAAGAAGCAAAGAGAAAAGTGAGTGTTGGTGGGAGCATCTGACTGGAGTCCTAACGGCTATGAGGTGTTTAAGTGAATCCAGGGTTCTTAGCAACATTGGACATACACACCGGTTGCAAAAATTATTAATGACTGTGTTTGATATATCAGGTTTCTTTAGCCAGCAATCATTACAACAACTAATACCAGTAGCAGACCACCTCACCCCTAATTGTAACGCTATTTCAGCCTCTGCCACCTCCAAGTAAAAACCATTTACTGTATAGGTGGCATCCACAGGACGTAACATATGTTTTAGATCAGAAGAAACATTACTACAGGATATGAATTAATATGTATTTCTCTGCATTTTTTCATGCAAAAAATATATCATAAAGTGCTTTACATGAAGTAAAAAAAAGAATAAAAAAATACAAACTTGAACAAGACAAATAAATAGCTAACAGAAATGGAAAGAATGACTAGTCATGCCTTAATTTACTTTTAAGTAAACTCAGTTTTTAAACTCTATAATGGTTATTAAGGTCAATGGGTCTGATGCTATGGTAAGATGGCTAGGGAGAAGAAGAACACAAATGTTCAGGTTCCAAGGCCAAAAGTCTGCCCACACTGGGCTTTCTACGAAAAATAATTGTTATAAAGCAATTCATTATTGTTATGATGTACCGTACTAGAAGAGTAGATGCAGTGGGTCTTGTCAAAATTTCCACAATCCACAATCCTTCCAACATCAAAGGCAGCTACAAAGTAAGTAGTTGAGATGGCAGTGACACAAAAATGGCCACCGGAGAATATTGAAAATGAAATAGTAGATGTTAGTATGTTAGAGTGTATATCTTTCATTTACATGGTATTAGAAAAGCCAAGCAAAATGACACCTTTTATTGGCTAACTAAAAAGATTACAATATGCAAGCTTTCGAGGCAACTCAGGCCCCTTCTTCAGGCAATCTTGCCTGAAGAAGGGGCCTGAGTTGCCTCGAAAGCTTGCATATTGTAATCTTTTTAGTTAGCCAATAAAAGGTGTCATTTTGCTTGGCTTTTCTCTACATTCATAATGGCTAACACGGTACAACACCCTAGTACTTCATTTACATGATATTGTAATACATATTATAATGTATTAGAAGGAAGTATGAAAAGAACAAACTAAAAAGGTCAGTTTTGTGAAGTTTTTTAAAGTGTTCCATGCTATGTTAGCTCAGAATATCTCTCTGTCGGTAAACAATTCCAGATTTTGGTGCATATGAGCAAAGGGATGCGTCACCAGATTCTTTATGCTTGATTGTCAGAATAATAAGTAAACCACTGTGTGAGGATCTGAGATTACAGCTGGGAATGTATGGGGACAGACAGCACTCCAAAATACAAGAAGGAGCCTTATACTGTAAACAACCTGTTCATTTTTTTTCCAATTCTTAGTGGGGTTGATATGCTTGATCAGCCTTCTCCAAACAGCTCAGCCCTGCACCTCCTTGCCAATCAAGCATTTTTCCTTCAGATCTTGTTTTACTTCTTCCATCCACCTCTGCTTTGTCCTTGATCATTTTCTCTTCCCCTGTACTTCCATTCCCATTTCTTCCATTTCTCTTTTGCCCACATATTTATTGTCTCATCTCATCACATGCCCATCTTTAAGGTTTTGGCTAGGTTTTACAGCTGGGTACCTTACCTGATGCTAACCTTCCCTATTTATCTGGTCTTGGGATCGGCAAAAGTTGAGCTGGTTTGCCCACCTGGGTGGCTAGATTAACAGTATTTTAATATCAATTCTAAAGGAACAGGCTACCAATGAAATAATTCTAAGATTTGCTTTTCTTGGTTCTTCCTGCTGTAGCCAATTTATGTCTTTTATATCCTATTAGGAGTGCATTGCAGTAATCTAGTCAGAAACATAACCATATATTGATTTTTCAGCATTTTGAGATATTACAGGTTATAGGGTTTTTATTAAATGTAAAGACGCACTCTTAGCAATGTGGTTAATTTGTGATTTAAAGTTTAGATCCGAGTCCTAAATAATACCTAAACTCAGTACTTCTGGCTTGATTTGTAAGACCAGGTGATCAAGTTTATATCTAAGGCAGTGGTTCCCAAACTTTTTTCGATTCTCGGCGCCCTTCGCTGAATCCAGGTTTTCCCAAGGCGTACCCCCCTGTCAAATTCTAATTTGCAAAATAGCTAATCATTTTTTTTAATTAAAGAGTTAAGTAAAAATAAATAAAACACGTATTTAAGATCACAAAAAATGTAATTGAACAAATTCAACAAATTATAATTAGTGGGATTGTGGTGTAGCGGGTTCCGTGGCTACGAAAGATTGGCAGCTTTTAAATAATCCATTCGCCATGTCAGTCTCCGTGGGTGCAATCGTGCAGCCGCGGGGAGTTGATGGAGTAATTGAGGCGAGTCGCACCTGCACGTGAGGGTGCGATCTTTCTCAATTGCTTAATCGGCTTCCTGCAGTGTGTGTGATTGAGATGCTGCACCCATGGAGCCATATAAGAACGAGCCGGCACAGAAGAAGAGGGAAAAAAAGAGATGAAAAGGAAAGGAAAAAGGCTTGGAGAGTGAGAGCGAGGCATTGGGGCGAAAGAAAGAGGATGAGCCAGCCAGGCAGGCAGCCAACCAGCATGAACGAGAGAAGTCAGCATGGTCAGGGGTCCCGGAACGAGCGAAGTATCCGCGAGAGTGGGTACGATCATGAAGGAGTCCGCCCTAGGAATCTGAGGGACGAAGTGCATCCAGGACTTTGCTTTGAATAAGTGCCTGCAATCCCCCATAACAGCCGGACATAGAATGAGCACCATTAATACAGACACCAATGCACTTAGTCCACTCCAAATTATTTTCCAATATAAAAGTATTAAGGATCTCGAACAAGTCTTGAGCCTTAGCACCAGCAGTGATACTTTTACAATTTATTACTGTTTAGTAAAAATCGATCCATTTTTAAAAATACATATGAGAAGAAATACTTCAAAAACTTCACTTGACTTAATCACAACAATATACAGTTGATACAATCTCCGAAAACTAATTCAACACTAAGGCCACGCAAAACCAACAGTTATTTATATACAAACACAAAGTACAGAGAAAGTTTGACAAACTACTAAAGCAATCGAGAAACTTAATTATTGTAGAGCGCCATCTAGTAACCATTTGTAGAGGCTTTCGCACACAGTTATTACTAAGTGAGTTACTTTTTTGCACCAGGTCCGCCAGATGTCACATCCTATCACATTGAATTGAAATGGGAACCACTGATCTAAGGCATTCATTTTCTTCATTTTTGTCAACAACTAAAATTTTTATTTTTATTCTTGTTTAGTTTGAGGAAATTACTACTCACCCATTCTGTAATTCTGATAAGACACTGAATCAGAGAACTTAGAGCCTCAGAATAGTCTGGTGCTATGGATAATTAAAACTGGCTATATGTCCTCCGCATAACTGTGGTAGTTCACTTTGTGTTTCAAAATGTTCTGGCCTAACAGGAGTGTGTAGATTGTGAATAAAAGTGAAACTAGAATTGTGCTGCTAGTAAAACTATAGTAAGCTTCTTTCTTTTAATATAGCAAGTTACATTCCATACAGTCAAATAAAAGTTAACAAACCAAAATTCAACCCCCACCCAAGAGAAAGGGAGGAGAGCCAACAACAAGAGTGAATCTTTAAAAGCAGCAAGGAAAGAAGAGTATCATTTTCCTTGATATGGAAGCTTATTCTAAAATGTTATTGATCAGATCCTGCTGCATTTTAAAAAAGTTTTGAACAGACCCTCTAAGTAAGAATTTTCCCATTTTAAATAGTATAGAACATCAGTCACCCACTGACTTAAAAGTGGTGGGGTGGGATTCTTACAATTGAGCAAGATAAGTCTACGTGCTGGTAGTGAGGTAAAGGCGATTCCAGTTTGCTTGTCCTACTCCACTTTAAGCCCATCTGGGAGTCCACCAAATACAACTGATAATGGGTTAGAAGGGATTGTGACACCAAAGCTGTCTGACAGGCATTCAAAGATTTTTGTCCAAAAACGATGTTTATTTGGTGCACGCCCAGAACGTGTGGCCCAGTGAGGCTGGAGCTCGAGTGCAACATTTGTAGGTTGGATCTTGCCCTGGATACATTTTTGACAATATTATAAATGTGCTCGATAAAATATTTTAAGTTGAATGATTGAGTGCTTTGCACATATGGGGCTAGAGTATATTCTGTACATGGCTGCCTTCCACTTGTTTTCTGAAATATTAAGTGAAAGGTCTTTTATCCACCATACCCTGGGTTCTTTGAAAGGAAGGGAGTTTAAAATGTTTTTTTTATATTCTAGAGATGCTATCTGAGCCTTCAAGAATGATCAATAGAAATAGAATAGAATAGAAATAGCTGGGAGGTGGGGAAAATTGTGTAGGTTCTGTTTAGAAAAGTTTCTAATTTGAAAGTGGTGGAAAAATTTTGTTGAGAAAAAGTTAAATTTGAAGTATAATCTTTTGTAGGATGTGAAGATATTATATACGTGCAAATCTCTTAGCATTTTAATCCCGGACATTTTCCAAACATTACATACTGTGTATGTTTGAGAGGGTGGAAAAAGGTGGCTGTCATGTAGAGGTGCAACAGATAAAAGCTTCTCTGTCTTAAAGTATTTCCTGCATTAGTTCCATATTCTGAAAGAATGAAGGATTATAGTGTAGAAGGACAGTAAGCTTTTGATTGAAAAACTTAAAAAAAGTTCAGAATTTGTATCAAAATGAAAATAAAGTAAGCATCACAACTTTCAAAATAACAGATTTTTAGGACTTCTCTATTCAACTTCCAGGTTGCTGTTAAGGAAGCTAAACATGATTTCTTTGCTGATTTAGTATCCCGTCATTCTATGAATTCTAGGGTCTTATTTAATTCAATTAATGCGGCCATTCACCCTCATCTTGAGACGGGATTAAATAGTACTGTTCTTTCATGTGAGCAGTTTTTTTCATTCTTTGTCAGTAAAATTGATATAATCCACTGTGGTATTGTTCCAAGTGGCTATGAACTTCCTACTGTCAATCATGACATTGTCTTGGAATCTTTTGATCTTGTCTCACTTTCACAGTTAAAAAGTACTATTGACACCCTTAAACCTACTCTCAGTCCTCTTGATATTGTACCACCACGCCTCTTAGTGGAAGCCTTTGCTGTTTTGGGTCCACCTTTACTAGCCATTATCAATGATTCTATTAATAAGGGGGTTGTGCCCTCATTTTTTACAAATGCTGCGGTGCATCCCTGTCTAAAAAAGGCAGAATTAGATCCTGGAGTTTTAGCCAATTTTTGCCTGATTTCCAAATTGCTATTTCTGGCTAAAATATTAGAAAGAATTATTTATAATCAATTGGTTGATCACCTTAACTCCAATAATTTATTTGAGATCTACCAATCTGGCTTTAGGCTTATCATGGTGTTGACACGGCCCTCCTGAAAGTATTCAATGACATCTCTATTATTACTCACTCAGGTGGCACTGCAGTCCTTGTCCTCCTGGACCTGCCCGCTGCCTTTGACACTATTGACCATGAGATATTGCTGTTGCGGCTTGAACATCTTGTTGGGCTTAAAGGGGCTGCTCTTAACTGGTTCAGGTCATATCTAATTGGTAGACACTTTTCAGTGACTTTAAATTCCTCTTTTTCATCTACTGCTCCTCTTAAATGTGGTGTTCCACAGGGATCCATTTTGGGTTCTATTTTATTCTCTATATACCTTCACCCTATTGGAGCTATTTTTAGGAAATTTAACATTTCTTTTCACTGCTTTGCTGATGATACACAAGTTTATATTCCCATCTGCAACTCTGCAATGAATCAACTGCACAACTGTCTTTTTGAACTAAGATCCTAGATGGCTAATAATTTTCTTGATCTGAATCAAAATAAAATGGAGATGCTTATAGTGGGTCCATCAGCTAAAGCCCAAATTGGTCTTGGACTTCTTGGCACTTTCTCTGTCTTTTCCAAACCTCAAGTCCGCAATCTTGGTGTTATTTTTGACAGTAACCTCTCTTTTGAGAAACAGATTAATTCTGTAGTCAAGAGTTGCTTTTTCCAGCTTCGTCTTTTAGGTAAGATCAAGCCTTTTTTATCTTCTAGGGATCTTGAGAAAGCTACTCCTGCTTTTATCTTTTCTCTCCTTGATTACAGCAACTCTCTGTATTCTGGAATTAGCAAATCCCTGATACACAGGTTACAGTTGGTCCAGAATGCTGCCGCTCGCTATCTGGTTGGGGCAAGAAAGTCTGATTCTGTTTCTCCAATACTAGCTTCTTTACACTGGCTGCCTACAGTTTTCAAATTGATTTTAAAATCTTGTTGCTAGTTTTTAAATCTTTCCATGGGCTTGCTCCTGCCTATTTATCTGAATTGTGTGCGTTACACCAGCCATCTAGAGTGCTTAGATCTTCTGGTCAGTTGTCTCTTGTTGTCCCTCGTACCAAATGTATAAAACTAAGGGGGACAAGGCTTTTGCAGCTGCTGCTCATCGCCTGTGGAACTCTTAACCTCATCACATAAAGGAGTTGTCTACAATTGAACTGTTCAAAACAAGATTAAAGACTCATTTCTATTCACTTGCTTTCCGTGACCTTCAGTAATACTGATGGTTTCCTCATTGTGATTATGTAATCTTACTTCCATTTATTATTTATTTTATTTATGTTCATTTATTTTATTTCTATTTATGTTATTTATGTTAATTGTATGTTTTTTTCTTCTTTTATTGTAAAGCACTTTGGCCACAGCATTCCTATGTTGTTTTAAATGTGCTATATAAACAAATTGACATTGACAAAGAAAAGCGTGTAAAAAAATGAAGTAAGTAGTCCAGTCATAACAAGAATTAATTTCTGTAGTATACTGTATTCAATATCATGGATCTCTGACATACAATCATAAGTTACAAAGAATTTTCCACCCGTTATACAGTATAAGACAGAAAAATAAAAACATAAGACCATTAATTTGACAAGTGTGAGGAGACCCTTCAGTCCATTTGTTGCTTGATTGTTTAGCTGATGGCTAAACTGTCCTGGTGTCTTATCCTGGCACCTTTTAAGGTTGTTAAGGTTTCTGTTTCAAGTACGTGTCTCACTGGTTTGTTCCAGATTCCCACAACCATTTGTGCAAAGAAGTGCTGTCTGGCTTCAGTGCCTCCTCAGTGCCTGCCATTCTTCCTTTAGTGTCATCTGCAAAATTACGCAAGTTTACTAAAAAAAATAACTGTCCATGGACCCCTGAAGAACTCTACTGATGTTTTCACTCCACATGGAGCATTCGCCTTTTATCTGTACTCTTTGTCTTCTGATGGTTAACCACCTTGAGATTGTCGTGGCAAATAATGACGCAGAGACTCTTGAACCCTTGTGAATTCAGCACAGACTTTATTGACACCCAGCAAAGCCATACTGATTCATGGAGCAGTCAATGATATCATCTTTCCAAGGGGTTATGTACCGTCTTTCAGCAGACCTGTGGGATCTTCCCACTTAGTCTAAAGCACAGTTAGTTTCTTAGTATATTTAGATTACATATTATTTTATCAGGTATTGCTAAAATTGCTTATTCTCCTCTGTCAACACCCAGTATTCAAATCGTCTACCATATGAGTCAGCCTTCTTGACCTACTGTAGGTCTTTGTCTGAATTTAGCGAGCACATCTTATCCTTCCTGTTTTTTCAGTTTCAGGTGTTTCTGCTGTCCCTACATACTTTTGTCTACCTTTTCTGCTACACTTTTTATTATGGAGCATGTTAGTATTTATTATTCATTAATCTCTATAAGATCCACTTGTACATTACCTCTGAAATCTACAGTAGTTTAATAACACCCTGAGCAGGTCACCTTTTAAAAAACATCCCTACATCATACCGGTGAACCATGCCACACACAAACGCAAACATTATGTTGTTTGCAAACTGTAGATATCGACTTCACAATCCAACTAGTCAAATTGTTACAATATTTACAGTTTACTTTTAATTTGGTATGAAATCATGAGTGTGACATTTCTTAAATCATCATAAAAATATTTTTTAAAATCCTAATAATTATTCTGCATAGAGAATACCCAAGTGTTATACATAAAGGTTTTGACCAGTAAAATTCAACCAATGCAATGAACCATCTCACCGAGCAAGCATACGCAGGCTAGAGACTGGAAAAAATGGAATCATCATTACAGCACTTGTCTGATTTTTCCATGTGCTATCGTATTTTACTTCTCTAAACACCAGCAAAACGATAACAATGGAACATAAGTACTTACAGAAAGCTATCCTGAAAAATGAGTCCAAACACAAATTGTGCAATGCCCTGATCATGAGATATCCTTCAAATAATAGGTGATAACAGGCTACCTTTGAGTAGTAGATTACCTTTCTGGGTCATTAATTCTGATTCATAAGGTCACATGCACAAAACCTTTATACGACTGGACAGCAAAGAGTTTGATGTTCCCAATGATATATACAGCTCCATATATGAACCTAAGGAGCCCCATCTGTGGCCATGCGTAAAGAAGGATAAAGAGCTACAGAATGCACAAAATATCATTTCGATAGGAGCAGCAGCACATGGAGGAGCAGAACAAAGCAGAGCAAAGCATCGGAATCCACAACACTGTTTTTGTATATTTTTGGAGAAATGATTTCAAATCGACCAAAGCGGTACACTGTGGAAATGTTTTGGATAAAAGGGGGACACATGGTGTAACATGCTGTTAATATTTATTCCTTTGTGCTGGCAACATAAACCTTTGCACAGGTGCAGTTGGCATGTCTGAGAACACCTCAGAAAGTAGAATAACTGACCTGTCATTACAGGTACATGAATGACACTGTATCGCAAAATGGTGATTTGTAACAATTAACTGTGACAGCCTTGTTTTGTTATTTGTTTAGCAGCAGTTTCTAAATCAATGAATGATTACTGTAAATTTGATGGAAACACCCATTCTGTTATATTCAAGAAGTTATCTGTCAGGTTCAGGTGAAAAAATGTCTGTCTTACCTTTATTTCTTGAATAATAAATATTTTATTTTGGAGTACACACCCAGGCGGAAATTACCCTCAGGGTGTACAAGCTTTAGATAGATAGATAGATAGATAGATAGATAGATAGATAGATAGATAGATAGATAGATAGATAGATAGATAGATAGATAGATAGATAGATAGATAGATACTATATAATAGATCTTTATTTGTCCCCAGGAGAAAATTTGGCTTTTTACAGAAGCAATTTAAATAAGTAAATACATAAATTGTTAGATAAGTAAGTAAATAAATAAATATACACGCACTCTTTGATCACTTATGGCAATGCCAGACAGACCCACTCATTGACTAAGGTGGTTACCGAGAATGCTGTGGTCTGTGGTATCAAATATTCTGCTCATATCTAAGAGGACAAGAACAAATATGTCGTTTGTGTTAACATTAACCTGCATGTCATTAAATTCCAAAGCAGCTACTGTACTATGATTTGTTCTAAAGCCTGACTGATAATTATCCAGAATGGAGTTCTATTCAACTACTTACTTAAATGCTGAAAAACTACTTTTGCTACCGTTTTACTTAAAATAGCAGAGATTTTGTCAAAGACATACGAGCCTGGGTTAAGTGTCTGTCTGTAACACATTTCTTAAGCGTCTGCCACAAATACAGCATTGCAGTTTTCTTGTTTTCTTTTATGTTTCTATACAGCTGCTTTGACTTTGATATACTGGATCACATTTAGTCAAAATTAATTAATAGTGGGGTGTTGCAGTAATTATCAAAGGAAGTGTGGCTTAGTGAGCAAAATCTGGCCTGTAAACTACAAGGTTACTGCTTTAGTCATTTATAAATTCACTCACTTTGTTGAGTCAGCTCACCTATCACACTCTTGTAATGTACTATTAGCATTTAAAGACACTATAGAAAATCACAAGTCGATAGATTCATTCCTTGCCACTGACTGATGCCCTTAGATGAGTCACTTAATCTGCTTTCACTTTCAGAGCAGAACTCTGGAGACAAGTATAATAAATACGCAGTATTTGTGTATTGCTTCCTATAAAAGTGTCATTAAAAATAAGACAATATATATGAACAGCAACGAACACAGTACACGGTGTCAGATCACACCTCATTCGGAGGACTTAGCAGATTGGAAACTGTTAATAATTGTAGCTGTTAGCTACTGAGTAGTAATGGCCCACTGTAAATGATAAACACAAACGACACAAACGCAGTATTAAGTGTTAGTTAACACCTCTTAGAATTGCTCAGAGTTAATTTCAATTATAACTTGGCTTACATTAGCAGTCTTTTTCGAAGAAGTAGATAATAGTGAATGGGCTCTTATGGGATTTTGTATTAAATCTTGGAGCCGGATGTAAACATTCAGATCAATTGCAACTTGATAATTGACTATAATTGATAATTAATAATTAACTACAAACTTGTATTAGTCAAATATGGGCCTTTTTAATTGTGAAGGTTTGCACTAAGTTAGTTGAGTTGCACTTAAGTATGTTAACCATATCAGAATTTTTTATTATGTATTATTAATTCACAATAGTGTCATTGGATATTATAGTGTGATCGTTTTGTCAAACATGCAGATATTTGACCTTTACATCTAAATGAGTAGACATCTTGTAAACATATATGTTTAATATTACAATATAGCCTGATGTCAGAAGCTATGTGATGGAAGATGTAAATCCCTCATAAACATCATATGAAAATTGCAATATTGTGTAAATACTGTGTAAAAATGTAAGCAGAATTTCTAATGCTTGTTTTTGTGCACTTGGATGACTCAGTATGAAATTTATGCACCTGTTCTTCCTGTAGACACTGAAGAGGAAAGTGAGACCAACAGCAGCAATCAGACGGGTGAAATAATCCTCAGAGACTATCAGAAAGAAGTGGCAGATCCTGCTTTACAGGGGAAAAACATCATCATCTGCCTGCCAACAGGAAGTGGAAAAACTAGAGTGGCTGTTTTTATTGCTAAGGATCATCTTGACAAACGGAAAAATACAGAGACCCCTGGAAAAGTCATTGTCTTAGTTAATAAGGTAATACTGAAATAAAAGATTTAAGCTTAGGGAGAGATAGTTTACAGGCTTTGAAATTGTTTTAATAGATATAATAAGGTGCTTTACGGTGAAACACCCCTAAAAGCATGGTATTTGCCATTTTAAAAGTGCATATTCTTAATAGTACATTTTCAAAATACATACACTTGACTATTCATTGTTTTATTTATGGCTGCAGTTTTTACTTCAGTTTAGAAGACTGAGTACTCATTTATTATTCTTAATGGATTAATATTTTAGAATTACAGAAGTGAACCAAAGGGTGGCACGGTGCCACAGTAGTTAGTGCAGTTGCCTCACTTTTTCAATGCCTGCATGTTTTTTTCCCCCCACTTTCCAAAGATTTGCAGATTACATTAATTAACAATCTGTTATGTGCTAGTGTTGCCTCCCCCACAGCCCTATGACTAGATGAAACACATTTGAAAATGGAAGAAATGAGAATTTGACATTTCTCTAGTTTTATCTTTAATTTCACTACCCTAATGTGATATGGTGTACATAACTTTTTTATAAAGGCTGACTTTTATTGTAAATTATCATTGACTAGTAGTAAACACAGGACCTCAGACGAAATGTTGAAGTGCCAGCCAGGCCACCTGGTTTACTTCAATGACATATGTAACAAAACAACAAGTGTGTGATGGTGCCAAAAAAACCCCAGAAATAATTGTAGCCATCAGCTATTATAGAGTTTCTCACATAAAGGCATCAGGCTCCTCTTAGGTCGGTCATCTTCCAGATAAGCCGCCACCTTCTGGGAATGCCGTGTTTTTAAAGTTCCTCGACCAGAAGGGGTGGAGTTAGTTGCCCTCACTGGCTGTAAATGGAGACAAGGTCATTAGCGATCGCACCCCCTGGTGTCTCGGGGTGGTAGTGCTTCCCTCTGACAAGCCCAGAAGTTGACTCTCTGATGTGCATGTGTGACAAAATGAATAGCTACTGTGACTATGCGTGTGCTCTTCAGGCTCCCAACATCCTTATGTGAGCCCTGAACCCAACACTGTCAGTAATGTCACTGAGTTGAGCTGACAAATGGGGACAAATCTCACATGAAGCCAGGGGATATTTCCAATAGTGAAAATGTGCTTTTATTAAAACAATCAAAAAGTGCAAAAGTGCAGTGTCCAAAGTTCCATAAATAAATCCATAAAATAAAGGTCCAGTGAGGATAAAAACCACCAATAAATAAATCCATAAAACACAAGGTTAATATATGCAGTAGTTAAAACGCAGTCTCTCCTTACTCTCCAGCCCTCCTCCCATTGCACCTTCCGCTCCACGGAGAACCAACAACCACGAGCTCCTTCAGTTAACTTTCGTCTTGGCCCCCTAACAGGATGTCACTGCCAGACTGCCAAGGTCAACTCTCCTCCCTCGATCCTTCGCGCACCCGCAGTCGCTCCTCAGATCCTTCGGGAGGGCACCTCCCCTGCTCACCCCACTCACTCATACATTCAGTGGGGCAAACCAGCCCCCAGAGCGCATCAGCATAATGCTCCTTCGCGGGGCCCCACTCATGGCGTCTCCACCTTCCAGGTGTCCGGATCTTCACCACCTGACTGCTGTTTTCCGACCTTTTACCACATCCTCTTTTCTCTCTCTATCAACCTTTCTCCTTCTTTTTCCTCCTCCACGATTTCTCTCTCTGATTTATATCCCCCCGCTTGTATACATCCATCTATATATAAACACCCATGGGTGCCTCTGTGGGCGGAGTGCCTTAATTACATGCCGCAGGAAGCCAATGAGGCAAACAAGAACGACTGCACCCACACGTGCAGGTGCGACTCACTCCGATCATCTCATTAACTCCCCACGGTCGTGCAATCACACCCATGGAGAACGGCACGGCTATACCGATTTAAAAACGACCTTTTTTTTTTTTTTTCGGAAGCCACGGACCCCGCTATACCACAGCTACATTAATAATTAACATTCACAGGCTAGATAAACATAATGGGTGGATTATTAAAGGTGATATTAGTTAAGAATGGAAGTGTGCTACCAAATTCTATGAAGGACAAATTTCTGTAGAACAAATAAAGTAACACATTACATAAAGAGGATCACAAATTACAACATATAGCAAATCACATACTTGAGGATGCCAGTGGAAATTAAGGTGAAGAGTACAGACTGAAGCTAGGAAGGAGTGCTTCACACAAAGAGTTGTGTGATTCTGCAAGTAGCTACCGAGTCATGAAGTTAAAACGGAAACCTTGGCGATTTTTACAAACACATCTGGATGAGGTAATGGGACTACTTAGCTATTAGTTAATCAAACGAGTTTGAAGGACTGAATGGGGTCCCCACATTTGTCAACGTCTTATACCCTTCTTATATGCTTCACTAACTCTTTTAAAAAAGGTGCTTGTTATACCTGAAATCTTTTACAGATTAAATATAGTAGTCCATGATGCCTTCACGGTCTGACAAATTATGCAGTCACTTTTCAGGAATTCACAATAGAGATTTAAACACTGGCCAACAATTTTTTGCTTCCTGACGGTTTATTGGTGACTGTGATAGATGACTTCAAGCTGCACAACGAGACGTTAAGCAAAATGACACCTTTTATTGGCTAACTAAAAAGATCACAATATGCAGGCTTTGGAGGTATCTCACGTTGTGTCTTCAGGCAAGATGTACAGTAATCATTGCATCCATAATAGCTAACACGGTACAACACCTTACTGCTTCAAGCTGAACACAAATATAATTTGAGATTGGCTGTCTCACATAGTAAATTGCTGAAACATGAAATTAAGTTTTATCGAATTTAGCATATTTAATTTTCAACAGTGCTGACACATTACATAATTTCAATTGAGCTAAAAATGTATTGCTTCTGATTTTCAATTATACTCAGTACTTGATGCTTCTCGTTCAATTTCCAACAATAGTTGGCCAGTTCTTGCCCCGATACTGCTTTTCCATTCTTGCAAAATCTTGCTAAAACCTTTCACCATGTTCATCATTAACTGCATCAAAGCAGGGTTGAAACCCCAGGGTGAATGCAGAAAATGCAGACTCTTCAGCGACATGTTTGCACTTCATAGCTTCATATGCTTGAAGCATGTTTTCAGCCTGCTGGACGTAGTTTAGTGCTCTATAGTGGCCAAGAAAATTTCTGAGCAAGATTGCAGAATGTCTTCCATGCGATTTCCTCCAGCCCCTCTAGTAGATCTTCAAACTGCTTGTCATTGATTGGTCTCTGATTTGTGGAACAAGAAAAATTCATTTCTTAATCTTGACATTGGTTATTTGTGGAAACATCCATCTTGGGTATTGAAATCCTTCACCTTCCTTTTTTCGTTGCTTTCAAAAAATTCTTCATTAGTCTAAGTTTTATATTTTAGATTTGCTTTTTAAATCTCCAAGGAGAGTCATTGTACAGCACCCCAGAGCAATTTTCAGGTTAAGGGCTTTGCCCAAGGGCCCAGCAGAGTAGGATCCCTTCTGGCAGTAACTGGATTTGAACCAGTAACCTTCCAGATACCAGTGCAAATCCTTAGCCAGACTACAGTAAAATATTTTTGAATCGGCAAATGGTTTGTGTGCCACACTTTTCTGCCCTGGAACTAAATTCTTATGAAGCAGCCTTTTTTTTTATTGTAATGGAACTCTTTAGCATGGCAGTCCCATTCATAAATGAAATAACAGTACTCATTATATCTGAGCTGCATTTCTAATAGCAGAGCCACTACCTTTAGATCACTACAGCTGTAGTTTTTATACTGTATATGCATATTCATAATATGACAAGAAATCACATAAAGAGGCGATTACAATAAAATGAAATATGACAGGAAAATTTAACACTCTGAATGCCAGCTACGAGTTAACTCCTATCTCATTGAGTCTGTAAAGGCACAATGTATGAGATAACTCACACCTCAGTATATAACCACTGTGGACGCTGCCAGCTTGATGGGGAGCTTTGCTGCTGCATCTCTTTTATCTACTACAATACTGCCATCTAGTGGATAACCATAGAATTTTTTTTTGGTGCTTGCGGAAAATAGTGCTCTAAATCGACAGCCTGTAGTTATATTGTTGCAAAAAAGGTATAAAGCTAATGATGTTTTCATACAACTAGTGATCCAGATAGTGAAAATCAATTGGAAATCAAAAATTTGATTATGTGAAGGTTTTAGGATGTGGTGCTGATGTGGATGGTTGACCCAAAGTCATTTTCTCATCACAAGGTGCCCGACTTGTCACTACTGTCAGAACAGCACTACACTGACATTCTGAAGCCCACTGATTACAAACAGTAGCCAACTACCAAATGATTTGTGTACAACAAGCGTGTATATTTGTAACATATGTTCTTCTAAGCCTGCCCTCTGCATGGTACCCGTCCTTCTAGGACTCTTATTCAAAATTTAGACTTTTTTTTATGGTGTAGGACAGAAAATTAAACGGCTTTGTCTGGATGTGCAGGAATAGTTGACATTTACAGCAGTGTGTCAATTAAAACACTTGGAGAGTAGATTTCAGTCCAAGAAATTTAATATGAATTTATATGTGTACATATATGTGTGTTCTACAATACAAAGTACAAAGTAAAACTATTAATAATACTCAAATTACATACAAATGAAATAGATAACATGTTGGAAATTCTTAAACAAGTATTATTAGTCAATAAGTTGCAATACTGAAACTGGTCACTAGATGCCACCATTGTTACTAAAGGCAGTACTGAGTAGTATTTTACAGGGTTAATGAAAATACACACTTAATAAATAAATTAAATATTCTTAAAATATAGTGTCAAATAAGAACTTTAGAGACAATTAAAGTGCTCAAAAATATAAAATTACTTTCCTGTTCTTATTTAAATTTTACAAAGAGATTACTCACTGGCTCTAAAGTAAACATATATATGCAAACAATTTACAGCAAACAAGATCAGATGAACAAAACCTACATTGCTTCGTTGGATGCACACCATTCCCAAGGAACTGTCTAACAATTTGAACTGCAAACTAATACTTTAAACAGATACCGAGAACAAGCACGCTTTTCTCTTTTCTTCCTGCTACCCACAATGCTTTGCTCCATGGAAGGTATCATTTAAGCCCATCCCCCTGACGATTAAACTCTGCCTTTCAGATATATGTGTTGCTTGTGAAAATAATGTAACAGTTTCTTTACATTTTACTGATGATAATCAAACTGTTGCTTTCTAGTATATTTCTTTACACTTTTTTTACAAGTTTTTATAGCGTTCATTATTATTCATATATGCATTGACCTATAGTGCAGCATCCTGTTAATAAATAGTCCAGCAGTCAGTGGGTTAAGAGCGATTTTTGTGACCAGGAGGCCAGAATCCCTAAGATACACCCAAATGTGTTCAGATAGCAAAGTCTTTGTTATGAGTTTAATTATTAGGTATTTCAAACATCACCAAATTATTTGCAAAAGTGACTGTCATAAAAAATGCAGCAATCTCAAAATACTCATTACTGTATACTGACATGTTGTTATTAATAAGGTATATGTAGGTCAAATATTTAAAAAAAAAAAACAACTCAACAGCATAAATGTAAATCATTCAGTTTAATTCAATTCACTTTTTTTCTTACCAAGTGTACTTCCTCATATGAGCCAGGCACACAATGCAATAGATGCAAATTTAATATGTAAAATGAAATGCAACATGAACAGAGAAGCATCCTGCAATATGCACAAAATATGCACATATGTAACACACAGTACTTTTAAATCCAAATTCTAGTTTTTCTAGGTGAGAGAAGTTCTAACATACATTCATACAATAATTAAGACATTAGATAAAATAAAAAGCCTAGCTGAAATTACCCTTTTTCTTTAGCTAAGCTGATGGCCGCTGCCTTTTCACACTCTTGACAATAATCCTTCACAAAACAACCACACTTGGGGATTTTTGCCATTATTTGATTGTTACTTCTGCCATTATCTGATTATACACTAATTCATTACCACCGGAGAGGCTTGATCTTAATTCAGTTTTCTTTTTGCTCACAATAATCACTAGAAAGTTACAAGGGCCGCATACTTTTGTTGACATTAGCCGGTTACATATTTTTGCTTTCCAGTAGCAGCCTTCTACAATTGGCCATTGGAGACTTTAGAAATACCAGCAGTTACTCCTTGTGTTGATCAACCAAATTCCCCAAAGCATTTTTCACAGTGAATGTTCTAGTTTTGCCGGTGATCTTATTTGACCAATTTTTCCCTGAAAATACACCTAACAAGGCCAGCTGAGATGACTTTTTTGTCAGTGCCTCATGATGCTCTGTGAGGCCAGCATAACATCACAGAGCTGTAACAGCCATGTTGGATAGAGATGCACATGTGCAGAACGTTCATGCATACAAACTGTAAGCATACTAAATGTCATACTTTATAGCACTGCCTGATGTAGTTTTTGAATAAATAAGACATATACTGTATACATATTTGTAATGTCACTACTTAGTTGGTACTCCAGCCGGATTTGCATGTGTTAAATAAAATACTTGCAATATTTTTATTCGAGAGATATATAAGCTGATTATAATGCGAATACTTTTAAAAAATCATTTTTTTGCATATATTGTATTGTATGTTGTGTCTTCACTGCTGGATTAAGCAGGTTATACACCTCATTATGTAGCGCAGATCAGGTAGTGACAGGAGCAGTCACCTTGAGTATATACGCTGATCCCTTGCATCACAGGCTGTTGGTGTTAGTCAGTCACAGTGATAGGAGCTCAGCACAGAATAAGAAGTCGGAGTGTAATTTTATCATAGAGGCACGGTGACACAGTGGTTTGCATTGCTGCCTCAGATTTCTTGTCACATTTTTGGCCTCAGTAATTGCTCTAGCATAGTTGCCACACACTTTTCTTACCCACAGGGTCAAACCATTGTTATACACTCCGAACTAGCTCAGTTTCTCCTTCCCCATTGACTTCAATGCAGTTTGACAAAATTCCCAAACATATGCACGTTTTTGCCAAACTTGAGGTGAAACGAATTCAGCTGGGTTTCCTCTTCACTAGTTACTACAAGAATTAGAATTTGCACAGCCAAGGATTCATCACCTTTCATATGAACTCACGATTATTCCAAACCTTCTCCTGAACAAGGGAGGTGTGACAGGGACAAATGTTACCTCCTGTCGGATCCTATCTAGTATCTTCCACATTTAAAACATGACGTGTAGTACAGTGCACTTATTAAACAGAAAAAATACAGAGGATGCTAAAACATTTGGAATACAGCCTGTCTTGGAGGTATTGGACACAAGACAGGGGCCAATCTTGGACCATCACATGACACAGCTGTACTCAGTCATGGTGGGACTTCCAGCTTAAACTGCATGGTTTTGTGATGTGAGAAGAAGATAAGGTACATGAGGACATTTTCAGGGAAGGCTCAGACTTCATGCAGACAATGCCAATAATCATTGGGAATCTTTGCACACTGTTTACAATACTATATAAAGTACTAGCTGTATAAGCCCGTGCTATAAAAAGTCCGGGTTCCTAAAAACCATGGTTTCCAGCACTTCAATCAATCAATCGCATTGGTTGTGCATTAGCAGCTAAGTGAGGTTCTCTTTCCTCAGCGGTTTCATTTTGCCAACATGCTCGCCTCCATTTTCTATCAGCGGCTAAGCGAGTTTCTGTCTCCTCTGAGGTGTCGTTTTGCCGATATGCTCACCTCGCTTGTGTATAGTGGCTAAGCGAGTTTCTCTTTTCTTGGCGGTTTCACTTTGGCGATAGAGTCGCTTTCTTTGAGCTTCATGCTATAGCCTCGCAGTTCCAGTACAGACAGACAGACACGCACACTTCAGTTAATTTAGCTGTAAATTGAGTCATTACTTAAAGAAAAATGTTGAATCACATACGTAAAAATGGGTTGCATATTTTGGAAGATAATAATGTCATCTTTTATTGGTAAATCTAAGGCAGGTACAGTTTTTTTTAATAGTTGTAGTTTAATGAAGTGCCCTTTATTTTTTTCCTTGACTTAAAGTAAAAGTCAGTCTAATTTGTGGTACTATACCAGCATGTTCTTGTGTTTCAGAAAATTAATGATTATACATTTTCCTGCTTTCGTCTTTGTGCTGTTCACTGCCTCTTAATTCATTTTTGTACTAAATAAATCTAGAAAGTTATAAATGTAGTGCACCAAAAACACTATATACTCTGCTTGACAGCTTCTAGGGGCCCACTAAAACATACATGCCAGAAGCTAAAATGTGATGCTTGATAAGGAACAGCTGAAGACAGTCATTTTTTTTAACAAGAACAAATGTGACGTCCTTTTTGGTTTTAATCAAACTACTTTATAAAATAATAGGATACTTTTTCGAAACAGTAGGGGATTTTGACGTTCTATAATTGTTAATGACTCTTGAAGGTTTATTATTGATAGAGCAAATGTTCAGATTAGGGATGAGCAGGGACATACAGCTAGATGAACAGTCCTTTGTTAAACATTAGTGAAGTTTTTAAATAAGCAACTAACAGATGTTACAGGTATGTGCAGTTTTACTCTGGAAAGCCCAAGAGCATTCATTTCACTCCATTAGGCAGAAATGGTTCAAAAGTAGCTTGAAGCCATCTGTCTTTGCAATCTTTTTATTGATAATGTTTGGTGTTAGTGATTAAAATTCATATTTAAATATTTGTCTAATGATTTAAAATGAAAGTGTACTGCAGGTATAGCACCATGTGTATGAGGGCTCAATGTTCCATGTAAGCAGAGCAGCAGAAAATCAAAACTTAAAGGTACTCTCCTCCCATTT
Source organism: Erpetoichthys calabaricus (assembly GCF_900747795.2). Taxonomy (NCBI): domain Eukaryota; kingdom Metazoa; phylum Chordata; class Cladistia; order Polypteriformes; family Polypteridae; genus Erpetoichthys; species Erpetoichthys calabaricus. The sequence continues at coordinate 29,471,813 of NC_041401.2, forward strand.
TTTTTTAATAAGTAACTCACCTCTATGCAGTTGACTAGTGATGGACAAGATTTTTTTTTTTATCTCATGTTTTCATGCAGAATGTATGATAGAGTACAAGACAATGGTGACCAATGTTGTACAGTGATAAACAGTATGACAAAGATTTCATATTACTTGTGTCACATAATCCAAATATCAGTTACCCAGTCACATGTTCAAAGCATGCAAAACACATGCATTTTCTTTTTGTTAAAGTATTGTTAAACTAGGAAACACTCAGATCTCCAGTGCTTGATTGTGTGGCCGTGTCACTGCTTGCCATGAGAAGGATCTAAAGCCCAATTAAATGGCAGAGGTAACCCGCATCTCCAATTTTTTAGCTGTCTATGACTTTATTTTGCATACATTTGTGAGGAAAACAATCAGTCGACCTGTGCCATGTGTTTCACAGTCGGCAGATGTCGCAGCAGTTGTTTTCCTATCAGCCATGCCACGTGCATTCACTGCTGTTGTTTTCCTGTCAGCTATGCCATGTCCATTTGCTGCTGTAGTTTTGCTATCATCTATGACACTTAACCGTTTGCAGTGAGAAGGACCCGAAGCACAATTATATGGCTGAGGTAGCCCACACCTTCTATTTTTGGGTCGTGTTACATGTATGACATTATAAGCTTTTATAAGACCAAGATCAAGGTTGAAGGCCCAGTTTTTGAGTGACAGACGAACAATCTTTAACATTATATATATATTGTTACACGCATGCGCATGGGAGACAGTCTAAGGGCTTAACTGAGCGTGAGCTACAGAGTCAGGGGATGATGAATCGCACTAATGCCTTTTCCCTCTCTTCCACAGAACTCCAGAAGGGAAAACCAAATAAAGTTCCACCTACGTAGAGTACCAAACCACACCCTTCTGCCGACCTCACTTATGCCCATATCCTGCCTCTTCCTGCCGAACATGTATACAGCCCAGGATCTTCACTCACCAATTAGTCACATTTCGAATCAGTCTATATATATATATATATATATTAGATGATAGATAGATAGATAGATAGATAGATAGATAGATAGATAGATAGATAGATAGATAGATAGATAGATAGATAGATAGATAGATAGATAGATAGATAGATAGATAGATAGATAGATAGATAGATAGATAGATAGATAGATACTACTGCATAAATCTTCACACGTCAAAACAGGAAACACAGTTTATATGGGATTAATTTTTGAATTGAAGATTCGCTTCTCCCCACATTCACTGGTCAAGAGTCCCTTCAATTCAGAATCTCAATGCCATATGAATTGTGGTTCCTGTTTATGATGTGCACTGATTTTTCCGGAAATATCTATTTTCTAGGAGTAATCTGGGTATGACTATACATGATTTGTGCAGCTACATTTCTACAATAAGAAGATCTTATCTTGCCTTTCTTTTTTTCTTTCCATTTCAGGTGCCACTAGTAGAGCAGCATCATAAAAAAGAATTTGGGAAATTTCTGAAACACTACAAAGTCATAAAAGTCAGTGGGGATTCCCAGCTTAAAATTTCTTTTACAGATGCAGTGAGAGAATCTGATGTTATCATTTGCACAGCTCAAATTCTAGAAAATTCTCTGTCAAGGGCTAAAGAAGAAGGATATAATGGTGTACGTCTATCAGGTAAATATTATTTTCCTTTTTACCTTTTTAGAACGTTAACATCAAGACATATCAATCACATTACTATTAGACTTTGTTGGGATATATATTTTGTAGGGAATATGTTTATCTGGCAAAAAAGGCAATTGATTTCTAACCACTGAGTCCAAGTCTCATCGCTGCTTGCCTCAGAGAACATCATATCCTTGTGTCACCAGTGTCGAATTTACTCAGGGCTTCACCTCAGCCTCCTCTGTGATAATAAAGTCTGCCTATGTTATCCTAAAGGTAGTCATCATTCCTGTGATGGCAGTAATGGCACGTGAATCTATTTGCTCGGGTCAGAAGCCTTTTCAGAACTTGTGCAGCTGAGCAATAAGAGGTTTTGGGACTCTGACATGAACTGCAGATACGTTACATAGTGGAAGGCCTCTGTTACTCTTGCCCTCCTTTTACAGTTTACATTCCCAAAATTGAAAATGACAAAATGAGAAAGTTTCACTGCACACTGAATGACTGATGAATGAGGCTGCATGAGAAAGAGGAAGGGCCTGAAGCAGAAAAGGACTCATAGTGGTCATTGGAGGGCTCCTTTACCAGTCAGTGTACTTAGTCTGGGGCCATCAAGGGAACTCTGTCCTGTCACTGTAGCCAGTGTAACAGAAGTGAATACTCAGAGGTCATCCTGGGGACAGACAAGTCTTAGAGACTACTAGAGGTCTTTCATATCACTAGGAGGATAGCAAGGGGCTTTTAATCAAATGGGTGGGATGCCACTGTCTGCATTGAAGAGGAAACATTTCAAAATATTCTATGGGTGCCTGACCCTGTGAACTGCAATGTTGACTTTCCAAGTTTCCACGTGTCTCCTGTGTTTTGTTACAAAGTTATGCAGAGCCATTTGTATGTATGAGTGAATTTGGTTTAAAAGTGGATAGGAGCAAGTAGACGATTCACTCAGCTTGAAATTTCTAAACTAATTGAAAACCTCATGAAGGAGGTGGACGGGGATTTTAAACAACAAGGAGTAATGGTGCTCTTGCTCACCTGTTCTGACAGACAGCAAACTTGCAGTCATGATGGATAAACTTCCATGGCTGAATACTCTCTCTTGCAAGTTCAGAGAACATATCAGACGAATTAAAAATAAACATAACCTGTTGCAAAGGAAAAACCTTTCTGTAAAACCCGATTTCACTTTAGTATTCAAAGACGTCGCTGGGCTAGATGTAAAAGTGAGCTGCCATCAGTTGTACGTGGTGTCTGTTGCTCTCAGTTATGTCAATACTGCTGTAGTCAATGTGAAGTTAAAAGAAAGTGCATGACAAGATGAACTGTAAAAGATGCAGGGAAACTAAACAGTGTGTCGTCACACCAAGTTAAAAGGAGGTGAAAAGAACTGTCATTAACCGAGTTATTAAAGAAGAGCCACAGGAGATGTCATTTTCAGTTTTCAGTACGCGCAAAACAATAAATGTGCCTTGTGACACTGATGCAACTCCAGCAGGACAACAGATGAGGCAATATATCACCCAAAGTCTCACAGCATGTCTAAATGAATCTAAAGTAAATTAACATTAGACTGGAAATGCCAAACATGCCACACCTGAATATGGTTGCAGCCTGTTGACATGTGGTATATACAGTATATTTACACCGATCAGCCACAACATTAATAGCACTGACAGGTGAAGTGGAGAGCATTGGTTATCTTGTCACAATGGCACCTGTCATGGGCCGTGATATATTAGGTAGCAAGTGAACTGTTAGATCTTGAAGGTGATATGTTGGGAGCAGGAAAAATGTGCAAGCGCAAGGATCTGAGCGACTTTGACAAGGGCCAAGGTGTGACGGCTAGACGACTGGATCAGAACATCTCCAAAACAGCATGTCTTGTGGGGTGTTCATAGAAAGCAGTGGTTAGTACCTACCAAAGGTGATCCAAGGGAGGACAACTGGTGAAGCAGCAACACTTGGGGAGAGATGGCTAGCCTCTCTGGTCCAATCCCACAGAAGAGCTACTGTATTACAAGTTGCTGAAAAACATAATGCTGGGCATGAGAGAAAGGTGTCAGAGCATGCAGTGTATCACAACTTGATGTGTATGGGGCTACGCAGCTGCAGACGAGCCAGAGTGTCCATGCTGACTCCTGACCAGTGCCGAGAGCACCTACAAAGGACAGATGAGCATCAGGACTGGACCATGTAGCAATGAATGAAGGCGGCCTCGTCTGATGAATCATGCTTTCTTTTAGATCATGTGTACAGCCAGGCGCCTGTGGGTTGTTTACCTGGGGGAGAGATGACAGCAGGATAGATAATGGAAAGAAGACAAACCAACAGATGGCACTGTGATGCTCTGGGCAATGTTCTGCTGGGAAACACGGGGGTCCTGGCATTCATGTAGTTGTTATCTTGACATGAAACACCTACCTAAAGATTGTTGCAGATCACGTACAACCCTTCTTGGCAATAGTATTCCCCAATGGCAGTAACCTCTTTCAGCAGAATAAACTGCAAAGATTTTTCAGGAATGCTTTGAGGAACGTGACAAAGATTTCAAAGTGTTACTTGGCCTTCAAATTCCCCAGATCTCAATGTGATCAAGCATCTGTGTGATGTGCTGGAAAAACAAGTCTGGTCAATGGAGGCCCACGTTGCAGCTTACAGGACTTACAGGATCTATTGCTAACATCTTGGTGCCGTATACCACAAGACACTTTCAGAGGTCTTGTCGAGTCCAAACCTTAACGGACTATTAACGGATGTTGTTGGCATGAGGGGGAACTACACAATATTAGGTAGGTGGTTTTAATACTGTGGCTGATCAATGTAGACCACAATGCTTCTTTAAATGCTATATGCTACTGTTATGCCATTGGGTGATGGAATAGTCAAAATGACAGCACGATATATAAATGAATCTGTAAGCTGCAGGTATTGAGCTCTTGAATTGATGAAAGCAGTTTCAGCTTTCTATTTTCTCTCAATGCCTTTGGTTCAGTTTCTTTTCTTGTCATTTCATGGTTTTCATTGGGAGAGTTTGTTTTTAGGAAGAAACCCTGTGGACTGAGCCTTTTCACTTAACCATAAACTTTTTAGCGAGTTGTCACGAGATGTGTGTTCTTGTTTGAGAATCATGTCTGGCCCCACAAGACTGACCCAGGAGAAATATTGCCTTATATAAATAAAATGTATTGTGATCACTATTATTATTTTTATTGAAATGCTAACAATGCCTGAATTGCCTACAAAGCCATATATGTATAAAACAAGCAGTTTTGTGCATTCACGGCTCCCTGAAATTGCTGGTAGAAAAGGAGTTTTCCTGCCATTTCTTTAGTGAAGACTATGAAGAGACAGCAATTTGCCAGCCATGCGAACAAAGTGATTTCACTAAATGAGAATGCATTCTTTTGAATGAAAAATATCCGGCATTCAGAAAGACACACCCTACCCATCCCCTCAGCTCAGCTGTTGCTAAATCAAAGATTTTCAAAATTAGGGAGTCTTGTAACAAAGCACAGTAAACACCTGAAAATTTGGAAAATCAACATTGCAATTTATGTAACATATTTTTACACTTATTCCCAGAGAAGCTATTGTATTTCCAGAAATAAATATATCTGAGTTGTCATCACAACGATTAAATTTACTTCTTTTTAGAATGATACATGAGTTTGTGCAGTCATTAAATTTGCTGACCAATTGGTTCACATGATTTTATAAGAACTCTTTACAACTTGCAACTCATTTTTGAAGAATGAACCATCTGAAGTTTAGATTTTTTGGGAGACGGAGCATCGATATGATGTGAAATTACATCAGCAACCAAACAAAAAAAAAGAAAAACACCACCCTTTATGTTTCCTTTATTGGTGCTTCAGATGATTAATTTATGCTCTGTATTCTATTCTGCATAACTTTATCATGTTATTTAATTTCCTTTTCCTTTAGCACATAATTCCCAATTAATGTAATTATTAATACTGAAATACTGTATCATACTAGCTAGAAAGGTTTAGGTAGAATGCCACAACAAAGCATTATTGCACCCTCTGGGAATTGTGGGAACTTTGCAGCTTGGCACTACTTCTTCCACCCACTTTTCGGTTTTCAGTCTTGAAAACATGTTTCCACATGTAGAAGCTCATAGTAAACTGCTACATACATGTTTAAAACTTCTATACAGCAAACAATTAGACCCCCCCCCCCATCTTAAAATGTCCGATCTGAATGCCTCGGCCTGTCACGTTATCAAAATCAGCCAATTGGTGAATGGATGTGGTACTTAAAAGTTGATTTTTTTTCTTTCACACCTTGCATGGGTTTGACACAAACTACAAGGTGTCTGACCAGCTTCGTGGGTTAGGAACTAAAGGAATGTTTTGAGAAGTGATAGAATTCTTTTAATAAAATGTTAAAAGTAGTTCAACTGTGTTTCTCGCTCACGTCAAAAAGAAAAAAAAATAAGCACAGAGCAGAGGACTCCAGATCTCACAGTAGGGACATGTAAGAAAGAAGTCAGCATGTTTCTTGTTACATACTGTCCAACATGGAACTCAGGTTAGGGATTGCACATGCCTACATGGCTGTTTGTTATAACAGATAAGGAGTCCAGTTGACTCTGGCACAACAGGCAGAGAGTCTTTCCCTGTAGGATGAAATATACGTGATTGAAAATCCAACAATAAGGGGCTATTGAAGAATTTAAAAAATTCTTTTTTACTTTACTTTAGTTCACAGATCCAAAATATGTATACAGAAAATGGGTGGAGGAATGGATGAATATGTACAGTACATTGACATTCAGCAGAGCACAACCCGACTTTCTATTAAAAGTGTTTATTTATTAAGAGGACAGGGTTTGCATAGCTTTAACTCCAAAGTTTACCATCATTTTACAACGCTTGGGCCAAGAATTCAACAAAACAAAATCTTGTAATAAAAAAAGAAAAAACTAAGCAGATGTTGCTGTATACTGAAATTCTTAACGATCCCTATGGTTTAAATCTTTGACCAGATTGAATTCATGGCAGTACAGAGAGTGTCTGTTGCTAAACATGGTCGTTTAATTTTGAACCTCAAGCCTGCTGGTGCTATCAAAGAACGCAGAATTCCCTTTTGTACCAGCATATGCTGTTTGTTTTAAAGAGTGTTTGTTTTTTTCAAGAGCCACATGGTTGTTCAAATTGTCAGCCTACGGCTGATGTAATTCACAGGAGAGATCCTCTTACAGTCCATGATTTAATGCTGCCTTAAAGATTTATATTACGAGTTCTACTTCACATTAATGTCTAGCTTAAACTCCTGTTTATATAATGTATTATGATAATACCCATTTTTCAGATTCCTGACACCAAATGTTGTTCTACAAAGTGTTTCTCAGTTAGGTCTTTTGGATAACCCATTACTGTATAAGCCAAGGAATTTAGTATATTAAAAAAATTAAATATTTTTAAGAGCAAAGAGAAAAGAATCTTAAAACCGATAATGAAAGAATTTACTCTAGGTCTGCTGAGGCAGAAAATGAATTATCAGCTTGTGCTTTAGGCAAGGTTCATTGTTTCCAGACTGCCCTCACATCATGTTGCGATTGCATATTTATTAGCAGGTATGTGCCGCATTTAAAAATACCATATTAGCCGGCTGAGGAATGACTTCCTGTCTGTTTGGTCAAGGATATTTAGATAAAGCGCACTGACGGAGTGCTTTTAAGGCAGTCAAAGGGAAATTATGGGGGTTGCAAGCAATAATTGTTAAAAAAAAAAGACTACATTTTAATTAACTTAAATCTGAACAGGAAATTTGGTCCTAATAGGTAGTGAAGGGCTGTCTTTTCCCAGAACTATTTCCGAAACTTAAAAAAATTTGAAAAACATACATACAGCAATTGTTCTGACCATTAATATGGGTTCTTTATTGTTGAACTTTTCTTCCAGACTTTATTAAACATATTAAATAGAACTAAAAATTGAGTGAAGTTAAAAAAAACTATTATATATTTTTTATTATTTTATATTTTTTTATATATTGCATATTTTTTCATATGTATGACTGTGTCATTATGTAAGTAATGAAGCACAAATCCATCCACCCATCCATCCATTTTCTAAACCCACTTATCCAGAGAAGGGTTGTGGGGAAGCTGGAGCCTATCCCAGCATGCATTGAGTGCAAGACAGGAACACTCTCTGGACAGAATGCTGAAGCACAAATGACTTCCTAAAAAACTGAGGAGGAGACATCTTTAGAATTAATCAGTTAAGTTGTTAAATTTTCATATTAAGACATAAAATGCACAAGTTGAAGTAGATTCTACACTTCACCCACTCTGTCAAAAATTTCCAACTCTGAAAATCCTGCAAATGCACAGTTCTAAGAATTCTAATTATAAGAAAAGCAAAACGCAAAAACATATTTTAAAACAAGAACAGAATAAGGGCTCCAGGAAATAGTCAGCAACTTCTACTAGTGTTAGTCTGTTTCTAATTATCCTCGCAATGTTCCCTTCCAAAAGTAAGCTGCTGGTGAGCTTTCTAAATAATAGAGACAAGAGAAAGACAGTTTGTTTACTGCAGTAGTACCAAACAGAATATCTAGAGAGCATTGAATTGTTATTTTTTAATCCAAATAACTATGATGTTCTACCAGGAAGCAAAAACAAATACATGAGTAAAACATTGTATTGTATGTCTTAAATTTTAAATAGGGAGGTATACTTATTTAGCTTTGATTGATAAATTGACACTATGTATGTAGAAAGGTGTGGAAATATGGCCGTTGTCAGAGTGGTGTTCTATCCAGGAATATTTCCTGCTTTGTCTTTGATCCGGCCATTTCAGCCCCCCCATAACCCTGTACTGGAATGAGCAGCACAGAGACATGACAACGTCTAGCGATCCCAGATGGGATAAATCTCATTTCTTACCGAGACGTTAAAGGGGGTTTAGATAGATAGATAGATAGATAGATAGATAGATAGATAGATAGATAGATAGATAGATAGATAGATAGATAGATAGATAGATAGATAGATAGATAGATAGATAGATAGATAGATAGATAGATAGATAGATAGATGACTTGACTAAAGATAAAAAGATCAGTCCCAGTCACTACAAGGCATTATAAAGTTATGTTGCACCCAATTCCAGCTTCTATCAGTGAGTAGCCAGTTGTAGTCCTTCATAGTGGTGCTTTGGTAGGAGTGGTAGAAGTCAAAGAGGTGGGCAGAGTCCAGTTGTGGTCATAATTTGCCCTCCAGGTTAGTTACTGAACCGTTGATAAACATGTGATTTCCCTGGCTTCCTCTGTAATTCCCCATGTGCCCCCTGTGATTTAGTGCCCTTAGACACAGTCACATTCCTGACAGCATTTATAGCATTTTGCGTGCTTACCAAGATTTACACTGTGCCTTTTCAAACTCTGCTGCCTGGGACTCTGCTGCCTTCAGGTTTTTATTTATGTGTCAGTTAGAAATTAATATTTCTCATGTAAATGTCTTAATAGGTATATCTGCAATAAAAAAAAAGTACAAATGAGGTGGATGAATATCATAACATCCCTACTGATTAACTATTCATTTTGGATTGTCAGCTTTCAGTTAATTCCTCATTTCAGCACAAGAAAACATGTATGTCTCTGTGAACATTATTCTGTAGTTAATAAATAATAAGAAATTAAAGAAAAAGAAATGAATGTGACACTTGAAGGTATAGTTAAGAATAGTCATTGTAGGCTGAGTAATTATGTAAACTTATGTATGCAATTGCATCAAACTTAACCTCCAGGCATCATGAATAAATAATTCTTGCATAACAGGAAGAAAATGCAGAAGATGTTACTTGAAACAAGTACCATTTAAGTGCATCAGCCACAGTCCTCATATTATCTGCACTGAAAACTAGTGGCAGAATTGGAAATGTGCTGTTTATAATTACTACAGTAGGAACTAATAGGCACTCCCAGATTTAAAACCCTTAATGCAATAAAGGTGCCTCCACCAAATACATAATGTTTAAATGGTTTCAATTATTTTATTTTTTAATTGCTGGCATATGTAAATTCACCTTTTTGAGGACCCTAGCTCTAGTAAGAACATTCTAGCCAAAAAAAATGAGCAAATTGCTTCTAATTTTACTCTAACAAGTATCTAAGTAGATTTGCAAGGTCTTATGCAATGTTAAACAGACCAGCCTTTCTAATTTGGTAGAGGACCTCCACAAGATATATAAGGAATAGATTTCTGTGTGGGGAAAGGTAGAGCCCTACTATATGTAAAAGAGGCACTTCAAAATGAAGAATATCCTGAATTCCAGGAATACTTTGTTTAAATCCAAAATGCTTCAACAACAGAGTGAGCTACAGGACTCCTGGGCTCAAATCCCACACCCCCATTTATCTTCTGTGAGGAACTTGCATGTTCTCCTCACATGTCAGAGTGGGTTTTCCTCTGAGTACTCCCACACCACCAAACACATGTATGTGTGAGAATTGACACACTGATTGACTGCAGCCCCTTTCCAGAACAGCTTCAATGACTCCCACTAACCTAGACTGGAATGATGTACAGTAATTGTTGCACCTGTTATGAATATGGAATACCCAAGGAAGGAGAGGATGAAATAGGACTGGGAAACAGAGAGAGAAAGGACGAGAATAATCAAATGCAAGTGGGAAGGCAAAAATTCAAACAAGCAGTCCAAAACATAAAGGCAAAAGATCATAGTCAAAAACAAGCTAAATGTCCTAAAAATAACTTGATACTGTATCTGTTAGGAGTTTGTTCCTTTTATAGATTATCCAGTATCAAATATTGTAATTTTACACTCATTTTTTTGGCCACTGAAGCTAATTCTAATGTTTAAATTTATTTGTTCCTTTTGTTTTGAAATACTTCTGAAATAATGTGGGCCTGTTTTATCTGTGAATTTCCCATTGGGATTAATAAAGTATCTATCTATCTATCTATCTATCTATCTATCTATCTATCTATCTATCTATCTATCTATCTATCTATCTATCTATCTATCTATCTATCTATCTATCTATCTATCTATCTATCTATCTATCTATCTATCTATCTATCTATCTATCTATCTGCTATTCTGTCTTTTCATGGTCAACTCTATTTTTGGTAGCCCATTGTTAGGAGTAATGTGCTGGTTGTTAGAGGCATGTCCTCGCGTTAATAGTTCACCTGTGGAGACACTTCCTTATCCGAGCTGTGTATTCAATACCCAAATCTCTAATCACTATTCAAGCTCTTTTAACTTTGGTTCTCAGGTATTTTGACTTTTTCTTGACCACGATTTTTGTCTTTTGTCTTGTTTTGGCTTAAATGCATCTTAATTTTGATCTCCCAGTTTTGGCCCTTTTTCTGGCTTTTGATCATCTCCTGGCTCACTTTCAAACCTTATCTCTTCATTGACACAACAGTATCCTCAATTTTAATTAATACCAATTCAGAGTAGTTGATTTAAAAATGAATTCAGAATCTTATCATTTTTTTTTAAATTTATACCATCATTCTGTATACCAAATGAAAACCAGAAAAATCGCTCCAAAATAGGTGTGTCCAACTCTGGTCCTGGAGGGCCGCAGTGGCTGCAGGTTTTCATTCTAACCCTTCTCCTAATCAGCGAGCAGTTTTCACTGCTAATTAACTCCTTTTCCTTTCATTTTAATAGCCATGTTTTGAGGGATTCAGTCCTCTGAATTGATTCATTTCTTCATTAAATGGCACCCAAACAAAAATGAGATGTGAAACGAGCCAACAGATGACCAGCTAAACTAGAACATCAAACTCCAGCCAATTTCACTCCAACCGGTTTCTTAATGAGAAGCCAATTCTTGCTGTTAATTAAAGCCATTATTGAATATCAGGACTTGTTGCTGCTCTCATTCTGACACAGCAGACTGTTGGTTTTCTGTTTAAATCTTTTCAGATTAAGTACTTCAATGCAAAGTCATTTTAATACAATAAACAGGCCAGTCCTTTCAGTCAAACAAAAATGAAAACAGCTCCATTTTCTCACCATAGCCATACTCACCCACTGCATGACCTTGTTTTTATAGTGTTGAGGTTATGCCAAATTGTAAAACGTTGACGTGAACATATGCGTCACCAATCTGCAGCATATTATTTATCATTTTTATTTGAAATGATTAAATCGAAGAGAATTGTTTTTATTCTTTTAAACAACTGAAGAAAAAAACATTTTCATGTTAATGTGCAATTGGAAAATGCATAGTAATAGCTTGATCGATTCCTTTTCATATTACAAGGCTAAATATGCAGCAGAAAATGCATTCACTGTTATATGATAATCATAAAAAAGTCAAAAATATCTTCCTGCACTAATAAACACTTTAAATCCGATCTTTCTGTATAGAAGCTGTGGCAGATTTTAACAAATGCTCTTTGTACCTTCTCAAGGCTAGTGTGATATTTTACATATTCTGTTATTCCTGCTGGATTTTTTTTTTCTTAGAAATGAAACATAAATTTACTGTTGTACCATAGTGGAACTTTCACAAATTTAAATACAAGTTTAAATATCTGTTTAGGAACAGTCATTCTGTGTGAATGATTCCAGAAATACTTTTCAGAAATGGATGGATGATTACTAGCTGGTTATTTGCATTTCAATTTGCAATTTTCAGTTCAATTCCCGTCTGCATCAGTCCTGACATATTGAAGACTATATCAGACTGTTCATTTTTTTGCCTAGTAAATGGGGTTGTCACTTAATAATCTAAATGTGATGGATTTCAGTGGAATTGTGATGCCAGCATTTGTTCTGATACAGAAAAGCACCTTGTGTTGGTGTTCAGTGCAAAAGACTCTCCATGAAATAGAGATTGTTGCTATGATTGACTCACCATTATCAGAGTTTGGCCACCTGTCAGCATCTGTCAGGGACATGCTCAGATTTTATATATTGGAACTTATTTTTTTGTCAAGTTTTAGACTGTGGCCTTAACCTTTATCCCATCAAAAATCCAAAAATTATTTGCAATAAAAGGAAAATAGGAAGGGCAGCACGGTGGCGCAGTGGTAGTGCTGCTGCCTCGCAGTTAGGAGACCCGGGTTCGCTTCCCGGGTCCTCCCTGCATGGAGTTTGTATGTTCTCCCCGTGTCTGCGTGTGTTTCCTCCCACAGTCCAAACACATGCAGGTTAGGTGCATTGGCGATTCTAAATTGTCCCTAGTGTGTGCTTGGTGTGAGTGTGTGTGCACCCTGCCTGGGGCTTGTTTCCTGCCTTGTGCCCTGTGTTGGCTGGGATTGGCTCCAGCAGACCCCTGTGACCCTGTGTTAGGATATAGCAGTTTGGATAATGGATGGATGGATGGAAAATAGTAAAATGATTTCAAGAGTAATACAAATTCATAGTTGGTCATCTAACCCAAAATTGCATGACACAAGTCCCGGTGACTATATGTTTTACTAATTACAGGGCTACTTAAATGCTTAATTTTCCTGGTAAACACTTCTAAATCATTAGAACAGTCTAGGCCATTCAGCCTAACAAAGGTCTCCAGTCCTGTCCACTTAATTCTTCCAAAATAACATCAATTTGAGTTTTGAAAGTCACTAAAGTTCTACTGCCTACCACAATATTTGGTCACTTACTCCATGTGTCTAGGGTCCTCTGTATGAAGAACAACTTCCTAATGTTTGTATGTACCCTTAACAATTACCCAGGTTCTTGATGAACTCATTTTAAAATAACATTCTTAAAAAACATTACTAATTCCCTTCATAATTTTAAACTCTTCAGTCATGTCTTCTCTTAATCTTCTTTTGGTTAAATGGAAGGCTCAGCTCTTTTAATCTTTCCTCATAATTCTTCCTCTGTAACCCTGCAATCAGCCTAGTTGTGCTTCTCTTGACTTTTTCTAGCATTTCTTAGTCATTTTTGTAGCCTGGAGACCAAAACTATTCCCAGTACTCCAGATGAGGCCTCACCAGTGTGTTTTAAAGCTTGAGCTTGTTAGCCTTCTTAATGGCTTCTGAACACTGTCTGGCAGTTGATAATATCGAGTCCACTACGACTCGTAAATCCTTCTCATAAGGTGTACTTTTGATTTTCAGATCTCCCATTGTGTATTCAAACCTAACATTTTTACTTCCTATGTGTAATACTTTATGTTAACTTACATTAAATTTCATCTGCCACAAATCTGCCCAAGCCTGTGTGCTGTCCAAGTTCCTCTGTAAAGACTCAGCATATTTGAGACTATCTGCCAATCTACCTATCGTCTGCATCAACATTTTCTACTTTTGGGTGAGATGTCGTATTACTATCACATTCTAAGCTTATGGGGACACAGAAGGCAGCTGTCATATTAAGTGGGCATTGGGGGGTCTCTGATGTAATCACCCCTAGTGTGCTCTAACTACTAATACCCAAGAACTGAAAATAAAATAGACAAGACAGGAAACAGTAAGAGAAGTCTCTACTGCTCTGCCTGTCACAGTGCATCTTAAATAACCAAACCTTTTTTTCCTCCCCAGACTTGTCCCTCATTATCATAGATGAATGCCATCACACAAATAAAGATTCTGTTTATAACAATATCATGACCCGGTATATTAAACAAAAAATGAAGAACAATAGCCTGAGGAAAAAAGGTGAAAAAGAGGTTCCTCTGCCTCAAATACTGGGCCTGACAGCATCTCCAGGCGTGGGTGGAGCAAAAAACCAGCAGAAGGCTGAAGAGCACATCTTAAAGGTGAGAAGCTCTGAGATGCACAACGCTGGCAAAGAGAACTGTTAGGCTGAGAAAAATGGTCATATAATATGTCTCTTACCATAATGTTTTAGACAGGCAAGTAAAACTGACCTTCCTTTTATAGTCTCTTTTAAAGAGCAAAGCTACCAGCTCTTTTAACATGTCACTTTATCTGCTCCATTTTTCCTCCTGACATTTATTGCATTGTGTTTTACGTCATTCTAATTATTCCTTTCTAAAATGTTTGGTGATCACTTTTGGAAGGCACTTTGGTTTACTTCACATTTCTTTGTTTAGCAGTTTTTTTCCAGGTTAAGTAACTTGCTCAGCCGGTCAATGATGGGGATTTCACCAGACATGTTATGGCTTCTAGTTTACTACCTTAGCCACTAGGCTGTTATATCAATCACTTTTTTGTTTTTGTTTCACTGTTTTTTTGTTTTGTTTTTAATGATACTAACTGTCTAAATGTGTAAAATGTTATCAAATGGTTCTGCATCTTTCCCATCTGATAAAAGACTTCTCTTATTTAACTTACCAGCTCTATTCTTCTAGCAGGTAAGGAGAATTGACCACCATTCAATCTTGACTTCTCACTCATTGTGTGACCCTGAGTAACTCATTGAAGCTGCCTGAGCTTTGAAATGTGATAATAAATTTCAACACTTGTAGATCATATTTCTAAAGAGTTATCACGATACACAGGATATGTTTGTAATAAATAATGTGTTCGCCTCACAGGACAACAAAGTTAAATTAGATTGGATATTTTAAGCATTCCTGTTTTTTGGTGTTTCGCTTTAAGTATTGGAGAGGTCTTACAGGCTTTCCAACATTTTTTTGGCTCCAGATTTTCTATAATAGATGGAATATTGGCAAGGTGAATATTAACAGATGGCCGGTTTCTTGAAAGTGTTATTCAGTCTTCCTTCAGAGAAATTCTTACAAACAATAATTCTATGCTTTTACATGGGTGTAGTAGTGCTACTGCTATGTTGGACTGTGCATATTATGAAGCTACACTGGCACATAATGGCTTGCTTTATCTAACCCCCCTCTCTATTCATTTATTTATTTACCTATCTAGATCTGTGCAAACCTGGATGCTTCCAGAATTATGACTGTTCGAGTGAATGTCAGTGAACTACAATGTAAAGTCAAAGAACCCTACAAGAAGTTTGCAATTGCTGAAGAGCGCAGATCGGTGCGTTTTGCTTTTGTTTTTTTTCCAGGTCACTTTTGTGCTGTTTTAGTTGATGAGTTAAGGCGGGCCCTGTAACTGAATGCTGTCTCATCCAGGAATTTTTTTCTGTAATGCTCATCTTGGGCTTTCAAAACGGTTGAACCAGTTAAATATATCTTGAATGATCAGCATGGATTAAAAAAAAGCAATTTTCCATTTCACATTTAACTCAATGGCATACCTTTGAACAGAATTTTATTAAACACTGATAAAACCTTCCAATCTGCGATGAATTTATGCATGTTGGGAATTAGTTATGAGCAAATAATAAACTGCAGCCAGAAACTGTTCTTTGCATCTGTTGAATTAGGATTTCTTAGTTTTTGTTTATTATAAATTTAACTACAGAAATCTTATTTTTAATGAATACTGCAGTTTACTAAATCAATACTTTAAGTAGTTGATATTTTTGCAGTGTGGTATGCATTTATTTTCATCATTAGTGTTATCAGCCCCTAAACAAAAAAGTAAAAAAAAAGTAAATAAAAGAATGCATTTATTACGTCAATAATTCTATCCTCATTATTTGTTCATGCATGTCTCAATAGCATGTTACTCACCCCCAAACATGCAGAGTGAAGGGAGTGTTAAGACCCCTTAACTGGCAGATATCCGCACACTTCGCTGATGATTTTCCCCACATAGTAAGAAACATATGGAGATAGAAATAGTATATGGAGAAGGGTCTTAATTAATAGCTACGGTATCCCCAATTGAAATACAGGCAAGAGAAAATGGGCACAATCAGCATCTCAGGTGAACCTATGAACACAAAAAGATTACAGTATATAATCTACATATTTTTATATCCTCTTTAATAAAATCCCTGTGTGAGTCCAGGTGTCCGTGTGTGTGTGTCTTCTGGTGAAGTGCGCATGCGCGGGGCACGGTGCAGTGTGCAATATTACTGTCAGAGAAAGTTACAGGTGTTTTACGGAAATACAAACCAGTATTACTGCAAGAGGAAATTAAAGGTACACAATACAGTGACTCATATTACAGCCACATAGAAGCCAGTATTACTGTCAGAGGAGATTAAAGGCATATTACCGACGCGCACGCCTGTATTACTGCTAGAGAAAATTAAAGGTATATTACGGACGTACAAGCCAGCAGACGTATAAAGACAGTATTACTGTCACAGAAAATTAAACACACACAATACACAGCGGCAGCCCACAAAGAACGGTCAGCTCAGCAAGTAAACATCAACAAAAGAAAGGCTGAAAGTAAGAAAAATACGACCAACAAACAGAATGAGGTCAAAGTCCTTTGCCATTTAATATAGACTGTTCCTACTAATGTTTATGCACTACTGTTCTAGCGCCTGTTATTGTAACGGGCTAAATGACTAGTATAGATATAATATATATAGTATATATAAACAATGTAGTTTCGGACAGACTAGATTGAATTGGTTGGATTTTGCATATGTGCTGAAAACTATAGCTGGTCTATTTGTTGATTAAAAAATCTAATTTAAATCAAAGGAACATTTCTCTTTAAACAATAAAACAACTAAAAACAAAGTTAATGGTGAGTGTCGTACCTCAGAGGCTGCAACTAGTAGTTGGAAACCCAAACTGACCAGGTCTGTACCTGTGTTATAATAGAGGCTCTCACTTGTTAAGCAGATGAAGAATCAGGCATTCACCAGAGATGGAGACTCTTATACAGTGTACTGATTGCCTGGTGAACAAAAGGAGATGTTCCTGGGTGAACAGATAAGCACGTGGCTAGAGAAGCTTTGAATTAAATTGCCATTGCCCAAACTAAAATCTGTGACGTGCAGTAGGTAAAGGTAGGCTGCCAGTTGTGCAGAACAAATCTAAAAAGCTAACTGAAGATTGAAAGGACTGGACTAATAAGGTGGTGTTTTTAGAAATATAATCTATGTCAAATGATTTTCCTGCTAAAACTAAGGTGAAATCTTATTTACTGACTTTGGACACACAAGTAAATGATGAGACGGGAAGACGTACACAAAGGTTAATCAAACAAGTAAAGTAGATGTCAGCCATTACTGTAAATTAAGTTGTTTATTGAAAACATGAGTGTATTTACAAAAGCTGGGCACAGATATGGCAAGTATTAGAATATTTTTCTCTACACAATGCTTTTTTTTTTAATACAAAAACATAATAATTGTGACATTCAGGCGATAACATTTGTCCATTCCTACTCACCTTTTCTCAAATGGAAATTTGAAGGTTCACAAAGCTTTTCTATCCACCACTGCATTTTCTGACATAATTCAAATGTCTGTGATGTTCTGAGTGAACGAAACCTTTCCAATGTTTGTACAAAATTAGCCTTTAATCAGATTCCATGTGTTCCATATATAAGATTTAGTATACATCTCAAAAAGTGTGTACTGACCAACTGCATTTCTAAAGTACTCATTTGAAATCTATCAGCACCTTTTCTGGATAAAAGTATAAAACCAAAAGTATATTAATGGATAAATAGATTCTAAGCAATCAAATCGATAGGGCTGATATTAATTTAGTTTTGCAGAGTCTTTAGTTTTATTGTGTAAAGTCTTAAAGTTTGCAAGCATTTTAAGTAAGTAAGTAAGTAATGTATACAAAGGTTTCTTGTGCATGTGCAGTGCAATAGGACAGTTTTAATTTTTGCTTTAGAGCTTCCGTATTTAATCTCATATTGAATTCTGTTTTTTCTTCTATTCATTTAGCATGCTGTACACTATAAATAACTTTTATTCTTTTTTTAGGATCCATTTGGAGATGTAATTAAAAGAATTATGCAGGACATTCATAAATACTGTAATATGTGTCCTTTGTCCGATCCTGGAACACAGAATTATGAACAATGGGTCGTTCAGATTGAGAAAAAAGGTTTGTCCAAATTATCATTTTAAAAAGTTGACCAAAAAATAAAATGTAAACAAATAATATTCTTTTTACTTTGGAAATGAAAAAGTTTGTATATGTGAATATATCAATATCAATAAATAGACTGAAAAGTCAAGGAGAAGTAAGGATGACATAATAAAACGGCACATAGCACGGTGGGAAGAAATATGTGGTAAGGAGTAATGTTTAAAAAGTGCACTAATAGCAATACATTTCAAAACCTTGTGGATATACTCTGCTGGGAATGGCAGAAGCATTACCTGGGGCTGAGTTCACTTCTCTAAAGAAGAGTTCACTACAGTGATTACAAAGCTCAATGGCGGTTAGGCTGTAGGAAAAATAGAGACCCATCAGAAAAAAGTTGAAAGTACCTGACACTATGGGGATGTCAACTGAACTTTCCTCTTCCATGTTTTATGTTAAGGGATGGGTCCAGGACTTCCAAACTGTTATATACTGTAAATATTCATTTTTAAAAAGGAGAACTAGAGAATGTGTTCCATATAACAGAAGATTACACTCCTCATTATCTATGGGAAGCTGCTGACATTCTGGAATGGAGATCCTCCACCATTAAACATGGTTATTGTTTTGTCTTGGTAGAGTAATATGTTTTTCTACTTTCCCCTATTGTATTATTAATATGTAGCCTTTGTCAGAACGCCTAATCTCACAGACTTACCACTGTTTATAAGGTATTATAGTATATAACTTATCCCCACCTTCCCTTCTATATCTATAGGCAATTAGGTGTAGTAAAAAGACAAGCAGGAGTTAAGTTACACATAAAACAATGTATTATTGATAATATTCATAAATAATAACAATATGCAAAGTACATTTGAATATTGGCAACCATACAACCTAATTAAATGGTGATGTGTAGTTTCAGGCGGCACACAGACTTGTAGTTATTTCAAATGTCTCTAGTTAAAGCATCATTCAGCTATCTTCAGAACAGGCCGTATACCTGTTCCAATATGGCTGCTAAACTGTGGTCTCCATTGTGTTGTTCTTTCAGTTCATTGTGTGATGGTCTTCATCAGTTGTTGGTTAGTAAGAGAGATGCTTCTTTCAGATGTTGGTTAGTAAGAGAGAGAGAATGTGGTTGAGCAAGCAGATTTATGAATTCTCTGTCCAACCCCTACAGCCAATAGGACATCATGGTACTTAAAACCGTCTGATCCAAGCCAATTCCAAACAGACATACTTCAGACCAATGGGGGAATACAACATCTTAAAACCTACCACCTCCCAAGACCATATGTCTTTATGGCTTTTTTGCGTTGGGTTGAAAGACTTTAGCAGAGAAACATTCACCAAACTGGTTTAAGGCACACACCCCCAACTCTGTTGAAAAATTCAAAAAGACCCAGTCGTAAAGGGGGGATGGGGCAAACACGAATGCCTCTCACCAAAGTAACACTAAATTACATTGCTTTGCCTAAATTACAAATAAACACATACAATATATTTATCAAGTTATATGCAAATTCCCACATCACAACAGTTATGAAACAGCAGACTAACTCTTTTTGCACAAATATTTGTAAATCTTACATATAGTACTTATGCTTTATTCAGTCTCTCATTTGCTGAATGATGGTAAAAGGTGTCTGTACAAAATATGGGGTGGTATATTTATGCAAACATATTTTCTTTTTCTTTTAAGACTTTTAGAAATAATACAATTAAACAATGTGACATTTAAACCAATTCAGAGTGTAAATATAAGCCAATGTTCATGGTCACATAGTGTCAGTGGTGGAATTTGAACCCACAACCTCAGGGTTTGAAGTCTAAAGCCTTAACTACTAAACCTCACTGACTAGATAGATAGATAGATAGATAGATAGATAGATAGATAGATAGATAGATAGATAGATAGATAGATAGATAGATAGATAGATAGATAGATAGATAGATAGATAGATAGATAGATAGATAGATAGATAGATAGATAGATAGATAGATAGATAGATAGACAGACATCATTCAGCCACAACATTAAACCCCTTGCCTAATATTGTGTAGGTCTCCCTTGTTCCACCAAAACAGTTCTGACCCACTGAGTCATGGACTCCACAAGACATCTGAAGGTGTCCTGTGGTATCTGGCCCAAGACTTTAAATCCTGTAAGTTGTGAGGTTGGTCCACCATGGATTGGACTTGTTTTTTGGACTCATCCCAATTTGGAGGCCAAGTCAACACCCTGAAGACTTTATCAAGTTCTTCAAACCATTCCTGCACAACGTTTGCAGTGTGGCAGGGCCCTTATCCCACTGAAAGAGGCAACTGCTATCGGGGAGTATCATTGCCATGAAGGAGTATACGTGGTCTGTCACAATCTTTAGGTGGGTGGTACATGTCAAAGTAATATCCACATTAATTCCAGGACCCAAGGTATCACAGCAGAACATTGCCCAGAGTATCACATTGCCTCTGCCGGTTTGTCTTCTTCCCATAGTAAATCCCGTTGCCTGACATCTATTCCCCAGGTAAATGACACATAAACAACTGGCTGTCCTCATGATCTAAAAGAAAATGTGATTCATCAGACCAGGCCATCTTCCATTTTTCATTGCTTCATGGACCAGTTCTGATGGTCATGTGCCCATTGTAGGTACTTTTGGTTGTGGTCAGCATGAGCATTGTGACTGGTCTGTGGTTCTGCAGGTCCATGCACAGCAAGCTGTGATGCACTGTGTGCTGTCACATCTTTCTGTCATGGCCAGCATTAAGTTTGTCAGTGATTTGTGCTACAGTCACTCTTCTATGGGATTGGACCAGATGGGCTATCCTTCACTCTGCACATGCATCAGTGAGCCTTGGGCCCCCATGCCCCTGTCGCAGTTCACCGGTTTTCTTTCTTTGGACCACTTTTTGTAGGTATCTAACCACTGCATACTGGGAATACCCCACAGACCTGCGATTTTGGAGATGCTGTGACCCAGTTGTCTAGCTGTCACAATTTGGCCTTTGTCAAAGTCGCTCAGATCCTTATGCTTGCACATTTTTCCTGCTTCCAACACATCACTTTCAAGAACCAGCTGTTCATTTCCTGCCCTAAATATCCCACCACTTGACAAGTGGTATTGTGACAAGATGATCGATGTTGTTCACTTCACCTATCGGTGGTTTGGATGTTGTAGCTGACTGGTGTGTATATATACTGTACGTATGGTTTTCTATGTTTCTGACTTATTGTGTTTACAAATCCAAATTGTGTCTGCACACTTTGTTGTCTTCATTTTTTTAAGAAATCTGTCTTTGTCTTTTATTATAATCATATTGTGATCCCGTTTTTTGTTTCATCAGATTGATGGAAAATGTAAAAAAGTAATATACAGTAAACAGTCTATGCAATTAAGTGTAATGATTTGGGGCTGGCATGCATCCCTGTTACTGTTTGTGGAATTCTTACCTCTGTGCATGCTGGGTATTAATGGCCCTATTCTAGTATGACTCTAGCCCACTGTACTGTAACTGTATATTGGAATAATTATCTAGCAATAATGGGTGCAATTTTGGCCAATTTACACTTTAGCATATGCTTAGAAAAACAGTTGCATTTTTTGGATTGAATTTTTATTTTCAACATTGCACCTTTTTGAAAAACATGTGAAACAGTAATCAAGAAAGACATTCTTAAAGTTCATCTTATTAGGAATAATTAAGCAACAAACATAATTCAAGTAAGCCGATTTTTTTTTTCTGTTGAAATGCAGCAATTTCCAGGCTATATTTTTTCCTGTTCTTATTGCACCTCCTTCTGTGGTGTGCCTGATTCTGCCTCCATCAATTTTCTACTAATTAAATTAGACTTTGATTTTTTTTTAAATAATGAGGCAAGATGCTGCATTTACACTGCATACATTTAATATGGTCTATTTACACAGTGCCATTTTAAAACTGACAAAAAAGTTTATTCCTGGCTGTTTCAAACTTCTCTGTCAAGCACGTGTCTTCTGAAATATTCCACGTTGAAAACTGGGTTAGTATTCTGAATCCTCGTAATGGTCCTCTAGGTGTTTGATAATACAGTATGACCACTTGGACCGCGATAACTGTGCTTACAAATGAACACTGAAAGTGAATGCATCCTCTTTACAAAGTAGTGCGCCCATCTGCAGAATCCAGTGTTTCATAAAGCTGACGAGAATAGGGGGCTGCAGCTTACAGTGGGTGTCACTTGCTGCCTAGTTTTGAGTTATTTCTACCAGAAAAATGGACACATCACTGGCAGTGACATACTGTATACCTTAAAAAGACGTATCATCTGTGCCCCCCTCTTAAAACTCTCTGTCAAAGAGCTGTAGGTGTGAATTGAAATTGCCTCTTTTCCTTCCATGAAAGAAAGAAAGAAAAAATAATCAGCTCCACTAACAGCAAATATGCGTGGGAGAATTTCAGAGCCATGAAGTGTTAGGAGATGTAATGGAAATAAAGCTCCCAAGGACACCAGCTGTAATATCTAACTAAGTATATTTAAACAGCTGAATCATTAAATACTGAAAAAATATGAAAATTGTAACATGTTTGTCAATAAAAAACACCGGTAAGATAATCATAGTGGAATTGTTACAGAAGACACTCTGCCTCTGTTTCTTATAAGGAAAGAAAAGCAACAAAACTGTAAACTTTTGCAGCAGGGAATCCTCAGTTCAAACCAACAGCATAAAGGTAACTGTTTTAACCAAAGGAAATACACACTAAAACCTTGACAGTTACGAGATAAGTAGTTACGGTATTAGCTAACCTAACGACTTTGCTGGACTGAATGGCCTCCACTGTTTTGTCTGATGTCTTGTATCCTTATGGTGGAATTTCATGGTACTTTGTAGCGGTCAGGGGCCGCTAAGATTCACACCATCAACGCTGACGGTGATTTATTTATTTTAATAGAAGAGATCCCAGGAACGTCCCCAGCCTTGGATCGACCCACACACACTCACAACAGAGACAATAAAGCACACCGGGAAAGGCAAACAATTAAGAATATAATGAGACACAATTAACTAAATGAAAACAGTAATACCACCCCTGACCCCTTCGGCGATATTACATTTAACATATAAACACAAACACCACACAGCAAAATCCATGTAAACCAAACCGGATGAAGATGAAAAGTGACCAAGTTAAGTCCAGCGATCTGTATGTTGAAAGGGAGAAGGAAAAATACAGTCCTACCGGTAGTTACTGATGATGAGGATGAAATCAGATGGTTGATTCAGGAGCGCTCCACTCTTCCGGAAAACCAATGAATCCAACACAGTTCTCAGTGCACAGGTAGACAGACGATCCAGACCCCAACAAATGAATACAGTCCAGGACACAAAGATTAGAGTTCCAATAACAGCAGGGAGAAACGACAGATAACCGCAACACACACCTCACCAAACAAAACAAACTTTTTTTCTTTCCTTTTGCCCTCTGCCCTCCTTTTAACTACCTGTGGCCACCTTTGACCCCAGCAGCCCCAACATACTGAAAGGCTGTGCACACTACAGTATTCATAACTTCTGAAACTGGCAGTGCTGATGCATGATGGCCATTGACTATCATAGAAAAAGTCAATGTCACAGGTGTCAGGTATATGAGCTAAGCTTCTCGTTGTTAAGGTGTGATATAAAGTGGCTGTGGAGATTTTTTGGTTTTGTTGGACTCATCCATTATGTATTATTTAACATAAACATTACTGTAAAAAAAGGAAATACAGAAAAAAGGTCATTAAGGTCTGCTCTCCAATATAATTATCCACACAATCATCCTGTGTTTTTTTTTTTGTTTGTTCATAAGAATTCCTTACGAAGACTTTGAAATCACTTCAAGTTTTTGTTTTGTCCGGTGCTTCCTGACTCACCAGTACGAGAAGCTCCCACAATATTGTATGATATTCAACTCTTCTAGATGTGTAGTTATGGAAGACAGCAAGCTTTTTGATTTTCCCCCAGTATTTTGCCGTCTGGACCCAACAAGTTTAGTCTATTTTTGGACCAAATTTTGTGTAAACTCTGCGGTGGGTTGGCACCCTGCCTGGGATTGGTTCCTGCCTTGTGCCCTGTGTTGGCTGGGATTGGCTCCGGCAGACCCCCGTGACCCTGTGTTCGGATTCAGCGGGTTGGAAAATGGATGGATGGATTTTGTGTAAACTGAAAAAAAAAGTGAAATTTTATCCTAACAACACAAGATATCTGACAAAATAGTGGGAAGCCATGTAGTCCAAGTTGTTAGGGTAGCTAAAAAATGATGAAAAGCAAAAAAATAGTTGTCTTCAGCAAAAATGATCCGAAGGACTTGAACTTGAACCAACCCCAGGGGTTTTCACTCTAGTGGGATACGAGGGGTCAAAGTTATTCCTCGTGACAAAACTTTGAAAAAAATGGGGATCGGTAATATAGGCATGTGGAGTGCTGTTTTATGTTATTTTGAGGTTGCTCATCACAATATTTTTTAAATATAATTCTTTACCAGTGGTCCTAGCCTTCTTATACCCATCCCCAGAAGGGTAAAAATAATAAATTTCAAACAAGCACTTGTAGGATTGTTTTACATTATTTAAATACCACCACTGGAGAGTGAATTGTAGTCTGTCAAAAGTCAGTCTGTCATTTTATAACCCTCTTAGTCCTGAACAGGGTTACGCAGCTAGAACAGAGTGCAAGGGAGGAATAAACCATGGAGAGTGGCGTAGCTGGGGGGGCAAGGGGGAACATCTGTCCACGGGCGCAGCATCCAGGGTGCGCCGAATTGATGTTCCCCATTGCATTTTGGCAAACAGGAGGGGGCGCGAAATCTTCAGTTGTCCCCGGGCGCTGAAAACCCTAGCTATGCCTCTGACCATGGACTGGGCACCAGTCCATCACAGGAGAAACATACACACTAGGGCCAATTTAATGTTACTACTCCACCTAACATGCATGTCTTTGGACTGTGGGAAGACCAGAACACCTGGGGGAAACCCACACAGACACAGGGAGAACATGGAAACTCCAGGCGGGGAGGACCCAGGATGCGAACCCAGGCCTCTTTACTGTGAGGCAGCAGTACTACCACCATGCCACCATGCGACCCTGTCTGTCAAAGATGTAATTATCAAATATTAGCATAAAGGGAGTGTCATCTGTGACTTTTAATTAATTATTTACCAAGAGAAGTAGAATTATGCTTTCACTTTGATACTATCACTATCACTCAGGGTCAAAAACCCCAACTGAAAATTGTGATTGCATTTTGTTATGCAATAAAAATGTCCAAGCAGAAAGGATACTTCATAGTCATTAAAACAAAAGGTAGAGTGGAATAGTCAATAAAAATGCTAAAACATCAGAATACTTATTACTTAATATAAAAAATGAAATTCTTTTCAACATTCTCACCAAATTAATGATATATCTAAACACTGTGACAAATATTTTTTTGTCTAATCTTGAAATTGTTGCTGATCTTTTCAGTAAAATACTGTTTTATTCCTTTTTAGCTGCTAAGGAAGAAAATCAAAAGGAGCGTGTTTGTGCTGAGTATCTCCGTAAATACAATGAGACTCTCCAACTAAACGACACCATCCGAATGTCTGATGCCCTTAAACATCTGAAAAAATTCTATGAAGAGGAAATGATCAAAAAAGATAATCCCGAATCAGATGAGACATTTGAAATTACAGAAACGGACAAATATCTGTTTAAACTCTTCCGAGGTAAAACTTTTCTGTTCCGGGGTTTACTATGCATGTGTGGACTATGACAGTGTAGGTCTCAAAAGGAGTAAAGAGGTGTTAGGGCCACAGTGTGTATGATTTTAAACAGTGAGGACACAAGTGAAAGTTTGGGGTAATTTGTGGGTTTTTTGCCTCCTTAGGAAGGTTTTGTATGAAAGAAAAGCTCTCATAATGACTGTTCTGCAACCAAATCTGTCCCACTGCGCTCTCACCAGTCCTTTGGGCCTCTTGTTTTTATGTACAGAACACCGGCAGTAATAAATGTGCACAAACCAGCAGCTCTGATCTTTTGTTTCCTGTTTCTCTTTTATGAAATTACAAGCTTACAAATACACAGATTGTACGTAAAGTAGAGCAGCAGTCAGCATCAGAATAAGAGAGAATTGCCTTATTCATTACGCACATGTGGGGCTCATTCAAGGTGGACATCTGTAACTCAAAAGAGATTTAGATCAGATGCAAAATTAACTTGAGCAGTCAAAAAATTTAAAAAATCAGTAGTCACTTTTAGCAGCCGTGTGAATGTAGCCTTAAAAGACTTGCGCTTCTTCAGACAATAGTGTTTTGTGTTAAACAGCAGCATCCAAAAATGTGAAATGTGTGAAAATGCTAAATATAGGAATGTTAAATCAGGGTTCCATTGTAAATGCTTTTTATTTCAGGAGGTGCCCTCACTTTCGTTAATGTGGGGGGCCCATGAATTTTGCACTACACCAGTGAGTATGCTTACCATAAAGTTTTTGTTTTTTTTCTGTTGTAATCAACTTTTTATTGATTAAATGAAAAAGGAATACAGTAAAAGGAAATCAACAATATTAGCTGACGTTTGAGCTATGTAAGAGTAAAAACAACGGGTACACTGGTACACACACACACCCCACGTAGGAGCGCAAGGCAAATTCTTTCAATAAAGTTGATGCAGACACTCGTAAAGTGAAGGCCTGGCTCTCACTGTAATAGTGCTGACTTATTCTAGTGTATTTTATCAATATTTCAATTCTTTGCCATAATCAGCATTATCACTTTAACATAGCTGTAAACAAAAACTCTCCATTAGTAAATGGGACCACTTCACAGCATTAAGCAAACCATAGGTGTCATTTAATATATTCTACTAAAATGCGACAAAAAGAACATTTTTCCCTACACTTATTATGTTCCACAGTGTGCGTTATTCACAGCTCAGCAGACATCAAAATGACACTATATTTCACTACATGGCTTGCCAATTGTATATGATATAATGGTGGCTACAGCTGTGGAGATTCTCTGTTACACACAGCTCATGTCATGGATTTTTTTCACCGTTAAACAACATTTTCCACATACCCTCGCATGAAGCAACACTTCTGTCAAATTACACCTGTGGTGCGTGCCAAAAGTAAACATTCTATCAGTTTAGTAGCTTGCATATACACATTGGTGCCAATGACATTCTGCTGAAGGCAAGAAACAAAAAATCCTCTGTATTCTCAAGCACACATTACAGCACACTCTTTAGTTTTTACAGTGCTAAAGGATTTTATTAGTACAGTACTCTTTAGAGAGCTAATTGTGTTTACTGCAAACTGGGCTGAATGGCGACTCGAAAATGGATCTGTGTAAGTGAGTGAGTGAGCCTTGCAATAAACTGGTGACACATCCAGGACTGGCTTCTGCCTTGAGTCCAGTTCTACTGGGTTAGGCTTCAGCTCAAAGGGGTCTTATATTGGAGCAGGTCTGAAGAATAAATGATTGGTGTACACAGAAATAAATGGAACAGCTAATGAAAACATTAGGTCCACAATTGTTTGGGCATCGACTATTGTAAATAACTAGCCAAATAAAGTTCTATCTATCTATCTATCTATCTATCTATCTATCTATCTATCTATCTATCTATCTATCTATCTATCTATCTATCTATCTATCTATCTATCTATCTATCTATCTATCTATCTATCTATCTATCTATCTATCTATCTATCTATTGGGGTGGCACGGTGGTGCAGTGGTAGCGCTGCTGTCTCGCAGCAAGGAGACCCGGGTTCACTTCCCGAGTCCTCCCTGCATGGAGTTTGCATGTTCTCCCCGTGTCTGCGTGGGTTTCCTCCGGGCGCTCCGGTTTCCTCCCACAGTCCAAAGACATGCAGGATAGGTGGATTGGTGATTCTAAATTGGCCCTAGTGTGTGCTTGGTGTGTTTATGTGTGTCTTGCGGTGGGTTGGCACACTGCCCGGGATTGGTTCCTGCCTTGTGCCCTGTGTTGGCTGGGATTGCCTCCAGCAGACCCCCGTGACCCTGTGTTCAGATTCAGCGGGTTGGAAAATGGATGGATATCTATCTATCTATCTATCTATCTATCTATCTATCTATCTATCTATCTATCTATCTATCTATCTATCTATCTATCTATCTATCTATCTATCTATCTATCTATCTATTTAAGACAGGTAATAGAATAA
Source organism: Erpetoichthys calabaricus (assembly GCF_900747795.2). Taxonomy (NCBI): domain Eukaryota; kingdom Metazoa; phylum Chordata; class Cladistia; order Polypteriformes; family Polypteridae; genus Erpetoichthys; species Erpetoichthys calabaricus. Next base: position 29,500,468 of record NC_041401.2, read on the forward strand.
TATTAAAATATTTTCTAACTCTTGCCCTATGTGCAATTTCAGCTACTTTCCTCTGTATTTGCATGTGTGTGTCAACATTTCTTCACTGGCATTCATTCCTCCTTTCTTGTGCGTTCCTGTAAAGCCTGCTTCACATCTGTCATTATTTTGAAGGTGGTATTCTTGTATTCTGTCTGCCTTTATAGTTGCCATCTTGGAAGGTGACTCTCCACATGCCTCCCTTGCCATTTCTGCTCTTTGTGTGTCTCACACTCGCACTTTCTCTTTCATTGCAGCACCAAAGCCAAACTGACCAATAACACCAAAGCTAAACTGACCAATCAGATGGCTCAGAGGGACTGGACACACAGACTTTGGTGTTTTATTATTTATTATCCCCAAGAATCATGTTTAGAGTAGAGTTTCTTAAACTATGAGTCTTGACCTGTGGGCTGCCGCGGTTGGGTCACGTATAAGGTTGCGACTCACCATTCTATATAATGGAAATGGATTGCATGTGGTTAGGGTCACTAAATTGTTCTTAGATGGCAGGGCTGTACAGTTTATTAGTGCTGCTACTTCAGTGTTGTAGGTTTAAAACCCAAAGTTTGCATGCTTTTCCCATATTTGTGTGGGTTTTCCTTTGGCTACTCCAGTTTTCTGCCCACATTCCAAAACAAGTGCAGGTTCATTTAACTAATGATTTTAAATTGGCCTTTGTGGGTGCGTCTGATGAAATGGTGACTTGTTCAGAGCTGTGTCCTTTCATGTGCCCCATGCTGCCTGGGGCTCCAACCCCATGTGACTTTTAATGAGATTAAGAAGACTTGAAAGTGATATAATGTATTGTATAATAAATGTCCCTAATATGAGAGAGCGACTTGGTGTCTGCTATCAAGAAATTGGAGAAAATTCACTAAATACGGCAAATGCAAAGACTAGACTAGGATCAGAATCCAGGACTCTGGAGCTGTGAACGTGTCTGATTTTTAATTAGATTCCAGTTATTTCTATGAAAACATCCTCAGAGCTCTTACTTTGGTAGATGATAATGCCTTGCTTGGTGGTTCCGAGATCTGTCAGCTAGCAGCTGTTACTGTGGCATACAAACTATTTATAATGATTTCCTGTCTGTGTGGATAACCACAGCCCATTCATTTTTCTGCACATTCTTTTTCTTGATGACTAAACATATCATAAAGAAGATGTTATTCGGTTTTTAAGACTTCACGGAGCAGTTATTTTTCTTTCCAGTTTGATTACTTGGGCTCACTATGGTGGCTGGTCTATGGTTGCCTACACCGATTAAAGATATACACTGGAATCATTTATAGTGCAACAATTAAATAGAATTTGGTAAGTTCTACTTAAGAGATAAGCTTGGCATTTTTGGAGTCTAATTTATATTTTCACAAAGGAATATATATACATTAAGATTTAAGTCCTTTGTTTCTCATTTTGTCTGCTTCCCCAAAGGCTACAATTCTAAGTTGCTTTTTTGTAATTATAAATAAAGATTCCCTTAACAATTCAAGTTTCTTGGGTAAATGAATGAATAACATAATTGTGAAAAAACAGCTTTGACTTCATAAATACCATCCTTTACGGCAACGATTTCCAACCTTGGTGTACAAGATGGCATTTCAGGGGAATTGACATTGCATTGCGATTCACCAGAACTGAGTGAGATGCATTGTCAGACTTTTTCGTGGTGCAATCGGTGTCTTGCAGTGTTCCATCATTTGAAGGTCATTTAACAGTTAGTGTTCCTGTTCTATGATATGAAAAGAATCAAGCGTTGCACGTGCAATTGTCACCTGGGAATGACCTGCACAAATGTGCATTCTTGTGGGTTTCTTGCTGCAGGCAGAACATTCATAAAGGCAAATAATGTTTTTTTAAGAGAATGGAATTTGGACCTTGCAATGATCCATAGAGAAGGGCGAGTTCTGGTATTGATTTCTGTGCAAGCTCTGATAATGAAACGTCACTGATTTTGAGGTTTGGTTGACATTTTTTGCCAGGGGTGGACAAGGGGGACTGAGTTGAATGCAACACCGGCTGCTTGCGGTCCTGGCAGTAGCGCAGCAATTCTAACCATCCTGTGTATCTGTTTTTGAACTGCAGTGTGCAGATTTTATCGGGTACAAAGCCTCACTACAAAGATTAATTAGTTAGTAAATATATCCATATTCTCACTGACAAGGTAAAATGTTGTAAGCAAGCCGTTTCAAGTTGCTTGATGTTCTCATTGATGAAAATCGAACAGGGTCCTGTAGTACAACCATTTTGGTTAAGAAGGGTTTACAGTATAAGTCATATGGCTTAACCCTATTTTGGTGCAAATGAAATATTCCCAAATTGTTGGTTTGTAAAAAGTATAAGGAAAGGCAATATGTGTACCTTCCAGAGTCTTAAATAGCAAGTACTCCAGTCAGGTCACAATTCAAGGAATTTTCCCCTGCACCCTCCAGAAATCAAGGAAGCATTAGCTCAGAATGCCTCATATGCCCCTGCATGTCACCATCCTTATGTCCCCAGGAAACATATGACCTGAAGGGTTCATTCTAGTGTTGACCGATGTACTGTCCAGATTGACCTGTGTGGCTGCTTCATGGCCTGATACGTTACCTACACGGTATATTTTCCACTACTCATCATAGAGCCTTTCAGTATGCTGTTAAGACAGCACACTACGTTACAGAGAACGCATTCCTAGCCATACATGATATTTATGTCAAGAAGTGCCCTACAAAGCTTTGCAACGTTCTGAATGGGGCACCATGGACACGATGATTGAAAAGTGCTATATACATACTGTGAGGAACAGCCCGGACACAGACAGGCAGACACGTTCATGTCACCCAACACACGTTTATTTACAAGTCTATTTACAGGTTTAAGTGCCACACAACCCCAAAACTCCCCCAAAGTCCAGGCCAAACCACACAATGCCTTTCTTCTTCAGGCCACCTCCTGTCTCTCCTCCAAGACCTCATCCAACTTCCACCCGATTCCAGCCATCTTGCGGAGGGAGGCGGCCCCTTTTATAAGCACCCGGATGTGCTCCAGGTGTGTTCCGGCAATCTCCCACGAACACGCCCCAGTGTGGTGGAAATGCTGGCTGTGTACCCGGAAGCACTCCGGGTGTCCCCACTCGTCTTCCCCCCAGCACTTCCTGGTGTGGCGGAAGTGCTGGGGTCCAGGGTTCTCTAGGCATGGGGGCGCCCCCTGGCGGTGACCACGGGCCCCCACAGGGTTGAGCTTCCCAGCTTTGTACCCGTGGCCCCCAAAGGAACCAGGGTGGTTGCCCCCTCGTGGTCTGGAGGAGGCATGAGCCCTCCTCCTGTCTTCCTGGGCGTCCCGGCTGGGTGCCACCCCCAGCCGCGTGCCACAATACATATAAACATCCTGTAGATTTATTGTTATTAGTATTACCAATCAGTTACAGTGTACTAGAGGTTTTAAACTGCCAGATAAAGGACTAATTTTCATCAGTAAAATATTTGTGAGAGTATTGCTTTTTGAGAATATTATGCTTTTTCTTTCTTAATTAAAATTGTATTATTTTACTAACCATATTGTGTGTCATAGCAGTTACTTCCTTTTCCTCACATCCCCCGGGACTTTGGTCAAATTGACTGTCGTTGTGTACACTCTCCACATGCTTGAATTATTTTCCTTTATTTACTCTGGTATTCCTTATAAGTAGTTTTGTTTTTTTTTTTTAATCTCGTCTATCATCCACCAACAGACTTCTCATACAAAATTCTTACATACATGCATAAAACCTGTACAAGATTCAGGCTTGTATGTAATCAAAAGCAATGCAATACACACATACAAAATCCAGTAAAGCAAAACATTACAGGGGGTACTCGGGTTAGGAATCAGTTCCGTTCCTACAACAGTGATGTCACTTTAATTTTGGTGTAAGTCGAAACACACCCTAGCCTAAGTCACATACCTATCCTAACACATTTGCAAAATCATAATCTAGAACATAAAAACACAACTAAGCCACAGAAAAAGGCATAGGACATAAATATACTCTACTGTACACTGTACTGTAGTAACAGAAAAAATGAGTGTAAAAAAATTTCTTATCTTTATTCCTTCTGATCTCTACAATGTCTAATTTCACTTCCATTGTGATGGCTTTCCTCTTCTTCGAAGCACTACCATCTGAAGACTCCGACTTTCGTTTAGGAGCCATGATAACGGCCAAAAAGTCGGCAAACAAAGCAATACAAACGGAAAACTTGTGCCTCGTGTAACCAAACTAATTCGCCAACTCCCTCACTCATACACTGCATTATTACGTATTCTTCCACTGCGCGCAACCAAACTAGTTCGCCCACATAGTCTGTAAGTACGACGCTAATGCCGTCAGCCGAAACACTCACGTTTCAATTTTTTTAAGTTTTTATGGGAGCGAGCGTTGTAAATTCAAAACGTCGTATGTCAAGATATCGTAACCCAAGGACTCCCTGTGTTGTGTTTTATAAAATTAAACATAAAACAAAGTATTATTTGTGAACACATCGAAAATATTTGAACGTGAACCAGTAATGTCCATGTGTAAACCAAAAATATGTGAACACAAAGCAATATAGTCCATGCACAGACCAATACTGTAGGCACACAGGCCAGTGTTGTACCTACGCAAACCAATAGTAGCTGCTTTTAAACCAATAAAATCAACATATAAATCAATAGATTACTTGCACAAACATGCAATTTATAGCCTGCTGGGCCCATTTATGTTGTAATCTGAAACTGAATTACATTCAGATTATTGGGGGCCAGATGTATTTACATTTTCACAATTCCACTATTTTCTTTCACCACTTTTTGTCAGAAGTTTCTGAAGTTCTATTTAAAAAAAATAAGTATGAAGTATACAACCTGCTCTTTCTCAGACAATGTCTTTACCATCTCTTATTATTCTCCAGACAGGGCATTACTCAGCTTGGTTAAAGGAAGATTTCTTCTTCCATTGGAAATTATCTTCAGTGTATTTTTCTAGCACAATTCGCAACATTCATAATTTCATATTGGTATTTCTCTTAGCATTTATGTCAAATGTCATGCTATCTAGACATTGATTAATAGGAAATTGTCTCTCATCTGTATTTACATGCAGCATAACATGTCTATAATATTAATAACACATACATTTTTCTGACAAAAAGGTCAGAGATTCAGGTAAGGACGTGTTCCAGATTAATGGATGAGGCTAAATGGAACAGGTCTGAGGAAACGTGGGGGTGTCTGTTGCTTTGGAAAGTCTCCTGCCCCTCATTTGTTCCTGACTTGCAGTCAATGATGCTGAAATATTTTCCATTCCCCATGTCCCAGTACTGGAATTAACAAGTTTATAAAATGTGGAAAATGAAAGAATGAATTGTACTACCCTGTGTGTTGATGAAGGAGATTATGTAACTCTAAACTGAAAATATTTCCAGACCTCCCTTTCACTAGTTTTGTGTCACAAACTCCATAAAAACCTGTAATGGAGAAAGATTCACATCCCCTTTAATCCGCCTTTCCTAGTGAGGATATTGGTGATAACAAGCTGAGTTGGAAGACCAGGCTCCCCTATTCTAAGCAACATCTTCCACATCCTCCTGGAGAATTGCCAGGCCAGTTGAGAAATATAATCTTACCAAGGTGTGGTGTTTTTCTCCCAGTGGGCCATGCCTGACCCCTCTGCCCTTTCCCTAAGTGGTAGGCACCCAGGTGCCATCCTAACTATATGCCCTAGCTGGCTGGCCTCTCAGCCTCGAGGAGTAGTAGATCTACTTGGAGGTCCCCTTTTATCCCTGAGGTTCTCATCCTGACATGGAGAATGAGCCCAGCATCCCTTGACATTTTGGCCACTTATATTTTTCATCTCATTCTTTTGATCTGGACCTGCAGATTTTGAACGCAGGTGAGGATAGACTGGTAAAGGGCATCAGAGGGCTCAGCTTCAGATTTGCCACTATGGTTGCCTCTGCATGGAGCCATCACAGTGACTAGCCACCCCCAAGTGAAGGTTTACGTTCTGGTGTAATGTATTTGTCATGACAGGAAAGCAACTTCATAAAATGGATGGATGGCTGTTGTGTGGGACAGTTGATAGTGAAACTACAAGTCAGAGTTTCTGTGACAAAACTGTTTTTGCTGCCCTGCACAACCTGAGCATTCAATGCACTTTTAGGTGTTTAATTATTAGGCAGCTTCATTGGATAACTTAATCAAGCCAGACTACATAACTATTATGACATAATCACACATGCTATTTCCCTCATGCATAAAACTTTTTTTTCTTCGCAAAATAAAAAAAATAGTAAACGTTGTGGCATATGCACATGGAAACACGTTCTGGAGTTCATTGTAAACAGCATTACCAAACTGTAAGAATTAATTTCATACAGCAGGTAGTGTACAAATTAGAGAGTTGTTTTCAGCTCCCATACTTGATTAATTTATGATTTTTTTTAATTACATTATAATTGCTTTGCAAATGCTTTTCACACCTCCTGTTCTGCCAAAATAAATAAGCAAGTTTTTTTCTGCATTTTCTGTTGTTCAAGTGAGTATTTTAGAATTTATATGTTATAAACACATGCCATGACTGTAAATTGTATTTAAATTAGTTTAGAATATGATATTTGTGATACTGCATATGGTAAAAATATTTTTTCTGCCTTCCCACTAAGCTTCCTGTAAATTTCCTTTGAGGCTGCAGTGTGGGAAAGTACAGGTGGCTATCGGCACTTAGCAGACCCTTTACTCTTTGAGCTTTTGAAAAACGGACAGGGCTAAGAAAAAGTGAAAAAAAATCATTTGTTTTGTCTCGTCATTTTACAAAGCCACATGACGATGCACATTGTATTGCTACGTGCTGAACAATGTTCAGGTATTCAGCGTCGCCATTTGTGAGAGTTGTTTTACTCTCCCTTTGTTTTGATGTATTACGGCAATTATCACTGACATAATCTGTTCAGAAACTTGAAGCGATGATCAAGCTAAAACGCTTGTTAGCATAACTGAGTATAAGTCAGGATTGTCCTCTGTACAAAATGCAACATAATCACCAAGAAGCAGCAGCGTTGCTGCAAACTGACAGTCTTCCAGATGAAATCCATCACGCAACAGCCCTCAACAACAACAATGGCAACATTTATTTCTATAGCACACTTTCATACAAAGGGCGCAGCTCAAAGCCCGTTATAAGTTAACCAAAAAATAACAAGAAAAGAAAATCAAATTACAAATAGATACAAATGAGAATGAATAAATGACAAACCAAATATAATAAATAACTGACTGGTACACTACCAGTCAAAAGTTTTAGAACACCTCAGTCTTTCTTCAGATTTTACGTAACTAATGCAATGAATGGCCTAAAATGGTGAAAAGGTAAGCAGTAAACCTCCAATGGTATAAATTTAAAGTTTAGGTTAGCAAAAACTGAAAAAAATATATCAGAATATTGCAACTAGCTGTGTGTGATCTTCTGGACAAAAAACAACCCAAAGACTCCCAGCAGTTTTACAATATTCGTGAAGTTAGAGAGGCATTAGCTAACTCTTAAGAATGACCCAGTGCAGAGGACATGGACCCATCTGTGCATCCTGCCCCACTGGCTTTCGTAAGAAGACACTGGCAGTACCATACCTTAGCCGTATCACTGGCATATGAGGCCTATTAATCTTTGTCTTGAGAAAATACCTCCAGATAGACAATGTTTTTAGTTAAAACTTCAATCCTTGCCCTCCGTTGCTGAGGTATTTCACTTGCACATTGTTGAGCCATGGTGTTTGCTTCCTTTCGACATGGTATGTATTCGTCTGTGTTATTAACACGATGTAATTGTTGCACAGCGGTGTTTGCTGCACACAGGCCTTTGGTAGTGAGAAGTGAGGTGCATGCAAGCTCCGAAAAAATTTAAAAGTGCATGCATCATCCATACACACACAGGTCTTTCATTTATATGTGTCTAATGGGCTTTCTTCAGGGAACAACTAATAGATTTAAACCTACAGATGTTCTACAGCAATTAAAGTAAATTAAGCCTTGCAAGTTGAAACAATTTGCACAGGTGTTCCAACTTCTGTTGATTACTTAAAAACCTTCTTCAGAGTTGGAACAAACTGTGTTACTACACCCTCTGAAGTACAACTTAGACCACGGATCTCCAGCTCCAGTCCTGGAGGGCCGCAGTGGTTGCAGGTTTTCATTCTAACCCTTTCCTTAATTAGTGACCTGATTTTGCTGCTATTTAAATTCTTTTGAAATAATTTTAATTTACTTACATATATATAAATCTTATATATAGATTTGAGTTTCACTTTAGATTAGGTGTCCCTAATTACGCTGTACCTTACCATGTAATTACCCATATAATTACAGAGTTACACTGTGTTATTACCTTGTATTTACTGTGTAATACAATGTAATGCAGTGGTTAAGCACTCGATTGAAATTGTTATTCCACAATTTATACACATACATACATTAAAATTGTGGAAAAACAATTACAACTGAGTACTTGATTATAGTGTTTCACTGTATTACATAGTAAGTGCAAGGTAATAACACTTAGTCACACTGTAATTATGCAGGTAATTACATGGTAAGTACTGCATAATTGGGGACACTTAATCTAAAGTGATACCTAGATAAGTTCAATGCTGTGGTCAGATGGCTGGGGAGGACAGAAACCTTTTTTAAAAACTCAAAATGCTGGAGAAATAAAACAAAATCTGCAGGGATTCCAGCACCAAAAGACTGGGATGTGCCCCTACTGAGTGTTCTAATGAACATAAATGTGGTTAAGTCATTCCTTATTGTTTTTGAGCTTCATCCTAGAAGATTTAATGCTGTGGGTCTCGTCAGTAGTTGGAGTATCCACTTGTGTTCCAATATCACAGGCAGCGGCTACTCAGTATTTTGATCTAGCAGTGGTGGCACAAAATGCCAACAACAGAAAAAACAGAAAAGAAAGCGGAGAAAAATAAAAGTTAATAATGATTACAAATCCGTAAGGAATATAATCATTCTGTGCATGTATAATCTATTGGAAGCAGAACTAAAATGCAGCTATGAAAAAGCCAATTTAAAAAAGTGGGTTTTTAGGAGTTTTTTTAAATGGTGCATGGCATATCTCTATTGGTAAAATATTCTACAATTTTGGTGCATAACAGCGAATGACTGCCTCACCAATTCTTTTAAACATAACTCTAAGTTTAACTCCACTATTAGAACTAGACCAGTGGTTTTTCAGCCTCTTTCTGGACCGTTTTTTGGTTTAAGAAGTTCCTTGTGGACCTTTACAGAGGTTCAAGTGACTATATTTACTAACATTGGATCAAAGAGCAGTTCCTCCTTGGAAATTCTAGAGGCTACATTTACTGACATTAGATGGCTGAACGGGGGGTGTGGGGTTCTCCTAGGATTTTCAAGCTGCTAAAAGTGGGTCACGGACATGGGGGGGTGGGGACTATAAATGAGGGCTTACAATATGTGTTTTGAGCCTCCAGATCTATTAGTTTTATTAAATAATTAATTTATTCAGTTATCGTGATGACATGCCTTGCCTGCTTTTTGCGGACCAGCTGTTGGGAATAACTACCTTAAAATACAACCTGTAGATCAGCAAAACTTTTTTATGGACTGGTGCCGGTCCAAGATGTAGATGACTAAAAACAAAAGCATGAACTAATTTTTCAGCATCTTGTAATGTTATAGGTGGTCTAACTTTTGACATGTTCCTGGTTAATGTTCAATTTAAAGTTTTTGTCAGAGTCCGTGATTACACCTAAATTCTTTATTTCCACCTTGACTTTTAAGTTTTAAGGACCAAGTCTATTTCTGAGACCTTCACTGCTTCTATTTTTGCCAACAACTAAGATTACTGTTTTCTCCTTATTGAGCTTGCAGAAATTACTACTGTTTGTATTGCTATTTGTATTAGTACTCATGTATCAAAAATAAGGGACACTTGATTCTTAAAAGAAGAATTTTCTCATGTATTCCTTATAGGGACCTCCCTTCTACTCTTAGACCATGTGGTCATACAAGGAGTAGCGATTTATACTCCACCCTTGACTTACTTCCAGGGATTCACTGTAAAGTATTCTGTGTCCATGAAAACACCGAAGCACAGTCGATCCTGATTAAAAGGCTAAGGCCCACTACACTCCCACACTCAAGCCCTCACCTACTTATAAATGGGGCTACTACTCCCTAGTGGCGCCTCATTCGGTCTGTTACTCTGTACAATAATTTAATCCTTGCTCTGATGCTTTTCACATTCTCCTCCTTGGTTTAATCTTCTGTAATATTAGAAAAAAATTAAAGAGAATGGGCCATTTAGTCCAACAAAGTTTGGCGATCCTAAACACCTACTTTTTGCAAAATAACATTAAGTTGAGTTTTTAAGGTCCACAAAGTCCTACTTTACCACACTACTTGGTAATTTATCCTGTGTGTCTGTGCTTTCCTGTGTGAAGAAAAATGTTCTTAATGTTTGTGCAAAATTTATCCTTAGCAAGCTTCCAGCTGTGCCCCTGTGTCCTTGTTGATCTCATTATAAAGTAACGGTCTGGATCCTTTCTACTAATTGCTTTCATCATTTTTAAAACATCAATCATATATCATTTCTTGGTCTATGTTTGCCTAAATGGAACATTTTTAACTACTTCAATAACAGTTACTCTGTCAGGCATTCTTTGTCAAATTGTTCTTTGTTCAAATATACATAAAAGACTCATAAACAGTTTACTTCAGTATTTATTTAATATCTGAAGGATTAACACAATGGTGTCTTTGGTTCAGATGTTTTCTAACTTTCCTATCATTTGGCCACTGTAATACTGTTTCTTGTCTTTCTTACAGTTAATTTCGGTTCCATTGTTAGAATACCTCCTGGTTGGTTCAGAGTGCTGCACAATCTTGAAATCTGCAAATGAGTTGGGATTGTGTGTGTGTGTGTGTGTTATGTATTAAAACATGTTGAGGAGGAGGAGGAAGACGAAACAACAAAATATTTTAGCAGATGGGGCGGCACAAGTACAAGTCACATCATTCATTTAGAGAATTTTGGCTAAAATGCAGCATTTTCTGACCTGTGTTTTGATGTATCATTAAGCAGGTTTTTATAGCTGCCAAGGAAATGTCAGTTTATACTCATAATCATCTGTAGTTTTTCCACCTGCAGCTAACATCCACTTTTAAAATGTATTATTTCTGAAGACGAATTTCAATAGTAATTTTTTAAACAGTAATATCCTATTTATTGCCTTATGTTTCTTTTTGTCTTCAGAAAACAAGAATGAACTGGAAAGTTTGGCTAAAAATCCTGAAAATGAAAATGGGAAGTTAGCAAAACTGAGGACAACTATTCTTCAACAGTATGCTAAGATGAGTAAAACAAAAGGAATCATTTTTACTCAGACTCGTGTCAGTGCTATTGCCCTTCATCAGTGGATTGAAGATAACAAGAAGTTCACTGAACTTGGTGTCAGATCCAAATATATTATTGGAGCAGGCCACAGCAATGTAGTTAAGCCAATGACTTCAGTAAGTCATATTTCAGTATAAAGAGAAATAAATTAAATTGTGTCCAGTATACGGTATTAAAACCAATACTAGATTGTTGAAAAAGATGGCTGTTTATTTAACATCAAAGTGAAACTTATTTCTAGCATTTTTTGAAAATATGTGGAACAATTTCAAATTTATTACTAGTAGGTTTAATGTGACCAGCATTTATACTGCATACAAAGATGAGCAATAAGGTGACCAGTTAACATCCATCCATCCATCCATGTATTTACTTCCGCTTCTCTGGGTCCAGGGTGGGGGCACCAGCAGTCTAAACAAAAATACAAGATGTCCCTTCTCCCCGCCGCCGTCTTTAACTCTGATAGCAAGGCTGTCCCTCACCAGCTAGGACATATCGTCACTCCAACCTGAGGTCTGCCCCAAGGTCTCCTCTCAGATGAAAATGCCAAAACACTTCTCTAGAGAGGTGCCCAAACTATATGCATGAGCCACGTCAACTGGCTCCTTACGATCACAATTGATTTTCATGCTGGATAACTTAAGAAGCCTGAGATAGGATTTCTAGGAAATTAGAGAGGGGGAACTGGATGCCCTCCAGCCAGACTTATCACTGAGTGAAGATTCAGCATGCTGTGCCATGAGAGTGAGAATCAAGTAATGCTATCACCTCTCCTTTTTCATTTGTCATCTTAATGATTTGGATCACAATGTCAGCGAAATAAAAGATGTCGTGGTGGTGGGCCATCTGTCTGTGTGAAGTCTGCACATACTTGTGGATTTTCCTCTGAGTATCCTGGTTTTCTTCCATGGCCCAAGGATTTACATGTGAATTTAATTCGACACTATAATACACAATATTTGGCCCTGGATGAGTAAATGTATCTGAGAGTTGCTTCCCATTCTTCATTCCATACTCCATGACACTGAAAAGGAGTTTTGATAAATAAATTAATGAATGTTTATGAAATAATTGTTGATGAATTAATAGCTGATTATTAATAAGCTATTGCATGCCCTTAGTCATGATCTTCTTCCTCTTCATCTTTTCCCACTTCTACGTGGGGTCAATTTGCCAGATCAGTTTTCTCCAAACAGCTCAGTCCTGCACCTCCTCCCCAGTCAAACCTTTTTCCTTCATATCTTCTTTTATATTATTCATCCACCTCTGCTTTGGCCTCACTTACTTTTGTCTTCCCCTCTACTTCCACTCTTATCACTCTTTTGCCCACATATTCATTGTCTCTCCTCATCACATGTCCATACCCTTTCAACCGACTTTCCTATGCTTTCTTAGATATCTCTCCCACTTTTGTTGTACCTCTGATCAGCTCATTTCTTATTCTGTCCTTCTTTGTATCTCCACAAATCTATCTTAACATTCTCATTTCTGCCACATCTAACTTCTTCTCCTGTGCTCTCTTTACTGCCCATGTCTCAGCTTCATACATCATTGCTGGTCATATCTCGAAACCTTAACTTTAACTTTCACCTTAATTCTTCGATTACACATTACTCCTGATACCTTCTTCCAATTCTTCCATCCACTCTTCCATCCCTGCACTCTATGGTTTATCTCTGCATCTAATTTTCCATCTTGAGCTACCACTGATCCCAGATATTTAAAATATATCCGCTCTTTCAGTAACTCTCCCTGCAGGCTAATGTCTGAATCTTCATATATTCTGTCTTCTTCCTATTTATCTTCAACCCTTTGACTTCCAACACCCTTCTCCATTCCTCCAAATTCCTCTTCACTTCCTTTTTTCTTTTGCTACACAACAGAATGTCATCAGCCAGAAGCATGCGCCAGGGGGGTTGGTCTTACCATGACTCAACACATCCATAAAATACTATCATAATTAAACTTTGCCATGATGAAGAATGAACATGAAACCAATTTACAATCACCTCACTTATAACTGCTGTTATAAGTAATTCTTAACAGACATCAGCCCCTCGTATGTATAGCAGAGGAAGAACCATTCAAACGCAATATACATGACATATGGCAAAGGTGTTGACCATTCAAGGACACAAATTTGTCTAATTCTGAACTGCCTAAATACTAATGTCCATCTTGATTTGAAGCCCAGTACCCAAAAATCCACCTCATATTCTTCAAGACAGCACTTTTTGTTAACTACTGAGTGATTTATTTAATTACCATCTAAATTCCTTAGGTATAGCCCATTACATTTTCTTCAGTTATCATCCTTCTGTCACTAAAACTAGAAAGCAGTTGTCAAGGCACATTTTTTTTCTGTTGAGGCCTATCATGTTTAAAGTCAGAAATTCCATATTTAATATCCCATCCAGGGTGTCATGCAGATTTTTTCATCATGGCCAGAAACTTCATTAATATTCTTCTCTCTTCCACTCTCTGGACAGAACTGGCCTTCTCAATTAGCTTGTTACACCTGATAGCATCTCCTGTTCTTACTCTGCTGCCTCATCACACCAATGTATAACACTTGCTACCACAAACTAATACAACATATGCAGAAATATGCGGCACGGCTCAGCAGTGTATTCCCAATTTGTGTGAAATTGTCATTAACAGTGGAATTAAGAAAGTGGTAGGCCCCTTTATAAGAACTTTAAAAAATGTTCACATGAGAGGGAACCATTCAGTCCATCAAGTTAATTTGCTTAGCTAATAGCCATGTTGTTCCAATATCTCATATAGTTTTTGTTTTTTTTTTAAACTGTCAGGGTCTCCGTTTTAAATACATGACTCAGTAATTTGTTCCAGATTTCTTGAGAACAGTACATAATTCACTATTTAACTAAAAGAATCCTGCTGGAAAAACTTTACTGATGCCTTTGAGAATTTTGAAAAGTTGATTGCACTCTAAATTTAAGCTGAAGTACTGTAATATTATTTTTACTGACTGTCAGAGCAGGACACATCTTTTAGTTTAAGGATGCACCTACAGTAGATGTCCTGCTCAGCAGAGCTCTTAATGCTGGTTGTAGTGTGCAGTTCTGGTCTCCACACATTACTGTGCAGTTTCACTGCCATTTTGATGTTTGAGCATGAAAGCCATTGGTTTATATTCAACAGTTTTTAGGATCTAGCCTGACATGTTAGTCACTTTTTCTATCACTTCTGCATATTGCAGGATCCAGATTGTTGCTTTTTCTTGCACATACCGCATGTGTGACTTCAGATATCACATTTTCTTGAGTTTATAAAATCATAAGCCTGTGTGATGCATAGTATCTAATGGAAGGGGAGTATGGGTTCCATGACCACTAAGCCATTGCTCTTCAGATTATAAGCAATGAGAATAATACATACTGTATTTGAATTCTAAACCAAATGTCTATCATGCCTCCTCTCACATTCCTAACTTTCCTGCACAACATTTCATGTTCATCTTAAGTTCCAAAAGTTCCTAGCTTGGAAACCCAAGTGGGGTATCTCTGGTTTTTGTGGTTAATGTAGTCTTACTGGCCTCATCTGATCGTGATTATTAGCATACAACAAGCCATGCCAGAAGGAGAATTGCCAACTTCAAATTTGAGATCATTCTCCTCATCCTGGAAGAGTTTCTGCCACAATGGAGGAGTATAAGTATTTCAGTGCCTTGCTTAATTTGGAGATGCAGTGGTTAACCCTGCTGCCTCACAAGTCCTGAATCCTTGGTTTAAATTCTGGCCCAGATATGTCCCATTTGGAGTTTGAATGTTCTCAATGAATCTGTTTTTCATGGTATTTAGCAACTCTTATTTGGCCCAATTGGTGTTTTCATGTGTTCTGCAATGAACTGGCAACCCCTTCAGAACTTGGTTCCCACCATGCACCCAATGCCATCAGTGACAAGAAATAGTTAAATGGGTTAGAAAATGAATATAAGAATCTTGCTCATGTGTTAGAGGGTAGAGATGACCTTTAGTATTACTGACAGATGAGTTCACTGGTGGCCATACTTCAATACCACCAACCAGTACAAAAGTGTGTGCTGTTTGTTTCACATTAGTCTCATCTACAGTATACTCGCATCCTTTGAGTAGTACATGAAAGAATGAGATCTTGAATACAAGAGGCAAGAATGACAGTAAATCCTCAGTATTTTAGAGTTCATGTTCCATGAGTTGGTGTGAAAGTTGATAGTACAGGTGAACTTGGCAGCAGAGCTACTGCTGCTTTGTTATGGACTGAGCGGAACAGCAGATGAGGTAATAAGACAACTGGTGAAGATGCCTCTCAGGCTAATCCCACAAGAGGAATGCTCAGTACGGTCCATGATGAGGAAAACTCAAGACACTCTAGAAGTATTATATTATTCTCCTTCTGGCAGAGTCTATCCAAACCTCCTTGGAAAAGTCGGAAACTGGTTCTAGGGTAAGCATAGTCGGGTCTAATCTGCTCAGTATGTGACCGTCACTAGAAGCAAATGAACAGATCAAAAGTGAAGCCAAGAAACACTTCTTTACAACTTAAGAGTTATCAGATTCTGAAACAAACAACTAAGAATCTGGATGAGATATTGGGACAGCTTAGCTATTTAGTTACACATACAAGTTTGATGGACTGAATGGTCTCCTCTTGTTTGTCAGACTTCCTTTGTTCTTAAATTCTCCATGTCATACCCAAGTTTATTCTCCTAAATATGACAAGCCTTGTACTAGAGAAGCAAAAGAATGTGTGTTTGTGGAAACAAATTTCCTTCTAGGATAATAAAGTCTACCTAAACGTAAGTTGTAAGCTTAAAGATGTAAAAAAAAATACATTTCATTTTATAATTCCATCCAGTAATGTTGTGTTTTTATTGACAGGCAGAACAAAAATCAGTTATTGAGAAGTTTCGCTGTGGTGCAGTCAATTTACTTGTGTCAACAACAGTAACGGAAGAGGGCATAGATATTGAGGAATGTAACATTGTGATACGTTATGGTCTTGTCACAAATGAAGTTGCAATGGTACAGGTAGGTGACATATCTGACTTTGGGACAATTTTTTCTTTTTGAAATCTTAAAATCAATGTCATGTTTGTCTGTTTTCTATTTATGCAACATCCAATTCAGTTTTTTTTTTGTATAGCACTCTTCATTGAGTGCAGGCTCAGAACACTATAACAAGTTTACAGGTAAAAAACAGATTTTAGAAAATCATAATTTACACACATATATACACAGACTGGCTTAACACCCAATTAAACAAGCAATTTTAAAATAACTAATATAAATGGATTCTAACAATACCTGTCCACTAATATTATCATTGACAATTATTAAAGAATTATTATTCTGTTGACAACAGAGAGGAAAACAAAAACCCCTGTCAGCAACATCCCTGAAGAAAATAAATGTCTCGGAGTCCACAGGCAGGTATAATTGTGGGGAAACGAGTCGGGAGGAATGTTGATTGTTTTGATTATTAATTCCATAAGTGGTTTTATTGATTGTGGCATGCGCTACGGTTAGTTGATGATGTCCAGTCAGCAGAAGTGCTGTAATCAGAAGCCTCTATCTAAGTGTGAAGTAAAATAAAAGAGAGTGAGGTCAGCACAGAGAAGTAAGGTTGGTTGGTTTTATGAGTAAAGAAGAAGTGATTGCTGGTTTAGGAGAGTTAACAGAGGGGGACGAGTAGGGCAGCATCCATCAGGCTGATTAGCCTGTGGAGAACAGGATGAAGGGCTATGTGGAAGTTCCACAAGGTGGGTGCGATCTCATCAGCTGAATAGCTGAAAAGAGGATAATAAACCACACCATTGTTTTAAACTAAAACTTTTGCTTGTATTCTCCCTTGCCCTGGTGCATCCTCAGTCATGACTATCAATGCCCCAGATACAAGAAGATGACGTTGGCTGTGGGTGTCCGCAAAGTTAAAATAATGCAAAGTCATAAACAAAGTCAGACACTGTCACAGTTTTGGAGACCTAAGTCAACTGGTCACCCACCCCCTCATGAACATTTTACAGTAACATATAGGCTTGTTTTGGGAAGTCTAATATGAGGAAGAATCTTTTCATCTTTGGTACCATCCTTTGATTTTAAGATGGCCAAGTATTTCTTAGATATGTCTTGATAAATAAAATATTTGCATAAGTCAATTTGTTTTACACAATGCTTTTGATTTTTAAAATTAAACTTGCTTAGTCAACCTTTCTTAACCCTTTGAACCCGGCAGGCCATTTTTCAGGCCAGCCCCATAGTGGTATATACCCAAAAGGCTGGTATAACAGCCCGCCTATCTATTGTCATAACCCTGCTAGCCTGAATAACGGCCTACACATTTCTGTTATGTTGTACTACTTTTGCATTACTGTACTCTCTAAATCTTGCAGTCCACTGCCATAGAGGCATATTCATGAAAGGCTGTCATAAACTGGCCCAGCCTTTGCTGTATTAGATTATGCACATAATATACCGATGTCTAGTTATGCTGTCACGCTGCTACACAAGTTACACTGCTGTTTTATTAGCTGCAGGTCAGTTTTATTTTTTCTCCTAGGTTTTAAGAAGAAAATGGATAGGATTTCAGTTGTACTTTAGCACAGAAGCTGCTCGAAACAATAGATGCCTTGTGTATGCGGAGAGCTTTTGCCCTTCTGCTCCCTGCAAGGTTTCTTTCCTCCCTAAACTTGCCTTAGCATATCTGCATTACAGTGTGGCAGGTGTGCTGCCTCAGTCAAACTCCCTACCTGCCACTGTCCCAGAGTGGGATGTACTGCGTTTGGGGGGGTTCGGGCACTTGACTCCACAAGCAAGAGCCCGACAGAGAAGGAGGGACACATGGCGATTGATTGGAAGATGGAGAAAATCATTTGAAGTGCTCTTGTGCATTGCTACTCACACTAAAAACCATTTTGAATATAATGGATATTAGAAAATGATGAAAACTTCAAGGCTGAAAGTGATACAGCTTGTTATGTAGTATCAATCTGTTGTTATAGCACCGTGGCCTCTCATCATATTATCATCGTATGATGAAATTTTAATTTACATGTCAAAGTATGTGATTTTCAAAATATTTAAAAATTACAAGGGATTGCTAGGGTTATAGTGTCAAAAAAACATTGGGAAGGGCAGGGTTCAGAGGGTTAACTATCTGTTTCTACCCTCAAGATCGATTAGTAGAATAAATCTAGAATAAACTTAAACCTGCTATAATGTTGTGTTCAATCACTCTGTAGTTTGTTAAAATTTTGTTAACATATTTTCAAAGAAGGTTTTAAAACCTGTTGTTTTCTGATGCTATGTAATTTTTTTTGTCATTCTTGATGTCTTCTTTTAGGCAAGAGGGAGAGCCAGAGCAGAAGAAAGCAGTTATGCTTTAGTGGCACAGGAAGGATCTGGAGTTGTTGAACGAGAAAGCGTTAATGTTTACCGGGAGAAAATGATGATCAGTGCCATAGAAAATGTGCAGAAGCTTTCACAAGCAGAATATTTAAAGAAGGTAATTGTCTTTTAATGAACAATAGGCTGTCTGGCCAATGCAGGCCCAATCAGTTCTCTTTTGCTAAACTTGTTCTCCATTTTACTGACTGTGGAATCAATAGAAATGACAAAACCCACAGTGAATAAAATGAAGCTTCTAGGCTATGACATTCTGGCCACTCTCCTTTGGTGAATAATTGAGAGTAGTAGCAGTAGTGATAGTATTATCATGTGTACACAGGATAACAAAATTTCTACTTACAGTACATGTTCACCCAGGCGGCACAGTGGCGCAGTGGGTAGCGCTGCTGCCTCTCAGTTAGGAGACCTGGGTTCACTTCCCAGGGTCCTCCCTGCGTGGAGTTTGCATGTTCTTCCCGTGTCTGCGTGGGTTTCCTCCGGGTGCTCTGGTTTCTTCCCACAGTCCAAAGACATGCAGGTTAGGTGCTTTGGCGATTCTAAATTGTCCCTAGTGTGTGCTTGGTGTGTGTGTGTGCCCTGCGGTGGGCTGGCGCCCTGCCTGGGGTTTGTTTCCAGCCTTGCACCCTGTGTTGGCTGGGATTGGCTCCAGCAGACCCCCATGACCCTGTAGTTAGGATGTAACGGGTTGGATAATGAATGGATAGATGTCCACCCAGCTAATGATGGCTGAGCAAAACTTTTAATTGCACATTTTCATGTAGAATGGAGATCACAAAATTCTGGATACATTGTGCTTCAATAGCAACCCAGTGTGAAGCCCGGGCGCATACAGATGCCCTAACCCCGACACAGGCAGCACACGGTTTATTTACAGTTCTGTACACACAGTGAACTTGCACCAAGACACAACATTCTTCTTGGCCGCCAGTCCATCCGCCTCCACTCTTCCTCAGGCGTTGTCCTCTTCCTTCCAGCTCTGGCCTATCAATGGTAGGGACCTGCCCATTTTTATAGAGCACCCAGAAGGACTCCAGGTGCTCAACGAGACTCTTCCGGCAACACTTCCAGGTGTGGCAGAAGTGCAGCCAAATAGGGCCTTGCAAATGTCCATGCGCCCCCCTGGTGGTGGCCACGGGCCCCAACAGGGTTGAGTTTCTATGCTCATGACCCATGGATCCCGCTGCAAGCCAAGGGGGCTGCCCTCTGTTGGTCCGGAGGAGAAATGTTCTTGAAAATACACTCTCCCCCGGTCTTTCCATGCTCTGGCCGTACGCTACACCAGTTTGAACAAGAGCAAAACATTCAAAATGTCTATGAAAAGAAAAAAATCACAGATTATTTGTGATTTGCACAATCCAAACATCATTTATCCAAGTCTTATGCTTACAGTGTTCCAAACACAAGTATTATTACTAAAATATTGTTAAAACAAACTACTTTGGAAAATGACCATTGATTTAAAAACTCAGTATTGTTTAAATTTGCTCCCTGCAGAATTCGCTTTGCAGCTAAATCACAAAAATGTCTGCAAACTTAGCCAAACTCTGCAAAATGCATTGAAGTCAAATGGGAATGGAAGACCTTGACTAGTTTTGAATTGATTATCATGGTGCTGTCGTGTTTTAAGTGTCCCCGAGGGCAAGATACATATCTACCTATATATATATATATATATATATATATATATATATATATATATATATATATATATATATATATAAATTGCACTCACAGAATTGCAATCTTGTGACACACATCAGCTGTGAGATGGAATAAGGTGTGGCTTGTTCCACTGATTGAAACTGCAGCACTAGGTGAAGCCGTACTTGTTTCCCAATATCTACTCAGATGCCGTGCACTTTTTTCATCCATGAAGAAGATAGAAATACTTTGTAGACAGTAATAAATCTTTCATTAGTATTATCATTATGTGTTTTCTATTTTAAGGGAAGAGAAGGGCTCCTTTAAGGCTTGTTTTGAGATTGTAGCATTGGCAAATTAGCCATGTGGTGCTGCAAGGCTACTGGACAGAAATCAGACATCTGGAGTACTGATCGGGTAGTGACATGCCCGAAACAGCTCAGCACGCTTGTGTGAAAGTTCTGAGTGTGGCTACTACAGCTCTGTGATGTCATGTTGGCCTTGGCAATGCATCATGGGGCGCTGGGGTAAAAAGAATGTCCGCCTCAGCCAGCAACAGGGTGAATTTCTATGAACATATTCATCAAACAAGATTACCGGTGAATACAACTGTTCACTCCAAAACACACTTTTGTGAATTTTGCCAATCAGCAGAAGTGCTTCTCACTGTAATGGCAACAACTGTACAGCTTATACCACACTGACTATAGTAAATGAAAAACATACCTTAATAAAAAAATAACCAAGTCAACAATATAATTATTTTTTAGCAGGAGTTTAAATGGATGAATTATATACAATAGACAGATTTTTAAATTTTTCCTTCAGTAAAATCAGCTAAAAGTTAAAGACAAAGTTAAATCATATCTCCTCTTTTACACTGAGAAATGTGCCCTTCATGTACAACAAGGCTATTCAGTTAGCGGCCCCTGGGTCAGATTTCACCCTTAAAAAAGATTTTACTGGTCCTTTTATCGGTTATTTCTAACTAATAAAAAAAGAAAAATAATTTTATATTTTCATTTTTGTCGGCACATACAGTGGGTATAGAAAAGAGTCACCCCCTTCAAAATATTCCCATTTTTTTTTGCTTTACAGCCTTAAATGAAAACACACAAACCAATATTTTTTCCAGCTTTACTTACTCAATGCAATCTATAAAATCCAAGTGAAAGATATCACAACTACAGTTCAGAAGAATTTAAAAAAATAAAAAACAAGAAATAATGAGATTAACAAAGGATCACCCCCAATGTCTATATTTTGTTGAACCACCTTTTTCTTTAATGACAGCCTTGAGTCTGTTGGGACACTTCTCTGTCAGCTTTTCACATCTAGATTGAGCAGTATTTGCCCACTCTTCTTTACAGAACTGTTCGACTTCGGTCAAATTGGATGGTGAGCGTTGGTGGACTCTTTCCACAGATCTGACTGGGCCACACAAGGACATTCACTTTTTTCTTTGGGAATATTAACTTTCAGCAAGGCCGTCTTAATGTATGGACACAACGAGTACCGCATGTTTCTGTTTTGCTATCAAAACAAGGACTCCAACACACTACTTTGCACAGGAGCCTATGATGCTGTTAAGATGGCCCTGACTTTCAGAGGTATTTCAAGACAGCCCACTCTAACTTTGACACCAACTTACAGCACCCGTAATGCTGCTTGTGCTTTGTGCTTACAGCATATGCGTCTGATTTAACAGCTATTGTACAATCGACAAAAAGTCGTTTTCCTCATTAGGTGACAAATGCAACAGACATAAACAAATGTGTTGTTTTAGGTAAAAGAGTGAAATGTGTTTGAAGATATACATGCCATATGAAAATGGAAATAACTTGTGTCTTAACAGTGTGCCATACTTCATGTCTATTGATACATGAGGGTGCATTCATGTGTGTTTATACAGCAATATAAAAGAATATTGTGAATTATTTCCATGTTTCTTGTCTATGAAATGAAAGTGAGAAATTAAAAAACACTGACGCAGTGTATAAGTACAAAACAAGTTTGGAAACCATATTTCTATCTGTAATTTCAAATGATTTTAACTCCTTTGCATTAACAACTAAAAATACTGAAATTTTTTTTTTTTTTCTTTTTAGCTTCAGAAATAAATTTCCCCTTAACTGGTAGCATTTTCAAACTCAGACCCCAACTCAGAAGTAATTGAACATCCCTGATGTACACACTGTGTGCTTTTTGTTACCATGTTCTGCTCTGTTAAGTAGTTAACTTATAATGGAATTTATGGAACCGTTAACAACTTTACTTCTCCTGTTGTTTAATGATTCTCAGATCCAGGTCTTACAAATTCAGACAATAAAAGAAAAGACCTTAAGGAAGAAGAAAAAGATGACGAAGGTGGTGCGAGACAATCCTTCTCAAGTGACGTTTTTGTGCAGAAACTGCAGTGTGTTTGTTTGTACAGGAGACAGCATTCAGATCATTGAAAGAATGCATCACGTTAACGTCAGAGAAGAATTTAAGTAAGATCACTTTGACCTCTTCAATTGTTTCTGTGCACATGGGACTTTGCATGCATGTTGTCTCAGCCCAGTTACTGAAATTATTTCATCTATGAACTAGTTGGGTCTAATGTGTCTGAAATCCAAATGGGTCACAAGTTACATTTAAAGCACCTTAATTATCTATAACAGGTTCATAAGCCTTTATCTGAAATCTCTGGGGCCAGATATGTGTATGGACAGAGGCAGTAGGCCACCCCATACCAATCTGCCTGTCTATGCAGCTTCTTTACTTCATTTGTCTCAGCGTATTTAGTTTTATTTTATTGAAGGTGTATACATTATTTAATTTATTGTTCGTGTTAGTGTATGTTTATTTGTTTACATAATAAATATTATATACGTTAATTTGCTATTTGTATATTATTTTACAGCACAAATAGTTGTATTGTATTGTAAAATCTTCCGTTGAGAGATTTTCTGGAGTATCACTAACGTCAAATTAACATTGAAGTACTGCATGGACCATTGCATACTGATTTTTATTGTTGTTGGTCTTGCCACAGAATTAATATTCATTTTTGATCTTTCTTTTTTAGGAAGCTTTTTATAGTTAGAGAAAACAAATCTCTGCAGGACAGGTGCTTGGACTATCAGGTCAATGGGGAAATTGCTTGCAAAAAATGTTCTCAGGTATACATTTTTGGCTATTTAAAAATATAGTAATTTTTCGTTGATCCTTTTATTTCAAAATATCTGTTGTAAAAGAGGACACAAATAAAGATAAAGAGTTGGGGCACCGCCTTGATGATCCCGTAAAACTGAATGAAAAACAAAGAAAACATGCAATAAACACGGAGTAGTCTTTTAAGACTAGTGTTCTCAATTGAACTGAAACAAGATGGCTGATTTCTGGGTTCATGAGGTTGTGGGGGGGGTCGAGGTACACAGGACTGACTGTCAATATTCTGTTCTGAAGAGGAAGGAGAAGAGAAGGCGTTAATACACCACGTCAACTCCTGGTCTGGTGGGTAACTACCATCAGCAGTGCACTATGTGCACGGTACGCGTGTGACACTATGGTTAACTAAATCACAAATTTGTTTTGTTTTTGAACATTGTATAATTCTGTGTAAACTATTTGATAATAGTGTCATAAATATTACAACAAGAAGATGACATTAGACAGTTCAAATAGTAATTAGAATATTCTGATTTTTTTTTTTTTCAGACGTGGGGTCACATGATGATACATCAAGTAATCGAATGCCCCTCTTTAGCAGTCAAGAACTTTGTACTGGATTACGGAAAAGAAAAGAAAACTGTAAACAAGTGGTCAGAGGTGGGAATCAGGTTCCAAGAATTTGACATTGCAGATCACGGTTTATTGATGCCTGACGAATCTGATTCTGATTAGATGATGATTGTCTCTTGTGGCACAAGGTACTCTACTGACAATATAGCAACTCTGTACACATTCTAAGATGATGATTTAAATTACAGTAATCCCTCCTCCATCGCGGGGGTTGCGTTCCAGAGCCACCCGCGAAATAAGAAAATCCGCGAAGTAGAAACCATATGTTTATGTGGTTATTTTTATATTGTCATGCTTGGGTCACAGATTTGCGCAGAAACACAGGAGGTTGTAGAGAGACAGGAACGTTATTCAAACACTGCAAACAAACATTTGTCTCTTTTTCAAAAGTTTAAACTGTGCTCCATGACAAGACAGAGATCACAGTTTCGTCTCACAATTAAAAGAATGCAAACATATCTTCCTCTTCAAAGGAATGCCTGTCAGGAGCAGATCATGTCACAGAGATAGAGAGAGACAAAAGCAAACAAACCAATAGGGCTGTTTGCCTTTTAAGTATGCGAAGCACCGCGGCACAAAGCTGTTGAAGGCGGCAGCTCACACCCCCTCCGTCAGGAGCAGACAAAGAGAGAGAGAGAGAGAGAGAGAGAGAGAGAGAGTTTGTTTTTCAAGCACAAATCAATACGTGCCCTTCGAGCTTTTAAGTATGCGAAGCACCGTGCAGCATGTCCTTCAGGAAGCAGCTGCACAGTGCAACGTCCCTATCGTCTAGGTGTGCGAACAACCCCCCTGCTCACACCCCCCTACGTCAGCGCAAGAGAGAGAGAGAGAGAAAGTAAGTTGGGTAGCTTCTCAGCCATCTGCCAATAGCGTCCCTTTTATGAAATCAACTGGGCAAACCAACTGAGGAAGCATGTACCAGAAATTAAAAGACCCATTGTCCGCAGAAACCCGCGAAGTAGCGAAAAATCCGCGATATATATTTAAATATGCTTACATATAAAATCCGCGATGGAGTGAAGCCGCGAAAGGCGAAGCGCGATATAGCGAGGGATCACTGTACTTGAAAAATTCAAAGAAGAAACTGTATTTTCACTTTATTTGGGCAACATGCTGTATCGAGAACATTGCCAATTCAATTATTGCAATACATAACTGATATGTATTAAAATCGATATTTTTATGTTAACAAAAAGTATTGAAATTTTTAATTACATGCTCAAAATTATTTCTGCACTTCCTCATCATTATTTTGTTTGTATGAATGTTCAACTGTAAAATGACCGAGTTCATCTACTTTACTCCACTAATTGGAGTATATCTTTGTAAAAGTAAATTGTTTACATTATAAACATTATTAAGATATGAAAGGCTTTTGTTTTATGAATAAAGATAGTTGAAAAATACTACTACTTGTTTTTCTGTGTCTGTGCATTCTGACTATATGATACCCATTGTAAAAGACAGGTAAAGGTTTGGGACGACACTGCTGAACCCGTTTATCATAAGTAAGAAAATAATGCTTTTCAGCAAAGAAACGTCTCTGCAGATGCGAGTCTGTAAATAGACTGCACATTTCTGGTTAAAATACAGGCCAGGCAGGAAGAGGCGGGTCCAGGTAGATGGAAACTGGAAGTGATGTCAGAGTTGAAAAGGTTGTCTGTCAATCATCCGGACTGCAGAGGGAAGTAGAGAAGAGGCGTTAGTACATAGCACCACCTTGTGCATCACAGAGGAATTACCACCCCCAAATGCATCTGTGTGACACTGTTTATAATGTCTCCAACTATTTAAAATTAGGAATTTTCTAATCAAAAATACATATAAATATCCAGATGAATTCTGGAATGTCTATTATCTTTTATTTCTCTTTCATTTTTTTTATTCACCATGAGTGAAATGGTGGCATCATGGAATTGGCAATCTCCATCACTTTCTGGTATTTATCTTCTCACTCTTCGGTATCACTGAGAGCAATGGAAGCACTAACTTCTCCCAATCATTCCTTTCTTATGAACATCTCCACTGGACAGGCTGCTGCCAGGCTGTTGGACAGGCTGTTAAGCCCCTCCTATCCTGTGAAACACTCACAGTCAGCTGAATTCCCACAATGCCTACAAAGAGCCATATGCTGGCTGTCGCAAAACCTCCTGTCAAACCCAGTAATGTGTGATTTCTAACACTACTAAAGCCCAGAGGCCAAAAACGAGACAAAGTCTTTCATTGACCAGATGTTTTTTTTCCATGTCATTCTACATATGTGTGAATTGATGTCTACCTGTGCTTCAGGCCAGGAATCTCAAACAATTTAGAGACTCCCATTGGCCAGAGTTTAAAATATTTTTTTCCACCAGTCTTTCTTCACTATGTCACACTTTCTGTGATATGGATTGTCCAGATTAATTTGAAAGATCCATCATGATGTTGACTATCCTCTGTATCAGTTGCACCAGTTCTTGCTGTTTAAGGAATATTGTTTTTGCAGTATTCATAAGAATATCAGTTCAGGAAGTATGAGAGCAGGCCACAAAAACAGAATGCACAAAGACAAAGAGAGATATGAGAACAGGCATTGGCATAAAAAATAGCAGGATATTGTGAACAGTAGGGGGTGCTTCAGCTCCCCAAACACCCAACACAAACAGGCATGGACACAGGCAAGAAGAGTAATTTATTGTGGGAAAACTCTTCTTTTATAAGGGTTTCCCACCACCACAGTAACAAGTACATTAAGCATACTTTAGCACACTCTTTGTCTTTTTTCTTTCTGTCAGTCTCTCACTGCCTCTTCTCGCAAGCTTTGCCCTCCTTCCTCCCGACTTTGGCTCCCTGATGTGAGGTAGGAAGTCCCTTTTATTTTAGCTGCCCTGGAAGTGTTCCCAATCTTCTGCACACGGCCTGTCAGCACTTCAGGGTGAGGTGAAAACCCCATGACATAGGGACCCTCCAATTCTGCAGCACCTCCTGACGGCCCCCACATGACCCAACAGGGCTGCCCCCCTGCTGTGATTATCAATATTTAATATTTTTTGTCCATGTGAACAAGTCTGTAGCAGTCTTGAGCCGCTCAGATTCACACCGTCATAGAAATACTGATTTGTTTATTTGTTTGATGGGGACCCCTTGAACGCACCCATCCTTGGCCCGACTCACACCACTCACACACAGAGACACAAAATAACAGAATTAAACTAATAAAGCTGTATATTACATAAAAAATATAAGCAAATAAACAGATAACCCTCCTTTTACCCCACTATAATATCCTGACACAACAATACATACCTAACAATAAACACTCAGCAGTAACAGATGAAGTGGAATGAAGGAAAAGATGACAATCCATGGAACAGCTTTCTGTAACTAATGTATTAAACTGCCCTACCAGTAGTCCTGATGTGGCGAGGGGTGGTGTGAATAGGGAGTGCTCCCTGTGACAATGACAATGGTAAATCTGACACACTTGACAGGCAGATATAAGACAGTCCATACATTCATACAGGCAGCAATCCAGGAAAAAGCGATAGTCCAAGGCAGATGATGTAGATGGCAAAACAGGCGGGTGAACACAAACGCAAGAACTAACTTCTTTTACTGCTTAGCCAGCTCCCCTTTTAAGACTCCCCAGCAGCCCCTACGTTCTCCTCAGACGTCCAATCAGGGCAATACCCTCAGGGCAGCTGGGAATTGGAAATGGAGCACTGCTACAAGCCTAATAAAGCATACCAATCATATTCTGCTAATTTTTACAAATGTTTGAAAGTCCCTAAAGTTCTACTCTCTTGTCACACAGCTTGGTAAATTATTCCAAGTGTCTATGGTCTATGGGTTGGAAACTGTCCAGCGGTAACTACAATATGGAAGCACTTGATTGTTTGCTTCTTTCTTGAAATAAAAAGAAACTGTCTCACCATACGGTCCTCGGCATGTCTTTTTAATACTGTACCCCAGAATTTTATGAGAATGACAATCGTTACAGGTCCAGCATTGAGAGCAGCAAGCTGTGGAAAGGTGCGGATTGGCGTTTCTCTGTTTCTTGTTGCATTTCTATGTTGTGTTCTGGCATCTCTCCTTTTCCCACTCTATCTCCTTTCCTTCTCTCCCTCCTCTCATTTAAATAAGAAAAACCAGATGGACTTGATGAGTGGACAGGAAAATTACCTTGAGGGGTCACGGTCCTGCAGCGTTCTCCTTTCCCCCTTTGTTTCCAAGGGAACAACATTTACACAGATGCACCATAGACTACATAAACGGGATAACGCTATGAAAGACGCGACTCAGCACAATACATTTAAGACGACGTTAACCATGTAGCACTGCTACATTTCCCCCCCTCCCACCCCCCAATTGGCCACATAAATTAGGTCCGTCTTGGCAGCAATGGCAAAAAACCTCTGAATCTGGTAATTCACTGGACCTAACCACTTAGGCGCTAGTTTGGCGGAGAACCATTTGCTGGCATCAGAAAGGTGGTGAGCTCTAATCCAGACCAGATCTCCCGCCACAAAGCGAGCTTCCTTGCGGCAGGCATTGTATAACCGGATGTGTCTGTAGGTTGCACTCACCAACCTTTGCTGGGTTCTCCGCTTTAACTCATCTAACTGGTGTATGTTATTGTATGTGGTGGTATCTGGACTAGGGGCTCCAGAGATGTGCCGATCAAGTGGACCCTTGAGCTGTCTGCCCAGCGCTACCAAAGCAGACATCTCACCAGTCACTTCGTGAACCGCAGTTCCTCAGAGAAGGCACCACTTATGTAACAGCCAGACCAATCATCCGGACCGGCAACTACACCGCCAAGACCTATGGCCTGACAACCTGAGGGGCAGTAGACTTAGAGCTACACATTGGCTCCCAAATGAATCTCATATTTATTACCAAATACTTCTGTTAACTTACAAAACCTTAAATGATGAAGCTCCACCTCATCTCTCTGGCCTCCTACACCTCTATGTTCCTGCCCACCAACTCCGATCATCTCAAATCAGTCCTCTGCTTATCATTCCTAAGACTAGGAATAGTACAGAGAGTGCTGACGATGCTGTGATCTTTGCGGAGTCAATGGAGGCTACGATCAAGGCTCTTGACAGACTGAGCGAGTAGTCTGAGTGTCTGGGCTTGCGAGTGTCCTGAATAAAAACCAATATCCAAGTCTTTAATGATCTCTTAGGCACAGTCAGCAGTGTGTCTGTCTGCTGAGATTGTCGACCTTGTCGAGAGGTATGAGGAGTCATGAGGTCGCTGGAAAGGGGTGTGTGGCTCTCCCAATATCTTTGCAAAAGGATGAAGGTCCAAGTCTTTAGAGTCCTGGTACTTCCTGTCTTGCTATATTGTTGTGAGACATGGACGCTATACAGTGACCTGAGACGAACACTGGACTCCTTCTGTACTGTGTTTCTTTGGTTGAATGAGCAGTTGCTAACGGAAATCCAGAATGAGGCACATTACCTGCATTACGAGGGAGCATCGTCAGTTATGGTACTACAGCCATGTGGCGCGATTCCCAGAGGGTGATCCTTGCAGGATCCTCATTGTTGATGACCTGAGTGGCTGGACCAGGGCAAGGGGACACCCACGTAACACCTGGCTGCAGCACATAGAGGGTCATTTCTGGAGGGTGGGACTGGACTGTGTGTCTGCCTGGGGGGTTGCCAACCAGGATCCCGAGCTGTTTCGTCATGTGGTGGGTGCGGCAATGCACTGTATCAGTGCATGCTCCTCAACCTGACCTGACCTGACCGGATTAATAAATACTTTCTAACACTTGTGCAAAAACTGTCCTTAACAAGTTTCCATCACTGTCCTTGTGTTCTTTTTGAAGAACTTCATTTTAAGTAATAACTGGAACGCACCATGTTAAATCCTTCCTTAATTTTAAAAGTTTCAGTCATATCGCCAAACAAAGGCTGAACTCCTTCAGCCCTTCATCACAACTCAAACCTCTCAGCCCTGGAATCAACCCACTCGATCGTCTCTGAACTATCTCTTCTTGGAGACCAAAACTACTCAGAGTACTCCAAGTAAGGCCACACTAGTGCATTACATAACTTAAACATAACATCACTGACTTGTACTCTATGAATTGTGAGTGATGCATATTGTAGTGGCCAGCTGGCTGCTGAGATGGTTAGGGGTCTGGGGATAAGAATGAAAATTGCGAGACATGCAAGCTAAGGAAGACTCTTTGGAGAACCTTTGGGAAGACAAAAGATGGTGGATGGAGTCTGTGTGCAGCAGCGGCAAAAGTTAAATAGGAGCTGGGGTAAGGAAGGATGCTTTTCTTCTGAAGGAGTGAGGTGTGAAGGAGGGCTAGATCGGTGAAGGCGTTTATGAGGTGTTTCCTGTGGCCAAAAATAACAGGACGGTTTAGTATTTGAAATAAACGCCAAGTTTGGATTTCTTCAAGTTGGTGTGTGTGTCATTACTGCCGCCCTGTGAGTCATTACAATATATGAAACTTCACATCCTATTAACCTTCTTAATGGCTTCTGCACACCATCTGAGTGTAGACAGTGACGAGTCCACTACTGTGTGTTCAATGGCATTGTGTAAGACTTTTCTTTTACTTACATTCAATTTATCTGCCAGAAATCTGCCAGAGCCAGCATTCTGCCTGAAGCCATAATTCGAGCATAAAGAAACCCACAAGGCTGGATTGTAAATTGTTAAAATAACAACATCAACAATGAAAAATAATTAATGGACGTCTGTCTTTCATGTATGAGAATTGGTATTGTAGATATGTTTGACTTTGGTCATATGAAGGGAAACGTATATGAGGCACATATGAAGCTATTTACTTTCTCATATGAATATTATTCATTTCTTTACTTCATATCAGTCTTCTATTATAAGATTGCAATCTGTTCTCTGTGACTTTATAATAGACTAAAATAGGCAATATAACCTTAATATTTCAAAATGTTATAATTACTTTATTGTATAAGCATAAAAAATCTTGTATGCAATTAAAAGAAATAGGTGGAGTTGTGAAAGGGCTTTAAGTGATAAGGGATGTGTACTTTATAATCCTTTATTATCCTTTTTCAAAAGGTCCATTTCATTCTTCAGGTATCATATACTTCTGAGATAAAAAAAGCAATAAAGCATTAAATTGACACATTTCTCCATTTCAGGAACTTTAAGTGGAGTTACAGGAAACAAACTGCAAGTGTCTTGATGTTAACCACAAAGCGTGCTCGCAGGGAAACACTTCATCTTAGCAAAACCATATCGCTGTAATGTGACAGGCAGCCCATAAAATGAATGTATAAGTGTGTACAGTGCCCTCCATCATTTTTAGGACAAAGGCACATTTTTCCTTGACTTACCACTTCACAGTTTAAAATTACAAATCGAACAATTCAGATGTGATTAAAGTGCACGGTGCACACTTTCATTTAAGGGTATTTGCACACATTTCGGTCGTACCATGTAGAAATATTAAGAAATACACTTTTTCTACATACCCCCCTGTTGTGATGTGAGATTTTACATATAACTTGATGAATATTTTGTACTGTATATCTTTATTTGTAATTTAGACAAAGCAATGTAATTTAGTGTTTACCCCCCCCCCCCCCCCCCCCCCCACCCTTAGGAATGGGTCTGTTTGAATTTTACGACAGGAAATGGGGGATGTGTGTTTTAAACCAGTTTGGCAAGTGTTTCTTTGCTAAACTCATTTCTACCCCCACAAATGGGCTAAGGTGTACTTTAACATATGGTTTGGGGGCAGGTGTTAAGATGTTCTATTTCCCCCATTGGTGTGAAGTATGGCTGTTTGGAATTGGCTTGTCTCAGAGGCCTTTAAGTACCATGATGTCCTATTGGCTCAAGGGGTTGGACAGAACATCTATAAATGTATGTGTTTAACCTCACACTCTCTCTCTTACCAACCAACATATGATGAAGAAGCATCTCTCTTGCTAACCTGTGATGATGAAGAGAACACAATGAACAGCACAGCTCAGCAGCCATTTTGAACAGACATGTGGCTGAAAGCTGAGCATCAATGATGCCTTAACTAGAGACATTTAAGTAACCAGAAGACTGTGTGCCACCTGAACTACATATCATCATTTAATCAGGTTGTATGGTTGCCAATATTCAAATGTACTTTGCATTTTGTTATTATTTATGAATATTATCAATAATACATTGTTTAAACTGTAACTTAACTTCTGCTTGCCTTTTTACTACATCTAATTGCCTGAGGTTATAGATATAGAAGGGAAGGTGGGGATAAGTTATATACAATAGTACCTTATAAACAGTGGTAAGTCTGTGAGATTAGGCATTCTAAGGCTACATATTATTAATACAATAGGGGAAAGTAGAGCAATATATATATTACTCTACCAAGACAAAACACCCCCATTTCAGGGCACCATAATGTTTGGCACACCAGCAATGGCAGGTCTATTAAAGCCGTCATATTTAGTACTTTGTCGCATATCCCTTGCATGCAATGACAGCTTGAAATCTGTGATTCATAGACATCACCAGATGCTGAGGAACTTCTCTGATTTAATGCAGCCTTCTTCAGCTCCTGCTTGTTTCAGGAGAAGGTCCCCATAAGCTTTCTCTTCATATGGAAATCAGGTGACTGGCTTGACCATTCAAGAATTTTCCATTTTTTTAGCTTAGAAAAACTCCTGTGTTGCCTTACCATTATGTTTGAGATTATTCACTTGTTATAGGATGAAGCGCCATCTGTTGGGTTTGGAGGCATTCACTGGAATTCGAGCAGATAAGATGTTTCTGTACACCTCAGAATTCCTTGTATGAGCAGTTCCAGGACCTGTGGTAGCCATACATGCCCAGAACACAACACCCTGACCACCATGTTTAACACATGAAGTGGTCGGCTTTGGATCTTGAGCAGTTTCTATTCGTCTTCACACTTTGCTGTTGCTATCACTCTGATCAGATTCATCTTTGTATCTTTTCTCAGTAGTCCACAAGACATTTCTCCCAGAATTCTGCAGGCTCTTTTAAGTCCTTTTTCACAAACTGTAATCTTGTCATCCTGTTTTTGTGGCTACAGTATCTAGTGGTTTGCATCTTATAGTGTGACCTCTGTATTTCTTTTCATGAAGTCTTCTGCTGATAGTCATCTCTGATACATCTACATGTGCCTCCTGAAGACTGTTTCTCATCTGTCGGACAGGCGTTTGGAGCTTTTTATTCACCATAGTGAGGATTCTCCTGTCATCAACAGTGGAGGTCTTCCTTAGCTTTCCTTGCCTTTGCACTTGCTGAGCTCCCCAGTGTGTTCTTTCTTCTTAATGATATTCACACAGTTAATTTAGGCAATCCTAAGGTGTTACTAATGTCTCAAATGGGTTTATTCTTGTTTTTCAGCCTCGTAATGGGTATTTTAACTTTCATTACCACAGCCCATTTCCTTGTGTTGAACAATGGCAACTTCCGACTCCAAATGGTAGAAGCAAGCCAAGGTGTCTTATGAAGCCATGAAACACACTTGAAGAATCAAAGACATTTGTGATACCCCAGACATTATTGTGCCCTGAAATGGGAGGGTTAAGTAGAAAAAGTGTTGTGATTTCTACACGGTGTGACCAAAATGAATGCAAATATCCTTAAATGAAAGTCAGCAATGTGCATTTTAATCACAACGTCTGAACTGTTTGATTTGTAATTTTAAATTGTGAAGCAGAGTGGCAAATGAAGGTAAAATGTTTTGTTCCAAACATTGCACTGTATATCAAGACATTAGTGTTTTTTATACATCAAGTTAAAGTTACTTAATAGGCACTATGGGCATAATGTAATATAAGAAGCACATTTCAATCAGAATTTTATTACAAAAAATTGAGAAAATTATAGTTAGATGTGTGCTTTTTGCAAGAGAAATGAGGTTCATGGTGTTATAAGGACACCACATTTGGTAAAATGGGCATTTAAATTTGAGGTATCCTCCTATATTGCTTATAAATGAACACAATAGCAATACTATTGACTTGACTTGACTCTGCAGTTTGCATATCAGGAAAAGGTGGGAGCAGAGGATGCCATCATCTATATGCTACACCGATCCCTCTCCCACTTAGACAGAGGCAGTGGTGCTGCAAGAATTATGTTTCTAGACTTCTCTAGCGCCTTCAACACAATCCAACCTCTGCTCCTTAGGGACAAGCTGACAGAGATGGGAGTAGATTCATACCTGGTGGCATGGATCGTGGACTATCTTAAAGACAGACCTCAGTATGTGCGTCTTGGGAACTGCACGTCTGACATTGTGGTCAGCAACACAGGAGCACCGCAGGGGACTGTACTTTCTCCGGTCCTGTTCAGCCTATATACATCGGACTTCCAATACAACTCGGAGTCCTGCCATGTGCAAAAGTTCAGTGATGACACTGCTATCGTGGGCTGCATCAGGAGTGGGCTGGAGGAGGAGTATAGGGACCTAATCAATGACTTTGTTAAATGGTACGACTCAAACCACCTACAACTGAACACCAGCAAAACCAAGGAGCTGGTGATGGATTTTAGGAGGCCCAGACCCCTCATGGACCCCGTGATCATCAAAGGTGACTGTGTGCAGATGGTGCAGACCTATAAATATCTGGGAGTGCAGCTGGATGATAAATTGGACTGGACTGCCAATACTGATGCTTTGTGCAAGA
This sequence comes from Erpetoichthys calabaricus, assembly GCF_900747795.2. NCBI lineage: Eukaryota > Metazoa > Chordata > Cladistia > Polypteriformes > Polypteridae > Erpetoichthys > Erpetoichthys calabaricus. Next base: position 29,535,396 of record NC_041401.2, read on the forward strand.
AAGGACAGAGCCGACTATACTTTCTTAGAAAGCTGGTGTCCTTCAACATCTGCAATAAGATGCTGCAGATGTTCTATCAGACGGTTGTGGCGAGCGCCCTCTTCTATGAGTGGTGTGCTGGGGAGGCAGCATAAAGAAGAAAGACGCCTCACGCCTAGACAAACTGGTGAGGAAGGCAGGCACTATTGTTGGCATGGAGCTGGACAGTTTAACATCTGTCGCAGAGCGACGGGCGCTCAGCAGGCTCCTATCAATTATGGAGAATCCACTACATCCACTAAAAAGTGTCATCTCCAGACAGAAGAGCAGCTTCAGCGACAGACTGCTGTCACTGTCCTGCTCCACTGACAGACTGAGGAGATCGTTCCTCCCCCAAACTATGCAACTCTTCAATTCCACCCGGGGGGGTAAACGTTAACATTTAACATTATACAAAGTTATTGTCTGTTTTTTTACCTGCATTGTTATCAATCTTTAATTTAATATTGTTTATTGTATCAGTATGCTGCTGCTGGAGAATGTGAATTTCCCCTTGGGATTAATAAAGTATCTATCTATCTATCTATCTATCTATCTATCTATCTATCTATCTATCTATCTATCTATCTATCTATCTATCTATCTATCTATCTATCTATCTATCTATCTATCTATCTACTAATTGCAAATGTTCATTTATTCAATTATTGTTTGAATTTTCTTATTGCAACAGCCCATGGTGATTTTAAGACTTGTTGTATTTCCTTCCATTCATCCATCCATATTGTACCACTTTTATCCAAGTTCAGAGTTGTGGGCATCAGAACCTATCCCAGTTGTTTATTTGGAAAGTGGGTTGCAAATCCTGCCCTGGAGGACTACCAAGTTATACAAGACAGCTCTTTATTAGAAAAAATTGCAGAAACAATTCATAATTTTAAAAATATGATGCTGATGAATGACAAGTCAGTCCATGAGTATTGTGTATGCTGTAATGTAAAATGTCACCACAATAGATCTCGGCATTGTGTAAACATCAAGTTACAAAACACATTTCCTACTCAAATATGCACTTAAACAATTACAGGGAGTCTGAAAATATCTTTTTGTTTATCCCAAAAAAGCTGTTTAAGTCAGGAGGTGCAGAATGCATTAAAAAAGAATTCTGTCTGGAGCTGGGAGGCAGGACTGGTAACAGCACCCATTTGGTTTTACATTATAGTACTACTGTACAGTACTGAACTACTGTAATTTTATGAAGCATTTTTTTCTAATGTAGGTGTTGCAGGGTCATGGGGGAGGTATGGACTGGAGCCCACCACTACAGCATCAGCTCAAGGCAGGATTCATTCCCTCGATCGGAGGACAGAACTCACTCACTCACGCTCACTCAAACTGGATGAGATTAAAGGATCCAAATAACTTGTGTTATCCTGAGCAGGCAGGTCTCTATGATAACACGCCAGCTGTCTGCCTTAGGAAGGCAACGTGGTCCACCTTTTTCCAAACTGAGATCAAGTGTTGCCAAATAATGGGCTGAATTTTCAAAACTGGCTTCCCACCAGTGCCCAGCTTCAAAAAGGCAAAAAATCTCATTGGTTCTGTGGAAACATAGGCTTCCTACTAACTGTCAGGAGATCTTCCAAGATCTTGACAACCATCTGTGGTCTGACTCACCGAGTAAGGAGAGGGTCACTCTGGTGTCTGTCGAGTCTACTGAGCTTTAGCATCATAAAGAAACATGGCACACTTCTACATGTGTCGCTGTCTTCCAAAGACATATACTTTGCCTACAAAAAGTATTTACCTTCTTGGAAGTTTTTTACATTTTTCTTTTAAGCAAGATTGAATCACCGTGGATTTAATTTGGCTTTTCTGCCAGTAATCAGCAGAAAAAAAAGACTTTTTAATATCAAAGTGAAAAAAGAGCTCTGCTAAATGGTCTAAATTAATTACAAATTAACTGATTGCATAAGTATTCACCCCCACACCTGTTGCAGCCAATTGGTTTTAGAAGTCACAGAATTAATTCAATGGAGATCACCATTCTGGGGGTCTCAATTGGCTCAATTATCTGGATGAACCAACTTGTGGTGAGTCAGTATGGTGCCCTAACCTATACAATGAAGGCAAAAGGACACTCTGAGCAACGCAATGAAAAGGTGAAGTGAAAAGAACAAGTAATTATAATAATAATAATAATAACAATAATAATAATAATAATAATAATAGTAAGTTTTATTTATGTAGCACCTTTCATGCATTCAAGGACACTTTACAATTCAGTAAACACATTAACAAGACAATAGAAATTACATACAAGAAAATGAGTAGATAGATAGATAGATAGATAGATAGATAGATAGATAGATAGATAGATAGATAGATAGATAGATAGATAGATAGATAGATAGATAGATAGATAGATACTTTATTAATCCCAATGGGAAATTCACATTCTTCAGCAGCAGCATACTGATACAATAAATAATATTAAATTAAAGAATGATAATAATGCAGGTGAAAAACAGACAATAACTATGTATAATGTTAAATGTTAACGTTTACCCCCCCGGATGGAATTAAAGAGTCGCATAGTTTGGGGTAGGAACGATCTCCTCAATCTGTCTGTGGAGCAGGACAGTGACAGCAGTCTGTCGCTGAAGCTGCTCTTCTGTCTGGAGATGATACTATTAAGTGGATGCAGTGGATTCTCCATAATTAATAGGAGCCTGCTGAGCGCCCTTCGCTCTGCCACAGATGTTAAACTGTCCAGCTCCATGCCAACAATAGAGCCTGCCTTCCTCACCAGTTTGTCCAGACGTGAGGCGTCTTTCCTCTTAATGCTGCCTCCCCAGCACACCACTGCATAGAAGAGGGCGCTCGCCACAACTGTTTGATAGAACATCTGCAGCATCTTATTACAGATGTTGAAGGACGCCAGCCTTTTAAGGTAGTATAGTCGGCTCTGTCCTTTCTTGCACAGCGCATCAGTATTGGCAATCCAGTCTAATTTATCATCCAGCTGCACTCCCAGATATTTATAGGTCTGCACCATCTGCACACAGTCACCTCTGATGATCACTGGGTCTATGAGGGGTCTGGGCCTCCTAAAATCCACCACCAGCTCTTTGGTTTTGCTGGTGTTCAGGTGTAGGTGGTTTGAGTCGCACCATTTAACAAAGTCATTGATTAGGTCCCTATACTCCTCCTCCAGCCCATTCCTGATGCAGCCCATGATAGCAGTGTCATCAGCGAACTTTTGCACATGGCAGGACTCCGAGTTGTATTGGAAGTAACACTCATTGAAAAGATGTGTTTTCAACAGGAGTTTGAAATGAATAATAGAGGTTTCCTCATGAAGGCTGAGATGAAGAGCATTCCAAATTTTAGGGGCTATCACTCTGAAAGTTTTGTCACCCGTAGATACTAACCTGAATTTAGGTTCAATGAGTAAGTTAGCGTCCGATGATCTCAATGCATGAGCAGAAGTGTAAAGAAGCAGCAGCTCAGACAGATAATGAGGGGCTAAACCATGAAGGGCATTAAAGGTGAGAAGAATAATTTTATGTTTGATTCTTGAAAAGACTGGTAACCAATGTAAATCATAAAGGACAGGAGTGATGGGAGCAGATTTTTTAGTGTGTGTAAGTAAACGAGCAGCAGAATTCTGAACATATTGTAATCTATTGATATATTTAGTCGGGAGGCTATAAAACAAAGCATTGCAATAGTCCAGACTGGTAGTGATGAAAGTGTGAATGAGGGTTTCAGTATCTTTCACACTGAGGAAAGAATGCAGATGAGCAATGTTACGAAGATGAAATAAGGCTGTCTGTGCTATTGAGCTAATGTGTGGTTGAAAAGTAAGAAGCTGATCAAAGATGACACCCAAATTACAGACTGATGCTGAGGGTTGAACTAGGATCCCATCAATGTCAATTTTTAGCCCACGAAGGGTAGAGAGGACAGATTTGGTACCAACTAATAAGATTTCTGTTTTATTAGGATTGAGTCGTAAAAAATTATCTGTCATCCAATGATTGATTTCCAGAATGCAGTCAGTCAGCGCAACAGGTGAAGATCTTTCAGTTGCATCAACGCTTACATAAAGTTGTGTGTCATCGGCATAGCAGTTGAAGCTCAAACCATACCGACAAATAATCTCACCTAATGGGAGCACATAGATGTTGAAGAGGATTGGACCGAGAACTGACCGTTGAGGGATACCTTGTGTGAGTGAAGTAGTGGCAGATTTGTGTTCCCTAATGAAGACGTAATACTGGCGATCACTGAGGTATGATGTGAACCAAGAAAGTGAGGGGATGGTGACAAGAAAATATCCAAGCCACTGGATAGCCCTTGGAGTTAAATCAGTCACGAAGAAATGGAAAGAGTATCGGGATGGGGGTTGATTTGTTTCAAACCTATTTTTGTAAAACTTGACTTATTTGTATGGAATGTTACTTGATTTTAATAAAATCAACAAAATCAAAAAACAGAAAGAGTATGGCACAGCTGTAACCCTACCACAAAAACTGAATGATCATGCAAGAAGAAGACAATTGAGGGAGGCCACCAAGAGATCTGTGAGAACTCTGAAAGAGTTACAAGCTACAGTGTATAGGATTGGAAAGACGGGGTGGACAAGTTTTGTCTGTGTGCTTCACCAGTCACAACTTTATGGGAGACTGTCAGAGAGAAAGCCACTAAAAAAAAATACATATGACATCTCAGCTAGAGTTTACCAGAAGGCATACTGAAGACTACTGAAGTCAGTTGGACGACGGTCTTATGAGACTAAACACAATGTGTGGCATAAGCCAAACACTACACATTTTTAAAAACACACCGTCTTCTCTGTGAAACACAGGGAGAAAAACCTGGTGCAGTGTCTTTCTTTTGGGAGAAGATTTTTTTTTTCCAGCAAGACAATGACTCGAGCATAAAGCCAAATCTACATAGGAATGCCTTAAAAACAGCAATCTTAAAGTCCCGGATTCGCCAAGTCTGAGTCCGGTTCTCAATCCAATGAAGAATTTGTGGGTGGACTTGAAAAAGGCTGTTCACTCAAAATCCCTATGCCACCTGACAGAGCTTGAAAAGTTTTGCAACGAAGAAGAAAGGGGGAAATGGCTATACCCAGATATGCAGAGCTGATAGAGAGAGACCAGTGCACCCAGATCTAGGATGAATTTGCAGCCAAAGGAGCGTCTACTAAACAGTAACGGGAAGGGGGGGGGGGGGGGTACGCATTAATTACTAATTATTTTGTATTCTATATCCATAACTAATTTAACCCTTTCGGCCCTGACATCCTATTACTAGTACATAAATATGCAGCCGTTTTTCTAAATCACAGGTATGTTTGCAGCTATTAGAACTGGGTGTGCTACTATTAGCGCAGACTGTGCACCCCACATAGTAAGCAGCTCCACTTTCAATTTTATTTCCTCAAGAAGATTGAAGGATTTGGCAGCTAGTGTATAATAATAGTGATCATTCGTTTCCCTTTATGAGCTTCCTAGACACCACAAAGGCAGAATATCTCATCTCACACACGTGCGTTTAGGAGGCAGTGAAAAAGCCTAACAGTGAGTGAAGCATCGCGAGACAAGGGGTTGTCACATGGTACTTACCCAAATCTCTCAATTACTCAGCAGGAAAACCAGCTGGGATGCCCGGAAGGACCGGAGCAGGGATTACGTCTCCTCCAGACCACGAGGGGGCGACTGCCCTGGTGGCTTTGGGGACCACAGGAACTGAGTTTGGAAGCTCAACCCTATAGAGGCCCGTGGTCACCACCAGAGGGCACCCTGATGTCTGGAGTACCCTGGTTCTCAGCACGTCTGCCACACCTGGAAGTGCTGGGGGGTAAACAACCATGGACAACCAGGAGTGCTTCCGGGTGCTCGGCCGGTACTTCCGCCACACTGGGGAGTGCCGGCGGAGGTTAATTGGGAGGCACATGGAGCTCATATGGGTGATTATAAAAGGGGCCGCCCCCCTCCATTCGTTGGCTTGAGTCGGGAGCGGAGAAGGACGGAGCTCAGGAGCAGACGAAAGGAGGTGGCCTGAAGAGAGAGAGGCATTTTGGTAGAGGCCTGGACTTTGGGGGAGTTTGGGGTTGTGTGCTGTTCATTGTAAATAGAATGTACAATAAATGTGTGTTGGTGTTTGAACCATTGGTGTCCGCCTGTCTGTGCCCGGGCCAGTGTCCACAACATATAATAATTGAGTGTTGGAGTAGTTTTTACAGTTAATTGGCAGTGTGTAAAATGATCAGTGTTGCAGTAACTATGATGCTCTTTGCATGAAAAAAGTAAGTGTTCCATTAAAATTTCACTTTTTCTTGGTGAATTGTGACATTTCCTTAAAAAGTGCAGCAAAAAAGTATTTGGCATCCAGGGGTGCATTAACCCCCAAGTATGTGGCGGTTTAAGGGTTAAATCCACTGTGCTTCAATGATGCATAACAATAAAATGTGAAAACGTCTAAGACGGTGAATACTTTTTTGTTTTTATTGATTTTAATTTTAATTAGAAGCAGATAACATTCAGTACAATGAAGTCAAACTTTTTTTTTTAATTTTATTGATTTTATTGTACTTATTCCATACAAATAGATCAATTTTTACAAAAAAAAAAAAAAATAGGATTGAAAACAAATCCACCCCCACCCCTGAGAAAGAAAGCATGACCAATGGACTAAAACTTAAAAATAGTGAAAATAACTAAATTGAAGAGTTTAATAGGCGGATACAGATAAATGGAGAAGAAAAAGAAATAGGGAGAGAATCTGCTTCTTCAGTGCTTTAAGAGCTTATTCTAAAATATTATTAATTAGATCCTGCCAGGTTTTGAAGAAGTTCTGCACAGATCCTCTAAGTGAGAATTTGTCAATGAAGTCAAACTTAGCAAAGCAAACAAACAAACAAAATTCAACCCCCACCCAAGAGAAAGAGAGGAGAGCCAGCATCCAGAGCTACTCTATTAAAGGAAAGAAGGAAGGAAGAGTACCGTTTTCCCCAAAGAGGAAGCTTATTCTAAAATGTTATTGATTAGATCCTGCCATGTTTTTTAAAAAGTTGCGAACAGATCCTCTAAGTGAGAATTTGATTTTTTACAATTTCAAATAATATAGAACATCGGTTACCCACTGACATAAAAGTGGTGGGGTGGGATTCTTCCAGTTGAGCAAGACAAGTCTATGTGCCAATAGTGTAGTAAAGTCAATCACAGTTTGTTTGTCCTTCTCCACTTTAAGCCCATCTTAGAGTCCACCACACATAGCTGTTAATGGATTAGGAGGGATTGTGACACCAAGGCTATCTAATAGGCATGCAGAGATTTTTGTTTAAATTGTTGTTCATTTGGTGTCCACCCAGAACTTGTGGCCCAGTGAGGCTGAAGTTAGGGGGTAAATACTTTTAAAAGGCATTGTACATTGAGGGTTTACCATCACCTAGCAGCCTTTACCTTGCAACACTGGCACGTGCTAGATTTCTGATGCCAGTGTGTTTCTCTATGTCTCTTCCTCTCTCAAACAACTCATAGGAATGAAAAATCAAAAAAAGAGATTTCCTAAATACCCTTTTGCTTTCTTCTAGATAACAATGAGGTCAGAAAGACATAAAATTTAGACATTTTCTTTTGTCTCATGCTTCTCAGATTTTTCTCCTAAGTAAAAATATCCCAGTGCTCTCACGTGTGTCTCCTCTTGAGTTTCAGCAGACATCCCAGCAAAGTCACACAAAGGGCTCAGATCTTCCAAGTGGTTTCTTGACATTATTTTTTTTGTTTGCAGTTCCAAAGTATTTGCATTATATGCCCATTAATATATGGTGAAAAGTGTGGACAGTTGTTTGTGGTAATAAAACACTTTACTGTGATTACAAAGCTGCTTCTGAATAATGCTATTCGTTACTCTATTGCTGTGCTTGAATTAGATCATAGCCAGTCTGTGAGAAAAGGCAGGCAGTGCAGTTTAGTGGTTAAGGCTGGGGTCCAAACCCTATGACTGACACCCCTGTGTGACCATGAGCAAGTCATTTCACCTGCCTGTGCTCCAGTTGGAAAAACAAAATGTAACCAATTGTATCTTAAATGTGGTAAGTCGCCTTGGATAAAGTCATCAGTCCGATAATAAGTAAAAAATACAACGTCTTGAAAGAGATTAAAACAAGACTAGAAAGAGAGCTCACAAAATATAACTTGCTTTTGTGACCAAATTCTCAGTTTTGACTCTTTTTACCCCACTTGTATCTCCTTTCTGTCTAAAACTATTTCTCCTAAGGGATTTTGGGAGAAACATCTGTGACAAAGTTGCTTCTCAAATGAAACATAAATGAGAATGTATTTTAAGTCTCAGGAGCCATCAAAGATCAACCTTTGAGCAGTAAACGTTTCCTATGGACATCCCCACCCCCACTCCCAAATCCACCTCAGATGTCTTCCATGAGACCTTTACCTTACAACATATTGGTGTTGCCCCTTCATCTGGCAAACTCTTTCCAGGTGGGAACTACTTCACACAAGATAATGAAAGTGCCGTCCAACCAGAGGGACAGAGATTCATTACCCTTTATGCTTGGCAGCAGTCAGTGAGCAAGAATTAGATGCCAAAAAGTCTCATTTTTGTTCAGCACATGATCAAAGAGAATTCCACTTGCGTCTAAATCTGGAGAATAGACCACCTTTATGTAGGCATCATTTTATTGCCAACAGTAAAAGCAACAACATTCTGAGCAGCTAAACATAGTGATTTTAAACAACAATATTGTGCCGACACTATACTTTAATCCTGACGTAAAGGTAATTTAGGATATGAACAGTTATGTTAAGTTGCTGAAGAAGAAGACATTTTACAGCATATTAAGAAATGGATAATACTGAAAGAGAAGATTTGGTGATCATGATTGAATTAACATGGCATTTATGTTATAATAATATAAAACAGACCTAACATCAATAGTGTTACAAAGGAAACCTCACAAAGAACAATCTCCTCTCCCTCTGTCAAGAACCGTATATTTTATTCAGAAAACTTCAAGAAGTCACCTATCCATTGCTTGTGGTCACGTGAACAGATCCACAGAAGACGCCATCGCCGTAGCTCTCCACTCTGTGCTGAGCCATCTGGAGCAGCAGCAGAGCTACGTCCGGATGTTCTTTGTGGATTATAGCTCAGCTTTTAATACAATCATTCCTGACATTCTCATAACCAAACTGGTCACTCTTGGCCTCCCCCTCTCACATGTGTCTGGATAAAAGACTTTCTTACGAACTGGCTCCAGACTGTGAGACTCGGCCCCCACCACTCCTCCATTCGTACACTGAACACCGGTACCCCACAAGGCTGTGTGCGTACTGTCTCTACACCCACGACTGCAGTCCGGCCCACAACAACAACCTCATCATCAAGTTTTCTGACGACACCACAGTGGTCGGACTCATCTCAAAGGGAGACGAGGCAGCTTACAGACAGGAGGTCCTGATGTTGGCAGCCTGGTGTTTAAAGAACAATCTGGCTTTGAACACCAGGAAAACCAAGGAGATCATTGTCAACTTCAGGAGGCACAGCACCGACGTAGCCCCCCCTTTACATCAACGGCGAGTGTGTGGAGAGGGTCCATACCTTCCGGTTTCTCGGCTTCCTTATCTCTGCTGACATCTCCTGGACAGACAACATCACAGCAGTCATCAAGAAGGCTCAGCAGTGGTTACACTTCCTGAGGGTCCTCAGAAAGCACAACCTGGACTCCAACCTGCTACCGACCTTCTACCGCCCGTCCATCGAGAGCTTGCTGACGTACTGTATCACAGTATGGTATGGCAGCTGCACCATGGCAGACAGGGAGACGCTTCAGAGAGTAGTAAAGGCAGCACAGAAGATCATCGGCTGCCCTCTCCCTACCCTGATGGATATTTACACCTCCCGCTGCCTCAGCAGAGCAAAAAACATCATCAAGGACAACTCCCACCCTGGCTCTGATCTGTTTGACCTGTTGCCCTCAGGGAGGTGCTACAGGTGCATCACAACAAGGACAAACAGACTCAAAAACAGTTTTTTCCCAAAAGCCATAACCATTCTAAACTCACACATGCACTGACTACACAGTCTAACCCCCCAACCCCTGGACTTCCTTCTATCCATCAACTGTGCAATATCTAATATCTAAATATATCTGTATATCCAATTCATTATAATAACTATTCATGGTGGCTCTAAAATCCGTACTAACCCCTACTCTCTCTTCTGTTTCTTTTTCCAGTTTCTATGTGGTGGCGGCTTGCGCCACCACCATCTACTCAAAGCACCATGATGTTCCAACATTGATGGATTAAAAGCCAGAAGTCTGCATGACCATCATCATCAAGTCCTTCCGTGAGAACCCTAAATACAAAGAGGACTATTTCATTTATGTGAGGTAGAATGCCCAGAGGGGACTGGGCGGTCTCATGGTCTGGAACCCCTGCAGATTTTATTTTTTTTCTCCAGCCGTCTGGAGTTTTTTTTTGTTTTTTCTGTCCTCCCTGGCCATTGGACCTTACTCTTATTCTATGTTAACTAATGTTGTCTTATTTTAATTTATTACTTTGTCTTTTATTTTTCTTTTCTTCATTATGTAAAGCACTTTGAGCTACTTTTTTGTATGAAAATGTGCTATATAAATAAATATATATATTTATAAAATATATATATATATATAAAATATATATATATATGCTGTTGTTGTTGTAAATGGTACTTATAATAACTGTGCAATATCTGTATACTGTTAAACATCATTACTGTCAGGGTCCAACATCCACTACTCACTGCACATGATCATCATTATTGTGCAATATTTAAATAGATAATGTGCCCAATAACCCAATAGTGCAATAGTTATTATTCTTTCCATATGTATATAGCGTCGCAGAACTTTTTTGCAACTTCTTTGCAACTTTTTGCACCATTTGTTTATTTGTTTATTTACTTGTTGTGTTCTACATATATGTCTGCACTGAAAGAGCTGCTTTAAATCTCATTGTACATGTGTATAGTGACAATAAAAGGCATTCTATTCTATTGTTTGAAACAGGAACACCTCATGTACTGTATGGAGGGACCGAAAAATGTGGCTTATGCTTCTATGTGGTTATTTTCAGCCTCACAATCAGCACACAATCTTTTTGAACAGGGCTTTTCATTTTTATTGCTCAACTTAAAAGGCCCTGAAGTGCAAAGTACAAAGTGCACACTGTACTTGGACAAATGAGGAAGGAGAACCAGGCTGTTTTTCAGTCTTCCGTTCAAAAAAAATGAGTGTTGCCATGATGGCAGTGAGGGCAGTGGGAGAGGTCATTTTAAGAAGCTGAGCAAAATTGCTGTATCTTCAAGTATTAAATGAATACCGTAATGAAGGATGACCTCCTTTGTGTAAACAGGTAACCTATTACTCCAGAGGTATTATATTGTAGAATAACCAAATAGAAACAACACAAAAAGCAACCCTCACTTCTATTTTAACAAAGATCATAACACTGTAACATGTTGCATGAGTTAAAGCTTAAGGCCAAGCTTATTATTGCACTAACCAATTGTTTGGTAGCTAACCCGTGTGGCTGGGTCACCCCTAATTCCGCCACCACCCCAACCCTCCGGCTCTACGTACTACAATATGTGAATGCCTACTTTGCCTTAATGGTGGTGCTGGCCCTGCTAATGCTGCCTGGTGTATGAGTCTCTGTATCGGGACAAAAGAGCAAGGCTTAATTTGAACAGTGCTTTTTGTAATGATTATCTGCATTAGCTGCATGTACAACGCTACCAGTATAATGAAAGGAGGAAAAGTGTTTTGAATGACAACAGAGTGTGTCTATTTGTCACAATATAAACACAATAAGCCTTTGATGCATTGACTTCATATTTTCACAACAGACACAATCTGTATGAATTTCAGATGCATTAAACGATATCCTTAGCAGAACCTGCGGTCTAATCATCATGGAAGGAGCAACATCAGCACTGGTTGCGAAATGGAATCTGTAGATCTGCAAAAGCTACCTTATGGTCTCTAAGGCTTATATTGAAAGGAGGCTGGTGAGAGACTTTTCTGTTAGTGGTATGGTCATCCGAGGGAATGACTGTCTCAGCAAAATAAATGTTGGGGTATCCGGCCGTCCCCGTTTACTGCAACTGAAAATTGATAAAACAAAAGCTCAATGGCGTCAAACTAAAGAAAAACAAGAGCCTCTACTTAACTCAAGGCAAAATAATATACAGGTTTCGTGAAGTTACAGAGGAGCCGTGTCACTCTGGTCACTCGGATGTGCTTTTATGGCACAGGGATCAGAATGGGTAGATTTAGTTTCTCTCACTGGGTGATTTCTCAGTACTGTGGAGAAAGACAACACAGTCAGTGGCAGCGCCCCCTCTCGGTCTAGGGTGGAACAACATACCTGGGAGGAACTCGAAAGGTGACCCTCTGACATGTATGAGTGACACTAGGTGTGAGAGAGAACCTATGGAGTGGTGGTTCAAGGTTTCACAATTATAAATGGACATTATGATATAATCTTAATTCTTTTATATACTTTCCTTATCTTCACGAGATGTGATCTTTTGAAGAGAGACAGAGAGACACTTTCATGTCCCGCAAAACAGGCAAGTCACGTCATACTTACAACCTTTGGAAGCAAGTCCCATGATACACGTGCAGAGCAGGTTAAAGATAATGGAAGTAGGAAAATTCGACAGTCTTAAAAAAATGAGAGTAAAGATCACATTAGCACAAACAAACTGAAAATATTACTCGGTGAAACAACCGAACAGTGAAAAGAGATTGAATAGTGTTTGAGGATGTCTAGGGGAGAAGAAAGACAAGGCAGTGACTTTAAAATGTTCGAAGCGCCGCAAGAAATGCTGATCACGCGGCACGGAAGCAGCACGAAGGAAGCAGCTGATCGAGCAAAGAGGAGGTAAAAAAAACTGTTATTTGATTCCCATTTTATCACCTTTAAAGAGGGGTTTCGGAGGAGCGACCGCGTCTCCATGGGGTGTGTTCAGCCGTCCTCTACACAACAGCACGTCATCGCTTGTTTGGCAAGTGAAGCGAGCAGGGAGCAAAGCCCCCTAGTAATACCAAAAAAATCTCAACTAAGCCACTCAGCACAGTGGAGCAAGTGTGTACATCACTTATGTTTAATTTCTTTTGTCTTCTAACCTGAACTGCTTATATATTGGCAAGTAAAGAAAGACACATGTGGTTCCTAAAGTAATCATCCCGTATCAGCAAACAGGAACGGCGACACGGTGTGTTGACAGCTTAATAGGTGTTTAACAAATATTATAAAAGTATGTTAACTTATACACAAGCAATTCATAATGAAATGTATAAAATATGAGTAAAAACATCCAAATACTATGCATATGCAAATACTGTGTGAGTATATACTGTATGTTTCCCCTCACAACGGATATATAAAGAAAGGCACTAAGCTTAGCAAATTAACTCAGTGTAATGTGTCAAAGGTGTTTTTTTTAACTTTTGGAACACAAATGTAAAAAACCAAAGAAAAACGGCAAAACATAATTTCATTCTGCATTGAAAACATTGCTTTCCAATGTTCTGAAGTACCCTCTTATGACACTAAGGAGGTGTAGAATTAATAAGATCTGAGCCAGAAAGTAAGCACAAGAGAAAATTATAACAAACAAGAAAAATGACTACATCCAAAACCAAAGCAGCGACCAAAACCAGGAATCGAAAAGTAACAGACGTTATAATTCGTGTTAGTCTCCACAAAGCCAGACAAGCTTTTAAACCGTCACCGGAATCGATGCCACAGCAGTGAAGCCACAAAGTGGTGGTGCCCTCGGCAAGACAAAACTGGGGTATAATAAAAATGTCATATTCAAATATAACACATTTTAATACAGCCTGCTAGGAAGTTGTAAAGTGTTTAAAAAGTCTCTCAAAATTAATAAACTTGCTTTTATTCTTCATATAAACTGAAAGTGTTTAAAAAGTCTCTCTAAATTAATAACATTGCCTTTATTCTTCATATAAACTGAATCATTATGTGGTTTCATGACATGCCCACTTTCTACATCTAATTAACAAGTACTGCCAATCAACAATGAAATATTTTTCCCTTATCACTGACACGTTAATACTGATAGCCTTTTTTAATCCTAGTTGCTTTTTCACTTTCTTGAGGGTTTTGATTTGACAGTGTGTTTCTTCACTGAACATTATTCAAAGTCATTTTCTAAAATATTTGTGTTATTTTATGCCATTTTGGGTATTAGCATTTTTTGTGTCTTTGTAGTTACACTGTTATGGAGAATTGGCAGGAAGTGTGAGTGTATGACATCACCGTCGTGACAGCATAAATGCCAGTGTTGTGCACTTCCTTGTCATCTGAGTTTGCGGAAGCTTCTTGCAAGTAAACTTCTCTCATTTTCAGTGATAATGTGTCCAAATTCTGATGATGATTTAGTTTAGTGTTTTGGGTTAACAATCTCCGGTGGGCTGGAGCCCTGCCCGGGGTTTGTTTCCTGCCTTGTGCCCTGTGTTGGCTGGGATTGGCTCCAACAGACCCCCGTGACCCTGTAGTTAGGATATAGCGGGTTGGATAATGGATGGATGGATGGGTTAAGAATAAAGATAGGATTGAAACTGGATTTGTTTTATCAACTACATCTCATCTTCTTGGGAAGTCAAGTACAGTATAAGGATTCCATACTAAAATTTGGCTTATTCTCGAAAGACAAAAATGGTGTACGCACAAATAAAAAATCAGATTTATAGAACTGTATGTGTACCATGTGCCATGCAAAATTGAACTTAAAACTACAGTATGTGCTTGCGCACATGCTGCTAGTTACACCCCGTCACCACCTGCCAGTAATCATATACAGCTTAAAAAAGCGCGTTTTTTGAATATTCATGATCTAATCACCATATAAATTTGGCCATGTTCCAGAGTGACATCTTTACTGCAAACCATTGGAGAACAAAGAAAATGAAACCTTGATGAATGTGAACTTGAAGAATTACTGACTGTGAATAATACAAAAACATTCTTTTTGATGTTCTCTCTGTGGGCATTGGAGTGGCGAGAGCAACAGAAATGTGCCATCATGCAATGCCCAGACTGCTGCCAGTACACAACGTGAATTGATGCAGGCTGCATACACAGAAATGTGAGATATTAAGAACACTCTTTATGAACCTATAAAAAAAATTATTTTGCCAAGTAAATGTCAATGTTGCAATACATACAAGCCTCTATATATTCATCATGCAACATCCACATGTCCTTGAATTGCCATGGCATTGACGTCCTGAGGGACAGGAGCTGGGTCTTCCATGTATGTATCTTGGTCTATCTCAGGTGGAAGAGGAATTCCATGTTGAGACAGAACTTCATTTGTCCCCAAGGGGAAATTCGGCTTCTGCAGTATGCTGTGTTGTACTGTACAAGTCATCTCAATGTGGCAAATCTTTTGTGGGTCCCAACACTACCGTCTACCTTTTAAGAAACCAATAGTCTGCTCTATTACCAGTCATGTGCAGGAGTGCCTTCTATTATATCTCTTCTGTGTACTGACTATCACCTGAAAGAAAGAATACACAAATTGTAATGTATTAAACATAATTACAATCCCATCAATTATGCTTACTTACCAAGAAACCAGCCATAACTCCCAGCATGACCCTGAAGTCTGCTTCCTTCACCACTATTGGCTAAAATAAATAACCACATCAGTCAGACACATTTGAGTATCACATAATAGTTGTAGGACCTACAGATGCACAGAATTTGCTGTTGCGTTAAGCCAATTTTCAATTTGCAAACTTGTTGTGTTTTATAAATCCCAACATTTGTGTGAGAAAAGTCTTACGCATGTTTCTGAGTGTAAGCATGTTTTACACATGAGGCCCCTGGTCCTTCTATTTAAAAACGAATTTCTGCCTCTCTCCATGTGTAGACAGAATGGCCACTATGTGTAAAAATCCATCCATCCATCCATTATTCAACCCGCTATATCCTAACTACAGGGTCACGGGGGTCTGCTGGAGCCAATCCCAGCCAACACAGGGCGTAAGGCAGGAAAAACCCTGGGCAGGGTGCCAGCCGACCGCAGTGTGTAAAAATCTTTAACATAAAAGATTGATATTTAAAAAACAAATTCTCAGTAATTTAAGAAGTGGAAGACAATAGAAAGTATGCTGTGATTGCATACTTTGAAATGGAGGCTTTTCTTCATATGTAGCATTTGAGAGACACTTGGAGTGCAGGCCACCTCTTCTTACAATAATGCAGCTTCACACAGGGAGATTTTTCTCTACTTCAGACCTGAACTGAGGAGTTTCAGTGCCCACCTTTAGCATCTACTGCAGTGTTTCCCAACCTCGGTCCTGAGGGTCCGCTGTGGCTGCAGGTTTTTGTTCCAACCAGCTTCATAACCAGTGACAACTCCTAAAAACACTGATCTCGTTTAATTAGCTGGGTTTTTTTTTCAGCATGATTTTTACATTTATAACACATTTGGAAATAACCCTGCTTTTGCTAGAGATTTAAATGCTTAACTCTCTTTTGTTGATTTCATTATATTTTGCCTTTTCTCTGTGCAGTTTTTTCTGCTTCATTTTATCTTATTAATGACAATTAACAACGAGCAGAGCAGACACCCAGGAAACAACACTGAAACATGAAAGGCTGCAATAATTTAGTGTCAGATCCACTAATTAGTAAATAACGGATTAATTAAACAATTTGAACACCCAGAAAAGTAGAATGAAAATCAAGATGAAAATATTGTTAAAAAGAAAAACAAAATACATTATTCCCATATAACTGCTTTGTACATTTAATTTTTTTTGTTTTTTAACCAAACTTAGTTTTCTAATTTCTATATTGTTCCCAAAACACAGAATTTGGGAAATAACACATCACTTAATTAGCCCAGGAGTCCTGTTAAAAACAGAAGCTGGTTGGAACAAAAACCTGCAGCCACAGGGGGGTGGGCCACAGGACTGAGTTTGGGAAACACTGATCTGCATGCGCACTCTTAAAATTAAACAGACCTTTCCCCAGACATGATGGTTCTTTGTCAGACAATAGTTTTACAGCAAATCACAGAACCCAGTAAGTTCCAGTAAGTAAGTTGTTAATGACCTGCTGCCAACCCATAACACCCCTATAATAAACTGACCAAAAGAACTAACAAAATGTACCGACAAATTTAGAGAAAAGCCAAGCAAAATGACACCTTTTATTGGCTAACTACAAAGATTACAATATGCAAGCTTTCGAGGCAACTCAGGCTCCTTCTTCATTACATCTTGCCTGAAGAAGGGGCCTGAGTTGCCTCGAAAGCTTGCATATTGTAATCTTTGTAGTTAGCCAATAAAAGGTGTCATTTTGCTTGGCTTTTCTCTACATTAATAATTTGCTAACATGGTGCAACACCCTAGTACTACCGACAAATTTAGAAATCCTGGTCTTTTAATGGCAGATTATTGTTCTTCACCGGGTTGTGCGGTTCCTCATACAGCAATGGAAACACCTTTTCACTCTGGGATGAGATCTTTGCATGTAAATTTGGTTCTTTGTGCTTTGAAATACTTCTTAATATGAAGGGAAAAAAACATGAAATTTTTAATGTATGTTATAGGCTACCTAGCAAGACACTAACAGATTAAGAAAACTTGGACGTAGTCTGTGTGATTGTACACCATAAGAGTGCCTTTAAAATCAGGACCTACGGGGATTTCACAAATCTGTTATTATCTATTCGTGGTCATTTACTGTATGAAATCTGTTATGGAACTCAATAAACAAACGTTCTTTCTGGAACCTTCATGTGGATGGGTCATTTGGGAACCAAAAATAGTTCCCCTATGGCATCGCTCTGAAAAACCACTCTGGCACCTTTATTTTTAAGAGATGAATAATAATTTGGATATCATAAATTAAAAAATATATATTTCACCATCAGCATATTTTATTTAGGCTCAGCTAATTATTTGAATTATTTTACAACAGAAGGGGTAGAGGGGTAACAACACAGTATAAATATTCAACTTTTTTCATATCTAATTAATGTGGATCATCTTGGGAAACCAGCATCCTGGGTTTGAATCCTGTTGTTGCACGTGTCTCTAGTTTGTGTGTTTCCTCCCACACCACAGAAGACATGTAGGTTAAGGTTTAACTGCCAAGTTCAGACTGCTGCTGTGTGGGTCCATAAATAGGCCCTGTGACAGACTGGCATCCTGCTTCCTGCCTTGTGTCCAGTGCTGGTGAGACAGGCTCCAGTCCCCTGGATATCCTAAACTGACTGGATTAAATTGGGTTTGACAATGGTGTGTAAAAATACCACCACAGTAAAAGGGACTTATCTTACTATACAAAGATCTGTCAATATTTAACAGGCAAAACTTTGATAAAAAAAAAAAAAAAAATCCGCAAAGTCTGCATATCTACTTTTCAGTGACTTTCTGTTGACTAAATTGATTTCATTCAAGATTTCAAACTTTACTTTATACATTCAATATTGAATATTCCACTTTAGTACATTCCCATTCAGTGCCTATACAATACACTTAATTAAGTACACACATTTCTGTAAATTGAATGGTTTCTGTTGTTAAAGCAAACTTCTGTCCGTTATGTAAAGCTGAACTTTCCCGACCTTCACGTCACATACACACCTGATGACGGCTGCACAGCCGGGACGTCCACTCTTTAACCTTCTTTGCATGTTTTTTTTCAACATGGGGCTAATTATTGACTGTATTTTTCTCCCATTAACATAAATACACGCTCATTTAGATGGTGTAAGATGAGAAATGGAAGGAAAACGCAACAAGTCTAAATATTAGAAAATGAAATTATCAAGAATCGAGAGGCTGATGCGAGAATAGAAAATCTGCAAACATTTTGCTACACAAACGCCTTGGTTTACGAATTTCTTTTTGAAATACAATTTAGCGATCATTACAGGGTAGCATTTTAAAGTGGGGAAACAGAAAAGACGCCCCTCAGACTGAAGCTTGATTTAAAGACAAAGGAAATACAAAGCGGTAGTTAATCATCGGTTTTTCGCTAATAAACTTTTACTCTTCAAGTTGCTTCTTCGTCTCCATGTGCTCCGAGAGACGCTCAGTTCCAAAGTCTCTCTTTTATGTCCTGGAGTATAAGGTCCCGTACAGAAATCACGAAATAATTTATCATTTACATGGGGACTTTATCCGCCGCGCCCTACTGTATAGTCCTCGTGACGCAAAAAAAAAAAAAAAAAAAAACTTCACATAGTGTCTCTCATAACTACTGGAAATACTCCATGGAAAAGATGACCACTTTCGGCTGAAATTGTCCTGCATGCAAATGTGCAGACGTCTGTGACTTTCTACGAAAGCAGCAACTTTTTGAGCCCGAAGACCCCCTCAGAACTTGGCCGTTGTTCCCTGCTAAGAGTTTACTGAACGAATAAAAAAAATCAACATGAAGGTCAGTAAAATGTACTAGATGTGCTGGAATCTGAGGGTGTAAACTTTGAATCGAAGTATTTCTACTTTACCAAGACTCGCTTAATGCAAATTGTCCGAGGTGTTAAAGTATAAGTGTAATAATTCATAACTTTAAATTAAAATATATACTAAGCATTATAAGGCGGCTTTTATTAATGAATCAATTTGTTATTATTATTGTTTGCTTAAGTTTATTGTTTTTTTACTTGTAAACATTACTGACGCGCATTGCAAAAAAATCTTTTTTTTTTGTCTTTTTCGTTCTAGACAGCACTTAAAGTTTTGCTGGGTCTGGTGGCAGTTGCTGTCATCGTTGTTCTGATCGCAGTTCCTGTAGTGGTGTTAAGTAAGAACACATCTTTTTTTCCCCCTAAAACTGTATTTAATTTACATTAATGTGCAATTGACCTATAGATTCGCATCTCTTTTCACATTAAATATATAGTGTCCGTGCGTTATTCACTCGACTCAGACATGACCTGATCTGAGATCATCGGCGCAATTAACTGCGCAATTGCGCACAAACCGTTACACGGTGTCAAAGTTAATCATTAATTTTTCCAAAGCTCTTCAACGGGGCCCAAAAAAAGTTTTCTTATTATATAATAGCAGGGTGACTGAAACATAATTTTAAATTAAACAGTTTGCTGTTGTTAGTGATATTAAGAAACAATGAAATGAGACTTTCGAGAAGCGAAAAAGTGCAACTGAATTGCGGCGAAATGCAGAGCAGGCTCCTTCCTGTTTCACTAGCAAAAGACGGTGCATTTCAGGTACTAAAGGAATGAAGAATTGTGACAACGAAAGGGAGTCAGTTTACTATGGTGTTCCCTCCTCACTCGTGTGTGTTTTCTCTTTGTAAATGACTTCCTCCTTCACGCTGTAAATCAGCTTGAATGATGATACACAGGCCACGTAACTGATTCCCCCAGCCATGCACTTCACTTAAGGGCTGCAAATTCAAGGCTGCTGCTGCTAGAGCAGTTTTCTTTTCCAGCCCACTTTTATATGTTTAGTATGTAAGTTAAGACTAACCTCAAGGTGATGTTTTCAGACATTGGAATGTCCGTTTCTGCACACTTTTACAAAAGTTATTAGAATGCCACTGACCAATTAAACAGTTGCCAAAACATCTGTCCTCAATTTCAAGGCTTCGTTTTTACCAGCAGGGAATGTGAAGGCAGTTAAGTAAGTTTGACTGAGACTTCCACATTTAACTTTTTATGTATATATATTTTTCTTGTTTTAGAGCTGGCAGAAGTAGCAAATTTAAGATGAGGATTAAGTACGCGGTACATGCTGGAAAGACATTTCAAATTCATAACCACTAACACTTACCGTATCTTCAAGTGATCCTGTAGACTGTGTTTAGTGATTACTTAAACTACCCAGGCGGGCTTCTGATATCTGGAACATTAGCATTTGTGCAAATGTGGAAGTGAAACTATAACACATTCAAATTAATTCAGTGATATTTAATTTACAAATTCATACAGTGTATCGTTCTGTTCTTTTATACTAAGTACATACATGTATTATTGAAATATGGCTAATTACTTAATGTAATGCTTTGCAATATGCAGTATTTTTTGTTTTTCTCCTTTTTCCATAAATATGTAAATATTTTGCCGTGCCCACTCTGGTGCAAGCAACATATAATTGACTATAGGAAGAAGCATGGACTTCTAAGCTAATGTCTGCTACCCTGAGTGACCAACCATGTGTCTTATTTATAGTCTTAGCAAATGCAGGGCGCTTAAAACCAAAAGGCATGTCAGTGGGTATCACAGGAATGTGTGGAATGAACACATCTTCTCCTTCAGCTTTGACAGTTAAAATTATCGCTTCTATCACTTTTGGCATGAATTTCTTCACACATACCTTGCTCCATTTTACAGTTTTGCTGGTTCGATATTGCACAATAGCATTTTCAGTGAACAGTACCGACATTTTTCATGTGTCAAGGAGTTGAAATAAAGGTGAGCGGGCGGAGGGTCCAGGTTTCATGGTAGCCTGTCTTGTCCGCATGTCCTTAGAGAGTAACTATGCAAAATTCGGTCCAGACCAGTCAAAGGCATTATGATTATATAGGGAACACACTAACATTACATTTTATAGATACAGATGAAGGTTTAAAAGTGAAATATTTTATTATTAATTCAGGACACTTAAATTCAAAGTACTGTGTAAGTTAATAGCCTTTTAAAACATTTAAAACAATCTGTAGTATTTCAGTAAATGTTAAACTATCTACAACAATAAAAAGTATAATATGAAATCTTGAACATGACTCCATTTTTACTATAATACAGAGAACAGAGAAATGCATAAAAACATTTGTCTGGATACACAATTTCATGCATTCAAATTCCTCCAGTGGGTCATTGGTCAATTCTCTTCAAGTCAAATGAATTGTATACATTCCTGTGCAATTGTATACATACACACACATACACACATATATATATACTAGAGGGCTTTGCCCCTTGCTCGCTTCGCTCGCCAAACCCTGTGTTTGCTTTTCTGGGCACACTTTTAAGATTTTTTTTCTTTGAATTGTTGTTATTTCATTAGTTTTACTTTTATTTCAGAACATGTAAAAACAATATTTTTCGAGTCCAAATATGCTGAATCTTTTAAATGAGGTCAGTCAGATATGTGTTTA
The DNA here is from genome assembly GCF_900747795.2 of Erpetoichthys calabaricus. Taxonomy (NCBI): domain Eukaryota; kingdom Metazoa; phylum Chordata; class Cladistia; order Polypteriformes; family Polypteridae; genus Erpetoichthys; species Erpetoichthys calabaricus. Next base: position 29,557,571 of record NC_041401.2, read on the forward strand.
ATGACTTTGTCAGGTTAGAGATAATGAAAACTGGAATTCAAAAGACCCAAAAAAACTTAGGCGTGAAACACATGCAGAGCAAGATACAGAATATGAAAGCAGAAAAAAACGACAGTGTCAAAAAAAGAAAGTAAACATCACATTAGCGCAAAAAAAGAGAAATCATTACCCGGAGAAATAACTAAAAGGCGAATAGAGATTGAATATATGGACACAGGTGAGATGTCAGAAGTATGTAAATATTGTAAGGCTTTGAAGTTTAACTCAGAGAATTTCAAAAACGGGGTTTACCTCACATGCATTTATTGGTTACTTTGCAAAAAAAAATTAACTGCTGATGATGACGTAGATCGCTTTGTCTGTGCTGAAATTCCAATCAGAGAAACCTATCCTGAATTATCTCTAACCTGCTCTGCATGTGTTTTGCCCCTATGTTTTGTAACCTCTTTATGACCTTTTACTTTGTTTCCTACTCTGTCTTTTATTTCTGACCTCGCTTTGTCCTGCTTTTTTTTCAATGATACCTGGTCCGTGGTGATTATTTTCCCTTTTTTGAGTATTAATTTCTGTTTGTTTGCGCAACTGTGATCTTTACTTTCTTTTTTTTATACTTTCTAATTTTCCTACTTTCATATTCTTTAACCTTCTCCACATTTGAATCACGCATATGTTTTTTTTTTTTTGGAGCCTTTTGAATTGCACTGCTTTCATAATCTGCTCTGCATGTGTATAGCGCCAACGTTTGTGAACGTCTTTATGAAGTTCTACTTTGTCTTTTACTCTGTCTTTTAATTCTGAGCCGACTGGATGTGCTTTGTTTCAGTTCCACTTGTTACAGGCTGATAATTACTTGCCTTATTTTCTGAATTTGCACCTAGATTATTTTTTATTTTTTCTTTCCAACACTTTTGAGTCCCTTTTCTCCGCGCTGCTTTCTTCTTTGCTTATTCATCGACGTTTCATTTATAACGTACTAGCAAAATACCCGCACTTCGCAGCAGCGAAGTACTGCCTTAAAATTGTTATTAAGAAGAAAAGTAAACATTTTTAAAGTGAGGGAAAATATACAAATAATTATTTGTTAAGGATCTCTTTGTATACCACGTTGTCAGTTCGGCCCTATAAAACCTGCTTAACTTTTGTAAGTAAGCTGTAAGGAATGAGCCTGCCAAATTTTAGCCTTCTACGTACACGGGAAGTTGGAGAATTAGTGATGAGTGAGTCAGTGAGTGAGGGCTTTGCCTTTTATTAGTATAGATACCCTACAAAGGCGGAGCCATGATTCCGGTTGGACTTGATACTGTTGATTCACTGTGGGAATTAGTAGTAATTGACAGTGGAGACAGAGAGGTAAAGCTCAGTTCCCTTAACCCACCTGAGATCTGTGAATTCTCATTGTCCACCTCACTCATATTTTTGCTTCCACTTTCGCTCTCGACTGGAGCCGATGCTGCAGTGTGAGGTCCAAGTAGATCCGTTCCTTCGCCAGTCTCTTCCAAATAAGTCTCTGACAGGCCGTATTGTAAACTTAAGACTGGATTAGGCTTTGATGAAGCTTTAGTTGCCTTTTCCTTATCTTTCTGAACCTTTGATCTTCTGCTCATGATTTAATGTACATATACGTAATTAAAACCTCTCAGGTTGATTAAATACAGGATACCTCAAAAAAGGCAAAATAACATCGCTGTCATTAGAGTTCCATCCTAGACATCCATTTCTCACAATGGATGAGACCAACAGTTCTTCGATGTGTTCATTTAGCTCTTTATGAAGAGCTTCATTTGCCAAACAATTTACTCTTACCACCAATTTTAAATATGTACTCCTTTAAACCATTGTCCGCTATATTCTTTATAGCAAAATACCCGCGCTTCGCAGCGGAGAAGTAGTGTGTTAAAGAGGTTATGAAAAAGAAAAGGAAACATTTTAAAAATAATGTAACATGATTGTCAATGTAATTGTGTTGTCATTGTTATGAGTGTTGCTGTCATATATATATATATATATATATATATATATATATATATATATATATATATATATATATGTACACACACAGACACACATAAACATATATATACATATACATATATATATACATATCTACATATACACATATCCACATATACACATATATACATATACACATCCATATATATATACATATATATATATATATATACACAAATCAACATATATATAGACACACATATACACAAATACATACACATATACATATATACATATACACATACATACATACACACATATATATATATATACACACACAGACACATATATATATTTACATATCTACATATATATATAGATATCTACATATATATATACACATATATATATATATATATATATATATATATATACATATCTACATATATATATATACACATATATATACATATCTATATATATATATATATATATATATATATATATATATATATATATATATATACATATAGACATACATATAACCATACACACATTTATATATATATATATATATATATAGCAAAATCCCTGCGCTTCGCAGCGGCGAAGTACTGCTTTTAAATTTTATTAAGAAGAAAAGAAAACCTTTTTAAACTGAGGGAAAATATACCAATAACAATTTGTTAAGGATCTGTTTTTTTGTGAAGCTGCCTTTACACAGCTTCTCCGCTGTTTTATAAACGAACGCCATATAAGGCCGTCCTTTCTCCTTGCTTCGCGGTTCTGTAGTGTTTTATTGTTTGTTTATTACGATTGTTATAGTTATTGTGTAGCTATTTGAGACTCACTTTTCTGTTCAGGTACCCATTTCCTTTATGTAATCTGCGGATACTCCGCTATTTTTTGTTCGTTTATTACGATTATAGTTATTTATTGATTCCCTTCTTTAGTTGACTGCCTGCTCATATAAGGCGCTCTGCTGTTTTTTTGTGAAGCAGCCTTTACACAGCTTCTCCGCTGTTTTATAAACGAACGCCATATAAGGCTATCCTTTTTCCTTGCTTCGCCAAGGAAGCAGCCTTTTTATTTAATCCACGGGTTCTCCGCTGTTTTCTTGTTCGTTTATTACGATTGTTATAGTTCTCTTTGTATACCATGTTGTCAGTTCAGCACTCCAGTTGTAATATGACCAAGCCGTGCAAGCTTACTGTTGAGAATGCAACGTACAGTGGTGTGAAAAACTATTTGCCCCCTTCCTGATTTCTTATTCTTTTGCATGTTTGTCACACAAAATGTTTCTGATCATCAAACACATTTAACCATTAGTCAAATATAACACAAGTAAACACAAAATGCAGTTTGTAAATGGTGGTTTTTATTATTTAGGGAGAAAAAAAAATCCAAACCTACATGGCCCTGTGTGAAAAAGTAATTGCCCCCTGAACCTAATAACTGGTTGGGCCACCCTTAGCAGCAATAACTGCAATCAAGCGTTTGCGATAACTTGCAATGAGTCTTTTACAGCGCTCTGGAGGAATTTTGGCCCACTCATCTTTGCAAAATTGTTGTAATTCAGCTTTATTTGAGGGTTTTCTAGCATGAACCGCCTTTTTAAGGTCATGCCATAGCATCTCAATTGGATTCAGGTCAGGACTTTGACTAGGCCACTCCAAAGTCTTCATTTTGTTTTTCTTCAGCCATTCAGAGGTGGATTTGCTGGTGTGTTTTGGGTCATTGTCCTGTTGCAGCACCCAAGATCGCTTCAGCTTGAGTTGACGAACAGATGGCCGGACATTCTCCTTCAGTATTTTTTGGTAGACAGTAGAATTCATGGTTCCATCTATCACAGCAAGCCTTCCAGGTCCTGAAGCAGCAAAACAACCCCAGACCATCACACTACCACCACCATATTTTACTGTTGGCATGATGTTCTTTTTCTGAAATGCTGTGTTCCTTTTACGCCAGATGTAACGGGACATTTGCCTTCCAAAAAGTTCAACTTTTGACTCATCAGTCCACAAGGTATTTTCCCAAAAGTCTTGGCAATCATTGAGATGTTTCTTAGCAAAATTGAGACGAGCCCTAATGTTCTTTTTGCTTAATAGTGGCTTGCGTCTTGGAAATCTGCCATGCAGGCCGTTTTTGCCCAGCCTCTTTCTTATGGTGGAGTCGTGAACACTGACCTTAATTGAGGCAAGTGAGGCCTGCAGTTCTTTAGACGTTGTCCTGGGGTCTTTTGTGACCTCTCGGATGAGTCGTCTCTGCACTCTTGGGGTAATTTTGGTCGGCCGGCCAATCCTGGGAAGGTTCACCACTGTTCCATGTTTTTGCCATTTGTGGATAATGGCTCTCACTGTGGTTCGCTGGAGTCCCAAAGCTTTAGAAATGGCTTTATAACCTTTACCAGACTGATAGATCTCAATTACTTCTGTTCTCATTTGTTCCTGAATTTCTTTGGATCTTGGCATGATGTCTAGCTTTTGAGGTGCTTTTGGTCTACTTCTCTGTGTCAGGCAGCTCCTATTTAAGTGATTTCTTGATTGAAACAGGTGTGGCAGTAATCAGGCCTGGGGGTGGCTACGGAAATTGAACTCAGGTGTGATACACCACAGTTAGGTTATTTTTTAACAAGGGGGCAATTACTTTTTCACACAGGGCCATGTAGGTTTGGATTTTTTTTCTCCCTAAATAATAAACACCATCATTTAAAAACTGCATTTTGTGTTTACTTGTGTTATGTTTGACTAATGGTTAAATGTGTTTGATGATCAGAAACATTTTGTGTGACAAACATGCAAAAGAATAAGAAATCAGGAAGGGGGCAAATAGTTTTTCACACCACTGTATAGTTGTACAGGAGAAAAGCAATCTTGCCTCAAATCAATGGCAACCTTTTGTAGGTCTATGAACTTAATTAATGCGTCACTCGCTCGCTTCTTCTTGTTTCGCTGCCTTCTCAATTGTGTAATGAATGTTTTCAGCGCTCTTTGGGGCTCTTACTTGTTTTCTACGTACTGCGTTCACAGTCAGTTCACGTGATTACGTGGGAGGCGTGATGACGCGATATGCAACTCCGCCTCCCACGGCCGTCGAGCTGCAGTCTATTACAGTATATGGACAAAAAAGAGGTTCCAGTTATGACCATTACGCATAGAATTTCGAAATGAAACCTTTGTAAGTAAACTGTAAGGAATGAATATGCCAAATTTCAGCCTTCCACCTACATGGGAAGTTGGAGAATTAGTGATGAGTGAGTCAGTCAGTGAGTGAGTGAGTGAGTCAGTGAGGGCTTTGCCTTTTATTAGTATAGATTGTCCTTATACGCTTTATATGCACTGAGACCCTGGATCTGTATATGCTCAAATCCTTCACAAGACTGAATGTTTTGCTGCCTATTGTCCTATTTGATAGATTGTAAGTAGGGCGTGTCTTGCAAGAATCTCATGTTCTATGTCATTGCGAGATGGTCCTGGGTCAATCTCTTGGCACAATGTCTCATGTTTACGGTCCCCACGAGACGCACTGTGGCAAGTCTCTTTTGTCTCACGGGTCTTTTAAATGTCTTCCGAGAAGATCACGTATCGTAGCCTTGCTTTTGCTTTCCAGGATTTTTTTATTATATATATATATATATATATATATATATATATATATATATATATATATATATCTATACTAATAAAAGGCAAAGCCCTCACTGACTCACTCACTCACTCACTGACTGACTGACTCACTCATCACTAATTCTCCAACTTCCCGTGTAGGTGGAAGGCTGAAATTTGGCAGGCTCATTCCTTACAGCTTACTTACAAAAGTTAGGCAGGTTTCATTTCGAAATTCAAAGCGTAATGGTCATAACTGGAACATATTTTTTGTCCATACACTGTAATGGAGGAGGCGGAGTCACGTATCGCGTCATCACGCCTCCTACGTAATCACGTGAACTAAAAACAAGGAAGAGATTTACAGCACGAGTCGCACGCGGGAACGAAGGTAAATGATGTTAATTTTTGACTGTCTTTTAATACTGTGTAAGCATACATATTAACACATGTGCAATTAAACGTGTGCATTTACGGGGTGATTTCTCAGGCTTAAAAGCTCACCTTTTATCAAACGCGGGAACAAAGGTAACTGACGTTGTTCACTGTCTTTTAATACTGTGTAACCATACATATTAACACATGTCCAATTAAACGTGTGCATTTACGGGGTGATTTCTCAGGCTTAAAAGCTCGCCTTTTACTAAAAAGGTAAATGCAAAACTATTTTCAATCAGTTTATTGAAACGCTCCCGTTAAGGATTGCAATAACATATTCGCGAGATAAAAGAACGAAGTAGGGGGAAATGGAGGAACAGCCGCAAACAGCGAAGAGCAAAAAATTAATTAAACAATTGAGAACGGACCGAGTTAAGCATACAAGCATGTTCATAAGGGAAACAAAGCACGGTGTAAAACGTAAGTTTAAATTAAGTTTATAGAAACGCTCCCGCTGCGGATTGCAATAACATATTCGCGAGATAAAAGTTTAATGAGAAGACACGAGGTATAAACGAACCACACGCCGTGGCGCAACATTAGGGGCAACAGTTTCAACCATTCTATGATCTGCTTCTCGCAACTGAAAGACGGCACATGGCGGATGTTAGCCGACTTGCTGACCGCAACGTTAGGGGCTTCAACTATGGCGCTGACGCCACATCTCAGTGCCAGCACTTTGCAGACTCTACTTAAAAGACACGCCCTCCTCACTGGACAGTTAAAAACACCAATCAAACTAATGATGACATCAAGTATTACCCAATCAAAAGTAGGAAAGGAGGCATCTTCATAAAATGCGTGTGGGATGATTTGCATGACACGCTGCTTTAAAAAAAAAATGATAAAAAAAATACGGGATAAATCCCGTCCAGTATTGATTCAAAACGGGACGCGCAATTTCATTCTCAAACACGGCACGATTCCGTATTTTAAAGGACGGGTGGCAACCCTACAGTGCCAGGTAACCACCCATACAATCAGATTGTCATTCAGACTAGGAATGCAATGAATGTAATTACCCCGATCTACATACAAGGCGAAAGTCTTGCAACATTCAAAGATGATGGTTTGGGATAATTAGTACTTATTAACTACACCATGGAACATAAAACAGCTTATGAAGCCTTGAACCGAAAAAAGCAAGATCTCAGAGATCGTAAAAAAAAAAAAGGAGGTAATGTCGTTTTACTCGCTGTAGATTTTAGTCAAACATTACCAGTTATTCCACGAGGGAGACCAGCAGATGAACTCAACATGTGTTTAAAATCCATGCTTCTCCCACGGTCGGTTATATGTCACGTGTTCTCGGGTAGGTACACCAAAAAATGTATATATTTAAGCATGTAATGGGCAAAGAAAAAATGAGGTATACCCGAAGGCACTGCAGTAGTACTCAATGTAACTTTACTTCTTAAATGTTAATGTTTTACTGTTTAATAATTTATACGCTTCTTATATATTGTTCAAATTCTTTTATCAAAATACCAGTGACAGCGCAATGCACGATAACATGGAGTGAATACACCATACGCATCTGCCCACGGCCGCCCTGGTGTGCGCAGATAGGAGTTGATTCTAAAATAAAATAAACATAAAAAGAGTGATACAATCATCACCCATAAAGCGGATAGCAGACGTGACGTATTATATGTGTACCACATTTCAAGTCAATAGGTGAAACGGTTTGCAAGCTACAGGTGATTTAAAATCCTGGACAGACCAACGAAAAGCCACGGTAGCAAATTATAGAAGAAGATTTTACTGTTTAATAATTTATATTTATATGAAATGTGCTTCTTATATATTACTTCATATTTTCATATGATAATGATGTTAATGTTGTTTATATTGATTTCTATGTTATTGTAAGTGCATCTATGTGTGTATATGTATGTATGTATGTATGTATGTGTGTATATATATATATATATATATATATATAAAAAATATATATATAAAAAATATATGTGTATATGTATATATAATATATCTGTATATGTGTGTATATGTGTGTGTATATGTGTATATGTATATATATATGACAGCAACACTCATAACAATGACAACACAGTTACATTGACAATCATGTTACGTTATTTTTAAAATGTTTCCTTTACTTTTTCATAACCTCTTTAACACACTACTTCTCCGCTGCGAAGCGCGGGTATTTTGCTAGTATATATATATATATATATATATATATATATATATATATATATATACATATACATATATATATATATATATATATATATATATATATATACATATACATACAGACACACACACACACACACACACACATAAATACATACATAAATCTGTACGTTGGTGGCATATTTAAATGGTATGAAAACACAACTACACAGGAGAGAAAAGATCATCCATAGGTTTGTAATATTTGCTCAAACAGTATTTTTTAATTTGTAGTAAAGTATTGACAACTAAATTGAACTCCCATAATAAAGTGGGTAGCATAATGTAGAATTTAAACCACTCAAGATATCCATTTTTCCAACCCTGAAGCAGTAAAGGCTAAGTGGTTAAGCTATCCACATGACTGCCAGTTCTGTTCCCATCTCTAACGTATCGTGTGGCCCTAAGCAAGTCACTTAAGTACTCCAAATGAAAATTAAGTGTAAAATAAAATCCTATAATTTTGTACCTGTAAAGCACATTGGAATGGTTTTAGGGTGGCCCACAAAAAAGTGGCCCACCTCCACCAAGACGACTCCCGTCTCGTCTGCCCTCAGATAGACGGGTGCAGTCGTGTCGCCTACCTTGTTTCCTTGCTGTCTGACCCCTGGAAAGTACTTTTGTGGTGGCAGTGTACTGAAATGGTCAGTGAATACTAGTGCAGCCAAAATTAGTTATTCGTTGCAAGAAAGAATTGCAATACTGGGAAATAAGGGAAATTTTCGCAGATCAGTTTCCTCACAGACAGCCAGTTAAAACAAGAATCCAGAAGTTAGTGAAAAAGTGGTGCACAACAGGTTCCATTTGTAATGCCAAGAAGTTGAACACTGAAAATGCGATGCAGAGAATCGATCCCATGATGTTAAATGAACATGCTGAAACGGGCACAGAGATGTACTGACACACAAGGAGTTCACTTTCAGCATGTTCTGTAAATGTGAGTACCACATTTGATAATTTTTCTCTTCAATGCATAATGCAGTCATCTCTGTGGAGGCAGGCCACTTTTTTGTGGGCCACCCTATACAACATCATATATATACTGTATGTATAGTATATACAGTGATCCCTCGCTATATTGCGCTTCGTCTTTCGCGGCTTCACTCCATCGCGGATTTTAAACATAAGCATATGCGAATATATATCGCGGATTTTTCACTGCTTCGCGGATGTCTGCAGTCTACAGTACGTGTGCTTCCTCAGTTGATTTGCCCATTTGAATTCAAACAAGGGACGCATTTGAATTGAAACAAGGGACGCTATTGATGGATGGCTGAGAAGCTACCCAATCAGAGCATGCGGTTAAGTTCCTGTGTGCTGCTGATTGGCTCAGCGACGGAGTGCTGCATTAACCAGGAAGTACTAATCTCACTCATTCAGCGTTAACGTGCACAAGCGCCAACAGAAGATGCAAATGATTGCAGAAAAGGTAAAAGTTTTGGATATGTTGAAGGAAGGAAACAGCTACACCGCTGCAGGACACCATTACAGCATAAATGAGTCCACGATTCTTTTTATTTAAAAAGGAGGAAAAGCATATAAGATCTACGGCCACAGTGTCTTTTAACCAGGGCACACAATGAGTTGCAAGTGGACGTTGTAAGGCAGTAGTCTGGATGGAATCTGCTTTAGGGATTTGGATTGAAGAGTGATGGAAGAAGAACAACGGCGGTGCTAAACAGTCGCCTGAAGAGGCTCCTTTAGAAGAGCTGTAACGCTATCCTTTGTTGTGCAGTAAAATTAAACTCATCGTTATCGGACAAGTCGTCGTGTCATTGTTGGTGAGTAACCATAATTAATTATTTACGTACAGTACTTATTACATGTACATAGTTTAGTGTCACTGTACACACATTTTATTGTATACAATTTTTCTTGCATTGTACGCATTTATTGATTGTGGCCTGTTTGTCGTAATGGCTGTAACATATGTGATACTGGAGACGCTCGATATCTTTAAAATAATATTTAGGTTTTACTGTATGTAAACTGTGTTTACATACATAATTTAAAACGAATCTTACCTAATATCTAAGAGAATACAAAGGGTTTATGCTGTATAATTGTGCGTGAAATGTTTATAATAGTGTGGGAGAGTTTATAAGGGCTTAAAATATATAAAAATAACCACATGAACATATGGTTTCTACTTCGCGGATTTTCTTATTCGCGGGTGGCTCTGGAACGCACCCCCCGTGATGGAGGAGGGCTTACTGTATATATATAAATATATAGTGAAAGAATCACAAACACAAAAATAAAGGTTTGGGGTAGTCACCCTGCATACATGAAAACAAGCAAGGAAAATTGAGAATAATTGGTGTTTTCAGATGGAGCTCAGGAATAAGCTGGGTAACAAAGAACAAAACAGTGGTTATATAGAGTCATGACAGGAAGGGGTGTGTCCAGAATTGTCTGAACCAGAAGTGAGGTCATCAGGCAGGATTTCCTTTTGTAAGTCTGCAGATTAGGAAAGACAGAAAGTGTAAGGCAGGGGTGCCCAATACGTCGATCGTATTGACCGGTAGATCGGAAAGATAGTGCAGGTAGATCGCAATGCATTCAAAAAAAATTTTTTTAAATGTTACTCCATCATATATCCTCCCTATGCCATTTGCCACTTGATTGACATACAGGGCTGCCAGTCTGAGATCACTTTTCTTCTAACACACTGGTCATCCCGCACACACGATCAAACGTGCGAGCTACTGCAAAACTCCAGCTATCTAAGTGATCTAGTTAGCCTTCCAATTTATATCGACTAAAGAAGGGATTTAAAAAAAAAATTTTCTATCGGCTGGATGTGGAATTGGAAGATGATTTTTTTTTCTCACATTGTCACCATCGAAGTGCGTTTATCTGATCTGTCAATCTATCATTGATATTCCAAAGAAGGAAAATGTGGAGAGGCACTTTCGAACTGTTCATAAAAACTAAGAAACTGACTTCCTTCTGAAAAGCGATTTGAGAAAGAGAAAGGAGAGGGAACTAAAATCGCAGTTAATCAGACAGCTGTCATTTTTCACTCAGCTGAATTCAAAAGCAAAGGCAGACAAACCGAAGCAAAAGGGGGTGCAAATGTTGCCATATGTGGCGTAATTTCGCTATTCGTAGGAAAATTTTATCGCCAGCAAAAAATATAGGAATAAATTAAAAAAAAACACTAGGAGGGCGCATTATGAAAACTCAGGCCACAAATACTTAAAGGTGAGACATGCTGCATTTAGGGAAGATTTTGAGGGTGAATCACTCGCAGTGAAGCACACTGTTTCACCTAAAACTCCTCTACAGTGGAGGATGAGATTTTGATACTACAGAATGACATTCAGCTGAAGTATAGGGCTTATGGACAGTTTTGGAACTTACTCACAGAGGAAAAGTACCCAAACATGAGGAAATGTGCTACCTCCTTGACTGCATTATTCGGCTCTACTTATTTATGCGAGTCAGACTTTTCCCAAATGAAGATTATGAAATCCAAATACTGTAGTGACCATAAATGTATTGAATTGTTATTGTGCCATAAGGGTTATTCAGTTATACAAGGTACAACAACATATATTTTATGTATAAAGTATACTCAATATATATATATATATATATATATATATATATATATATATATATATATATATATATATATATATAATTTTTAATGTAGGTAGATCATTTCGACCTGGTCATTTTAAAAGTAGCTTGCAAGCCGAAAAAGTGTGGGCACCCCTGGTGTAAGGTGACAATGCCAACCCCTGGTTGGGTGGACAATTACAATTATTAAAGCCCATAAATGGTTTCGAATGTGTGTGTGTGTGTGTGTGTGTGTATATATCTCTTTCTCTATACGTTTAGCATTCGTTTGTTCAGAGGTTGCTGCACTTGCCACTTCCTGAGCAGGTCTTCTTTTCTCCACCCTAGCAGCCCGCTTTTTCTCTTCTTTCGTCAGCAACTTTTCATGTTAAAACTAATTAAGTCAGTGTTTGTGTTGCAATTACTTAGTACATTTTACTTAATTTTTCACTTAAGCTGGCACTTAAGTCTTCAATCTGTCACAAGAATGATTTAAGATATAAAGAGGTAAGGGAAGTGACGGCGAAGGTGGTAGGGAATGAGAATGGCGCATGTACGCATGTGCCTCATGGCTCCCCTGCTGGCTGCTGCTGACAGTTGATTCTACAATAAAATAAAATAAAAATAAAAAGAGAAATAACCTCGGAGGTTAATCATCACCTCGAAAGTGGACAGTAGACGTCACATAGTATATGTGTACCAAATTTCAGGTAAATAGGTCAAACAGTTTGCAAGCTACAGGTGATTTAAAATCCTGGACAGACAAACAAGCAGCCACGGTAGCATATTATATAAAAAGATATCTTATATATAAATGTCTATGTGTGGAAGTGTGTGTGTCTGTGCAGCCCTGTTGAGGTAAGGGCTCCACCTCCGAGGAAACAGAAAACTCACGTAGCTGCTAATAACACAAGCGAGGTCAGCATGTCAGCAAAATGAAACCTCAGAAGAAAGACAAAGTTGCTGAGCCGAGCAAAATGGTATCCCTTTAACTTTTCCTCCCGCCACTAATGCACAAGCGATGCAAGCACGTCAGCAAAACGAATCCTCCTGGGGGAGAGAGATTCAATTAGAGAGAGAGATTAGGAGAGAGATTTCAATAGTTTCTAGGACCCCAGGCTTTTTACAGCATGGGCTTACACAGCTAGTATATATATATATATATATATATATATATACAGTAATCCCTCGCTATATCACGCTTTGCCTTTCGCGGCTTCACTCCATCGCGGATTTTATATGTAAGCATATTTAAATATATATCGCAGATTTTTTGCTGGTTCGCGGATTTCTGCGGACAATGGGTCTTTTAATTTCTGGTACATGCTTCCTCAGTTGGTTTTCCCAGTTGATTTCATACAAGGGACGCTATTGGCAGATGGCTGAGAAGCTACCCAGCTTACTTTTCTCTCTCTCTTGCGCTGACTTTCTCTGATCCTGACGTAGGGGGATTGAGCAAGGGGGCTGTTAGCACACCTAGACGATACGGACGCTCGTCTAAAAATGCTGAAAGATTATCTTCACGTTGCTACCTTCTGTGCAGCTGCTTCCTGAAGCAACATGCTGCACGGTGCTTCGCATACTTAAAAGCTCGAAGGGCACGTATTGATTTTTGATTGAAAAACAAACTCTGTCTCTCTCTATCTCTCTCTCTCTCTCTCTCTCTCTTTCTCTGCTCCTGACGGAGGGGGTGTGAGCTGCCGCCTTCAACAGCTTTGTGCCGTGGTGCTTCGCATATTTAAAAGCCAAACAGCCCTATTGATTTGTTTGCTTTTCTCTATCTCTCTGACATGCTCTGCTCCTGACGCGCACTCCTTTGAAGAGGAAGATATGTTTGCATTCTTTTAATTATGAGACGGAACTGTGATCTCTGTCTTGTCATGGAGCACAGTTTAAACTTTTGAAAAAGAGACAAATGTTTGTTTGCAGTGTTTGAATAACGTTCCTGTCTCTCTACAACCTCCTGTGTTTCTGCGCAAATCTGTGACCCAAGCATGACAATATAAAAATAACCATATAAACATATGGTTTCTACTTCGCGGATTTTCTTATTTCGCGGGTGGCTCTGGAACGCAACCCCCGCGATGGAGGAGGAATTACTGTATATATATATAAAATTGCCTCTTTACCTATCACTACACACCAACTAACCCATAATGACAAACTGAAAACATGTTTCAGCAAGGTTTGGAAATTTATTCAAAATCAAAAACTGAAATCTCTCATTTATTTAAATATTCAGACCGTTTGCAGTGGCACTCCAGATTGTGCTCAGGTGCATCCTCTTTGCTCTAATTACCCTTGAAATGTGTCTATAACCTGATGTCCTTCTGTGTTAAATTGAGTTGGCTGGACATCATTTAGAAAGGCACACACCTGAGGTCCACAATTTACTCTGCATGTTTGGACAAAAAATAAGGTCTCTGTAGACTTCAGCTATCAAATTGTGATGAGAAACAGATCAGGGCCAGAGGATAAAACTACTTTTAAAGCTTGGGAGTGTTCCCAGGAGTACAGTGGCCCCACATAATTGTTGCTTTCCAGAGTTGCCTGTACTGTCAAACTGAGTAGGCGGACATGAGGGCCTTGGTTATGGAGGTGACCAAGAGTCCTCTTACAGAGCTTCAAAAGTCCTCTGCTGAGATGGAAGATCCTGTCGGAAAGTCTACCATCTTGGCAGGACTCCATCGATCAAGTGTTTATGGTAGAGTGGCTAGACTGGTTCCTGTCTTGTGATGTTTCTGGATAAGGCGTCATCCAAATGTAATGTGAAAGACTGGGATCCAAAATGGAAGGATGGACTTTAGATTAGTTCATCTCCTGAATTTGTTTATTGCATAGTTTTGCAACAGTGACACATATTCAAATATAATAGTGACAATAGAATGAAATTAAGTTTATTAGTAGCGTACATAAAATATGTTTTTAAATAATATTTTAAAATATCATGTGGCTGAAATTGCTTTCATAGACAGCAGATTCCAACTCAAATGATGAAAACATTCCTGTGCAATTAGGTGTTGTAGGATGTGAAGGGTCTGGGGCTAATTGTAGTTCACATTTCTTAAAAAAATAAAATAAAGTTTTTCAAAATAGTACAATACAATGCAACTTATTTTTGTGTATAGCACTCTTCACTGATTGCAGGCACAAAGCACTGTGAACAATTCTCAGTTACAATAAAGTACAGATTATACTAATTACTAAAAACAGAACTGGTACACATATAAGTGCAGGTTTGTTAATACAAAAGGAACAAGGATGAAATAATTAAACATAAATGAAAAATAACAATATCTATCTATTAATTAATTGTTGAACTATGGCCTGTTGATGACGGAGGAGATTAAAATTGTAAAAGAGAAAGTCAAAGACAAAGTCACAGTCTTGGAAACATCAGCCAGCTGGCTGCCTACCCTCTCCTGGGTTTTCTATAATGGAGTCATTGCTATCCATCCAGTCTAATGAGAGAATCTTTCCATCCAATGATTCTAACATTCCTTTGTCTGAGACAATTTCCATATGCAGGAGAGATGCCTGGCAGTAGAGCAGTGGCACAAATCATACCTTCATTCTTACAATCTCGCCTTGCCCCTAACTGTGTCCAGCAGCTAGGAATAGCACTGTTTGCCAGCAGGAGTGGCTGTTGAAGAAGTAAAAATAAAACAAAAAAATATAAAAAAATGGCACAAGATGAAATAAATGCTCTCAAGGTAAATTTGAAACAGTAAACTGATTTGTTATTGAAATCATACAGAACATTACTTTGTTTTCAGACAGAGGAGTTTGCAAATTTACCAGTGCTTCTCACTGGGAAATTCTGAAATTTCAAAAATGTGTACAGCACACCGTGTTGAAGATATCACAATGAAAACTGAACCATCCTGACAAATTATCTTTAAGAATAAGTTACCCACATTTCAACAAAATTGGTCAACTAAGAGCCGATTTGCTTCATGTGATAGACAAACAAACAAACATGGTTATCACATTATGTGCTTTTCGCATTGTATATGAACGCACCTAAAAGGCATTAACAGACGCAACTAACGTGTAGTTTCATACACAAACAAAATATTTATTTGGGGTTATCATGACTTGGGTTGTATCTAAAATTCATTGAGTCAACCTGCTTAACTAAAAGCATCTTGTTTCTTCTATATTACTTCTTTAATTTGTAAATAACATACACACTTTTATTAATAAAACCTTTTTCAAACACAGCATTCTAATAATCTGACACTCTTAGATATTAGTAATCCTTACCTTGCACAGATATTTTCTATTACAAATGACTTTGCATCATTACAGAATTTAAATAATATAACATGCAAGGTTTCATCATACTGTTTTGTCTTTGTATTCATTTTATTAAGAATTAATGCTTTAATAAATATAATTTGCAAAAATTAAAATGCCTTCCTGTGATAAGTGGTCTGTGACATTGTGCAAGTTTTAAATAAATAATCTCGCCCAAGAGTGTGCAGAATGGGTGCAGGTGTGCACAAGACAGCACCACTAAGGGGATGGTTAGAAGGGTCTTGCTGATCATGCATGCACGTGCGAATGCCAGATTCAGTCAGGTGCCTTATTCATACCTTGGGGTGGTTGAAAGGTCACACCTGCGCCCAATCAAGGTAATATAAGGAGACTGCATGGTGGAGAAGGGGGCAGGAAAGAACAGAGAAGAGAAAATGAAAAGAGGGACGGTGGCTAAAGGATTGAGGGAAGGGCAGGAGTGACAGACAGCCAGTGCAAGACAGGGAGGAAGCAGGCAAATGGGAATATTGGGCCGGTGGATTGAATGTGTGGCTGGCGCTCATAAAGGGGGCTGAGCAGCCAGAGAGAAGGAGCAACTAGTAATACTCTCAGAGGACCCCCCAGCATGCCAAGAGAATGGGAGCAGGAGTCGGAGGGAGCTGTGCAGGGAGGTGCCCTGTGGAACATCATAGGTTTGGCAGTGGGGACACAGACCAGGAATAAGGGTTATCTACGCCTGCAAGATGACAACTCATCATGATGTGAGATCCGAAGAGGACAAACCAGGGAGACGTCGGATTTTAGAAGAATGCATGAGGGCTCATGAGTTTTAAAGGACTGCTTCATGCTGGATTTTACCCTCATTTTGAATGGAATATTTATTTGACGACTTTTAACCTCCACAATCACTTTGATTTTTTTGGATTATTTATATATTTGGACAATGTTCTGCACTGCCCATTGGACACTGTCTTGGATTTGAATTTAAATAAAAGCACTTGACATTTTTTGCACCAACCCCTTGCAGATTGTGTGAGTCCTCATTTGCCCGGCTCACCTCGGTACATGATTGTAAACGGTGCTGGGTTGGAAAAGCTCCCAAAAGCAACTGGGTAGCATAGAGCCGGCCTGGACCATCACACTTCCTCTTGTATACAGTATATGCTTCATTTTTTTTATGTCAGTCAAGTACCATATTCTGCATTTGGAAAAATAATTAATTAGTTTGGTTATAGTTATTTACTATCTATATATTTTAAACATTTTTAAATCTTAAGCACTGAAATGATTTTTTATAATGCCCAATTAAATTCTTTCTCAATGTCTCCTTCTATACAGATGTCATGCTGTCTAACCATATAGCTATTGGGGTTTTTGTTTTATAGGTTTATAGTTTCCTAGAATTACATATATTTGTAAATGTTTATGTTTTGCCATCTGTAAGCAACAGCATGCTGACAGACATTTTATGTCGCTTTCTCTGTTTAACTGATGATGCATTTCTAATTTTGCTCTTTCTGATGAAGCAGACTATCTTGTGCTTTTGATTAATATACTGGTGTTTTTATTTAACCTTAGAAAATCGTGAAACTGTCTCAGGCCGAACATACACTCTGGAAGATTACTTTAACGATTCCATCACTTACAAAGGCTACAGACTAAGGTGGATCTCAGGTAAAGATTTACAAGTACATTGACTTGAATTTTGTCTTGATTCTGTTAAAAATAAAATTACTATATTAAATCTGTAATATATTAATATGTTGAGACATTAGTAGGCAGCGGTAGCTCATATAAACTATAAAGTTGTCAGTTTAGTTCCAAGCACTGACAAGCCAAAGCTTAGAATGCAGGATCAAGTAAGAACCCTAGATTGTAAGTGGCACTTAGTGACTAGAAAGTGAATTTTAATAAATGAAACACATAAATAAGTGCTTGTAGATTTAATTTAATACATTGGTTAGTGATGTTGCCTCACAAAGTCAGGGATATGAGCTTGATTCTTCTCTCAACAACAGACACTATAAAATGTTTGTGTTTTTTTCCAAGTACACAGTGTCAGTCAGGATTCCTTCCACATCATGGATATGCACGTTAGGTTAATTGATAAACTTAAAATTGGTCTGGTGTGAGCTTAGTGTGAGTGTTTATGTCCTGCTAATAATGCTGGTATAGGGTCCAGGGGCCTCATGTATAACGCCATGCTTAGAACTCACACTATAACATGGCGTAAGCACAAAAGCGGAAATGTGTGTATGCACAAAAAAATTCAGATGCATAAATCTGTGCGAACACCAACTTCCATGTTCTTCCGCTACATAAATTCCGATCAGCATGAAAAGTAACTCACGTGCACGTGCCTGCTGTCCCGCCCCAACTCCTCCCAGAATTACGCCTCTTTGAATATGCAAATCAATATAAATAGCCCTTAAGCTCAGCCTTCTGTGAAAAGACAATAGCAAAAGTATGAGGGAAAATAGAAGAATTTCACTGTTGGTGAAAAATGATCCGATGTGGCAACACCTAACGGGAGCAGCTGAAAAAAGAAGAAGAAGGTACAGTGAGAGAAACAACGCTAAAGCAGTTATGGTATTTGGAATAGTTTGACCATTCTGTGGACCATTATATTGTTACAGGTTAATTACAATCAGGTGCATTAAACTAATAAACAATATGCAGTTAATTTCAGTGTATTTGTAAAGCCGCGTCAGGGATGTGGATGTAAAACAAGAAAGGGAAACCACACAGGGACAGTAGCACTGCTTTGACGCTGGGTGCCGCCAGTCTGCAAAACCGAGCGGAGAACTTGCATACGCCAGGGTATGACCTACCGTGGAAATGTGCGTGGCTTTACGCTAAGTTTAAGTTTTATACATCGTGATTTGAGCGTGGAAACATTTGTACGCAACATTTCTGTGCGTACGCACCATTTATACATGATCCTTATACAGGTCCTTGGAATCCTGTAATGGAAAATTTGGTAGACAAATCATTATTTTCACATAGCATCCTTCTAGGTGGATCTGCTGGGATTCATTCAACCCTTTTACCCAGTTCATGCTTACAGGGAGTTGGTGAATATCCCTTCAGCAGTGAATGCAATGTAGGACCCAGTGTTCTGTCAGCGAACCAGCAAACACTTTTGAGCACAAATTGGGAGATGTGCGTAAAAAAAAAAAGATATAAAGTGAAACAAAACAGAACCCCAAAACGAGAAACAGTAATCATAGTCAAGAGAACAAAAGGCTCAAAACTGAAAGTACATGCAAGAAAAGAATACTTCAGAGATTTGGTATGCATTGTTCAGATAAGGATTTTCTCTCATAGCCGTAATTTTATCCCATCACATCGATTACTCACTGGTTGCAACCTCAGAGGCTATGCCTCTATCAATGCTGGAAGCAGACCTAATGATGGAATAGACACTTGCAACCTCTGAGGACCCAAAATCATAGTGAATCATGACACCTGGGGCCCAGCCAAGCACGGGGTACCAAACGGACACAAACACATTCTGAGACAATTTAGAAGTGAAAGTAAATCTAACATGCACGTCTTTGAGATGTGAAAGGAAATCTGCACTATGACAGAGGAACACCCATGAGGGCAGAAGGGGAATGAGTAGACTCTATTTGAACCTGGAACTCAGGCTATAAGTTGACACTGAAAGAACCACTGCACCACTGTTGCTCCATCTGTGAAGATCATAAAAAAAAATCAAAAATAGAAAAGTTAAGTGAATTAAATATGGTGCATTTCTTGTGTTTTTCTCTACTGATGCATCATTTTAAAATGTAAAAATTAATACCAGACAGAAGGTAAATAAGGTTTAAGATTTACAAAGAAAGTGTACACTTGTCACAATCTATCAAAAAGGTGTCAGCTCTACTGCACATTAACAGGTTTATCTTTCTTGGCATACTGTATATTGTGCATCACTGAACCGAAAAGCTCAAAAAATATTTGTTAGGAAAGGAAAGACAATGAGTCACAAATTGCACAAAGTGTAATGAATTCCTCTCGCATACATGGCATCTGGAGTTCATTCTCCTCTAAATTTGCAAACCTCTTTGTCTAATAGACTGGCTTAGTGTCGACACTCCACAGGCAACCATTTGAATTCACATTGACTGCATACACGATACGGTATATCTATTTATTTGCTGCAAAAACTTACTTGAAATGAAGATTATGGATTAAAACAGTTTTAAGATAAAATTGAATGTATTGACTGATAGTTCATTACCCCGAGGCACTTAATAATGTAAAACTTGAGCATTAGCATGTAAAGACGATGGTGTGTTTTAAAGTGGTGAAGTGTAATCAATAAAAAATGATCTGATATCCATCCATCCATTTTCCAACCCGCTGAATCCGAACACAGGGTCACGGGGGTCTGCTGGAGCCAATCCCAGCCAACACAGGGCACAAGGCAGGGAACCAATCCCGGGCAGGGTGCCAACCCACCGCAGGACACACACAAACACACCCACACACCAAGCACGCACTAGGGCCAATTTAGGATTGCCAATCCACCTAACCTGCATGTCTTTGGACTGTGGGAGGAAACCGGAGCACCCGGAGGAAACCCACGCAGACACGGGGAGAACATGCAAACTCCACGCAGGGTGGACCCGGGAAGCGAACCCGGGTCTCCTAACTGCGAGGCAGCAGTGCTACCACTGCGCCACCGTGCCGCCTTGATCTGATATTGACCTTGAAATTCTAAACACTACGTACAATATAAGCCAATTATTGTTGGTTTACACCCACACTCTTAAAAATACTGGTTCTTTAATGGCGTATTATGGTTTCTACTGGGCTTCTCCTAGGACTATTGCTTGACAAAGCTCCATTTCATTCTGGGAAGCGTTCTTTGCATATGAAGCTGTTTTTTTTGTGCTTTGAAAAACGTCTTAATATGTAGAAAAAATCTGAAATGTTTAATGTATGGTGGACTTCCTTGCAGGACACTAACAAATTAAGAAAACTTGAACTTAGCCTGTGCGATTGTATGCAGTGAGAGTCCTTTTTATTGTTTAACAAATCTGTTACTGTCTACTCATGCTTATTTACTGTATGGAGTATGTTACAGATGTAAATAAATAAAGGATCTTTCAGGAACTTTCATGTAGACGGGTCTTTTCTTGAACCAAAAATGGTTTCACTGTGGCATCGTTCTGAAGGACCCTTGGCATCTCTATTTTTAAGAGTATACAGTATGAATAATAATTTGGGTATTATAAATAAAACAATTTATTCCACATTAAGCATACTTTATTTAGGCTATGCTAATTATTTGAATTATTTTACAAGAAACATGTTGCATTTCCCTGTATACTAGGAAAGTATCCTATGGCAGCCCATAGAATGTGTTTACCTCCACTGCACTCAGAGAATGGCTTCAAACATAAGCAGAGCCCCTGTTTTGGACATGAATTATCTTTGTATCTGACTGGATTTTTCGGTGGGCATTCCTGCTTTCCCTCCTATGTCTCAGAGATATGCAAGTTAAGTTTCTTCACAATTCTAAAAGGGAACTGAATGCATGAATGTAGGCGTTTGCTTGAGTGTCCCCTGTGATGAATGTGCACTTCAACTAGGATCGGTTTCTGCCTTGCGCCAGACGCTGCTGGACTAGACTTCTGTTCCTGACAATCTTACATCCAAATGACATAGGTTGTAAAAATGGAAACATGGCTCTACAAGCCCCATATGAGTACATTCCACACACAAGCAGATTTCTGACATCACTGTAGTTGTTGGTGTGTGCTTCCTGGAGATTATCTGTGAATACCATGCAAGAAATCCATGTGCCGGCTTTGAAGCACTTTCTCCTAAAATTAATTTTAGTTGTCAAAAGGAGTTGTGTTGTCCTTTTGACAGTACTTTTTTTGTAATTCATAAGTTATCAGTAATATATTTGTAATATGTAATTTTAGTAGCGGAGGTGTACATACAAGGCAATAACTGAAATGCACAGAATAGACAAGAACCCCGAAAAAGTGAAAGGAATTTGAGTCAGGATGGCAGAGGAAAAAATTGTATCTGTTGAGGTAATAAATTCAGCTTAGTTTATATTTATTATACTAAGAGCACTGAAGAGAAACAAGCTTAAGAAAAAGTAAATAAATAAATAAGTTAACAGGTTAAATTCTAAAGAAGTTAATCTTTACTCAGTCAAAGGGATCAAAAAAGGTCAAATAGTATGTTTGGTGTTCGCAGCTCCCTGCACTACAGAGGACTGGAGAGAATCGAGAACTGGGAACAGCCTAGAAGCAACCAAAGATTTATTTGTAACCATGAGTGATTATGAGCTAATAATTTAGCCCCTGTATACTGGATCGTAGTCAGATCTTCACAATCGAGAAGTGGGAGTGTAAAAGCTTCTAACTGCTGTGGCAAAAATACAGCAAAATCACAAACTGGTCAGAGTTTGATGGAGCACTAGAATCATTTGCTATTTGTTACAAGTAGAAGTACAATGTAAGACATAATAGCATTTGAGAAAAACTCAGCTGTTAAAACAGGAGTAAAAAATGCTAACTTTGGATTGCTTTATGGTCTTCTTCTTAAAAATAATAATTTATAAAGCAGTTTATCATAATATTTGGATAAATGAGATTTTATCACCCTATCAGTTTGTGACATTTTTCAACCCATTATTGTACCGGATACTGGCAATAATCATAATAATGTTTTCAAAGGTCTGATCAATTTTATGGGTTAGGTTAGGTAGACTTCATTATATCATCACATTAGTTGCTTTCTTGTTCTATCCTGGCAGTTGCTGCAAGCTTAGGACATCAGTGGTTTCTCAAAATATTTCAGACTGTTGGTTTTAAGATGTCTAGTTTCTGTATTATGTTCTGCTTTGATGTTTCATCTCTTTCAGCAGCCGAAGTTGCTTACTTTACTAGGGATAGTTTTCTAGTCTATATGTTGGATAAAAGGCCTACTGATTCCAAAGTTATTTGACAAAGGGATGAACAACGACTAAATGCATCTCCATAATTATATAGCTCTTTAATGTGTTCACAATCAATGTAACAGAAATCATAGAACTAACAAGAAACATATGGCGTCCTCCTATTTCAGATCACATCGGGACATTAAACACAAAAGCAAAGTTATTCTAAAACAATAACACATATATGCACTGACATACTTAAAACTAACTTCATACTCAGCCTTTTCATCTCAAATTCATATTGTGTTTCCCTACAGCAAAAACAGCCATTTTGACTTTTCTTTCCCAAGTATTAAGGAGGATGATACATATAAACAGACACACATATTCCTATTAAAATTACCTGTAAATTAAGCGTAAAGCATGTATTAACAGGAAATTCCTCCTTTAGTTATTTTTTTCCTGTGATTTTCACAGTGTTCTTACGAATTATGAATTTTCAAACAGCAGCACCTTTAATGTAGTTGGGATGGTTGAGATGTATCATCTCCACCTGTTAAGAATGTTATGTGGATTGTATTATTTTATTTTGCTGAGCATAAAATTAAATTCTCAGTTCTGCCATCTACAGTTTGATTTTATCTTAAATTTAATGGATCGTGTCATATTTATTTTGCCTCAAGTCTAACCGTTAAGAACATTTGAACATGAGAGACAGCCTTTCTTAACACCATCTGTCAGTGCTGTTTTCATGCCCCACTGACCTACAGTAGCACGTCTGTCCTTGCCAAAGACAACCAAGTTTGCCAGACAAACAAGTCACTTTGACACAGCCAGTATGAATTGAGATTGTCTCAGAACTTCTCAGCTCTAGACAGCCATATGAAAAATTTGGACTTGGACCACTTAAAATCCCTAATATGCCATTTCACCAAGTCAAAAAACATGAACGCCTTTGCTTATGGTGTCTCTTAAAGAAAGATTACAAATGCTCACTAGTACAGGAATATTATAAAGCCAATTATCATGCATACATCTATTTTTAAGATTATTTGAAATTTAGATAGACTCTATTATTCCATGAGAGAAATGTGTATTTAGCAAAACAAAATGATGCATATTGTTATAATCTCAACAGACAGCGAAGTTTTTATAGGATGATTATAGTGAACACTGACAGTACACTGTAATAATTAGAGTGCCTCAGTATCCAGATGGCCTGGGAATGCTTTGGGATCCCACAGTATGAGTTGGCAAGTGTGACTGGGGAAAAGGACATTGATGATAAGCAGTGGAAAATTGTGAAACATTAAATGGTTAAAACAATGATTTTAAAAATGTAAATGCACATAAATGTACATTTAATCATTTGTCCATTTCAATTAATTTTCTCAATGTGCAGGACTAAGTTTTTGAATACTTGTTGCATTTCTGTAAACTCATAATGGCACTGAAAATAACATCAATAATAATGTAGTATATATAGTATAGTATAAAGTATAATATATATGTAAATATATATATATATATATATTGTAAAAGAAGTAGCCTCAACACACAAAAAGATTTGGGGTGGCTGCAAAAGGGTATTGAAAACCAGAGAGCTGTGTTTGGTTTGAGTTCCAAGACTGAACTGATCACATTTTGGGATGTGGAGTCTTTATAGGCTGGCAACCGGAAGTGATGTCATCTGGGTAGAACCAGACGTGACGTCATATTGGCCGCCAGAACTGGAAGAGACATCTTTCTGGGCGCCAGAACTGGGAGTGACATTAAATCAGGCAGGTGTTCCTGTATTTGGTCTGCAGAGGTAACAGAAATAGGTTTAGAGCACCCTGCCACCCCCTTGCCTGGTGGGTAATTACCTCTACTTGGTCCTTTCAGTTCCCTCCTTATTGCACGTGTGTGACAATGTATATATATTGTAGCAGTTGAGGAGTTTAGCGTCCTTTTGAACCCTCAGGTATGACTCCAAACACCAGGTAAAAGTCCAAGACTTCTTTATTTTCTTATAATACAGTGCACCAAGCACCCTCCACTCCACACTACTCATATAAATACCAATCCACTACAATAATCACAATTCCTCCACTCCCAGACACTTAGCCACCCTACCTCCCAGCTCAGCTCAGTGTCTGGGCTTTCCCAGAGTCCTTTTATACTCCCTGACCCAGAGGTGTTTCTGCCCAACAGTCCACAAGTCTTTATTCCTTCCGGGTCAGGGTAAAAGTTCTTTTCTTCAACCTGGAAGTACGTCGTTTCTCCTGTTCACGTGACCAGGACGTACTTCCAGGTTATAGGGCACATAAGAGTCCACGGGCCTCCCAGCGACTCCCGGTGGTCCCCAAGGTATCCAGCAGGGCTGTGTATAAAAACTACAAAGTCCATGAGGCCCTGCTGGAATTCGGGGAACGACCATGCTGTCGGGAGAGCTCCACCTGGCGGCCTGGGGGTGAGGGCCGGAATATGTAGCCGGCCATCCATTATATATATATATATATATATATATATATATATATATATATATATATATATATATTGTGTATATATATATATATATATATATATATATATATATATATATATATATGTATATATATACATATTGTGAGAGGTTGCCCGAACACCATTAGACAAACACCAGCACTTTATAAAACACATGTTTAATAAACTCAAAAGACCCACACAGCACATGGGCCGCCTCTCTTCCTCCTGTCGCTGGAGCTTCGTCCACCTCCAGCTCCCGACTCTAGCTCCCTGACTGTAGGAAGGTGTCCCCTTTTATATTCACCCGTATGTGCTCCAGGTGCTTGTTGATGATCTTCTGGCGGCACTTCCTGGTGTGGCGGAAGTGCTGCACTAGCACCCGGAAGCACTCCAGGCTTCCCTGGAAGGTCCTTCCTCCACCTGCCCAGGTGTGGCGGAAGTGCAGATTTCCCAGGCTCCACGATGCTTGGGGTGCCCCCAGGCGGCGGCCATGAACCCCACTGGGTTTGAGCCTCCTTGCTCCTTCCCCATGGTCCCCTCCTAATCCAGGGCGGTTGCCCCCTCGCAGCCAGGGGGACGTATAGACTGCATCCCGGTCCTTCAAGGCATCCCAGCTGGGTCTGGCCCCCAGCCTCCTACCACAATATATATATATATATATATATATATATATATATATATATATATATATATATATATATATATATATATTAGTATAGTAAAAATAGTATATTTAAATAAGGAATGCCCTCTTTGCAGCAACACTGTAAATTGTTCCTGACGACTCCCTCACCTTTACACTGTAAAAAACAAAATCTTAAAGTTGGCTAGCAAACTAAATTTTCTGTTTGTGCTGAAAGTTTTTTATGGTTATGGAAGTTAATTTATAATGTTTTTTTGATAAACTAGTGAATATGTAGCACACCCTACATAAAAAAACCTACCTTTCTTTTTCCAACATACAACATAAAATACAAAACATTTGCTTTTGTATCAATGAATAAAATGAAGGTCTGTATGTCTGACAGCCAAATGATTGGCAGCTACATTTCTAGTCATTTAACTGTTTGGACAAATTTTTTAACTAAAATCATTTGAGTAAATTTACAGTAAATTACTGATTACTGTATTACAGTACTATTTCAGTTAACATATAAAAATTCAATAAATGACTGTAATCCAACAGCAATGTAGTGCTACATCAGATTAATTATGTGGCCCAGTTTACTGTGAAGTCAATGTATAGTAATTTATATCTGACGTAATATAAAACAGTAAAATACTGTGAAAGTAATGTAATTAGTAGCCAGTAATTTACTATAAATTCACAGTCCATTTTTTACGGTGTCTAGGGCACATGCAGATTATTTGTCTTCCTTTCCCTCACAAAGGGATGAAAAATATGGATGAAGTGCCCTTAGGACCCCCACGGATCCTGCTTACAGTTTCGGACTTCTGGATGTAGCACCTTGGATTAGGTCTGAACAGGAGTGGCTTACAAGTGTAGGCCAGGAGCTTCTGTCAGTGGTAATTGTTATCCTTGTTAACTGCTCCTGCCCTTCAATGAAACTCCTAGACATGCTGCCCTGACCACTTTAATCTCCGAGACCAGGAAAGCCTTAAGAGCCTAAAATTAATGTTACACATCCCAAAAGACAGACTCTGATTGATGATTATAAATGGTTTGAGAATGTTGTGTTAAATTGTGTCCTTCCTATTAATAATGTATCCTCTCCAGTATTCTCGAGTTACTGTTGCTGTTCAAGTTATGCTTTCCACCTGTCTTCTGCCCATAATTTAAAATCAATAATCTTGTTCATTAATATTTTTTATTACAGTTTCGTTATTTTTCATCATTCAGACTTAAAATATTTTCCTGCAATTCACTTATTTGTTATTATTTTTATTTATAATGTTTACTTATTAGCATCATCATATCACCGTTTTGGATATTGTTTGTTTCCTGGGTATTATTTTGTAAGTGTGCTATCTTGAAGGAGAGAGTAAGAGATTTGAAGAATAACAAGGTCAAAAACATTAAACAAAATCAAATGAAAGCAGGGGACGAAACCCATAACACAAAACTTTTAAAAACTTTTTGCAAGTAGGGATCACATAGCAATGAGAGATTCTGCGCAATCACCAGTAAGTTTATCTCAGATAGTTTTGTGCTTATGACCTTTATAATGTCACACTTGATGATGGGAGTGTTACTGAGGCAACAAGCAATACAAGGCTCTCAAAATGGTGTCAGAAATAATGTTAATAAATTGACAACTATAAAATAAAAATCCCAAACAATAAATACACCACAAAAATGTATTATCTGGCAAAGAAAAACTCAGAATGTGTGTAAGGATGAGGTGAGTGGGAAGATGGAGTTATGCCAAGGGAAAGACTGTTTTGTCAGAGGATGGAGATGTCCTAAAATGGGCACCGTATGAGCATGCCCTGTGATAGATTGGCATTTGGCTTAATGACTAGTCCCTGCATCTGCGGTGGGCTGGTGCCCTGCCTGGGGTCTGTTTTCTGCCTTGCGCCCTGTGTTGGCTGGGATTGGCTCCAGCAGACCCCTGTGACCCTGTAGTTAGGATATAGCGGGTTGGATAATGGATGGATGGATGGATAGTCCCTGCATTGTTGCCTAGAGAGAGTGTGGACACCTGCAGTTTTCTTACAGAAAAAATGGATTCAGAAAATGAAAGGATGGAATTTAAGTACTATTCTTTTGCCATGGTTTCAAAGAAATACAGTATTAACAAGTATTAAAATTAAACATTATTTGCATAGAATTATTACAAAAATAAATCATATTTATAAAGCAGGCTTCAACTATGCTGTATACTAATTTAAAAAACCACACAAACAGAACAATACACAAAAAACGTGTAACAAAAACACATAACCATCATGTAGCAAACACTAGGAAATATATGCAAAGAAATACACGCATAAAACACTTTTTGTTTGTTTAAAATATTAATAAAACATCAGAACACTGTTTATTTTTATTAGTAAATGTAATTTGTTCTTGTCATTCATAATTGTCAGTTTTGTCTAGACTGTAAATTGATCTACACCACTATGTAGGTAGCACAGTGCCGGATTAACCAATAGGCACATGTAGCATATGCTATGGGCCCCGCAATTTCGGGGGCCCACAATATTTAATGAAAAAGTGTAGCATTGAAAAACTGGTCTTTAAAAATATTATCTTTACGTTTTTAAACTGTAAATTTCTTACACAACAAAACTTTAGGGGCCCAACACATAAAATTCACATAAATATTATAAGATTCTTATTATAATCGAGAGTAAAATAATTATTTAGTCCGGTTTGAACTGTTCAGAATCTAAACTTCAGATGATGCAGACCAAAAGGGCCCCCAAATTTGAAATGTGCTACAGGCCCCCAAAGCTCTTAATCCGGCCCTGAGGTAGCATGCCATACTTTTAACTTTTTAACCAATTTACAGCTCTCCTCAGAAAATAAATGGATACAAGCCAGCTAATTAAAATTCATTAATTATTTTGTTTCTTTTTTAATAGACACTGAATATCTACTGAAAAACAAAGATGGAAATGTCATGCTTTACGATGTGGAAAAAAGTACTCCAGAGGAGTTTTTGTCCAGTAATGTGTTTGTGAGTATAGTGCTGCTTAGAAGAGTAGAAACACTAAGTTTCAAAAATGCCAAATTATGTGTTTTTTTTAATTAAACAGTATTGTAAATACATTTGGATAGTACTTATAAGTAATGAAAGACATGCCAGCTTTATTAAACATATTTCTCTTGAAAATGTAAGTATCTGAATGATTTTAAGGGTATTTAGAAAGTTGTACGCAGCTTTGAAAATATACATCTATGGAAAATATTCATTCATTTATTCACTAGCTGATATATTCATCTATTTACTTATTCTAATTAAAGAACTGGCATAAAAAAGTATAGTAAATACATTAAAAAAGGGTATGTTTTTTAACATGTTAGCATGTAATGATGTTTGTCATTTCATACATTTGATGAAATGTAACAAATAATGAAAATGACTTTTATGAACACTTTGTCAATAAAAATGGTAGAATTGCAGATGTCTGCTGTGGATAAAAATAAGTACACCTCTGTCTTTAAAAGCTGCTGTTGCTACTCTTTTGGCAGAAATAACTTCTTGTGTTTCTTATAATTATCTGTCTCCTATATTGACATGGATAAATTCTTGTCCATTTCTTAAAGAACTCCATCAATGGTGTAATATTTCACGATTTTCTTTAAAGTGCTGCCCACCTCAAGGCCCCCAAACTGCATTTCTATGGGGTTACGATCTGGGTTTTAACTTGGCTATTGCATAGCCCTCCACCACATCCTTTTAAACCATTCAACAAGATGGTGGAAACCCCTCCTAGTCAGTAACATGGATGAATTCAGACTGCATTTCAAAGTCTGGATTTCCCATTTAAAATGTAGTAGTAATGTGATTGCTTTTTAGTATATCATGTTCACCAGACCCCCCTCCAGCTTTTTCACTCCGTCTGATTGTATGAGGTGTAACCAGTTCAGCATTAAATAGCATCTGATATAGGAGGTTTAAGCTGGTTGTCAGAAATACCCAAAAATGCTTCTCTCCTTCCTTGACGTTTCCTATATGTAAAGGTGCATTTCATTTTAAACCGCAAATTCTATTCAAAACACATGAATGATGATATTTTTCTTTGTTTTTACCTGAAATACCACACATTACTGCCACCAGCAAGAACATTAAATGCTGGTAACCAGATGTGAATCAGAATGTTTGTCTCCTTAGGCTCTTACATGACCATATTTACATATTCTTTTTACCTTGTTAAATCCTCTCCTGCTATGGCTGTTGACACTAGTGAATGTTACTGCTCAAGTATGAACTGAAGTCAGTCTTTGAGAAACAACCAGAAGATAATCACAGAAAAAGTGTCCCTCACATTAGTTTCAATATGCACAATGAAGAAAATAATAGACAAACCTGAAAAACTGCCCACATGCCAGGTATCTCAGTCTGGTTAAAAAAAGATAAAGTCACTTGAAATGGCATCACAATGTTTTCACACTACTTGGAAAATTAAGTGTACAGCCAGCATCAAACTGACACAGGGGAAGGAGAATGTGCAAGGTGGCACATTGTGGACAGAGCAAGCCGTGAGCGCTTTCATTGGCACAGCAAAACCAACAATGTATGTAAATTCAAGAACAATCATTTGGCTTGATTTGCTTATGCTGCATGGAAAGGCTGACACTCATCTGAAATTGTACTGTGGCTGAAACTGGAAAGAACAATAGATAGATAGATAGATAGATAGATAGATAGATAGATAGATAGATAGATAGATAGATAGATAGATATTTATAGATAGACAGGCATTTATAGGTCTGCACCATCTGCACACAGTCACCTCTGATAATCATGGGGTCCATGAGGGGTCTGGGCCTCCTAAAATCCACCACCAGCTCCTTGGTTTTGTTGGTGTTCAGTTGTAGGTGGTTTGAGTCGCACCATTTAACAAAGTCCTTGATTAGGTCCCTATACTCCTCCTCCTGCCCACTCCTGATGCAGCCCACGATAGCAGTGTCGTCAGCGAACTTTTGCATGTGGCAGGACTCCAAGTTGTATTGGAAGTCCGATGTATATAGGCTGAACAGGACCGGAGAAAGTATAGTCCCCTGTGGCGCTCCTGTGTTGCTGACCACAATGTCAGACCTGCAGTTCCCGAGACGCACATATTGAGGTCTGTCTTTAAGATAGTCCACGATTCATGCCACCAGGTATGAATCTACCATCTCTGTCAGTTGTCCCTAAGGAGCAGAGGTTGGATTGTGTTGAAGGCGCTAGAGAAGTCTAGAAACATAATTCTTACAGCACCACTGCCTCTGTCCAAGTGGGAGAGGGATCAGTGTAGCATATAGATGATGGCACCGCTCCCACCTTCTCCTGATATGCAAACTGCAGAGGGTCGAGGGCATGTTGAACCTGTGGCCTCAGGTGGTGAAGCAGCAGCCTCTCCATGGTCTTCATCACATGTGACGTCAGAGCAACAGGCCGGAAGTCATTCAGCTCACTAGGACGTGATACCTTTGGGACTGGGGTGATGCAAGATGTTTTCCAAAGCCTCGGGACTCTCCCCTGTTCCAGGCTCAGGTTGAAGATGCGCTGTAGAGGACCCCCCCGCTCCAATGCACAGACCTTCAGCAGTCGTGGCAATACTCCATCTGGACCCGCTGCTTTGCTGGTACAAAGTCTCCTCAGCTCTCTGCTCACCTGCGCTGTTGTAATTGTGGGTGGGGATGTCTCTCCTATGCTGGTATCAGCAGAAGGATGTGTGGAGAGTGCAGTACTCCGAGGTGAGAGTGAGAGTGGGTTAGGGTGGTCAAACCTGTTAAAGAAGTTGTTCATTTGGTTTGCTCTCTCAAGTCTCTCTCGATGGTGGCACCCTGCTTCGAACTGCAGCCAGTGATGATCTTCATCCCATCAAACACTTCCTTCATGCTGTTATTCTGCAACTTCTGCTCCAGCTTTCTCCTGTACTGCTCCTTCGCCGCCCTGAGCTGGACTCTGAGTTCCTTCTGCACGCGCTTGAGCTCATGCTGATCACCGCCTTTAAAAGCCCTTTTCTTCTGGTTCAAAAGGCCCTTGATGTCACTTGGTAATCCATGGCTTGTTGTTAGCATAGCAGTATACAGTTCTTACTGGAACTACAATGTCCATACAGAAGTTGATGTAGTCAGTAGTGCAGTCAACAACCTCCTCAGTGTTCTCACTATGTGATCCCTGCAGGATATCCCAGTCTGTAGTTCCAAAGCATTCTCTCAGAGCCTGCTCTGCCTCAGGGGACCACTTCCTGAATGAGCGTGTGGTTGTAGGTAGGACCCTCACTCTTGGTTTGTAGTGAGGCTGAAGCAGAACCAGGTTATGATCTGCTTTCCCAAGCGCAGGCAGCGGGGTGGCGCTGTATGCGTCTTTAACGTTTGCATACAGTAGGTCAATAGTCTTATTTCCCCGGGTGTTAGAGTCCAAATACTGGGAGAAGGCAGGTAATGTTTTGTCCAGCGTCACATGGTTAAAGTCTCCAGCGATTCGCACAAGTGCCTCAGGGTGCTGCGTTTGTAACTTAGCAACATCAGAATGGATGATGTCACTCGCTGTCTCCACGTCCGCCCGAGGAGGGATGTAAACAATAACAACAATGACGTGTCCAAACTCTCTGGGCAAGTAATAGGGACGCAAACTTGCAGCCAACAGTTTGATGTCCCTGCAGCAAGTGGAGACTTTGACGTTAACATGTCCAGAGTTACACCACCATGTATTAACATAGAGAGCGAGTCCTCCTCCTTTGTGCTTCTGCAGGTACTTGCATCTCTGTCCGCTCTAACTGTGCTAAACCCAGGTAGCTCCACGTTAGCATCTGGGATGGTGGTAGTTAGCCACGTTTCGCAAAAGCACAACAAACTGTATTCTCTGTAGGTTCTGACATTTTTCACAAGCGCAGCCAGTTCGTCGATCTTATTTGATAGTGAGTTCACGTTTCCCATGATTACAGAAGGCACCGAAGGCTTAAAACGCCACTTTCTCGCAAGCCGCTTCATTTTTTGCTTAGTGCCGGCTCTGCTGCCACGATACCGCCTTCTTACCTCGTCAGGTAAATAGGGAACCACACCGGCACTGGCATTTGTTCTCAGCGCTCAAAGTTGAGTACTTGAATGGACGAGTCTCGGCGTGTAAAAATCCATGCCCACATTGTAAAAGTAAGTGTGTCCAGGGAACAAATCCACATAAAATAAAGTGATAGGAGTGATCAATAAAAAACAGAAAAATAAAAGTAGAAAAATAAAGTCGTACACGGAGCTGCTGAAAAGGCTGCCACTCTCGGCGGTGCCTGAGTCATGAGCTGAATAGAATGTGGGACTTGGCCACGAATGAGGTGTTGTTTGGAAAAAAAAATGTATATATGATCTGAGCACAGATATACTGAAATTCTAGCACCTGTGCTAACTCTTACACACAGAATGTTTTGACAGCAGATGCATACTCAGATTATACTATTCTGTTAACCATTATATCAGACACTACAATACAACATCATACCGTATGCTATAACCCAGGGCAGAACATAATCATTGAAGAGCATTTATTCCCTATGAAATGTTGATTCCCTTTCATTTAGTAGATGTCAAGTAAACCCGACAAGTCTTGCAACAAAATGCTGATGTAAATAAGAAATACTGTATGTACTAAACACAAGGAAGATCACCCTCAATTACCAGGGGGAAGATTATCTGCCATTATGTTGAAACAACTCATTTAGCCTTTTAGAGGAAATGGGGAAAAAAAGTCACCTTTGACAATGTTTTCACTTCACTTTCTATGGTAAACAGGCTGCTTGCCAAAATGATCAGCTTGCTTTGTACCAAATTGTAGAAAATATGAAATGGGAGCTGTCACACACTTGTGAAAGGCAACACAGGAGATGATCAAGAAGGCAGACACAGATGAAGTGCCAAGGCAGTACAAAGTGAGAAGAAACCCAGAAAACAAAACAGAAGTGAATGAACTGCCACTGTTTTTTGTGTGGGAGCAGCTCACCAAAGATGTGTACAGTCTGTGCTGACTGCTTAATTGAGCTGTTTTATAATAAGCCTACATGCCACTTGCCCTTTATAAATGAGAACAGAAATATGTAAATATGGTTTGAAATTTTAAACTATTTCCACAAAAAATGGCTTCTGTTTCATTTGTTATTTCATGTACTCAGCTCATTTTGCTTTTCACTAATAAATACTAATATTGGCAGCACAATACTGGAAAATTTTTGTTTGTTTTTGTAATTAGGGAAGTTTTACAGCTAAATGCCCAGAAAAGGACAGTTGGGACAATAATATCTTGAAAAGACAGCTGAAAAAAAAATCAGAAAATGAAGGAGAAGAGCAAGACGTTTACTCAAAAAGTCAAAAGAACATCATCATCAAAGAGTCAAAAAGCACCAAACCAAAAATACATTAAGGTCAGGAAAAATCTTAAAGCTCAGAAAAAAGAAGATCAAGAGACAAATAACAATGTGCAAAAAATATTTTTATTTATCCCAATACCAAGGTAAAGTGTATGGCACCACATTGATTTATTTTTTTATAGTTACGGCATTGCGACATCACACATGCCGTCACAGCAACAAACATAGCAACGATAAACATATAAACACAGAGGATTATTTTAGCTTTTATTAAACAAAATATTTAATTCCTGTCATTCTGATAACAGGGGAAGCAAACAAAAGTGGCTTGGAGAAGATGGGACTTAAATGGAGGATGTGAATTGTTTTAAAATTGCTTATGACAATCTACTCTGGAAGCATCAGACACAAAGCAAGAATCAGTACTAGACTGGCCACAAGTTAATCTCAGAGCATGGTCACACATCCATCTGGTAATTTTATAAACTTGCTTAGTTTAAATTTAGGTAATAGCTATTCCATCAAAGAATTACAGCACGATCCATTCAAGTTCATACATTTGCATTGTGGCAACCATTCGCAGGCATCTGCAAGCCCACAATGTCTGGATTACAAAGACCTTCAGAAGTAACTTATTTTTACTCTGAGCAATAGGAGAATTCCTATAGTTGGACGTGTGGACAATACCTCTAAACACTGAAAGGAGAACGCTTCCTGATAATTTGAGCTGAGCTCTCACTCCAACTTGGCTCTCATCTTCTGCCCAGCACGGCACAGCACTGCCACTACACTCCAATCATTCACACTGCAAATTCTGTCAACTATGCCAAGTGTTTAAGCTTGGAATTAAACCATGATCAGTCCCAGTTTGAACATTTTGAATTCTAATAACTGCCAGCTATAAACCTGTGGCATCTGGATTATAAAGACCCTCAGAAGATTTTTTTAAATCCAAAATATTTTTTCATCCCTCTTGGTATGTCATCTGCATTAAACAGGAATTCTAGCGTTTCGGAAAATTCACACTAAGTCATAAACGTTTACACAAATTGGCTGATGGTTATTTCTTCTTCTTTTTTTAAATAATTTTGCTTTTTATTTATTTCTAGACAGATGTAAATGCTTCCGATTACATTGTATCTGCTGACCGAAAGTTTGCTTGTTTGCAAAGAGATTACCAAAAGGTAAATACATGAATTTTGACTTTAATTTTTGTATCTTCATGTGATAATGCCATCGTGATACCAACCCAACATCATGTACTTGATCATAATTTACTTTAAATTTTCAAGCATACATAAAATGCTTATGATGTTTAAATGACTAAAAATGTTATACATAAGCAATTGTTTGGCAAAATGATGAATACTGTTATTTGTCTATTAAAAGTGATAAATGTAATATGTAATGTAATATAAAGTGTAAAGATGATGGCAGTTTTAATTTACCGTAGCTGTTATAAACTTTATTTATAGAGAGAAATATTGCAGTATGCTTTTTAATTGACAGATGGTTGCTACTTGCTTTAAAGGTATGGAGGCACTCATATACAGCTTCATATTCACTTTATGACCTGGAGACAAAGTAAGTTATTATTTAATATATTAATATAGCAGGCACTATGGTAGTACTAAAGGCAGTAGATTTTAAACCACATGCTTGCTGATCCAACTTCCACCTCACTGTGGGACACTAAGCAAGACACTTGTGCTCCAGATGCAAAAATATCTGTAAGAGTTATCATAGGTCAAATAAAAAATATCTGTAACAGTAATACTTTTACCTGATGTTTTGAGTAAAGGCGTTATTTTATTTCACAGTGCTCTACTCTATATTGACACAAATGTAGTACTTATGTTTCAAAGATAAAACTACCTTATATTTTTCTGCCTAAATTATATACAAATAATCTAAATTTCTGTATTGACATACAACATTTTCAATAATTGATTAGCAGAAAAATAAAGATGATTATGTAAAGTTTAAATATATGGTATAGCATTCTTTTTAAATGAATTTTATGTTTTAAAAGTCATAATGTAGAATAGGAGGTGTAAAATATACAGTATATGATTAATATAACATGAAGTCAAGATAAACATACTGTAAAAATGCTGTTTTATTAAAGCATACAGGGTACACTGGGCATATTTAAATAAGAATGGAGTCAGCAGATGGGCTGTGTTTTTATTAACAGGCAAAGATCAACATTCCACAATCAACACTCCATAATCATAGTTCAAAGTAATTTCAAGTAGCCAGAGCCAAAACATAAGACATAACTTGTAGTGCATTAACAAAAACATTAGTTGCCAAAAATTAGATAGAAATACAGAAGACAATGCCAAGTCTTTTCTTTAAAATATCCACAAACTTGGAAAACTGGGACTTACTTGATGCTCACGTTTACATCTTGACCCATGCACTTCTGGATGACCTCACCTAGCAATGGCATAGCAACCATTGACAGAATGGTCCAAAAATGTTAGCACAAATAAGGAAAACAACATGGTTCCATAGGAGAATACATTTCATTTTACAGTAGTCCTAGGTAAAAATGCATTATACAAAACATAATCTTAACCACTAGATTCCCTGGGCCCCCCAAACCATCCAAACAACAATTAAAATATTTTTAGAGACCAAGGAATAGTTGCAAAAAAATGTAAATAAAATGTAGGATCACAATAAAGGAGTGGAATGATAAAATAATACATGAGGAAAACAACAACCTTCCTATAGACAGTTATGATCCCTGTCTATCTGTGGGATTGGGGGGTCCACTTTCCCAATAAAAGGCTGAAAAAAATCACATTCCTTCCTACTCCCTTTCTTTCTCTGCAAGCCCACTGGCCCCTCTTCCTCTAGACAGGCCACTCACTCTGCCCAAATCTGACTGTCTGCTCAAGCTCAAAAGGGAGGTGGAGACATCTTGAGCGTATTTTACCTTCAAAAGTGACTTTACTTTTGTATACTAAAAAAAGCATGTAACCCTAAATCGCATTAAGCTAGTTTGAGAATATACTGTATATAATGGTCACCACAGTACAAAAAAGACATAGCAGCACTTGAAGCTGAGCAGAGGAGAGAAACCATGTGCATCTCAGAACTTGGCCTGCTCTGACAGACTCAGAGAATTAAACCTGTTTAGTCTCCAGCAGAGGACTTATTCCAGGTATTTAAAATCCTCAAATAAATAATTGATAGATTGATAAAGTACATCCAGCAACATTCTTTCTGCTTAAGGGTGAATTACATACTCAAGTACATCAGCGGAAATTAAGGCGAAATGTATTTAGAACTGAAGCCAGGAAGCACTTCTTTCCTCAGAGAGCTGAGGGAACAAACTACCGAGTCATGTTGAGCTGAAGGAGAAACTTTGACAACCTTTAAGAAGAATCAGGATGAACTATTGGGACAGCTTAGCTATTAGCTAAACAGACTGGCTTGATGGACTGAATGGTCTCCTCTTGTTTGTCCAATTTCTTCTGTTTCTTAAGTAAGTAATGTAAGCTAAGTAAAGCAAGAATTAAACCATAACCATTGTAAGACGCTAGGTAGTACTGTTGCCTTTTAAAACCCAACAGACAGACGCACAGGACACAGTTTAAAAGCGCCAAAAGGTATTTTAATACTTTTTCTTCTTGTAACAGTGCCTTCAAGCACCACAGCCACAAATTAACAGGCAAATAATTAGCACAATACTCGTCTATTTCTCCTCTACACCTCCCAGCAAGTGTTGTCCACCTTCTCCCAACTCTGGCTCGCTCACTGGGTTCACAGCAGTCCTTTATATAGTCCTTGACCAGGAAGTGCTTCTGTTCTTCCTCCCACATGACTTGTCAGCATTTCCTGGTCAGATGGAGGGCTTGAGTTTTCGTTAGCCTGGAAGTAAATTGGAGCTTCTGTCCTCGTGACTTGGGAGTACTTCTGGGCTATGGATGAAATACAACTCTTCTGGTCCTCTTGCAGTGTCCCCTGGCAGCACCCACGGTAGGGCTGTGGTATTACAATACATGTCCCATAGTGCTCTGCGGAAATCCGGGGCATTGCTGCAGTCTAGGAAAGCTGCCATCAAGTGTTTTGGGGGAGGCAGTGTCCTTGAAAAGTTTCCTTCCCCCATCCTCCCATCGCAGTGGCGTCCTGGCCTGGATGAGCTGCCGGACATCTCTTACACCATATAATTTATTAATTACAATTCCTAAGTAATTTGTCCCACAATGTGAGCTTCATACTTTGATTGCAAACACTTTCTGAAAAATGTCTTCACATATTATAATTTAGCCTGTGTAGTACATTAACTTAGGTTGCTCAGTTGCCCACTGATTCTTTCGCTGTCTCTCAGCTCCGGGGTCCAGGGTTCATCTTACAACCAGGACATTTTTTCTGTGGCATTTTCATTCGCTTGTGTCAATTTTCCAAAGAGCTGTTGGATAATAATTCTAAACTGTCCTTATGTGGGAGAGCACAGGGATGTCCCCTTTGACAGATTGGCACTCAGAGTTAGTTCCTTCTTTATGCCCAGTACTACCAGGCTCTGGCTTGTCTCACCCCTGTAAGTGAGGTGCTTCACAAAATGGACTGCTGTAGTTACAGATAACTTGTTGTATATGTAAACCTGTTCTAATGGGCATGACCTGTGGACTTTTCTTCTTTAATATACCAGGTGCTTTGTGAAGGCATATTTATCATCTGACAAATAAAAGAGCACGTGAAGTAATAATTGTAAATATTTTCTTAAATTGTTTCAGGAAATATCTAACTGACAATTTGCCAAAAGAAATACAATATATTGAATTTTCTCCAACAGGACACAAACTGGTAAGTAGGTGCTCCTAACATATGTAACATGGCATATTGTAGTGTTATGTCATTTTTTAACCCACTTAACCAGACCAGTTTATGGATGATGCC
Organism: Erpetoichthys calabaricus; assembly: GCF_900747795.2. Lineage (NCBI taxonomy): Eukaryota > Metazoa > Chordata > Cladistia > Polypteriformes > Polypteridae > Erpetoichthys > Erpetoichthys calabaricus. The sequence continues at coordinate 29,596,874 of NC_041401.2, forward strand.
AAAGCCTATCCCAGCTAGCATAGGGAACAAGGCAGGAAGAAACCCTGGACAGGGTGCCAGTCCAGCACAGGGTGAACAAACAGGCACATGCACCCACACACCAAACACACATCAGGGCCAATTTAGCGAGCACAAATCACCCTAAGTGCATGTCCTTGGAGAGTGGGAGGAAACCTGCAGACATGGGGAGAACATGCAAACACCACGCAGGGAGGACCCGGGACGTAAATCCCAGTGTCCTTGCTGTGAGGCTTGTGCCATTGTAGCCCCATGATATACTTTCATTACAAATATATAGTACTAGTGTATATACACTACATATGCTAGTGGTCCCATGTTTACATGTTGGAAGAGTTGACAACATCAAGTTATTTCTTCAAATTATTGTGACATTGTCACAAGTAAAGAGTTAAAAACCCATAAAAGATTAAAAAGGTGAAAAAAACTGACCTTACTAAATAAATTATGGCTCCTTATTTTGTGTCACTTGGTTACATATATTCATATCTCTGTAGAAATACACATCTTTTAGCAAAACTTTTTTGTTTTGTCATTAAAAAGTACTGTATGTGTCAATTCTAACAATTCATATTTAATTATAAGTAAACACATTGACATGACTGCTGTAGTAGAGGTGACAAAATGGCAGTTATAAAGTTAAACAGAGGAAATGAGGTCATCAGGGCCAGAACCGGAAGTGACATCATCTGGGCCAGGTGGGATTTCCTTTGACTGGTATGCAGAAATAGAGAAAAAGGGTTAATGCACTAGGCCCTCCCCTGGTCAGGCATGGAATTACCCACATTCAAGCCCTTTAGCTGCCTCCCATTCACACTTGTGTGACAACATCTAAACTATCCTAACTAATGTAAGACGGTATATAAGATGGTTCATAGTAAGATAGCCTTCCTAATGTAAGACCTGTTAATTTACTAAAGAGAACAGTAATCATAACATCCCTTCAAGTGAGTAGGACAAGTTTTCTTTTAAATGAGGCTGGCACGGCAGTGTAAGCTCATGGGTTTCAGTCCAAAAGGAAGACCTCTTGCAGCTGGTGCACACATTGGTAACACATACTGTTTATTATTCATTTTTGGCAGTTTAGGCATTTTATGTTTGAAGCGCTAATAAGCAAGTGATATCCCAAAACGCAACCTTCTGGATCAGTAAAACTGGTCTCTTCTATAAGGTTGGCTAGTATGTGGCAAGCTGAATTCAGGTAGTTGTAGTAACAGTAGGAAATTTTGACATTGCATTCTAAAATTACAAAATACAGATATTTGGTGGTTACCAATAAATGCCCAGGGGTAGAAGCAATACAAGAATTTAACACCTAGCAAGATATTGTGTCTATAATGCATACATATTTTTTCTGATCTTCTTAAAAATATGCATTTGGCTTGGTTTGACTAATTTTAGTTTTTTGTGTTTTTTCTTTTTCAATATTAATTGAGGCATTTATTTGGAAAAACAATGTTTACTTAAAACTGGAACCTTATCAAGATTACCTTCAGGTGACAACAAATGGAAAGAAAAATGAAATTTATAATGGAATTCCTGACTGGGTTTATGAGGGTAAGTTGATTTATAGCCAAATATTCGCATAACTGCAAGGACCTTGAGCATGGGAAAGGCACTATAAAAATAAAATGTATTATTATTATGTCTTTTCAGATGTCTTCTTAAACAATTAAAATACTCAAAGCACCAGCAAACAATACTAATGTAGAGTGACTTGAAAAAGTAGTTAAACCCAGTGAAAGTTTTGAAATATTTATAGATTACCAGCTGTGTAAGCCCGTGCTGTAAAAAACCTGGGGTTCTAGAAACTATTGAAATCGCCAGAAAAAAATTGAAATGTAGAGATGTCAGATAATTGAAAGGAACTACTCTGGGCGTCTCTCTCCTAAGTTTCGTCTCACTTGCGTAAGAGTTTCTCTCTTTTCTTGGCAGTTTTACTTTTGCAACAGAGTTGCTTTCTTCTTCTGACTCATTAACTTGGGGCCTCCTTGCCGGCTGTCTGAGCTTCATGCTATAGTAGCCTTGCACTTCCGGGCTGGACAGACAGATAGACAGACAGAAACACTTCCACGTGTAGACATTTAGTTTTCTGTTTCCTTACCCCGACTCCACCTCTCACTCCCAGGCTGGACAGACACTCGCACTTCCACGCGTAGACGTTTATATACAGTATAAGATGAATTATACCTACACTGTTTCACTCCATATTCTTAATGAAAATGTACATTCTTAAGAAGTAAAATTTTAATGACAAAATTAGTTATTTCTTAGCAGTTACCTTAGAGTTCAAAACACAAAAACAACACACCTATTAATGTGTATGTCTTCTGCACATCTACAGTATGCTTTGTTTCACTTTTCCTGAAAATGTACTTGCTGTCAAAATTAATATGCACAAAACACTCCTTTGCCTCTGCAAGCTGAAATGTTTTACTATACATATCCATTCAAAATATGGAGATTAAATTCAAATTAATTTATATGAGCCCAACACAAATGAGTGAGTTTCGCTTGAACTCACCGGTCTAATGTAATGCCTCAGTCAGGAATTAGCTGCTGTAATTACATCTTGCCTGAAAGAAGGGGCCTGAGTTGCCTCGAAAGCTTGCATATTGTAATCTTTTTAGTTAGCCAATAAAAGGTGTCATTTTGCTTGACTTCTCACTGCTGTAATTTCAAAAGATGATTTTTAATCACTAATCCATGTAATTTTCCAATGTGGATGTGCAAATGCGGATGAACATTGCGGAATCATTATTGATATGGATGAGACTGCTGTGAGAACCAGTGAAGTAATCTGCATCGGCATTACAACAACAATTTATTTCTTGTATAGCCCAAAATCACACAAGGAATGCCTGAATGGGCGTTAACAGGCCCTGTTTTTTGACAGACCCCCAACATTGACGCCATAAGAAGACAAGAAGAAAACTCTCAAAAAATAGCCTTGTAGGGAAAAACAAATATAAGAAATCAAGAACGGTAATTCAAAGAGAGACCCCCTTCCAGGTAAGCTGGGTGTACAATGGACGTCAAAAAATGGGTAAATACAACACATAAAACAGAACGCAAGTAATCCTCTTTCAGAGCTAGACGGCCAATCTATCATTGTCACAGCAGAAATGCAATTCAATAATACAAACTACAAGGCAAAATGCCAGAACAGATGATACCACTAACTAAGTACAGAACTATCACATATGAGGATACAGATTTGTTCAAATACATCAAAACTAAGTAGAATCTAATTAGCTTAAATAAAAAAAACAACAATATCTGTCCAACAGCTAATTGTAGAACCACTGCCAGATTGTATAAAAGGAGTCAGACAAGCCAGACACAGTCAGAATCATGGAGACTCCGGCCAACAAGCCGCCTAGTGGTCATTACATGTGGGAACTCACACATAGGATCAGGCTTGACCAATTCAGCCACCACTCTACCTAATCTGCACTTGAACATTTGAGAGAAAGGCAGAAGTACCCAATGCAGACATGGGGAAAAGGTGCACATATCACAAAGACCATACCCAGTTCCAGATATTAACCTGGTATTGTGGAGTGGCATCGTCGGACCTCCACTATATCACATATCCTGCCACCACAAAACTTCAACTTTTTTTTCTTGTACTTATTAGTTCTTCTTTTATCACCAAAAAAAGAGGACACATGCAAAAGGTGGCAGATGGCATTTCATATTTGCTGCTCATTTGACAGCAGTTGAGATTTCCAGAAGACAGGAAATGCAAAGTGATAAGAGCATTAATAATACATTTTGTTTAGTAGAGTTTTGCTTAATGAGGCTTTGGAATGGTGAGAAAGTCAGAATATTATTTGGTGAGAGGTTATATCTGACCCTAAAACTGTGATTTGCCAAAGAACCAGGACCATTCTTACATATGTTTTGGTCTCATCCCCTGTCTTTTACTGTTGTTCTGTAGTGTTTCGCTTATTTGGATGTGATTACTGACCAAACATTTCCTGTTGTCATTGCTTGCCTGTCTGTTACACCTTTTTCACTTAACAGGTTTCTACAGCATAGCTTAGTAAGGGCACAATTAAATCTACCCCATTTGGAATAAGGTTTCTTGCATAGTTAATTGCTTAATACAAAATTGAAACCCTTTGTGATTTCAACTTCAAGTACAAGTTTATTTTGTACATAGTTTAATAAAATTCTTATTTGAATATCAGAATGTAAATGTCCTCTTTGTGCACCGTTTAATCATTTTTAATAATCATTTCTATGGTGATGGTGGTACAGCAGGGACCTCAACAAACCCTGTGGAATGGAAGTGTTCAGGATCAGCGCTTCAGAATGTGATACTGCCAATCCACACATCCAGGGGTCTTCCCATTTGTAAGCTCCAAAATCCAGTTGTAGAGGATCAGACAAAGAATTAAATTCAGATGCTTGGTGTTCCGCTTTGGTGGTACACTAATAAGTGTGCAGTTAGGTCCATTAAAACTATTTGGCACTTTAATACAGTATATTGATGGATAGTTTTGCATTGTAAACATAATTAATCTCTTCTAGTTTTTTAAATTAAATGTATTGATACTTTATTTCTACAGAAGAAGTATTTTCATCAACATATGGAATATGGTGGTCACCAGGTGGGCAGTTTTTGGCCTATGTCTTTTTAAATGACACTGCAGTTGAGCGCATTGAATATTCATATTATGGGAATGACCAATACCCGAAAACAGTTGTCATTCCATATCCAAAGGTACCCATTTCCAATTATGAATCTAACATAGTGTTTCTTTCTGTTTGGTAATTGTATATGTGAAAATACATAATGCTGTTGTTTATTCTTATATGTAATAAAACAAGGATATTATATGTAGATTATACATATAATAATCATAACCTGGTTCAGCTTCAGCCTCACTATAAACCAAAAGTGAGAGTCCTACCTGTAACCACACGATCATTCAGGAAGTGGACCCCGGAGGCTGAGAATACTCTGAGAGAACTTTTTGGAACTACAGACTGGGATATCCTGCAGGGATCTCATAATGAGAACATTAAGGAAGTTGTTGACTGCACTACTGATTACATCAACTTCTGTATGGACATTGTAGTTCCAGTAAGAACAGTACGCTGCTATGCTAACAACAAGCCATGGATTACAAGTGACATCAAGGGCCTTTTGAACCAGAAGAAAAGGGCTTTTAAAGACGGTGATCAGCATGAGCTCAAGCGCGTGCAGAAGGAACTCCGAGTCCAACTCAGGGCGGCGAAGGAGCAGTACAGGAGAAAGCTGGAGCAGAAGTTGCAGAATAACAGCATGAAGGAAGTGTGGGATGGGATGAAGATCATCACTGGCTGCAGCTCGAAGCGGGGTACCACCATTGAGAGAGACGTGAAGAGAGCAAACCAAATGAACAACTTTTTTAACAGGTTTGAGCACCCTAACCCACTCTCACTCTCACCTCGGAGTACTGCACCCTCCACACATCCTTCTGCTGATACCAGCATAGGAAAAACATCCCCACCCATAATAACAACAGCGCAGGTGAGCAGAGAGCTGAGGAGAATTCGTGCCAGCAAAGCAGCGGGTCCAGATGGAGTATCGCCACGACTGCTGAAGGTCTGTGCATCGGAGCTGGGGGGTCCTCTACAGCGCATCTTCAACCTGAGCCTGGAACAGGGGAGAGTCCCAAGGCTTTGGAAAACATCTTGTATCACCCCAGTCCCAAAGGTATCACGTCCTAGTGAGCTGAATGACTTTCGGCCTGTTGCTCTGACATCACATGTGATGAAGACCATGGAGAGGCTGCTGCTTCACCACCTTAGGCCACAGGTTCAACACGCCCTTGACCCTCTGCAGTTTGCATATCAGGAGAAGGTGGGAGCGGAAGATGCCATCATCTATATGCTACACCGATCCCTCTCTCACTTGGACAGAGGCAGTGGTGCTGTAAGAATTATGTTTCTAGACTTCTCTAGCGCCTTCAACACAATCCAACCTCTGCTCCTTAGGGACAAGCTGACAGAGATGGGATTAGATTCATACCTAGTGGCATGGATCGTGGACTATCTTAAAGACAGACCTCAGTATGTGCGTCTTGGGAACTGCACGTCTGACATTGTGGTCAGCAACACAGGAGCGCCGCAGGGGACTGTACTTTCTCCGGTCCTGTTCAGCCTATATACATCGGACTTCCAATACAACTCGGAGTCCTGCCATGTGCAAAAGTTCGCTGATGACACTGCTATCGTGGGCTGTATCAGGAATGGGCTGGAGGAGGAGTATAGGGACCTAATCAATGACTTTGTTAAATGGTCCGACTCAAACCACCTACACCTGAACACCAGCAAAACCAAGGAGCTGGTGGTGGATTTTAGGAGGCCCAGACCCCTCATAGACCCAGTGATCATCAAAGGTGACCGTGTGCAGATGGTGCAGACCTATAAATATCTGGGAGTGCAGCTGGATGATAAATTAGACTGGACTGCCAATACTGATGCGCTGTGCAAGAAAGGACAAAGCCGGTTATACTTCCTTAGAAGGCTGGCTTCCTTCAACATCTGCAATAAGATGCTGCAGATGTTCTATCAAACAGTTGTGGCGAGCGCCCTCTTCTACGCAGTGGTGTGCTGGGGAGGCAGCATTAAGAGGAAAGACGCCTCACGCCTGGACAAACTGGTGAGGAAGGCAGGCTCTATTGTTGGCATGGAGCTGGACAGTTTAACATCTGTGGCAGAGCGAAGGGCGCTCAGCAGGCTCCTATCAATTATGGAGAATCCACTGCATCCACTAAATAATGTCATCTCCAGACAGAAGAGCAGCTTCAGCGACAGACTGCTGTCACTGTCCTGCTCCACAGACAGATTGAGGAGATCGTTCCTCCCCCAAACTATGCGACTCTTTAATTCCACCAGGGGGGGGGTAAACGTTAATATTTAACATTATACATAGTTATTGTCTGTTTTTTTTCACCTGTATTATTATCATTCTTTAATTTAATATTATTTATTGTATCAGTATGCTGCTGCTGAAGAATGTGAATTTCCCATTGGGATTAATAAAGTATCTATCTATCTATCTATCTATCTATCTATCTATCTATCTATCTATCTATCTATCTATCTATCTATCTATCTATCTATCTATCTATATATACAGATAAAAATATATTTTTGTGATATTTCCCATTCATACGTGGTTAAAATTTCAGAGGTACTATATACTTCCAAACATCTCCCAGTATCTTACCATGCTGCATTTTTTACATGTATATATACATATTTTTTTTTTATTTTATACTATATTATTACAGTGTTTGCTCAGTAAACAGACCACCTTGTTATAACAATGTCTGTAAGAAACACAATTTCAAACAAATGTTTATCGCAAATCTAAAGCTGCCTAATCTATGATATGCATATTTGTATCATAATTTCTGCTTTTAACCAATAGATAGTATGGGTGTAGTCTACCTACATATTAAATACACTTCATAGTTTTTAGAAACAAAAAATAGTTTATGAAATAAGCTATACAAAAGAATTACACTTTTTTTTTTTTTACTAAAATCAAATTCTACAATAAGTAGGATAAGTAAAAAGTAAGTAAATAAGTTAGTAAAAAGTAGAGCAGAAAAATAGTCATGTTTTCACATTTGCTACCAAGAGTGCAATATGAGCCTACTTTAGGATAGTTTAAAATGAATCGGTTTGAATATCACAGATTACAGAATCATTCTTTTCAATTTACTGACAGTGTATAATGAGCGAATCTACATAAGCCCATAGCTAAACAGTTAATAGTAAGTTGTTGTGAGTATCAGAGTTGCTAAATAATAATGTCAGGTATTTTTGAATTGGCAAAATATTTTCGTATTGAAGTGGCTTAAATGTTATCATGTTTTAATTTTGCAAAGACAAAACATCAGTCTATAAGGAAACATGTTTTGGCTTCAAAATACTAATGAGTGGGCCTAATAAATGTTATCGAAATAGCAATGGCTTAAAAATGTCAGTATTGTCTTGATGGCATTCAACACAACAGGTTGAGTCATAGCACACCAACAGCTCCATAATAGTCTACTGTTGTACACAAATATTTTAGTTAACTCAATTTCTTTATTTACTTCAGGATTATTCACAATACCTTCTCTTTTCCATCCATCCATCCATTTTCCAACCCGCTGAATCCGAACACAGGGTCACGGGAGTCTGCTGGAGCCAATCCCAGCCTTCTCTTTTCCACTATTTAATTGACCCTTATGAATACTTAATATACTGTGTGTCTGTTCACTTTTATCTCTTCAATACTGCATTTACAGAGGATTCAGAAAGTATTCAGACCCTTTCACTTCTTACACATTTTGTTCAGCTTCAGTCTTGTGATAAAATTGTTTCAATTATTTTTTTTTTCCCACAATATCAAGCAATGCTCAGTACAGCAGAATGACAAAGCATAAACAGGATTTTAGAAATTCTTGTAAATGTATTCAAAATAAAAAAAAAACTGAAATATTATATTGACACAAGTATTCAGAGCCTTTCCACAGTACTTCATTGTAGTCTTGTTGGGTATGACATGAAAAGCTTTGCACACCTGGATTTGGGGATTTTTCTGCTATTTCTACCTGTAGATCCTCTCAAGCTCTGTCAGGTTGGATGGAGACCATCAGTGGGCAGCTATTTTCAGGTTTTTCATGGAGATGTTCGGTTTGGGTTCAAGTCCAGGCTCTGGCCGGGCAACTCAAGGGCATTCCTAAAGTTGACCCTAAGCCACTCCTGTGTGTTTTTGATTTGTGCTTAGGGTCATTGTCCTGTTGGAAAGTGAACCTTCAGTACAGACTGAGGTCCAGGAGAGTTCTGAAGCAGATTTTCATTTAGGATATGTCTATATTTTACTGTGGTCTGCTGTTCCATAACCCAGACTATTCTCCTAGTCCCTGATGCTGAAAAACAATTCCACAGCAGGATGCTACCATCACCATATTACAGCGTTGAAATGTTATTGCACAGATGATGAGCGGTGCCTGGCTTCCTCTAAACATGATACTAATATTGATTTATTCGGACCAGAGAATCTTGTTTCTCATTGCCTGAGAGCCCTTAAGGTGTGTTCTTGCAAATTCTAAGCCAGCTTCCATATTTCTTTTACTGAATAGAGTCTTCTGTTTGGCCACTCTGTCACAAAATAAACATTGGTGGAAGTTTCTCCCATCTCCATATGTGTTCTAATGAGCTCAGACAAAATAACCTTCAGGGTCTTGGTCAACTCTCTTATCCAGGAATTCCAAAGTTTGGCCGGGTGGTCATCTCTAGGAAGTCCTTGTTGTTCCAAACATCTTCTATTTAAGAATTATGACAGCAACAGTGCTCTAGGAATCTTTAATGCTGCAGAATTGTTTATAGCCTTTTCCAGATATGTCAATTGACCCAACCTCATTTCTAAGCTCTGCAGGTGAATCCTTCATGGCCATGGCTTGGTTTGTACTCTGATACACATTGTCACCTGTGGGATATTCTATAGACAGGTGTGAGCCTCTCCTAATCATGCCTAATCAATTGAATTGACCACAGATGGACTCCAAACAAGGTGTGGAAAAATCTCAGTGATGATCAATAGAATGGGATGCACCTGTGTCATATTTCAAGTGTCGTAGGAAAGAGTCTGAGTACTCGTGTCAATGTGATGTTTCAGTTTTTTATTTTTAATAAATTTGCAGAAATGTCTAAAATCCTGTTTTCGCTTTGTCATTCTGGGGTATTGAGTGTTGCTTGATGTGGGAAAACTGAATTTAAATGATTTTAGCACAAGGCTGCAACAAAATGTGAAAAAATTGGAGCGGTCTGCATTACTTTATAAATCCACCGCATATTGCCCTTTTGAATGAATGTCTTTGTTCACTAAATAAATTGGTATAGTAATAAAGCTATCATTTTTGATTACAGTAAATTGCTTTTCTAATTATGAACCAATATTTGAAAGTGACTCATCATTGTTGGCTAAAATGTTCTTTTCATTAACTCTTTTTAGGCTAATTCAACTATCCCTATAGTGAAATTGTTTGTTGTGGAAACTACCTCTAATGTGACTTCAGAAGTAACTGTACCAGATATCATCGGCGCCAGGTAAACTGCATTTTCAAAGTACATGATGATAATTTTGTCTTCTAGGAATTTAAACTTAAAGTGTGCCTAAATGTACCTTAAAGTATTTTGCTGGGAGCCTGATACTCCTGGAACACGCATGGCACACTGCTCTAACATAAGAGTCCAGGCAAAAACAGAGAATAATACAATAAAAGACTCTCATAATGATTTTCTAGAAATGCTTTAAGTTCTCACTCCTGGAAGCAGACCTATAGGTGAGGTTTGACTGGTGACTCATGTAGCCCAGTTGGGCTCAACTCAAAAAAGTCAGGTGGAGCCACTTTGTGGATTCACCACCTGCCAAGTGAGACTCAGATGCAGGATATCACTAGTGACAATGACATGGAATGTAACTTCTCTAATAGTGAAGGAGCCTCACCTTGAGTGTGAGATTCAAAAATACTCACTAGATATAGTCAGACCAATTTTTGCTCATTATCTTTGAAAGCAGATGTCTATTTTTCTTACTCTGGAGCTTCCTGACAGCTGAAAACCAAGAGGAAATCAGGACATTCAACAAGTAGCTAAGCAAAGACTCATAATGTTAGTATTTTTAACAGTAGATAAGAAATTTACGTTAATGTTACTTAACATTAGTTAGAATCTCTGACAGCCAAAGTCATTTTTGTTTGGATATAACACCAATTCAGAGTATTCTGCATTTTTAGAAACAGTGAGTTAGGTGTTTAAATGGAGTCTACCTGTCAGAGCTGACACCAAAATGTACAGCTACTACTGGAGGAAGACACTAGCACACCTGGATAGCATCGTCTTCTTCTTCTAAGATGTCTCACTTAAAGGTTTTCCAATGCTGTATCTGTCTATAAGCACAGGGAATTACAGTCTCTTTAGTAGTTCTTGCCTGAAGAAGGGACCTGAGTTGCCTCGAAAACTTGCATATAGTAATCTTTTTAGTTAGCCAATAAAAGGTGTCATTTTGTTTGACTTATCACTACATCCATAATGGATAACACAGTACAACACCCTAGTACTACAGACACCAAGACACTGAAATGTACCGCTACTACGTGGAATTGAATACCCAGTGGAAGAAACTGGCAACCTGGACAGTGACATCTTATTCTTCTAAGCTGCCTCACTTAAAGGTTTTCTAATGCTGCATCTGTCCTCTTGTCATTATAAACATTATAAACACAGGGAATTCCAGTCTCTGTATTACATCTTGCTTGAAGAAGTGGTCTGAGTTGCCTCAAAAACTTGTATATTGTAATCTTTTTAGTTAGCCATTTTGCTTGACTTCTCACTCTGAACTGAATCCAGATGTGGAAATCTTTACCATTACTGGATTGTTGTCCTATTTATGGATGTCTATTATAAGCACCATGTATAAACACACCAGTGTTAATAAATATTCCTGAGCACCTTTGGGGAAATGGTCAATGATCAACGCAATACTTATATCATTTGAGGGTTTATCTCTCATGTCTGCAAGAGCTGATCCTGCAAATTGGATCCTACAAATCACAGGGAAAAGACTTCAATAGTGGAGGCAGCTGCAAGGAACTGCGGCAAAAAACTGGTTAGTGCCTGTCACAACAGCAACCCAAGGACCTGCTGGTGGAAACCAGAAATGAGGGATCCTGCCAAAAAATAAAGCCTTTCATTCAGTATCAGCAGCAGCATCTCCTAATTAAAGTGGAGAGGTACTGACAGATCAAGAAGAAATCAGTTGCTGCAGTGTCTGAAATGAAGGTTAATCTGAGGTAGCAGTTTTGGTGAGGCTATGGAGAATGACTTTCAGACGGGGCCTCAAAGAAGTTCTGGCAAAGCATTTGCCAGGTTAGGGAAGCCAGGATGTCACCAGGGCTGTATTTTTCAAGAGTGAAGAAATGTTGATTGGAAAAAGGAGATCACTAAGAGGCTGAAGAAGAACTCTTATGGTCAGTGGATATGCCCACATTGGAGAAGGTAGTGCTGAAAGCTTTGGATGGGATCAGATTTATTTTTGTGGCTGAAGTCACTGTGATCACTTAAACGCTTCTGTAGTGCAAGATATGAGAGGTGGATACGATCAGGCCATAAATTCGGGAAGCACTGGATGTAAAAAATGTAGGGGAAGCAGTTACTCAAGCTTGTCAGACTGAAATATTAGGAAGACAAGAAGGTGTCTTCCATTTACTAAGGGATATAACTTCTCAGCCTCACTGGGTTGCCTTTGCTGGGGTGTTGGGATTGAGACCTGGATATAGCATTGTATAGCAGCTCCTTGTCATTTCATAGATATTTGAGGATTAAAGGAAGGCTTTCAGTCATTTCTACAAATGCTTCTTAAGTTTGTTAAAAAAGATTATGAATGGGCACCCCCTAGGTTTTAGAGAGTACTATCCAAGAATGGGCTTATGGGGTCATATTCAGGGTCTTCTTTCGTGAAACGAGTGTTGTGTTCACATTCTTGAAGTAAGACTTTCCTCCTGTCATGTTTGTAATTTTCATAAAGCAGAATATAGGGGTGCATCTGAAGCCTAAAGGATATTCAGTTTGAGGACCTGATAGTTACAACTGCCGATAGCATAAAATATTGTTTTATTGCAATTTGCAGTAATGTACTTCACAATCAGGGTCAGGATTAGCACGTTCAAATCTGAGATCAATGTCTTTATTTTAGGAAAACAGTGATTTACTCCCTGCAGTAAACAACAGCTCAAATGAAGGTATTCAAGTACCTTTGAATCTTTTTCATGAGGACGAGTAAAGCATTTTTCAAATGCTGCAAAACTCTATGGTGGTAAAAAGGGGGTTAAGTCCTTGAGAAAAGCTTTTAGTTTACCAGTCATTTGCAAATAGAAGTGGATGAAATGAGCTTCTTGTGCAGAGTTATGGGGCTAATTCTCCATAATAATGTTGGTAGGTCAGCAATATAGCAGAATGGTCAGGTAGCACTGCTACTTCTCAGGGTTAAGAGAATTATTTGATTTAGATTGGTAAGACGTTTCCTGACTCTAACAAGGCTTCACTGAAAGATGACTTGGTCCAGATTCAAGACATATTGGTGGTTTGATATTTCCTGGCAGATTTAGGAGTAGACCTATAACATCTTACAAGGAATTACAGCTTTTAGCTAACCTGAAAGCACCTACAAATTCCCCAGGAAGAACTAGAGATTGTCATTGAGGATAAGATGGCCTGGTCTATCCAGCCTGGAATATTGCCCAAGCCGGTTGATGAAAAAAATAACGATAAAAAATTTTGGTTACCTTCTTTCTTCTTGGTTTTGGTGATGGTGGAATGTTTAGTGTTATTCAGAGCATACAATCCTCTGTATGTATCTAGTTATAATCTGTCCGTATTTAAGTTTATATCTTTAGATAATGGTGCAACCAATGAAATAATCCTATGTATTTGCATTTGAACATATATTTCATCATTACTGGACTTTATAGATTCCTTCATATAAAAGGCCTTTTTTCAATAGATTGATTAAATAATAATAATAATATATTGCGACGCGTGAGTCACTGTCTTGCACCCCAAAACATGGGGCTAAGTCTCAGTACTTTAGCAAAACCAGCTTTATTCTTCTTGAAACAGGAACAGCACAGTTATTTATTGTAGCGGGATCTACCAGTCTCCAATACATAGACACAGCAAACGGGCAGTGTTGGGAACAGGTCAGTGGCCAAGTTATACTGTTCCATGCATTTTTAATGTTCCTTGCATCATCCATTGGCGACAGATGCTTATAGTGCCACCGCGATTGGCTCATAGTTGCTTCTTGCACCTGCTTCCTGCTATGCCGCTGCGCTGTGAACCTGTGGTTGCCTCGGTGATGGACAAGCAACCCTCCACAGACGTAGCAATTGCGCTTTGGCGTGTTGTCCCATTTTTGTCCCAAAAGAGTTCACAAACCTCACAATATAAATTATTACTTTCATAAGCAACTTTAAAAGAAAACAATAATAACTTCATGTTTTCATGCAGAATAGAGATAACAAAGTTTCTGGTATAGGCGTCCATGTTGACCAATGCTGGAAAACAGCACATAATACCCAAAATGACCATGAAAAAAATACCATGTTACTCATGTCGCATAATCCACATGTCAAGACAACGTCCCAAAAACATGGCTTTTTATTAAAATAGTGATAAATAAGCCACTTCTAGGAAAACACATTTAAACTGAAAAAGCCCCTCCCCTTCACTGGTTGCAAGTCCAGCTAAATAAAAATATGAATTTATTGACTAACAATGTTGTAATTTCAACAATGCAGAGTGCACTGAGAGAGGGGTACGATTAAAAACTAAACGTTAAAGAAAAGCGAGTGAAAATGTTATCAAGAAGAGCATACACCTTGTACTTGTGCATATCTGTGATGCTTCAAAAAGAAGAGGATCAGTTTACCTGTGCATTTTTACAGATTGCCACTAAATATTGCCAAGGCACTCCAGTTGTGGAAATAATAGATAATATTAATAAAATATATAATAGAATGTAATTACTACAGGTGGACTACAATTCAAATGCCGAGTGTGATAATTTATTGTTCATAAGTATTTTTTGTAGGTTTTTTATTTAATGATATTTTTGTAACAATACATGTGTTCGGGAACATTGTGTGCATACAACTGAGTGACCTAACATATGATTTAAGCAATACGAGTAAAGTAATAATTTTTCAATGACTTTTTTGATATTGTTAGCTGTTGTCCAGTGCTGCTCACATTAAAAACCCATTCTATCACAAACTTTGTTATTTCTATTCTGCATAAAATCTTGATATTTTAAAATTACTACAAGAGGTAAGAAAAACATAAAAACATTTATGAGTGGTGCGTTTGTGGAAGGTTTCCAAATAGTTCAAAACAGTTAAAAATGTGGTTACCAGAAAGGCGTTCCAGCAGTTAGTATGACTCGTACAAAAAAAAAAAAATAAAAAAAAACACAGTCCTAGTGTTTTCGTTTTAAAAGTTTTGGTGAAATTTAAAGCAATCGGTTCACACAAAAAATACATAATAAAGTTGATAACACACCCAAAAAAGAAGAGAGTTCTTGCCTATGATGTTCCATTTAATGCTTAAGTGTCTAGGTTACATTTGTTAAAGTTTCTGTATGTTACCACACTCATTAGGACCTTATGAATAGTAACATTAACGTAACGGTCACAAAATCATATGCCCTAAATGTCTATCTGCCTGACAGCTCTTGTTTCTTTTTGGCTGTCTAACTATAATCTGACAGTTATTCCATTATCACACAGAGCTAAACATTATAGCTTTATAGGGGGTAAAGCTGAATATTCCATTATCTACTGTATGTTGAAACTACATTCTATTTAAATTTAAACAAAGAAAAAACTTATATGAATTTACCATTAACATTAACTGAAAAGATTTGGCTCTTACACTTCTTTTTAATATGATTCAAATAATTCTTTTAAATGTTCTGTCTTTGTAGTGACCATTATATGTACACAGTAACCTGGGTGACAGATGAACGCATTGCAGTACAGTGGACGAACAGAAGTCAGAACTATGGGATTATCCAAATATGTGATTATGTTGCAAGTGACTGGAACTGCTCACAGGTATATAATGCCCAATTATGTTTAAGGTTTGTTTGCATGTCCCTGGCACTTTTGATTGATTAACATAATAACTTGTTTAATCATTGGGTCTGAGGCACAGCAGTTTTCTTGTCGGTTATGAAGACCACATGTCTCCAGGTGATATAACTCTAAGGATCATTGAGACACACAAGCTAGAAACAGTCAGGTACAAATCTAAGCATCACAGCACTGGCTCTTGAACTGGACTTCTTGATCGAAAGTTCTTTTCTGTCCTACTCTGGATATACTCAAAAGGACGAGGACCAGGTGGGTCGGGGACACTCACTGGTCTTAGGCTAGCTAACATACAGTTGATGTTTGTACCTGTAGACAAGAGGGTCATCTCAAAATGATTCTGAGTCAATTTATGGAATGAAAATAAAATAGTCCTAAAATGACTCAGTTCTTAATGCTGAATGTGAAAAGAGAGTTCCAAGAATCAATGTCTTCCATACGGATTATTATTTACTAGTCATGCTACCTGTCTAAGACAGGTAATAGAATAATTTAACAATATTTGCAATATCTAGCCATACATGCACGTTCAGCACCTTTCCTCGATATTTGCATGTGTGTTTTTCACCGTGCTCCCTTTCTCAAGCACATTCCCATAAATCCGGCTTCTCAAGCTCTGTTTTTGTTTCCGTGTCACTTACCGTCTTTGAAGGTGACTCTCTCAGTATGCCTCATACACTTTTATTGCTCTTCATGCATCTCACACTCGAACATCCTCTTTCGCTAAATCACCAATGCCAAGCTGGCCAATCACACCAAATCCAAACTGACCAATCAGATTGCTCAGATGGTGTGGTCAAACAGACCTTAGTGTTTCATTATATAGCAGCCAGGGGTAGGCAACGTCGGTCCTGGAGTGCCACAGTATGTGCAGGTTTTTGTTCCAACCCAGTTCCTTAACGAGAACTCAATTATTGCTGATGAAGCACATATTGCTTAAGTGACATTTAATGCTTCATTTTAGTGGTCTCGCTTGTTAAGGTTCTCCAACCTTAATTGCTTATTTCAATCTTAAACTGCTGCATTCAGTGTTTTAATTGCTCCTTATTAGCAATAAGATGTAAAACAGGGGTAGGCAATGTCGGTCCTGGTGAGCCGCAGTGGCTACAGGTTTTCATTCAACCCAATTGCTTAATTAGAAACCAATCATTGCCAATCTCAGACCTTATTTAATTTTATGGCTTGTTAGTCTGTGCAATGTAAGGCTTTTATATCGTAGATTTTTTTCCTTTCCAAGGATATCATCCAAATGATTTGAAGCCTAAAACAGATCATTTTCAGTCTGTCACATTTTTCTATTAAGTGTTTTATTAAATCAAACCGTGCATGATGAACACACACAGATGTAATTGGAAAAAAGCTAGCTGGAGAACTGCTGGCTGCTTTGTCTTTTACATCTTATTGCTAATAAGGAGCCATTAAAACACTGAATGCAGCAGTTTAAGATTGAAATAAGCAATTAAGGTTGGAGAACCTTAACAAGCGAGACCACTAAAATGAAGCATTAAAATGTCACTTAAGCAATATGTGCTTCATCAGCAATAATTGAGTTCTCGTTAAGGAACTGGGTTGGAACAAAAACCTGCACATACTGTGGCACTCCAGGACCGACGTTGCCTACCCCTGATATAGCAGATGCATCTCCTGAATGGACATATCTCCTTTGAAGGTTTGCAGGGACAAGACATGAAACTTTATTAGACAGGGTAACAGTCCTTTGCTTTCACGCATCCACATATTCACCTACAACAGGCCAATTTAGAGTTGCTAATCAGCCTAACATGCTATGTTTTGGATGAATGGGTAAACTCACATATGGATGGAGAAAATAAGTAAATTCCACATAAGCAGCACTAACCAGGTTTGAGCTAACCCAATGTATGGTCTTCAGTATTTTGTCCACAAGACCACAGGATCTTGTCTTGGCTATAATGTTACTGCCTCCCTAATCCCAATCTGATTAAATGACAAGAAACCAAGCCAACTTTTGATTAATGTATAAACATTATTATTTCCCCAACATTTAAAGTAATTCTCTCCAGATTTTTTTAAACTGTTAGACCCTTAGATATTTTTATTGTATTTTTTCATTAGACCATACATTGAGCATTCAATTACTTCAAAACAAAACTGATGCAGTTCTTCAGCTATTACAAACACCTTAATAAAGCATAGAATTTGAGTAGGTTGAAAAATAAGGCACATTCCTGTGAATTAAAGCAACACACTTATTTGGTAAAATTCTTAGAAACGCACGATATTATTGACTATTTCAGAATAATTAATGAAAATAATAAAAAAAAGACCCACAGTTGTTTATGATGCTTGTTTCACACTAAAATTCACACTGCAGCAGACAAACACCACTCTTCGCTGACAAATACACAAGCCCAATATGAAAAGATTTAAGTGTTTTAAGCATTTCAGATTGGATGACAGTGAGAAAGGCTCTAAAAAACACTGGAAAAAAAACTTTTCAAACAAAACCTGAATTTTCTAAAAATATCCTTTATTAGTATGAACTAAACCTCAATCCGCGTTACCGTTTTCTCCTACTAATGTTATTAGATACCTAGCAATTGGTGAACTACAAATACAAAATTCTTGACTGCCAGGAAGATGGTGCATTTTATGCAAACAGATGGCCAAATAAATTCTTAAATCTTTTTTAAACATAGAGAAGATTTTACTTATGTTGCTCTACACTTGTGAATTAGATTCACTGAATTTGTATACAGTATTTACTTTACAGGAGATAAAAGATAATTAGTTCGGCACAGTCAAGTTTTTAATAATATAATACTCTGTGTTAAACAATTCCCTTTCCTTCCTCAGACAAGGCAGTTTGTTGAAGAAGTTCAAAGTGGTTGGCTAGGACAGGTAAGTAAAACGATGGCTCTACAAATGTTTCTATACTATAGTGGATGTAAAATTTACTGTTATTGTTTAACAACAGCCATACTATTCTGTAAATTCCATTTAGCTCTCTACCATGCATACTCACCACATTTTCATTTTAAAATACACCTTATATACATAACCCTCATCCACATTTAATATTTACTTAAACCAAGTATGATAAGGCAGAACGGTGAGGATAGAAACCGATCATTTACAATAGCTGCTCAGTACTGGGGAAGAACATCAAAGACACCAAAAGACAAGAGACCTTTCACAGCAACAAATTCACAAAATTTACCTAATAGCAAAACACGATAGTAAAATTACTGAATGTAATGTAAGGCATTAAATATATACATTCCAGAAAATACGTTTTACAGTTAAAATAAGCACATTCTTGAAAATCACATTCTCATTCCATTCTTGCATTTTACTCTATACCCCCTTGGTACATCTATTTGTACTTTGTCATTCAGATGAAAAACGAAAATTAATTTTCTAACTAAAGGAACTCTGTTACAACTTTTAATTATGTATTGTCTTGTACAGGTGTTTGCATATTTATTCATTTACTGTATATGTGAGGGATGTTCAAAAGGTTTCCGCACTTTTATATTTTCATTGGAAATGGTGAAGACGGGAGGAGTAGTAATTGGTCGTGTCTGAGAATGTCATGTGACTGGTTCTGTCTGGCCTGCTGGCCACCCTTGCATTTTCAGTATAAGAGTTGTCTCCCTGTGCTGAAGATGGCTGCGAAACGTATAAATTGCACTGAAGAGGAACAGCGTTCTGTCATATGCTTTTTGTGCAAAGAAGGTGTGCCAGGAGCACAAATTCATCTCTACATGTGTCCTCAGTATGAGGATAAAGTTCTCTCACGTAGTTTCGTGATAGCCGTACTAGTGTGACAGATGCAGCGCACTCCAGACAGGAAGAAGATTTTCATGTGATGATGATATGACAGCTGCGGTGCACCAGTGGCTACACCATCAACCAAAAACATTTTTTGCTGATGGCATTTAAAAAGTTCGTATGACGTTGGGAAAATTGCATCACAAAGGAAGGTGACAATTTTGTTACTAGTTTGTTTTTGAAATTCTTAATAAATATAGTTAAAAAAAAGCACAGAAACATCCATCATATGTATGTATGTAGTTAACAAGCTTCTGTAAAAAGCCAAATTTTTCCATAGAAACAAATTAAGTTTTCTGTGGTCAGGTACTGTACTTTGGCACATCCTCCCCATTCCTTTTTTTATGTATAATCTCAGGCAGTTAAATAGAGTAAAGGGACAAGCAGGAGTTAAGTTGTTTATTTAATTATGTATTATTGATAATATGGCCAAAATATTAAGGAAGCAGAGAGAGGAGAAGGTAAGGTGGCCAACTTTAAACCATTCTTTTAACAAAACACAAACTAACAAGGCATCATAGTACAGAATGACCTCTGACTCAAAGCCAATCATAAACATTTCAAAATAACTTACAACAGGATTGCTATGCTTTATTGTTAAATGCTTGCTTAGAAATCTGCTAAGACTATATAAGAATATTAGATAGATAGATACTTTATTAATCCCAAGGGGAAATTCACATACTCCAGCAACAGCATACTGATACAAAAAAACAATATTAAATTAAAGAGTGATAACAATGCAGGTATACAGACAGACAATATCTTTGTATAATGTTAACGTTTACCCCCTCTGGTGGAATTGAAGAGTCGCATAGTTTGGGGGAGGAACGATCTCCTCAGTCTGTCAGTGGAGCAGGACAGTGACAGCAGTGTGTCGCTGAAGCTGCTCTTCTGTCTGGAGATGACACTGTTTAGTGGATGCAGTGGATTCTCCATAATTGATAGGAGCCTGCTGAGTGCCCATCGCTCTGCCACAGATGTCAAACTGTCCAGCTCCATGCCAACAATAGAGCCTGCCTTCCTCACCAGTTTGTCCAGGCATGAGGCGTCTTTCTTCTTAATGCTGCCTCCCCAGCACACCACCGTGTAGAAGAGGGCAGTCGCCACAATCGTCTGATAGAACATCTGCAGCATCTTATTGCAGATGTTGAAGGACGCCAGCCTTCTAAGGAAGTATAACCGGGTCTGTCCTTTCTTACACAGAGCATCAGTATTAGCAGTCCAGTCTAATTTATCATCCAGCTGCACTCCCAGGTATTTATAGGTCTGCACCATCTGCACATAGTCACCTCTGATGATCACGGGGTCCATGAGGGGTCTGGGCCTCCTAAAATCCACCACCAGCTCCTTGGTTTTGCTGGTGTTCAGGTGTAGGTGGTTTGAGTCGCACCATTTAACAAAGTCATTGATTAGGTCCCTATACTCCTCCTCCTGCCCACTCCTGATGCAGCCCACGATAGCAGTGTCGTCAGCGAACTTTTGCACGTGGTAGGACTCCAAGTTGTATTGAAAGTCCGATGTATATAGGCTGAACAGGACCGGAGAAAGTACAGTCCCCTGCGGCGCTCCTGTGTTGCTGACCACAATGTCAGACGTGCAGTTCCCAAGACACACATACTGAGGTCTGTCTTTAAGATAGTCCACAATCCATGCCACCAGGTATGAATCTACTCCCATCTCTGTCACCTTGTCCCTAAGGAGCAGAGGTTGGATTGTGTTGAAGGTGCTAGAGAAGTCTAGAAAAATAATTCTTACAGCACCACTGCCTCTGTCCAAGTGGGAGAGGGATCGGTGTAGCATATACTGTAGATGATGGCATCCTCCGCTCCCACCTTTTCCTGATATGCAAACTGCAGAGGGTCGAGGGCGTATTGAACCTGTGGCCTCAGGTGGTGAAGCAGCAGCCTCTCCATGGTCTTCATCACATGTGATGTCAGAGCAACAGGCCGGAAGTCATTCAGCTCACTAGGACGTGATACCTTTGGGACTGGGGTGATACTCCATCTGGACCCGCTGCTTTGCTGGCACGAAGTCTCCTCAGCTCTCTGCTCACCTGTGCTGTTGTAATTGTGGGTGGGGATGTCTCTCCTATGCTGGTATCAGCAGAAGGATGTGTGGAGGGTGCAGTACTCCGAGGTGAGAGTGAGAGTGGGTTAGGGTGGTCAAACCTGTTAAAGAGGTTGTTCATTTGGTTTGCTCTCTTCACGTCTTTCTCGATGGTGGCACCCCGCTTTGAGCCGCAGCCAGTGATGATCTTCATCCCATCCCACACTTCCTTCATGCTGTTATTCTGCAACTTCTGCTCCAGCTTTCTTCTGTACTGCTCCTTCGCCACCCTGAGCTGGACTCGGAGTTCCTTCTGCACGCGCTTGAGCTCATGCTGATCACCGCCTTTAAAAGCCCTTTTCTTCTGGTTCAAAAGGCCCTTGATGTCACTTGTAATCCATGGCTTGTTGTTAGCATAGCAGCGTACAGTTCTTACTGGAACTACAATGTCCATACAGAAGTTGATGTAGTAGTGCAGTCAACAACCTCCTCAATGTTCTCACTATGTGATCCCTGCAGGATATCCCAGTCTGTAGTTCCAAAGCAGTCTCTCAGAGCCTTCTCTGCCTCCGGGGTCCACTTCCTGAATGAGCGTGTGGTTGTAGGTAGGACCCTCACTCTTGGTTTGTAGTGAGGCTGAAGCAGAACCAGGTTATGATCTGCTTTCCCAAGCGCAGGCAGTGGGGTGGCACTGTATGCGTCTTTAACGTTTGCATACAGTAAATCAATAGTCTTATTTCCCCGGGCGTTACAGTCCACATACTGGGAGAAGGCAGGTAATGTTTTGTCCAGCGTCACATGGTTAAAGTCTCCAGCGATTAGCACAAGCGCCTCAGGGTGCTGCGTTTGTAACTTAGCAACAGAAAGTGGAAACTTTGACGTTAACATGTCCAGAGTTACACCACCGTGTATTAACATAGAGAGCGAGTCCTCCTCCTTTGTGCTTCCTGCAGGTACTTGCGTCTCTGTCCGCTCTAACTGTGCTAAACCCGGGTAGCTCCATGTTAGCATCTGGGATGGTGGTAGTTAGCCACGTTTCGCAAAAGCACAACAAACTGCATTTTCTGTATGTTCTGACATTTTTCACCAGCGCAGCCAGTTCGTCGATCTTATTTGAGATTGAGTTCACATTTCCCAGAATCACAGAAGGCACCGAAGGCTTAAAACGCCACTTTCTTGCAAGCCGCTTCATTTTTAGCTTAGTGCCGGCTCTGCTGCCATGATACTGCCTTCTTACCTCGTTGGGTAAATAGGGAACCACACCGGCACTGGCATTTGTTCTCAGCGCTCGAAGTTGAGTACTTGAATAGACGAGTCTTGGCGTGTAAAAATCCATGCCCACGTTGTAAAAGTAAGTGTGTCCAGTGAACGAATCCACATAAAATAAAGTGATAGGACTGATCATTAAAAAAGAGAAAAATAAAAGTAGAAAAATAAAATCGTATACGGAGCTGCTGAAAAGGCTGCCACTCTCGGCGGCGCCTGAGTCACCTGAGTATAAGGTTCAAGGGTAGGTTATTCCATAAACAATTAAGTTCCTTAATTTGCTTGTAAATTTTAAAGAAATGAGCAGTGTCTTGGCTGCAGGAGTTTTGGGGATTTTTTTTAGTTCTTTTGTTTACATTGCCTAATTATCTATAAAAAGAAAATGTGTTTGATGAAGTGATCAGAATGGCTTTTGATGGTCATGGTGTCTGATTGCTCTTCTCCAATAAAACTGTTACATTGATCAACCTCATATTGACTTTTGGATTTTTTAAGAAAGGAGAGTTGCATCCATAGTTTGGTGTCAGTAGCGGGATAGAGTTCGTCCAAGTGCTACCGTCTTGGGTGACCTTCCTCATGTGGGAAAGCGTAGCTGAATTGTTAGGTAAGGGATGCTTCTGCTTTTCTACAAGATCTCCTTCCCAAGGCAGTGTGGCGACCTATGATTTGAGCGCTGGCGAACCCCTAATACCACATTAGTAAGTTCTGGTTTATCATGATCTTTGACAGAATTATTAAGAATGGGAAATGCCAGAGGGCACACTATGCCTTCTACAAGGGGATCCTTGGCCTTGTTTATGGAATATAATAATGATAGTGTAGAAAATAAGAAATTAAAATTAGTGGGCAACTGGAACTGGAAAATAACTGCATTAAAAGTTTACTGGTGGCCACTGGAAGGTAGTTTTAATTGGGACAGGTGGTCCCATTTGGGTTGCGGTCAAAGGTGAAATAGGATAAGGGTACTTAAAGGCAAATACAAATGTTAAAAGACATGTGAAGAAGATTGCTGCTATTCCTGCACAAAATCAGGGAAAATAACTAGCTGAAGAAAACCTATTAAATGATCAACTGGCTATAAAACAGAGGAAATGTAGGGCAGGTTGGTCGACCCCTGACTGGCACTGGGGCTCTGCACAAACCCATTACTCAGTTACTGTAATGGAGCAAGTACAGCATGTGTGAATGATGATTCTGACATTGACTACCCACCACTATATACCTGGAGTCCCCAAGCCTCAGCACCAGAGTCACATTCTACATCTAAAATGGACATTCGACCAAGCTCCACTGCAAGTCACCTAACTGGCTTTAATTTACATGCCCAAGGGGTTTCTGCGGTGGGTTTAATCAAGGCTGCTATGGGAGGTTGGTTTCAAACTTTGAAGGGACTTGTGGACATCTGGTAGCTCAAGCTTGTTACATGGAGGCACCATAGGAGCTAGCCAGAAGGTAAAGGCATTGTAAGCAAAAGACGCTACTGACAGATTATAACCTGAAAGTTTGCCAGTGAGCTGTCAGTAGCCAAACAAAGTCTGAACATTACTGACGCCAGCAAAGACTAAACAGAAGTCAGTGAAGCAGCATTATTCAAAGTCTCGTAAAAGCATATGTTTATCTGTTTAGCAAGAACATTCATGGACAGCGTTTTTGGGCATAGAAAAGGGTCAATTTTAGTCAAACTGCTAACTTGGATCTTTATATTTAAGCACTTAAAAAGTTGCAGAAGGAGAGTAAGACCTCACAAACATTTTGCTCTAATTTAACAGAACAGCACAACCATACCCAAGTTTGTAAACTCAGTAAGCAGTCATAAACTTTGTTCTTCCCCAAACCACCGTATAAGTTCATAAGCTGCTCCCTCAGATTTCTCTTTTGAAGCCCTCAAAGATATCATATGTGGGAAAATGATGAAGTGGGTGCACGTGCAGGACTGGTCAGGAAGGGGGCACATACTTTTGTTTCTCACTGGTGCAAAGTTCTTAAAGTTCATAGCGATCACATAGGGAAAGGGCATATGTAACAAATACGCTTAATTATTTTATATGTATGTTTAACAATATATAAATAATTACTAGCAATAAAAACTGTGCGGCAAACCATTTGGGCAACCCAGAAAGTGTGTATGTATACATAAATAAATATGCTGAATATGCACACACAAGAAAAATAACCTTTCTAAATGTGAATCATTGTCACAAATAAACACATATTTTATATTAATTTTGTCTTATTTTGCATTAAGTGAATTTCTGCATACCAAACAAGGAGCCTAGAATTATTGTTTGTACAAGTGACATTCAAAAAGTTTCCACACTTTTTTTAACTCTATTTATTAAGAATTGCAAAAAGAAATTTCAAAACTTTCTACATAGTCACCTTCATTTGTGATGCAATTTTCCCAGCGTCGTACCAACTTTTTAATGCCCAATTACTACTCCTCCTACCTTCACCATTTCCAATGAAAATATAAAAGTGCAGAAACGTTTTGAACGTCCCTCATACTTATTATAACACAGTAAATACAAATAGCCCCACTGAAAGTGTATCCTAAAATCAACCTCAAAAGCTCATAATACTATCAATATAGTTTTATAAATTTTTCATAATTTGGTAAAATTGTTAAGAGGCTGTACTCTGGCTTCAGCCTTCAAAGCAAAATGAACATTAGAAATAATGTATCAATCCAGAATGTAGATACAGATTTGGAAAATGAATGAATACTACCAGAACATATTCTATTCCAGTAATTATCAGACCTTGTAGTTTGCATTGATATTAACAGTTTATAAGAAAAGATCAACTGAATACCAAGTGAGTCATATTTTTAATTTATTACATGATTATGTTTTCTGAATTCATTTCAGTATTCACCATTTCCACCTCATTTCACTGGAGATAATGAAAGCTTCTACAAGATACTTTCCGACAGGAATGGCTATAAACATATACATTATCTGACTTCTGGAAAGGTAAGAGACTTTCCTTTAAAATTTACTAAACCACCCACACTCAAAGTTTTATGTTTTTGTTTATAAATCAAACATGAAGGGAATGTAACCAAATTGTGTTCACAGATTTGCAAGTCATAAGCTGCAAAATGTGGATAACCAACTGCCATTTGTTACATGACAATGTGATGAAAATGTTTTCCAATGAGACATGATTTTTTTCAAGAATTGGTTTTAAAAAGCATTGAGACAACAGCACCATGTGTTTCAGGACAAGCCACATTAGATAGATAGATAGATAGATAGATAGATAGATAGATAGATAGATAGATAGATAGATTGATAGTTAGATAGATAGATAGATAGATAGATAGATAGATAGATAGATAGATAGATAGATAGATAGATAGATAGATAGTGTAGAAAAGGCGCTATATATGCACCTGACCCGGCACAGAAGGACACAGAGGCATGTATAAAACAAGGACTTTTTATTTTTCTTCTTCACCCATGGGCACACGTCTTCCCCGTGACCCACAGGCAATACACAGTCCCAAAAGCACTCTTTTCCACACAACAACAACAGCAGCAGCACTCTTTTCTCCTCTCCCACCACTCTTCCGCAAGCGTAGTCCTCCTCCTCCCGACCCTGGCTCTCTGAGTGGTGGTGGCTGGCCCTTTTTATACCCCACCCGGAAGCATTCCAGGTGCTTGATCACCTGGTCCTAATTGGGGCTGAAGATTTGACCAGCCGGGCTGCAGACTCCATGCAGCTCCCCCTAGTGGCCATCCGAGCCCCCAACCAGGCTGTGGAGGACTCCATCTCCCATGGAGCCATGCGCCAGGTTGAGGAATCATTGTCCTCCAGGGAAACTGCCACCAAGCGTCCCGGGGGAGGTATTGATGTGTCCATGGCTGCTCCCCCGGAACAGATGCAGCAGGGGCGTCCCTGCCGGGCATGGGACCCGGCTGTCCTTCACGATAGATAGATAGATAGATAGATAGATAGATAGATAGATAGATAGATAGATAGATAGATAGATAGATACTTTATTAATCCCAAGAGGAAATTCACAAATCCCAAGGGTTTATGTCAATCACTCATTAAACAGAAATGCAAATATCAAATCAAAGCTTAAAAGACACCTTGCAATTTTCTATTTTCTCTGTTCATATTCATGCAAGGATATGTCATGAAATAGATGTAACCTTTGAGTAAAGTCAATAAAACATGTTTCATAGAATCATTGTAAATGATATACATATCCAGCTCCCTGTAGTGTTTATACTGCTGAAGTGCAGCTATCTTTGTGGTATTAAAAGATGTAACAATAGCTGAGATTTGTACATTCAACAGACACCTTGTTGTATTTTTGTCCACTGTAGTGCTCAGTTTTTTGCCACCCCATGGAATTAATTCTCTTGAATAGAAAAACTTCTGTAGCACAAGGCAAATTAAAGCGTCAAGAAAGCTAATCCATACCTGCTTGCAGATGTCTTTTTACAACTATATTTAGAGCAACCACCTGCTTGACTGACTGACAGCTTTATAAATACGAAGACTTATAAAAGTAGGAATAATTTGTGCATAGCCAGTATCTTTCCTGGTAACACAGGACACACGTGAGGAACAAGTCCATTCCAAGGCACACAAAAGCACAGACATGCAAACTCATTTTTTATATTTTAATTTAAATACACAAATGAGCATTACGTAATATATTAGGTGTTTGGACCATAGGATAGGAAATTCATGAGCAAAGGGGACAAGGAGAGAAACTCAATACAGACGGCACCTCATCTTGCAATTAAATTGTGGATTAAAGCCTGTGAAGCACAATTACACTGTCCTTAAAATACATGACATATTTTATCATATCTTTCTTATGAAGGATGAGAATTTAAGTAAATTTGGTTAGAAACTACTTTTTTAAATTTTTCATCTACAGTGGATTCAGAAAATATTCCAATTTCTTCAGTTTCTGTGCACTTTATTGTGTTCTTGATTGTGTTATTATTCCAATTTTTGCCCATCAGTCTACACTCAGTAACCCATAATGACAAAGTGAAAAAACGTTTTCAGAAAGGTTTGCATGTTAAAAACTGAAATCTGTTATTTATATGTAAGTATTCAGACCCTTTGCTGTGGCACTCTGAATTGTGGTCTTCCTGTTTGCTTTAATTCTCCTTGGTGTGTGTCTGGAGTTTTTTTTTGTTTTTTCTGTCCACCCTGGCCATCGGACCTTACTCCTTTCTATGTTAACTAGGTTGTCTTATTTTAATTTCTTATTTTGTCTTTTATTTTTCTTCTCTTCATTATGTAAAGCACTTTGAGCTACTTTTTGTATGAAAATGTGCTATATAAATAAATGTTGTTGTTGTTGTTGTTGTTCATTGGAGTCCACCTGTGCCAAAATCAATGGATTGGATATCACCTAGAAAAGCACACACCTGTGTGCAAATCCCACAATTCACACTGCATGTGAGGACAAACACCAAGCCTTGAAGTGCAAGGACCTCTCCGTAGACCTCCACAATCAAATTGTACTGAGGCATCAATCAGGTCAAGGAGATAAAACAACTTCTAAAGCTTTGAGTGTTCCTTTGAGCAAAATGGCCTCAATAATGGTAAAAATTGAAGACGTTTGGAACCACCAGAATTCATCATAGAGTTGACCATTTGGCCAAAATGATTAACCAAGCAAGAAGAGTCCTGGTCAGTGAGGTGACCAAAAACCCCATTCATTCTAACAGAGCTTCAGAAAACCTCAGCTGAGATGGGAGAACCTTTTGGAAGAATAACCATCTCAGTAGCATTCCATCAATCACACATTTATGGATGAGTGGTTAGATGGAAGTTTGCCAAATGGCATTTTAAGGACATGCATGAAGTAAAGATCCTCTGGTCTGATGAGATAAAAATTGAACCCCAAGGATTATGTCTGGTGAACACCAGGCACTGCTCACTACCTGCCTAATACCATCCCTAAGGTGAAGCATGGTGATGGCAGCATCAGGCAGTGCAGGTGCTTCTCAGCAGCAGGATCAGTGAGACTGGTCAGAATTGAAGGAAAGATGAATGCGGCCAAATACAGAGAGGTGCCTGAAGAAAACCTGCTCCAGAATGCACCCAACGTCAGACTGGGACAATGCTCACCTTTCTGCACAACAAACACCAGAAAGACATCCTTGTGTGCAAAGCTTATAGAAAGACTCATCCAAGAAGAATGGAAGCTGTAATGACTACCAAAGGGGCTTCTATAAAGTATTGAATTAAGGGTCTGAATATGAATGAGAGATTCCAATTTTAGAAGTTTTTTTAAAATTTGTAATCCTTTCTGAAAACATGTTTCACTTTGTCATTACAGGTTAGTGAGTGTTGACTGATAGGCAAAAATGTCTTCTTCTTTGGTCTGCTCCTATTTAAGGGTCACCACAGCGGCTCACCAGTCTCCATTTATTCCTGTCTTTTACATCATTTTCTGCCACACTGACTGCCTTCATGTCCTCCTTCACCACATCCATAAACTTTCCCTGTTTCTCTTGCCTGGCGGTCCCATCCTCAGCCTTTTTTTCGCAATATACTCCTCATCTCTCCTCTACTCGTCCCCAAACCATCTCAATCTAATCCCTCTCACTCGGTCACCAAACTGTCGCACATGTTTTGTCCCTCTAATATATTCATTCCTAATCCTGTCTATTCTTGTTATTCCAAAAATGGCAAATGTATCCATTTAAAATTAAATCTACAATGCAATCAAGTGTGCAGAAAGTGAAGGGGTCTGAATTCTTTCTGAATCCACTGTATATACTCAGACAAAAAGCAATTTATCAAAAACACTGTGTAACGTAAGAAAACAAAAACTGACAAAAATATGCTTGTTTTTAGGAACCACAACTGATTACGTCTGGAGAATGGGAAGTCATTTACATTGTGAAAGTAACAAAGGATGCACTGTACGTACTTCACAGAGATTATATGATTTTATGTTATTAGCAATGAAAGTATTTTATTACTGCAACAAACATCATTTAGACTTTTGGAAAACAAAGAATAATGTAATTTTGAAATTGATTTTTTTCCAAATGCTGAAATCAAGTCTTAAATAGTGAAAAATAAATGGTGAGGTAACTGCTCTGAACCAGACCACTGCGGCCAAGTAGCACTCACCCAGTTTAGCAAACTGACAGCAACATTAATAACAGTTTTACCACTACAGCTTCTGATCTTGATCACATGCTGCTGCCTTATGAGGGGCCACCTGCTTGTGATCTGGGGTCTTAGTAAATCCTGGCAGGAGATCTCCATAGAACACGCAAACATGAAGGGCTACCTCCACCTCATCTAATGTTTTCTACTCCTCCTAACTCAATGATTATTATTATTTGTCAATATACTACAGGATATAGAGCTCCATTAAAAAATGTTAGTAATTTGTCTTGCTATATTTGAATAAATTTTAAACATTCACTCAAAATAAACTAAGCTCTGTGCAGATATTAAAATCATTTACTTGTGGAATTTACATTTTGTTTCTAGTTTTAAATCTTTACTAATTGTTTTCTAAATATTTATCTCTCCTCACAGTTATTATGTTAGTAACCAGGATGGAGGTACTCCTGGAGGGAGAAATCTTTACAAGTAAGAATGTTATGCATGAAAAAATTAACTTCCAATTACTCAATAAACAAAAAATACTGTATTTTTTCACACATTTAAGAGTGTGCTCACCGTATTTATATAACAAAAAATTATTTTTAAGAAACCAAATATGCATGTTTTATTTCTTACAAAATGAGATTCTACATCAGTTTTTAAATGCATTTCTTTTTCACAGAAAATGTAAACTGCAATAGTAACTGAATGTTATAAATATTCTGCCGACATGTTGGTGAAACACACAAATAAGAATTTCACTGTACTCTGTACATTTTAAAATGAACTTAAATTGTAAAAATGTAAATGCTTTTGATGATGTACTCCATAAATATATATATATCTCATAAGAGTAATTTGTATTTGTTTAAATTCCTTCTATGAAACAGAATTACAATTGGTAGTTCTCATTCCGATCCACAATGTATGACATGTAACACAAGACGAGAAAGATGTAAATATAACTCTGCATACTTCAGCAAAAATGCAACATATTACCGAATGGATTGTTCTGGTGAGTTTAAGTTTTCGACTATTGCTTAGCTTTGCTAGTATTACTCCTAAATTAATTTTAAACTCAGTCTGCCAATATATAAAAAATGCATTTTCTCTGTTATCTTCACCAACATGTATTCTTTTTCACAGGACCTGGAATTCCTATTTATACTCTTAATGACAACACTGGAAAAGGTACTGGAGACAATAAGCTCAAATTTCTACTTTTTTGTGAATGCATTTTTTATACTTCAAATAACATTAACGTCTAAAATATGCAAGGGTATCTGATTTAATGTATCAACAAATTCATTCTACTGTATATTAGGGTAACCTAAAGTATTATAGATAGATAGATAGATAGATAGATAGATAGATAGATAGATAGATAGATAGATAGATAGATAGATAGATAGATAGATAGATAGATAGATAGATAGATAGATACTTTATTTATGCCCAAGAGGAAATTAAAACTTTGCCTATATACAGATATATGTTATAAAAAACAAGCAAACAACAACCCCCTAAACGCACATACAAACTTCTGTCCTGAATACTGGAGAGCTGCTACTGTCAATAACAGGCTTATAGGTGGCAGTAAGATGCTCAGACCTGTCCAGAAATAAATTTAAAGGCATTCACGTTTGAATGCAGCAGAACCAGCTTGTTATGTCCACAAAAAGAACATGCCATTACAAGTTTGTTCCATCCAAAGTTGTCTGGTTGAACACACCAGCATTCACAATGACTCATCATTACAGATTGTTAACAGAGTGAATCATTTTTGTTGCTGAGTATAAAAATAAAATTAAAAGGGTAATGCAACCCATTAGCCAGTAACGTGTGACATTTTGCTGTCAATCACCCATCCAGCCCCGCCTTTCATCAGGATAGTGTCCTAGCTATACAATACAGTTTGTATCAATGTTCTCCTGGGTGTTGATACTGGGATATCGCTGATGAGTTACATATGCATCCTCATCCAAACTCGGGAGCAATGATCTTCATGTTTGTTCCATCAATCACACTAACAACTCCAGGAAAACCAGCAATTTTCATGAATACAGCTTGCTTTAACATGGAGTGATAAGGAAGTGTATTGTATAAATCTGTGAATTACTTCTCACATTATTAGGGCATTCAAAGTTTAGTGCATATTCAAGAAATGGTTGGTTGGGACATACTTATATCATTGCTTCTGTGAAGCTGCATTTTTCCCTGTGGCCAAAAAATGTAATGTTTCCAATGCTTTCATTTTGGCTGACAGTGTATACCTTCTCCATGTAGATGGAGCAATCATGTGAAATACAAGATTTGTTGGTAATATTATTTTATCTCCTTTATGAGTTAATTGTTGTCCAGTGTTTGCAAAACACTTCACCTTTCCCAGAATGTGCAGGCCAATCTCTGTCTGAATGCCATATTCTGGCAGCTCCTAGCTCATGAGTTTCCCTAAATACTCATGACATTAGGAGTAGTTTTGAAAATTAGGAAAACTGACAAAATGCTTTTATGCCTACTCCTATGAGTAGGACCAAATTTGTGTCAGTCACTCTGTGATTTTTTGAGCCAGTTAGGACCATTTTTCTGTTCTGAGGAACTTGATAAATAAGGGCACGGCTCTTTATTTTAGTCATCAAAATCTTTCTAATGGATAAAGATAGTCTGAATGAGCAAATAGCATATCAAATAAAGCATTATTTTTGAAGTGTTATAAATAAAAAGATGCTATCTCATTGATCTTGCTCTTCATGCATGGTAGAATATGTTGGGTGATGTCAGAGTTTTTTTTTTTCTAAAACAAAAATAAAATGGTCCAAACGACATGCTTCAAAAATCACACCATACAGGGTCAGTCATAGACCATTTATGTATTACACTGAAGCTGCACACTTTAAGAATGTCCTGTAAATGAATATCAACTTACAGGCAATGTCATGATAAGATGTTAACATGCCATAAGTGTTGAATATAGTCTTGCATCTAGGCTTTGAATGGATATTAGTTTACAATGAAAGATTACATTGGTCAAACAGACATGAAAAGGAATTGGCTTGTAAACCCCATGCAAATTCTGCTCTTACCAAATTAGAAAATGAAAATCTGACAATATTGATCATTAACCTCTAATATTCCTCAAGCTCTGAAGTTCCCCAAACTACTACCACTTACCACACTACTTTATTGAGTGTATCTATAATTTTCTGTGTAGAGAAAAATGTAACAATCATTCATGAACAGGATTATCAGTTTAGGGGGAGTTCTGATTTGTGGGAAAATTCAATATCTAAGTCATCAGAGTGGAAAGATGTGCAGACGTTTATGTGAGGTAGAAATTCTGAGGTGGAAAGTATGGAAAATGAGGATTAAAGGATTGATTCAGCCACACCCAAAAAAAATTGTTAAAGCTCTTACAGTTCTATGGATACTGGCAAAATGAAATTTAACAGTCAATCTTTCTTGATGTACAGTATGTCAGAGGAAGTGGGTTTATTATGTGCCATACTGGTCATAAAGAAGATAGCATGGGTAGTGACAGTCACTTCCAAAGTGCTTTAATAATATTTTGTGTGGATTTTTTTTAGAACTTCGCATCCTTGAGGAGAACAAGGAATTGGAAGAAATCCTAAAGGACATTCAAATGCCAACAGTCAAACAGGGAAACATTCAAGTGGCAGGATTCAGTATGTGTGCTTACATTTATCTTTTAAATATACTCTTTTAATTTAAATGAATATATCAAAGTTGGATCAGCAAAGGGCATGTGTGTACTTCAGATAATTTATTTTCAAACTTGCTTTGTCAAGTTCACGATCAAAAGAATGCTCTCTAGTTTAGAAATCATCATTTACAAAAAAGATTAATTTTAAAATTTCAAAACAATAGGTTGTAGAATAACAATTAAAATAATTTAAATAAATGTTAAGACTAGGTAAGCAATGTACTAATAAATAATATCTGCTGATCCCATACATTCTGAACAATGTTCATGTTTTGTTTTTACTTACAATTCATTACATTAAAAACACAAAAAAATGGGCATGCACAATAGCTGAAATATTTCCTTAATATGAAATAGTGTATTACATGTAACTGACAAAATAAAAGAAAGACACACATATATTACTTTAATTAAGTTTGGGTCACCACGGACCACCAAAACAGGTTGATTGATCCATAACACTAATTTTACAAATGTTTGGAACTGTATTGGAAAGACACAACACCATATTCTTCTTTATAAGGATTACTGTTATTTGGTGTTTTTATGATGATAGAGAAAAAAGCTGCTTCAGGTGGTGTGGGAGACTTTGGAGGTCTGTTAGGCTAAGCTCTTTTGACTGGGACAGACATGCTATGTGATTTACATCAGTGGTTCTCACATATTTGAGAAAACAGGAACAGATTGTCCAAAGATACAAATGCTTGCTGTTGTAGCATAGCAAACAATGTTTAACTTTAGATACTTTTGTCCAATATGTATTAAAAAAATGAAACCTTAAATATACCCACTGTTTGTTTGTGTAAAACAACCATTTATTTCTTGTATAGCTCAAAATCACACAATGAATGCCTCAATCGGCTTTAACAGGCCCCATTTTCTGATAGACCCCCAGCCACGACTCTCTAGGAAGACAAGAAGACCCCTAATTAAACAAACAAAATGAAACAAAAGTATATACAGTAATACCAGAATATATGGTACTATAATAACAAAATAAGTGGAGGCAGAAAAAGGTTTGGGGATAGCCACCCCGTATAATGAAAATTTGGCAGAAAAAGAAACACATCTTTACAGAAACTAGACTGAACTAACATTAAACACTCAATTTGTTCAGCTTAAAACTTTCACATTTCAACCCACCGCTGTTACTTCAGGTGGGCTCTGCCCTGGGGCCCCTCCTTCCCCTTGGCAATATCTTTCATAAATATAACATTAGCTTTCATTGTTACGCTAATGACACCCAGCTCTACCTCACTAGCAAACCTACTTTTTCCTTTCCACCTTCCTTTCTTATTGATTGCATAGCAGAAATTAAATCCTGGTTTTCTTCAAATTTTCTTAAATTAAATAGTGACAAAACTGATTGGTACAAAGTTTTTAAAATTGTTATTGATAATTCCTCTGTCTCTCCTTCCCCACAGGTTAAGAGTCTGGGTGTCGTCCTTGATAGTACTTTATCTTTTCAGTCCCACATCAATACCATCTCCGGTCTACATATTTCCACCTGCGTAACAATAATCATATTCGCCCCACCCTCACTCCCCACCACCAATGCTATCCTTGTTCATAACCTTTTCACCTCTCGTTTGGATTATTGCAATTCCCTTTTCTTTGATCTTTCTCACAAATCTCTTTATAAGCTTCAACTGGTCCAGAATTCAGCTGCCCGCATCATTACTAGAACCCCTTCTATTCACCATATCACTCCTGTCTTTCAGCAGCTTCACTGGCTTCCAGTTAAGTTCCGCATTTAATTCAAAATTCTTCTGTTGACTTTTAAGGCTCTCCACACCCTTGCCCCTCCACATCTGTCCAACTTCCTCCATGTTGCCATTCCCTCCTGCACCCTTAGATCCTCTTCCTCCTTCCACTTGACTGTCCCTTTCATCCGTCTTACCACCATGGGTCCCCAGCTCTGGAACTCACTATCATCTAAGCTTAGAAATATTGAATCATTCTCACTTTTGAAATCTAAACTTAAAACTCATTTGTTTAAGACTGCTTTTTCTCTTTGACTACAATTGCATTGTGTGATTTAAAATTTTGTATTTTAGTTTTGTTTATAATGTGTGTTTTATCTGTTGTTCGGTGTCCTTGAGTGTCTAGAAAGGCACCTAGGAATAAATAAAATGTATTATTATTATAAGGAATGCTGTTCTATTTATATGTAACAGACAGGAAGAAGTGGGCTTTAATGGACTGTAACCAGAATTGAGATCATCCGGAGGAGGGTTCTGGGAGGTGGAAGTGATGTCATCTGGAGGCAGGTCTGGTAGCCCAGAAACAACCTTAATGGGACGTTTCTTCGGTTGTTCTGCAGAGGCAGAAAGGGGGAGAGGATTAGATGACAGTGCCACCCTCTGGTTTGGCTGAGAAACAACTTTATTTCAGCCTATAAACCATCTCTCATGCACATGTGTTTGTGACACAGTATATGATAACAAAAATTGCTGATCCATTTTATTCCTCACTCTTGCATTGGTGACAATGAATGCTCTTTCAAAGCACTGGATTTTTCTTTTTTTTTGGTTAATCATGGTGTATATGGCTAACATTGCCAGAGTATACTGTAGAGAAAACCAACATGGAGATGAGGACAGCAAACAGAATTGACAGTTCAGCCCTACCTTTTTTTATACAGCCTTTTTAAAACAAAGCTGTTCCTCAGCCTCCATACTCCTATATTGTTTAAGCTTCACTGCTGATGTGCCACCAGAAAATGTTTTAAAAACAACAAACACAGGAGTGCCATCCAGCCTTGTATCTGAGTGCTCTCCTCCTATTCACCTGTAGAAGTCGCATTCACTCATTCTCTCTTCTGTAGAGCATTGTCCACAGCTCGTTTCCCCAATCTGTCTGGGGCGTCACTTTTTAAAAGTGTGCCTAACCCTTGGATTCTATTTTTACAGAAATCTAGTGCATTCCGTATAGAAAAGATTTTCCTGGCCGTACCTTCAAGTTAAAAAAACATTTTGGTCCACCTGCTCTTGCTAAATTTTCTAAAACTATATCTAACCCTAATTTGTAAATAAGTAAAAATTAATTTAGTGGCATGAATCCCTGTCTTACTCCACATTCTTAGGCTGCAGCAGAAGCATGTTGTCTCTCATGCCGCTAATTTAATAAGGTTTGTGTTTTAATGTATAACTAGCTATGTTACCTGTAAAAGAGAGAAAATAAAATACATTTTTAAATAGTTGATATGTCTTGCCATATGTGTACCCTCAGCATTCATCCTACAGCTTTCTACGGTATTGTTCTGTGCCTTAACCTGTGTTGGCTTGCGTTTCCTCTCTTGACTGCATTCCAGTAAAGCCTGCTTCTCAGACTCTGCCATTTCAAGCCCCATTGCTTGTCTCCTCTCTGCTTTTTCACTACCACCAATGGTAGACAGGCCTTCATTAACCACTGTGAAAACATCATTAATATTCCTGCAAATACGTCCCGACTTTGAAGGTGACTCTCAGTGATCCTCCTACGTCTTTCTCTGACCCGACAGTTTGTGTCTCAATCGCATGAGACTGAGCAACCCCAGTGAAACTGACCAATCAGACAAAAGCCAAACTGACTAATCAGATCACTCAGAGGGACTGGAAACACACACTGACCTTAGTGTTTTATTATATAGTAGATGCTTCAGCAGTTGTACATTACTTACGTAATTACCATTGGGATTAAAGATATTATAATATATATATATATATATATATATATATATATATATATATATATATATATATATATATATAACTTTTGAAATTCAAGTTCCATAACTAAATAATACTGTAAAAAACAATATAAATGAGTCTGTGATATACAAAATTTTCAGTTTATCCCTCTGTCACTTGGACATACTGCAATTATTTATTTATATCTGGATTTTTTAGGGATCTTAACAGCTTTTACTTCTTTCTATTCCACTCCTTTCTGCTCTTTTCATCTTTGCATACAACAATCTCTCCCTTACATCCTCTCCATTCCAACCATACTCCATTACTGTGCTAGACTCTCTTCTAAATTTGCATTGATTACCGCCCAGAGTGCCCATCTCTGGCAAAAGCAATATTTTAAGTTAATGTGACCAGATATAAATGACTTTTGCTGCTTCAGTGTTGTTAGTCTGTCTGCTGCTACAGTAGGCAAAGAAATTATTATGGATCAGAATTTTGTAATGCAAATCAAAAAATGTTAGATTTGGATGTTAGTATTCAACATCATTTATATAAAATCGATGTGGAAATGCAGAATTTATGCTAAATGATTATTAGCTGTAAGTACTCTACCGTTTCCTTGATTTTAACAAAATGATCCAAACCATTCATTGACCACCTGTGTTGTATGGATGGGGACATTATCATTCCTGGAAATTTTCCTACAATCAGAAAAGAAATTCTGTACTATAGTATGACTTGAGCACTTGCAACTGCTTTATATTTATTGGTATTTGCCATTTTGTATTAAAGAATAAGTGAGCTTACACCATTCTGGTAAAAAAAAAAAAAAAGATGTCAAAGCAAAGCCACAAGAACGCATCACTCAGGGACACTACACTCAAGCCTTTAAACAGCTTTTGGTGTGCATCATGCTTGGCTCTCCTGGTAGATTTTTTTTATTGCTTCCTCTGCTCCTGCTTTTGTTCTTAGCCCCACTTTACTTGCGTTTTTTGGTTCAGTCTCCTAGCCTGATTCATAGTATGATTATCAGTCAAAAAACGAATGGTCTGTTCTCAATTAAACTTCCTGCTCCTGCCTTAGGCCATCATTTGCACTTAAATGATCTAATTTTTCCTTGCATCTTGAGTCTTTGCACATTTATTACAGCCAGTAAGTATATGCTTCCATTCATAGTTGCCCCTAGAGCATAATATTTTTTCCTTCTATGTTCCATACCAACATCGTCTTAACTACACTTCCTTATAAAACATTGCTAAGTGGCGCAGTAATTATATCCAACAGAATGAGAAATTTGGTATGCCGTGCACTTTTTGGCAAAAACTTAAGGAATATATGATTGTAACTTCTCAATTATCCCAATGATCATACCTGCTTAGAAGCACCTGCTTTCAATATTTTTGTATTTCCTTTTTTTTACTCATGAGCTTCCCTTTCTTGTTATTCAGATGGTAATTGAAACATTTTACTATTTTATTTTATTTTTCTAATTATTTTGTTAGGACACAAGAAACATACATGGCTTGTGCTAGCGTATGATATAATGGTGACTATTTTATTTAAAGGTGAGATGTATGCTCTTGAATGGTCCTACCTTTGATAAAGAAAGACCTCTAGTGACTGGAAAATAATTTCTCTCTCATATCAAAATGAATAACTGTTGTGACCATCCTTTTAAATTAAAAAACTGCCATGATGCCTTTATTTTGTCAGTTACCTGTATTACACAGAGGTACCAGTCTCCTCTATTCTATCAACTTTTTAAAGGAAAAATATATTGGGATGTATTTTAGGTGGTTACTGTATATATATATATATATATATATATATATATATATATATATATATATATATATATATATATATATATAATTTCTTTTTCTTTTTTCGGTAGAACTGTGGTATCAAATGACACTGCCACCCAGCTTTGACAAGTCCAAAAAATATCCATTACTAATTGATGTGTAAGTATTTATTACATTATGATTAAAATATATTGTATATTCAAATGTTATAGATTGGCTAGGCCATTTCAATATGTAATTATTATACTGTACATACTGGCTTCTTTTAAATGCAATGTTTATTATACTATATAAAAAATCAGGAGAAGACAAAAAAATTTTATAAAGAATAATAATGATGAAGAAAGACCTTAGTCATGTATTGCCAAGTAATTCATATTATTTTAAAATGATATTAATGCCAAGGCAAAGTTTAGTATAGTTTATAAGATAAAAGTACATGCATGTTAAACCACATGAGGTATTAATGTATTTTTACAAAGGTCAGTTGTCCACTTATACTTTTCCGTGGTGGAGTCCTAGGTTGACTCTATTTTCCCTTTCAGACTCTTTACTTTGTAGACCTTAATAAAATACCCCAAATCCCACCCATATGTTTATTCTTAACAGTCTGGTCAGGGTTGACTGTGTTGTAGTTCAAAACCTACCCATTGCTTTTACTTCTATAACACCAGGCAATTAGACAAAGTACCAGAACAGGATGAAGAGAAAGTTGCGCATTTTATTCATATATAGATTAACTTAAGATTTCCAACTGTGCCCTAAATATAAGCATAGTAAATTAAGTGTGACAATAACACCAATATAACCTTTATAATAGTTGGTTCATCTTACTTAGGCCACCAAGTGGTTCTCTGTCTTAGTATGTTGACTGGTTTCTTCTCCGGGGTGGTCTGGCACGAATCTTTGGATGGAATGGCAGAGACACAGCATGGTTCCTCTATGCATGCGATGGCAAAGACCCCAGCATGGCCATCTGCATGAATGCAGCAGCAGAGACACAGAAAGCCTCTGCAAGCATCATCGGTCCTGGCCTGATAGTCCAGGACACACCACTTGGACCAGTAGGTATGTAGGCCAGCCTCAGGCACAACTCACATCCCATTCCGTCCCTGGCCAATATGTCCTTTCACCTCAGCTACCTGAATTTTCTCTGGCTGTCTTCCTAGAAGGGAAGGGGTGCTCATGTTTCTAAAACATGTCCTCCTTCCAGAGGCTCACACATTTTACCTGTACAAGTAAACCTCATGCTTCTGATGTTACAGAACACCACAGCAGCAGCAGGGGTGTGAGTTATAGGAAAGTACTCCAGACTGATGCAGATTCTTCAACCCCCTACCACAAAATAAATTACCCAAGAGTAGTACAAAAATTCTAATCTGACCTAGTAGGGTCATAAAGTTGCCTGAACAACAACTGGCTTATGCATCTTCCTTGCAGGTTAAACATTTTAAAATTAGATATTGTTCGACATTAATTAAAAAAAAAGATCAACTTGTTTGTTAGATAATGCGGTCCTTTACAATTTACCATTGCAAATCATATCAAGGAGAATCTTAGTTCATTAGTGGCAACCATCTGAAAGAAAAACTAAAAAAAAATACAGTTAAATGTCTGACTGTGATGTACCCTCTTCTGATAGACTGCTTTAAATAACGAGTTACAGGTTACAGTTATTAGCACTATCGCTCTTATTATTATTATTTCCTGTGCAGTATTTGCATTTCTTGTTTGGGATAACTCATTAGAGGCATTATTAGTTTCTGTGCTAGAGCAGCAATTCCTTTAGACATAGCTGTTATCATGTGGCCATTTTATTAATAGGAATACTCCACCCAAACATTATATATATTTTTTAAATGTTACCCCATGTAGTTTGAGATAGCTGAGAAAAATGTTTGGAGGAAGAAATATTGAATAGTCAAATTCAGTGCTGTTGACAGGGGATCAGCGCTGGACAATGCTAAACAAATTGAAGAAACTGTCCATGAAAAAAGAAATAAATTCTCACGTAACTCGTGTTGCATAATCCACATTTCCAATATCCATTGGTATGGTCAAAATGTGCCAAATGTGTGCAATTTTTGCTAAAATATTAGTAATGGTTTCTTCCTGAAAGCTCCCCATTAAATGTTAACAAGGGAGACTTCATTCCTGCTGTGCTGTGCATTTGAATGAAAGACAGGTTTCTTCATCAATGAACCAAGAGGAGAGGCAGATCTTCGATTCTGATGCATAGACCTGTTGAATGTTGTTTTCCTTGTCCTTAAAAAATTATTAAAATTAACATTGAGTGTTTTATGAGATATCGGCCCTGAACTCCAAGACCTATATACAATGACAACTTCTGAAATAAAGGACCTATCTTTTTCAAAAAGTTGCATCGTGTTTCTCTTGTTACAGGCTCCAGGCCGATTGTTTTTGGTGCAGTTTGGTCCAGTGCTCATCCCCATATCCAACAAAATCGGTTTGACCTGCATTCAAAATTAACTGCCATAGAACTTTTTAATTTGTCTAATTTAATTTATCTTATTCAACCATATTTTTTAGCCTGTTCCATGTAGACATGGTACTAAGCCAATTGATTTGCAACAGTTTTGCAATACAGTATATTTAAATATACCTATACACACATATGCATGCACACACATACACTCTAGTAAATTTATACATGAAGGTAGCTGAGTTTTTAGATTTTTTGCCCTACCAGAGCATATGCTGGATGACAAAGAGAAAGAAACACACACACACACAAAATGTGGACTTGTGGACTTTACACAATTCCGTAAAATATGATGACATGTGATAGAATTTACAAATTTAGAAAACAAAATCATATATGTAAGTCAAAAATTGAGATACATCAAGTATAGCTTTACAAGTGCATTTTCTTGTGATTGCCACACTGCATGTAATTGGGTTACCTAAAGAGCACTTACTGCAATGAACATGACAAACAATAACAGGACAAAAAGAATGAAAACATGGATAAGTCGATCATGAGGCGAAATTGTGTTTACTTCAGCACTATTCAGATAGACCCAAAATACTGCAGAAAGTTCAGATTCGGGCAAAGATGATACAAGCAAAGAGGCAGTTCTGCCAAAATGCTAGTTACTGCAACAAGGCTTGAAGATCAGGGAAGAAAGAATACAGTGGAATTGATTATATGGAAGTCTGTGAAATGCACACCAGCAGAAATTTTGAAAAAGTTGGCACTTATGGCCACAACAGATATGCAAAGGTTGACATGGACTGAAGCATCAAGTCACCCCAGTATCCATCTATCTACGAGGTATGATCAAAAATACAGTGAATGTTTTAAAAAAGAAACGTTTATTGCAGTAAAAGATTTACAGCTACTAGTCACCCTCAAAATAGTCTCCTCCCCTTTGAATGTACTTATCCCAATGCTCCTGTCACTTTCCGAAGCAGTTCTGGAAGTTTTCTTTCGAGATTGTCTTTAGTTTGGCTGTCATGGCTTCCTGGATGTCCTCAATGGATTGAAATCATTTGCCTTTCAATTTAGGGAACAGTCAGAATTTGCACGGTGCCAGATCCGGTGAATAAGGTGGATGCGGACACAGCGTAATGTTTTTATTCGACAGAAATTGTTGTACTAGAAGGGATGTGTGACAAGGAGTGTTGTCATGATGAAGAATGTAACCGTTTCAACATTTTCCTCGGTTATTGATGTTGAAGGACGTCCTGATCTTTTCTCATCTTCAACCGAGTCAGATCCATTATGAAATCGATCAAACCACTTGTAAACAGTCTTCATTGTCTGTGCAGTGTCACCATAAACCGATTTTAACATCTGATGGGTTACCTGAGCTTTTTGCAATTTGAAACATAATTTTATGTTAATGCATTGCTCGATATCCATTATTAACGACAAACTTGAAAAACACACTTGAACTCAACAGTGGCTCACAAACGACTGACAGTATCAAACAAGTTGAAACTTGTCACAAACTACGCTCTAGGATGGACATGTCAGAACATTGAATTGTTTTGCGTTGCTCTTGGACGGTGCTCTGCATCAACATTCACCATACTTTTTGATCACACCTCGTATTTATTGTGGTAAATAATCAAACCTAGACGCAACAAAAAGGTATGGGGCAGCCTCCCGTATTCTTGAGAATTGGCTGCAAATGCAAAAAGGTTGAGAAAAATGGTCTTTACAAACAAGAGTCCAAAATAGAACTGAACAGGCTAGGAAACATGGCAGATATAAAGTTGAAAAGCAGGAAGAGGAGGGATCTTGGGACCAGAACTAGAAATGAGGTTTTTAGGAGGTGGGCTTTTCTGTTGGTATGGAAGTGACGTCTTCTGGGGCGGAACTGGAAGTGACGTATTGGGAGCCAGGCAGAATTTCCTGCATTTGGTCTGTGGGGAGATAAGAGAAAGGATTATTGCACTCTGTCACCCCCTGGTCTGACTGGGAATTACCTTCTTTTGAGCCCTTTAGCTGCCTCCCATGCACACGTGTGGGACACCATGTAGCTTGTGTACTTCATTTGGTCCAGTGTATTTAGTTTCAGATTAAATCATATTTAACTTGTTCCCTTGATTCAATCTCCTGTTCATTTTATTGTACATGTACTTGTGTACATAATAAATATTATATAAGGTAATGTACTTGATTGTATATCATTGTACAGTATAATCTTCTGTTAAATGATTTCCTGCATTATCACTAAAGTGAAATTTACATGAAGGTACCATTCCACACATTTATTTTCTGAGGTATTTATGCACAATGCCTAAAAGCATAATGTCAAAAAAATGGTAAATAACCAACCATCCCAAAGTGTTCTATATTTGCCTTCAGTTTGCTTGCTCAGCCATGAACTCCAGCACGGCCAGTTTAAGCTGTTTCATTGAATCTGCATGATACCTTAGGTTTAATGGAATTCCGTTCATTCTGAGATAGTGCATTTGTTTCAGGACAGGAATTCATTCTGTGGTGTCACAGCTAAGCATTTCCTGCCAGTTGCAAACCAAGCATGCTTTGGTTACAAAGAAGCTCTCGCATGTCTTTGAGCAAACGAAGGAGAACTCTGCCTGGGCCCCAGATGGGACAACTCTATGTGTGCAATGTCAGGCTAGCGCTCAGCCAGCACCCTGTTTCTGCTCATGCCTGGACTCTTACACTGTTTCATTAAAGGCCATCTTGAAGCACTTACAAAGATTTAGAGATGTAGTACAGCAAAAGAAATGCAGATAACAATGTAACATTTACATAATTACAAATGCCAAGATCAACAGTGAATACTTCATACTAAAAGACATTTAATTCTAA
The DNA here is from genome assembly GCF_900747795.2 of Erpetoichthys calabaricus. Lineage (NCBI taxonomy): Eukaryota > Metazoa > Chordata > Cladistia > Polypteriformes > Polypteridae > Erpetoichthys > Erpetoichthys calabaricus. The sequence continues at coordinate 29,641,339 of NC_041401.2, forward strand.
TGAAATTCCAAAGACATTTAATTTTTTATATTTTATGAAGGTCAATGAAGAGACATAAGAAAATAAGTTTTGCTAACATAATGTTAATAAAGCATTGCAGTAGTCAGTTATATCTGAAATAAATGTATGAACTATCTCTAAACTATCTAATAGTTTATTTTTATTAACTGTATGATTTACTATTTAAAAGCTTCATTTGTGTAAGTGGTGAATGACTGATTTGTGTCAAAGACAACATGAAGGTTAGGTGTTGGTGTGTTAAATATTAGTTGAAGGGTTACAGCATCTTGTTTTTGTCTGCAGAACCAACTAATATTAAAAGACAAGTAGTGCTGATTCGTTTAATGTTTTAATCTTATTTAATGTTTTACCTCTTATTCTGTTATTAATAAAATAAATTAATAAAGAAAGAATAGGATAAGAATCACAAGGTTTACTTGATAAATAAAGCTGAGGACATACGCATGAATACTGACCCTGAAGTACACAGACATAACTGTAGCAGTAAATGACTCCATGCTGAATTTCAAAGGACAAAACATCACAACGTAAGAAAGGAGTACAGTGATCCCTCGCTATATCGCGCTTCGCCTTTCGCGGCTTCACTCTATCGCGGATTTTATATGTAAGCATATTTAAATATATATATCGCGGATTTTTTGCTGGTTCGCGGATTTCTGCGGACAATGGGTCTTTTAATTTCTGGTACATGCTTCCTCAGTTGGTTTGCCCAGTTGATTTCATACAAGGGACGCTATTGGCAGATGGCTGAGAAGCTACCCAGCTTACTGTTCTCTCTCTCTCTCTTGCGCTGACTTTCTCTGATCCTGACGTAGGGGGTGTGAGCAGGGGCGCTGTTCGCACACCTAGACGATACGGACGCTCGTCTAAAAATGCTGAAAGATTATCTTCACGTTGCTACCTTCTGTGTGCAGCTGCTTCGTGAAGCGACATGCTGCACGGTGCTTCTTTGCATACTTAAAAGCTCAAAGGGCACGTATTGATTTTTGACTTTGTTTTTCTCTGTCTCTTTCTCTCTCTCCCTGCTCCTGACGGAGGGGGTGTGAGCTGCCGCCTTCAACAGCTTTGTACCGGCGGTGCTTCGCATACTTAAAAGCCAAACAGCCCTATTGATTTGTTTGCTTTCCTCTCTTGCCTGAAGAAGGGGCCTGAGTTGCCTCGAAAGCTTGCATATTGTAATCTTTTTAGTTAGCCAATAAAAGGTGTCATTTTGCTTGGCTTTTCTCTACTCTCTATTTCTGACAGTCTGTGCTCCTGATGCGCACTCCTTCGAAGAGGAAGATATGTTTGCATTCTTTTAATTGTGAGACAGAGCTGTCATCTCTGTCTTGTCATGGAGCACAGTTTAAACTTTTGAAAAAGAGACAAATGTTTGTTTGCAGTGTTTGAATAACGTTCCTGTCTCTCTACAACCTCCTGTGTTTCTGCGCAAATCTGTGACCCAAGCATGACAATATAAAAATAACCATATAAACATATGGTTTCTACTTCGCGGATTTTCTTATTTCGCGGGTGGGTCTGGAACGCAACCCCCACGATGGAGGAGGGATTACTGTACTATAATAACATTTTTGTATGTGGTGTCAGTGATAAGTAGACCTAGACCATCTAAAAACAGTGCCGCACAGGCCAACAGAGTTTAAGGACTGTCAAATAGAGGGGTGTAGTCAACAGACTCTAAAACATTTAATAAATTAAGAATGACTTTCACAACATATGTCCCTATGCAGCTGTACTGTTAGGAAGGAAACCTAAATGGGATGACGAGGAGATAAAACGCAAGTCAGAAAATGCTGGCGACATCAAAATCGTAAGGAAAAAAATTCTTTAGCTAAAAGTAAAAAAACTAAACACAAAATTTAACTGCCAAAGTTTAGAAATCTAAATCACACCATCACTTTGAAAGACATTTTAGAATATCTGAAATCTCAGATATCGGGAGACACGCTCCATCAGCTTATAAAGCAGCACACAAGTTACATCATGTAGTGTGACTTTTGGGGACGCACCACCATCAACTGTCGAGGGCGTTGCAGGAACAATTACTCAAAATGGCAGCTTCTGCGATGGAGCCAAAATGTTGGTATAGCAAAACAAAAACATAATGATGAGAAACATTTTAATCAGTGTACAGGTTGTAACTTACACAACTAAATATATAGAAATGATCTTTTATATTAAACACCTCAGGGAATTCCAAATAAGTGTGCATTTTTTTAAATCTTAGCTAAACAAAATTCACTTTGTCTTACCACTGTGACAACAAACACAGGTACTATGTTGAATTTTCTTCTTGTTGATGTAAGAATAAATGTTAGAAATTATCTTCTGTTAACAAGCAGAAGAATCCAATGCTTTCCATTCTAAGATTTCTTAAAACATTTCTTTCTTAACCAAATTAGCAAACACTGTAATATATGATAAACAGCAAAAAAAATAGATTATTGTTGCAAATAGCAAAAACTAATTAGTATATTGCTGGAATGTGTGGATTAAAATGCTTTTTATTATGTCACAAGAACTGACAAAGAGTCCAAAAAGATTTGGGGCAGCCACCCATATATTATATCCTGGCTGCAAAATCGGAGACAAGACTGTTAACGACAGCGCCCCCTTTCATCCCACGGTGGTACAACATACATCAGGTGAGTCCAAAAGGCAACCCTCTGGCACGCATACCTAACACCATATATGACAAAAACCATAATACATTTTTTTTAGGTGTGCTAAATTGTTTGAGAATACTTTTAAGTGAAGGTGAATTGCTACTTTAAAAACTGCAGCATACACTGTCAAAAATAAAGATACCGGAGTGGTAATTCATAAAGAACCTTTATTTAGATTCATAACAGACTTCATACAATAAATAACCGTGAACAGATGGTAACAGATTTTTGAAATGCCAATGGGTCGGGGTTGTAAAATGACTCTTGGTGCATACAATAGCACTATAACAATAACTGGCTAAGTCCAGGTTTTCTTAATATGTTAGTGTCCTGCTAGGGTAGCCTACCATAAATTACAGTTTTTTTCTACATATTAGTTAGTTTTTTTTTAAAGCACAAAAAAACAAATTCATATTCAAAGTGCCCTTCCCTGGGCGGCACGGTGGCGCAGTGGTAGCACTGCTGCCTCGCAGTTAGGAGACCCAGGTTCGCTTCCCGGGTCCTCCCTGCATGGAGTTTGCATGTTCTCCCCATGTCTGCGTGGGTTTCCTCCGGGTGCTCCGGTTTCCTCCCACTGTCCAAAGACATGCAGGTTAGGTGGATTGGCGTTTCTAAATTGGCCCTAGTGTGTGCTTGGTGTTTGGGTGTGTTTGTGTGTGTCCTGCGGTGGGTTGGCACCCTGCCTGGGATTGGTTCCTGCCTTGTGCCCTGTGTTGGCTGGGATTGGCTCCAGCAGACACCCATGGCCCTGTGTTCGGATTCAGCGGGTTGGAACATGGATGGATGGATGGAAGTTCCCTTCCCAGAATTAAATGGTGCTTTGTCAGGCAGCGGCTTTACGAAGAACCACACAGCTCTGAAAAGAACCATATAGTGCCGTTAAACAACTATTATTTTAAAGTGTGTACCACAAAGATATGTAGTTCAGAATACTGAGAAAACTTCAAAGAATTATTATTTCATATTTTATTCATCAAAAGAAGTGTTTTGTTCCTAAAACGTTAAAGAGTTAAGTGCAATAGAACATTGCCAAACCTGCTTAATACAATTCAGCCTCTTTTTCATACTGATAGCAGTGAAGTGGGCCATTTTATATTCTTATTCATCAATTTGCAGGCTTCATAAAAGTGGTAAGTTCTGACAAATTCTGATTACCCTTGAGCAATGAATTATCGCATGCATTTTAAGGTCCTATTTAGCACTTATCAAAGTGCAAACTGCTTTCTTAAATTTGACTTAGTACACTGTCACAAATTACCTTTTCAGCATGAAATATACAGACTAAAAATAAATGTGCATTCCATTCATCCTAACTTTAAACCTAAAAAAAAACCCCACCAGATTTCTTCACTAATGCACCATCCGTAATTTTTCATTTTTTTGTGAAACAAAGTTTCATTATACTTTGTACATACTGTATTAATGATGTTGTCAAAGCTAATCACTTGAACATTCTACAGCTAATACAAAGAAAGTAATAAAATAAAATACAAGCATACATTATTTTATATAAAACACAATTTTAGAGTAGTGAACTGGCAATTTGAACACCTCATTTAGAAACACGGTCAATGATGGCAACTAAACTTGTGCCCTTTTGTTTTACAGCCAAATCCTCTCCATGAGGCCACCATTCCAGCACTAAAGGAAGATGATAAACTCTGTCCTAATTATTGAATATATAAAGCTGACTGTGAGTGTTTGTCTGGTGTAAGAAGTTGCACCGCTGAACAGATCTGTGCCCAAATTTTACACACATTCCCCATCTGTATAGTGTAACACCACAGGCTACGTTTCATTCTGAAATTTGTCACCCGGAGGAATTTTATGCAGTCGCCACACCTGCTCTTATTTGGGAAGCGCCCCCTAAGAGGCATTTTTGAGACCTAGAACAAGGTATTCAAAGCTGCTCCCCATGGTGGGTTTAGTGAGTGAAATTTTCATCTGCGTCAAAAAATGTTTTGCCCTGTAGAATTTATTTAATGACGTGTCCGGTTAGGGTCAAACTAAAACCTGGTAGGTTGCTAGTGCGTCATGCTAGTAACCTCACTCACTGGGTGTTAGTGGAACTTTATGGAAATGTCTCTATATATATAAAAACCAATGTCTGTCTTGTCTGTCTGTCCGCTTTTCACGAGAGAACTACTTAATGGATTTAGATCAGGGTTTTTTCTATAATTTGCTTGAACATTCCAGTTGATTTTGCAATTTTTCTCATCATGTTAAGTATCATAGTTCGCATGCGGTACTGATTTATTTGCGCAAATCTGAGAGACGCAGCAGGCCGAGGGGGGGGGGGGATGGGACTCTCCTCACTCACGTGCCAGCCTCGGGGCGTTCCTTACCTCTGGTTAGTTAGCGAACGAGAGAACTACTTAACGGATTTAATTTTGCAACTTTTCTCATCACAATAAGAATCATAGTTTGGTTGCAGGAGCGATATATCCACGCTAATCCGAGAGAGAGGCTGTGGGCTGAGGGCAGGGGGACACGTGACATCAGGAGTAGGGAGCCAGGCTGGGCCTTCCTTGCTGTCCTGTTTCATTTCTACGCAGGTGAAGCCGCGGGGGATGGCTAGTGTTAAATAAAGTGTTAAAAACAGATTACACAATTTATAGAAGGAGAACAATTTTTTAAGAAGAAGATTAATGCTGTTTTCTCTTACATCTTATTTAAAAATAAACAGATCCTTTTTTGTTTTACTGATTTTATAAATTATTATAGAGAGTAAGACACAAGTCACTCAGGGTTGCTATCAGTAGTACTACATCCCATTGATTCAGTTGTCATATTAGTCTCAACCGTCGACACCCATCCCATGACCAGTTTGGAAAGGTATATATGGTGGAGTGATATCTAGCATACAAGTTGATAAATATCTTGTATGTCTTTATTTGTAAGATGAACAAAACAAATGTAATAATAGATAGTGTTGCAGGAGGCATGTTTTACTTTTCTGATGACAACAGTGGTGCTTTACCAGCCCTCCATCAGTGTTTTGGACTGACTCAGAGTCAGAGTGGGATGAAACCTGTATCAAACCAGTCTGGCAAGGGTGATTGTGTTTGGACTTAGAGTGAATAAGCCATAACCTGACTTAACAAAAGCAATTGGGGGATAATTTGTACCTTGGTGCTTTCCTTGGTAAATGGTCCAGAACGGGACAGTTGGACTAATTCTGTTGGTCTGAAGTATGGCTGTTTATGATTGGTTTTGGATCAAAGGCTATTCTGTACCACAACACCCCACTGGCTTGTGATTTGTGTGTAAGAATGGTGGAATGTTGGTCACCTTGCCTTTACCTCTGTCTCTAGCCATGGGTGGATGACGATGATGAACACAACTCTATCTTGGCAGCCGTATTGAGACAGGCATGTGGCCTGTTGCTATATTCCATTCTAAGGTCATGTGGTAGCAAAGCAAGCTGGACTAAAGATAAGCCAAGAACTGCCTTTGGAGACAAGATGCACTGTTACTTAGACCATAAATACATTCACATTGTATTCTGCTTATTAATGAAACATAATTAAATTTGTAATTTAGCTCTAGCCTGTTCCTTTACTCTGTCTAATTGCCTGAGATTACAGATGTAGAAGGGAATAGGAGGAGGAAGTGCTAACTTACCTAACAACAAAGTGGTAAGTATATGGAATTTAAGGCATTTTATTAAGGTCTACACGATAAAGAGTATAAAGGCGAAAATAGGGTCACTGTAAGGCCCTACAAGGCAAAACACCAATTAATTTTAGAATTTCATGTGAATAGCCACTCAATTTCACTTGCAGTCAGTAATTTTAATTCTCTTTTTAATGCCAGTTGATTTTTTTTAAAGCTCAGCATTCAGTGATCCTGCATATTTCTTTTTTTTAAGCATTTTATTGATTTTAGTAAAATCAAATAACATTCCATACAAGCAAGTCAAGTTTAACAAAACTAGGTTCGAAACAAATCAACCCCCAATCCTGCATATTTCTGATCATATCTTCTGATGTCCTGCTAATCTGCAAAACAGATTATATTATTTAACTTATACGTTTTTCCCAAAGATATGGTCAGATGTTCTCTATGAAGATATTAGTTTGTGTAGAAGTGAATGAATAAAATTTTAATAAGTTGGTATTAACGAGTTGAGTCACAGATAGATGGATTAAAAGTGTTTAATATTTTGAGGAGCGTGTCTGAGATAACAATGGAATGACCACTGCAATTTCTACAGAGGGCATCAGTTTGTTATCAATAAAAAGGTGTCATTTCTTGAGTTACTATGGTGCACATGCAAGAAAAGGGAGAATTATCTTGATTATGGGTGGTGAAACATCAAAAGCTGCAACAACTATAGTGGCTACAGCATCTAAAAGATTTAATACACCATTAAAAAACCCTGCCATTATAAGTGTAAGAAAGCTCATAATTGGAATCAGCAAGAGAACATTAATGATAATTTGTTTATTGTCATAGTTTGGTATATAAAGTGGATGTCAGCCAGAATTTGTTTAGTGTTGTTCAGTTTCCCTACCACCATAATACACTGTCCTTCAGAATCAGTGGTTGACTTAGTATCGTAAAGAGAATAGGAAATTTATGAATCAAAATTCTCACTTTTCAAGTGTTCTTACCTTATTTAACAGTAAAAAAGCTGACCAATCCAATCTCTTCAACAAGGTTGATGTTTCATATTTAAATGTTTCTCCTGCAGGAAGACTACAGTATATCTGGCTACAATAATAGTGATAATAACAGGTTACATTTATTGAGCGCCTTTCGCAAACCCAAGGTCGCTTTACATACAGATGACAAAAGTTCGTAGAAGAGGAAAGTTTTCAGTTGCGATTTAAAAGTGCAGAAACAGGAGCAATCTCGGAGAGACTGAGGAAGAGAGTTCCAGAGTTGAGGTGCTATACTACTGAAGGACCTGCCTCCCAAGGTGGAGAGTCTGGTGTGTGGGACAGTAAGGACATGACTGCTCGAGGACCTGAGAGAGCGACAAGGAGTGTAACGAGCTCGGAGCTGAGTGAGGTAGAGGGGGGCAAGGTTATGTAGGGCTTTGGAGGTGAGAAGCAGAATCTTGAATTTAATCCTTGATGGAACCAGTAACCAGTGAAGCTGGGAGAAAACAGGTGAGATGTGAGCAAAACGCTTTGTGTGGGTGAGGACTCTAGCTGCAGAGTTCTGAATATATTGTAGCTTCTGTATAGATTTTGCAGGGAGGCCAATGAAGAGGGAATTACAGTAATCAATACGAGACATTATGAAACAATGAACCAGAGTTTGAGCATCAGACAAGGACAGAAATAGATGGAGGCGGGCAATGTAATGGAGATGATAGAATGAAATGAGCTATGATATCACTCTTTCCCATTTGTAGTCCTGATACCTTTAATATTAAGTGTGTTTTTGTATTTTAAAGTTCATCCTTCTTGACATAAACAGAAAAACATCATCTTTTAAAATCTTTGATATTTCAGTAGAATTTAGCATTATGGCTTAAATCCATTGAACTTTTGCAAAGTAATGATAATGAAAGTAAAAAGCAGAGTAAGTTAACAAAACAAATAATAAGGTAATAAAAGAAATAAAAAGTAAAGTAATAAAGAAAGAAAACAAACAATAGGAGAAATGCCAAGATAGAAATGATAAACAGAAATGTTAATAGACAGGTAGACAAGTTAAATATTTCTTGACTGATGCCTTTATCCAAGGCAACCTTCAACATTTCTGATACAATTGGTTCAATTTCTTTTGCTTTCCTAATTGGAGTGCAGGCAAGACAAGTGACTTCTCAGGGTCACACAGTGTCAGTAACGGGATTTGAACCCACAACCTCAGGGTTTGAAATTCAAGGCCTTAACTACAACCCTGCTAATAGAGAAAGAGGAATTTTGATGCCATATAAAATGTCTATTATCTTATATATAAACATCTACATATAAACATCACACAGTGTGTGTGTCTGTCTGTCCAGCCCGGAAGTGCGAGGCTACAGCAAGAAGATCAAAGAGCCGGCAAGGCAGCCCCAAGTTAACGAGTCAGAAGAAGAAAGAAGTACAAGGCTACAGCATGAAGCCGAAAGACAAAAGTGAAACCGCCGAGGAAAAACAAAAGAGAGAGAAACTCGCTTAGCCGCTGATAGACAAGGGGGGCGAGCACGTCCGCAAAACGAAACCACCGACTCTGCATTTCAATTTTTTTTTTGATGATTTCAATAGTTTCTAGCAGCCCAGGCTTTTTACTGCATGGGCTTACACAGCTAGTTTATAATAATCATTAACAATTTTGACTTCAGCCTAACTCTTTCCTACATTTTCCTAATGAGTCATTTAGTTGGCAGTAATATAAATTGTAGTTTAGTTGTTTTTAAGCTATGTGTGACCTACAATACTTCACACACCAGATCGTTATTTATGGATGTGTATATACTAACCCTTCATTTGAAATGCTTTTAGGTATGCCGGACCATGCAGTCAGAAAGTAGATTACCGATTCCGGCTCAACTGGGCAAGCTACCTTGCAAGTACGGAAAAAATTATTGTAGCAAGTTTTGATGGAAGAGGTAGTGGTTACCAGGGTGACAGAATCATGCATGCTCTGTACAGACGACTAGGAACGTACGAAGTGGAGGATCAAATAACAGCTGCACGGTACAGTATATGTGTTCTGTCTAAGATTACAATAACTAACAAAATAGGAGGTGTTGATAATTAAAATACACAAAACAAAATGAGTGTTAAAAAAGAATAATCAAATATTCTAGAATGAAGAACTGATGAACTGTGGCATAAAGAGCATTGCAAGCCTTTGAAATTTTGTGTCTCCAGTAAAAATTAATAAATCATTGTGTTTCTTTAAATGCATTATTTTCTGCACGTAATAAAAATGTTTTTATATTATCTCTAAGCAATGCTATTTTTTTAGCTGTGTATAAAGTTAGTGAAATGTTATTGAGTGGCTGGACCTGGTGAATATCCTGAATGTCTAAATATATATACTATATATGTGTGTGTGTGTATGTATGTATTTATGTGTATATATATATATATATACATACATATATATATATATATATATATATATATATATATATATATATATATATATATATATATATATATATACTTTTTTTTCTCCTCAGAAAATTTATTGATATGGGCTTTATTGATAAGAAAAGGGTCGCCATTTGGGGCTGGGTAAGTCTGTATATATCTTTCAAGACAGGACAATATGTAATTAAGCTGTTCATTTGAAATTAGTTTTTTAAATTACATCAGTTAGAAATTATATTTACAGTATGATACATTATATACATTCATTAACCATATTTAATCTGAATGTATAATATTTAAATAGCATACTCTAAATAATTTGTTTTATAAGCTTAAAAGAAACCAAAATATTTTATGCAGATATTTTTAATGATTGTTTAGTACTACAGTTTAATACCTTGACTGAACCGTGTTTCACTTACTGTAATGTTTTTCAGAACATCAACATCATTTAATAACAAAAAGAGCACAAAAATATTTTAACAAAAAACTGGTGAAAGTGTGAATAATTTTTCATGCTATGTTAATAAAAAGTATTAATTTTCCAACTATAAGCACTTTCAATTTACTAGAGAAATACTTACTGATTTAAAATATGTGTGGCAAAGTGGCTCCAATAAACTTAAATAATAAACCTTTGTGTATTTATATGTGAAGGAAATATCAGAATTCACCCACTCAAGTGGGTGAATGCCAATGTAATTTTTTTTCCTTTCAGAAGGTGTCTGTAACTCATACGACTATCAATTCAAGATGAAGCCTACCTACTTGACAACATATAACATTTCTCTCTCTTTTTCTTCTTCTAGTCCTATGGTGGATATGTTACTTCTATGGTTCTTGGGTCTGGCAGTGGTGTGTTCAAGTGTGGTATAGCTGTAGCACCGGTATCAAAGTGGGAATATTATGGTAAGGAGACACATAATTTATAATGAACACCATATCATTGTGGCAAAAATGTGCATATGGTGTCTTTTTAAATATTAACGTATACTGTATTGTGTGAGTGTATAAAATCACGATCCATTTTCAGACCTCCTCAATCCAATTTCAGCTCCTTATGGTGGATGATCAGTAATGAGGGCATTGGGTTAAGGCATAGCCTGCCTGAGAGACATCTCACTGTAAATATAGAGTATGCCAGCTGTTTTCACTCTGCAATGGACCGGCGTCCTTGACCAGGGTTTGTTCCTAACATTATTTATATATAAACAGTAAGAATAAGATATGAGTACCATTCCTTTTGTACAATTTCAATAAGACGCACTATTGACCAGTTTCTACCATCTAGCAGATATGAAGCACTATTAATTTAGTATTATTTCAGCTGATAATGGCAAATTGTACTGAGGTTGTCTCACTTTTTATTTTTTCCTATAAATTTATATATAGAAAATCTACAATTTTATCAGCATGTATTGTAAATTAGACTATACTGGAAATAACTGCAAAGTTTTGCAGAAGTAGAAGTGGTGGTTTTTACTTGATGCTACAATAGACAAATATGAATTCAGTTTCACACACTGCATATAGATTAATATTTTGGCAAGTATGCGTATATGTAAATATACAAACACATAAATGTTGTTTATGTGACAATCTAAAAAGCAACTGATTTACTTAAAAGAACTTAAGAGAACTACATAGCTATTAGCTAATTAATCAAGTGTGATGTCTTGAGAGGTCTTCTTTACACTAAAATTTCCCTATTTATTGCACATCCCATATCCACACAAGTAAACCAAATCCTTTTGCTTTCTTTTCTTTTTTCTATACTCAGTAAAAATTTTAGTTTGTTATGTTAAATGATGCAGTTTAGTCTAATCTTGTTTGTTTTGTAAAACACATCATGACTCTTTATGATGTGAAAGGTATTCAAAGGTTATGATTTCATGTGTTGCTTGTGGGTTTCCCCTTTGCCTGCTTTCAACATCCCTGCCATTCTGCAACACCTCTTCTGTATACAAATACATTACAACATGTGTTTGATATTTAGTCCATATGGTGTTTGTCATTAGGGCTGTGTAATGAAGAATCCTATAATGTACAATGAAGGAAATATACAAAAGTTATATAGCAAGCTACTAAGTATAAGCTGTGACATTTATGCCTGTGTTTATGTATACCTAGCAGAAAAACACGATAGTGTGAATTTCATAATGAAGGCGATTCTATATATAAGGTAATTAAGGGATGTCATTCAAAGTAATGTTTGTACCTGGAACAAAACAAAGAATTAAAACAAAGCAATGAGATGTACTGTTCACAGATTTTTTTTTGTGTTTAAGCCATTCCATACTAGAAAACAGGAAATGTTACTGCATTCTAATAATTACTTCTTTCAGTGTGGTGTCTCTTTTCTAAAGTATGCTATGAAGCTTAAGGAGTACATTGACTAATTACAGAATATTTTATATCCAGTACATGAAAATTTATGACTATGTCCAAGAGGTCTTATGGCTTATCCTGACATAAACATACAATAACTTTATGACAGACTCATTTTTAGCCTTCTGGGAATGGCTCTTAGAGGGCTAAGACCTCAAAAATATCAAAAATATTACCTTGTTCGTGATCAGCAACCTCAAAATATAAAATGACACTCCATGTGCCTATATTACGAATCCCAATTTTTAGAAGTTTTCTAAAAAATGAGTAATTTAGACCCCTCATATCCCATCAGGAAGTGAACCCCTGTAGTTAGTTGATGTGGCTTATGCAGCTTCAAGTCCTTCTGATCGTATTTGCTCAAGAGATCTATTGTTTTACTCTTTATCATAAAGGCATAATTTCCTGCACAAAAAGTATGGTCCAAAAATGGCCCAAAAATGAGGGTTGGTTTTGGGTGTAAAAGGTCAAAAATAAGAGAGAGCCCAAAAAAAAGATTGATGTCTTGCATAACTAGACATCTAGACAAATTGAATGGTATGTCATATTGGGGAATTTCCTCGTACCATTGAGTCAGGAGGTGCTGGAAAAAGAAGAAAATAATTTCAAAGCATTCACAAGTACTGTACATACTTGCTTATAAGTCATGTCTTGAAACCCAAAAAATCGATCATAAAATCAGACCCCGAATTATACGTCCATTTAAAAATACGACACTTAATTTATTTATTTTTTTACATCTTCTTGCTTCCTTCAATCTCGCATCAGTTTCTTTCACACATCGAATTTTGTTGCAGCAGTGCAGTTACCATTTTCTTTGGCCACTTCAACGACTTTTAATTTAAAACCAGCTTCATATTTTCTTCTGATAAAACGCTCCATTGTAGGTAAGGGATGCTCTTATGATAAAGGTGTATGAGCGTGTGAGATACACAAAACACAAAACACAAAACAGAGCAAACGTCGCTTTGGAATAGTTCGGGTATTACTGTGTGTTCACGTAGGCACAATACAATAGAAAAAAAAGGCAGTGTGCCATGGTTACTCTCTCAGGTGGGTGTTAGCATATCATAATCTCTTGTACCAATAGCGTGAGTTTTCTGCATTCGACTTGTATGACCAACATTATAAAATACCAGAAATTATAGGATAAAATCAAGCCCCGACTTATCCGTGGGAGAACTTAAATGTGAGTATTTACAGTAAGTTTTATGAGCACAATAAGGTAAACCTTTTTCTCTGATTCACCATTGGGTGGGCCTATGACTCTTCTAGGTGGGCACTGATCACCCCCTCCAACCTTCATACCCCTGGTGACTGAAATTACTTCAACTTCAAATCTGTAGCCAAACAGACTGACAGTAGACATGCTGGTTTTTAGCATGCCATGATTTTTGTTAATGTTCTTCAGTGTTGCGCTATATACTTCATAATAAACACTGTCCTTTATACACAGCATATTTAGTTGCTGTGTTATGTTATTAACAATAACAGTTTATGTTATTTGACTTTGCAGATGCAGTCTATACTGAACGTTATATGGGAAGGCCTATTAAATCAGATAATCTTGCATACTACCAGGTATGTACTGTATGCAAGGTTTTTCATTATGTTTTATTCCCTTTTAAAATTACCATATATCTAAAAACTTCACAACCCTTAAATATTAATAACATCTTTTTCACAACCGAATCATTCTAGATATAAAATGTTGAAAAGATTGAATTGTTTTAAAGAATGACAAAACTTGTATCATATGTAAATTGCAAAGACTACATGAGAAACAAATGCTGTCTTGTCACCATGTTACGCTATTTTTCTCATTATTTCACCCACTCAATAATAATTTTTACAGTAACTTTTGTTTGCTCAGTTTTAAAGCAGCTATTATTTTTTTATTTCAACAGAATTCAACAGTAACAGAGAGAGCAGCAAACTTCAAATCTGTTAACTACCTCCTGATCCATGGAACAGCAGATGGTAAATGGCACTTTAGAGAGCACCAAATATTTGCTTGTGCAAGACTGAAATAGCGTTGAAGCAGCCAATTAATTACTTTACAGGATAAAATGTACAGTGCCTTTAAAAAGTGTACAGAGCCCTTCACTTTTTACACATTGTACTTTGCAACCTTATGCTAAAATCATTTCAAATCATTTTTACCTCATCAAGCAACACTGAAAACCCCAGAATGTCAAAGCGATAACCGGATTTTAGAAATTTATGCAAATTTATTAAAAATAAAATATGACATTGAGACAAGTATTTAAAGCCTTTAAACCATTCATTCACCCTCTTCCTACAACCTGAAGTATTCTTGGGTTTGATTTAACAAGATTTGCACACCTGGAGATTTTTGCCGTTCTTCTCTGCAGATCCTCTCAAGCTCTGTCAGGTTGGATGGAGACCATCAATGGCCAGCTATCATCAGCCAGTCCAGATATGTTCAAGTCGAGGCTCCTGCTGGACCACTCAAGAACATTTGCAGAGTTGTTCCTATACCACTCCTTTGCTGTCTTTGCTTTGTGTGTAGGGTCATTTTCATGTTAGATGGTGAACCTTGTGCCCATTCTGTGGTCCAGGGCACTCTGGAGAAATTTTTAATTAAGGAAATATCTGTACTTTGCTCCGTTAAGCTTTTCCTCAACCCCTTTCTAGTCTCTCAGTCCCTGCTGCTAAATAACAAAACCACAGCATGATGTTGTCATCACCAATGTTCACTGCTGGAATGCTATTGTGCAGGTGATGAGTGATGCCAGGTTTCCTCGAGACATGACTCGTATTTCAATCTTGGATACATCAAACTAGAAAATCTTGTTTCTTAGAGTCGTTTAGGTACTTTTTTGCAAACTCCAAGCGGGATTTCAAGTGTCATCTGGCCACTATGTGATAAAGCCCAGATCAGTAGAGCATTACAGTGGTGGTCATTCTTCTAGAAGTTTCTCCCATCTCTACAAAGGTTCTCTGGAGCTTAGCCAGAGTGGTCATTGGGTTCTTGGTCACCTCTCTTACCAAGGCCCTTGTCCTTTGATTGCTCAGTTTGGTTTAGCAGCCAGTTCTAGGAAGAGTTGTAATTGTTAAAAAAATGGAGGCCACTGTGCTCTTGTAAACCTTTAATGGTGCAGAAATTTTTCTGTAGTCTTCCCCAAATCAGAACAGATTTGTTCAGTCTTATCTGTAAGCTTTTTATCTAGTTAACCTTTGTTGGACGATTCTGCAGTCATGACTGCAAGGACAACTAAATGTATTCTAGACCTCATGCCTTCTTCTTTGGTTAAGGTTGCTTTGCCTTTTCTTCTTAATTTTATTACCAGTATTACGTATCAATACATCTCTTTATACTGGCTTGGTCCCTTCCAGCCTAAAGAAGTTATACCTGTCCTCAAAAAACCTGGAGTTGACCCTAAGGATTTTAAAAACTATTGACTTATTTCGCACCTTCCTTTTCTTAGTAAAATCTCAGAACATGCTGTTGCGGTCCATTTGAAAGGCCATCTTTCCTCTAATGACCTGTTTGAGGAATTTCAGTTTTGTTTTAGGGCCAATTACAGTACAGAGACAGCACTCATCAGGGTGACTAATGAATCATGGTCTTTAAACACTAATAATCTTTTTAGACCTTCCTGCTGCTTTTGATGGGTTACAGCATGATATTCTTTTGTTTAGACTTGAGAATGAGTTAAATCTTGTTGGAAATGTTCTTGAGTGCTTTAAATTGTACTGCAGGGACTGACAGCAATTTGTTGCCATCAGTAAGTTTAGGTCTGACCCATCTTATTTGTTCCAGGGGGTCCCTCAAGAATCAGTTCTTGGCCTTTTGCTCTTTATCATTGTTATGATGATGATACACAGATTTATTTACACACAGGGCTTATGCAAACACTGGTGGCCTGTTTAGCTGACATCAAACACTGGTTGTCTGAACACTTTCTCAGACTGAATAGTGATAAATCTGAGGCTTTAATTATTGCATCTCCAAGCACTTTAAGGAAAATAGATAATGTTTCAGTAAAAATTCCAGGCTTTATTACATCGTTGTTTGCACAGGTTAAATATCTTGGCATCATTCATGATCCCACACTCACCTTTGATCCACTATTAATAATAATACCAATGCTGCCTTTTTCCACCTTATACAAATTTCAAGGCTGCATCCATTGCTCCCTTGATACTGTAACTGAGATGCTTATTCATGCTTTTGTCACCTCGCGACTTGACTAATGCAACACAATGTTGTTTGGTGTCCCTCCTTGGAGCCTAAAAAAGCTACAATATGTACAAAACTCAGCGGCAAGGGTGGTTATGCAGTCGACTTAAATCTGTCTTTCTCCGCGTTGTATCAAGGACAATCGAGCCAGAGGCACGTAGGGGCGAAACAGAAGTTTTTTATTTTTCTTTCCAGAAACAAAAATAAAAGAGAACAGGGTGTCACACAACAGCTTCTTCCCCATGCCCCTTACAGCATTCATCATACCTTTTCCTTTAATAACACATTTAACATGTTACATATAGAACTATTTACAAAATATTATTCAAATATTCCAGAGAAAACTGTTTACAATACACTTAGACTTAAACAATAAAACATTCTAACTTTATAATCTTATATATTCTTAACAAAAATAGAGTAGCATAACTTTCCAGGAAGAAAAAGAAAAGAGAACAGGGCGTCACACAACAGCTTCTCCCCTATGCCTATTAAATGATAAATCAAATCAATTACAGATTATAAACACAAATATTAATACAAAATAATAAGATTTAAAATAAAAATTAAAATCCAAAATATACATATGGTGATTTTGTACACCATTCCGAAATACATTAAAATGCTGTTCACCACTCTTAAAAAAATAACCATGAACTTTTTCTTAATTTTCAAAAGTAAACATACAAGAACTACATGTGAGGGCTTTGGAAAACTACACATGACTTAATATACACTTGAACAATCCCAAATAATATACGTGACAAATAAAATAAAAATTAGAAAATGCTTGGGGAGAGCTGAAAACGGGACCTACCCCTTACTGCATCCACTGTGCTTCTGACAGCTCAGCCAAGAAATTCAGTGCATGCAGGTTGTGGGGTGTAACATTAATTAACGCCTGTACTACAACATGCTGTATGATCGGTATCCTACTGACTATTTACAAGAACAATTGATTTTGGGGACGATCATAACTAAAACAAATCAAAATTACAAATGACAGATTATACTTTGCTACAATTACACATTTAAAACCTTGGGAGTATATTACTCCTACACATTTAAAATTACATTGGCTACTTGTACCTTTACGCATTCAGTGCGGAATCTTCTGAATTTAGTTTCATGGTCTCGCTCTGCCTCACCTGTCTTCTTTATTAGGTTCATATACTCCATCGTGTTCATTTTGTTCTTCTGACTCCTTGCTGTTATCCATTCCACTCTTCAGATTGCGTAGTATCGGTGATTGGGCTTTTAGTGTATCAAGGCCACGGTTATGGAATGCCCTGCCTTTGTAGGCCCGTACATGTACCTCACTTTCTGTTTTTAAATCTAACATTAAAACCTAGCTTTTAAATATTGCTTTGTGTTTTTCTTGTTAATTATGTTTGTATATTGGACTGTTTGATGTAATGTATATTGTTGTACAGTGTCCTTGGGTACCTTGAAAGGAGTTTCTATTATTACAGTTATTATTTTTATTAGACCTATGCCTCAGCACAATCCTGTCTCTAAGCCCTGCCGGCAAGTCCTCTGACCTCATGGCTTGGTTTTGCTCTGACAGACTTTGTCAGTTGTGGGGCCTTCTATGGACAGGTATGTGCCTTTCCTAAACATATTGAATCAATTTAATTCACCATACATGGACTCCAAAAAAGATGTAGAGTAAGAGAATGCAATGCATTTTAGCCACATTTCAAGTGTCAGTGGAAAAGCTCTGAATACTTGTGACAATGTGATTATTCATTTTTTTGTTTTTCATAAATCTGTCAAAATTCCTACAGTCCTGTTCCTGCTGTGTCATTCTGGGAATAGAGTGCTATCTAATGAGGAAAAAAAATATTTTTAAATGATTTTAGCATAAGGCTGCACCATAACAAAATGTGAAAAAGGTGAAGGGGTTTTAATACTTTTTTGAAAGAACTATATTTAAGAATTAGGATTTTTTTAAATGCATATCTGTTATTATGCTCTTTATATTAGCACTAACAGTCCATTAATCTGTTTTTTTTCTTTGGTCATATTTAGATAATGTTCACTTCCAGCAAGCTGCACAGATTTCAAAAGCACTCGTGGATGAAAATGTTGATTTTGAAACAATGGTATTTGATATATTATCATACTTAACGTACTGAAGTGTTAATACCAGTGAAACGGAGGTCTATTTTGTTTTAAGATTAAAAAGTAAATAACTGAATTAGCGTAACACTTTGCATCAATCTGAGGGAGCACTGAAAAAAATTATCTTAGCTGGCCTTGTTGCAAAAATTCCAAGCTCTGAAATGTTCTCCACTTTGCACGTAGTGACCAGGAATTGCCCTTATATTTTATTTTCAATAATTAGGATACCCATATGGCGGAAACACAACTCTGCTACTCTTGGAAGGAACAGTACTGCTTTCGACTGGGGACATGAAGCAGTTTCAGTTAATTATTAAGCACACTTTGACTAAGGAGGAGGAGAAGGAGGAGGTTGGAAGCATGTGCTGATAGTGCCTTGCTGCACCCACCACACCACGAACCACCTGGATTAGTTCTCATTAAAATGTCAGAGCAAAACTATGTGAAAAAAAACTATTATGGTTGTATAGCTTCAATTCTGGGTGAGGTTTATCAACTTTTGGCCAGGAAAACAAAGATAAGATGCATGTTGAGTGCAGTGTGTTCTTCTGAAGTCATGCACAAGAAGACCCCCACAGACAGGTACAGCTTAGAAAGGCTGTGTGTAGAATTTGGGGTGACGCTCAAGTAAACACCGAGTTAAATAAACATTCAGACAGTGCCATCCAGTACGCCTTCAGACTGCTAGCCATGTCTGTCACTACACAAATCTACTCTCTATATATAAAATCCTAAGCCTAAAAGTGCCACGATTTTGTGCAACGATTTTAAGTAATGTTTTTATGTCACGTTTTTTTGTCACACTTTAAATCTTTCTTATTTTAAAACCTGTTCATAATTTTTCAAACATTAATGTGATGTTAGATTTTCAGATTCTTATTCCGTTTTTAAATTATAAACTAAAAAATATCAAGAACTCATGTCCTGCGAGATGAGGCTTTGTGCCAAGAGATTTAACTATGCCCGGGGCCAGAAATAAAAGACAAAGAGTAGATGACAAAGACAGCTGCTGTACAGGCTTTTAAATGTTCGAAGCGCCGCGTGAAATGCAGATCACGCGGCACGGCAGTAGCAAGCCAGCAGCTGATTGAACAAAGAGGAGGTTAAAAAAAAAAATCTGTATTTGTTTCCCATTGTATCGCCATTTAAGAGGGGGTTTGGGAGGAGCGACCGCGTCTCCTTGGAGTGTGTTCAGCCCCCCTCTTTACAATGCAAGCGGCAGAGATGCCAAGTGGTTGGTGTATAGCGCAGGCCAGGGGGGTTGGCGAGCGAATCAAGCAGGGGGCGAACCCTCTAGTTTTAAAATATTCTAATAACTGTATATTCATATGACAGCTGTGAAATGTTTATGCTCATATTAACTGACCTGTACACAACATAAGCGTGAGGTTAAGCATAGTATGTTTTTAAGCATATATTGTAGTTCTAAGAAATCATGTAGTTGTTCTCAGAATGATTTCTGCACTTAACAAATCTTATTTTTCTTTATTCTTATTACAGTGGTACACAGACAAGGATCATGGCCTGGATGGTTCCGCACATAGACATGTCTACATTCATATGAGCCATTTCCTAAAGCAATGTTTTTCATTATCATAGCAAGACCAAACCAAAGCATTTCAGCTGCTTACTTCTGACTTTTTTAATGTTTCTGTTTTACAAAAACACAATCGATATTAAATTTTACCCAAAATATTTTTGACTGTGATATATGCAGGGTAAAAACCATGAAAAGTCTATGCTATATTTAATTATGTTTTTTGATGTACAGTAATCCCTCGCTATATCGCGCTTCGCCTTTCGCGGCTTCACTCCATCGCGGATTTTATATGTAAGCATATTTAAATATATATCGCGGATTTTTTGCTGGTTCGCGGATTTCTGCGGACAATGGGTCTTTTAATTTCTGGTACATGCTTCCTCAGTTGGTTTGCCCAGTTGATTTCATACAAGGGACGCTATTGGCAGATGGCTGAGAAGCTACCCAACTTACTTTTCTCTCTCTCTCTCTTGCGCTGACTTTCTCTGATCCTGACGTAGGGGGATTGAGCAGGGGGGCTGTTAGCACACCTAGACGATATGGACGCTCGTCTAAAAATGCTGAAAGATTATCTTCACGTTGCTACCTTCTGTGCAGCTGCTTCCTGAAGCGACATGCTGCACGGTGCTTCGCATACTTAAAAGCTCGAAGGGCACATATTGATTTTTGATTGAAAAACAAACTGTCTCCCTCTCTCTCTCTTTCTCTGCTCCTGATGGAGGGGGTGTGAGCTGCCGCCTTCAACAGCTTTAAAAGCCAAACAGCCTTATTGATTTGTTTGCTTTTCTCTATCTCTCTGACATGATCTGCTCCTGCCGCGCACTCCTTTGAAGAGGAAGATATGTTTGCATTCTTTTAATTGTGAGACGGAACTGTCATCTCTGTCTTGTCATGGAGCACAGTTTAAACTTTTGAAAAAGAGACAAATGATTGTTTGAAGTGTTTGAATAACGTTCCTGTCTCTCTACAACCTCCTGTGTTTCTGCGCAAATCTGTGACCCAAGCATGACAATATAAAAATAACCATATAAACATATGGTTTCTACTTCGCGGATTTTCTTATTTCGCGGGTGGCTCTGGAACGCAACCCCCGCGATGGAGGAGGGATTACTGTAATTCAAAATCAAGTTTTTGCATGAAATTTCCATAAATTTGTTTTCTTCATTATTTATGTTACCTTTAACTGATTTTGTTTTGTATTTGATACAATACCATTAAAATCATATTTTTCAATAAAAAGGTGTGAGACCTCTCTTACATTTCAGTAAAAAATCTAAACTGTTCCATTTGTGAATGAAAGGTTAAAGTAATGACTGTTAGATTATTTGTGAACTTGAACATAATACGTTAAAAAATGTTTACCTTTATGAAAATGTGTACATTAAATCACAAAGTGCTGAAGTGCTGGATAAACTACATTTTTATTTTCTATCTTGTTAAATATGTTGATTGAATAAAAAACATGAAAATAATATTTGATGCACAAGCAGAGTTTTTTTTCACTAGAATCAAATTAACATTCCTGTTAATGAGCTCCAGTTAGTTAGTAGAGTCGTACCAAAATAGGTGGATTGGCAGATAATTTGGAATCCGTTAAATCATTACAAAAGGACTTAGACAGCATACAGGCTTGGGCAGATTTGTGGTAGATGAAATTTAATGTCAGTAAATGTAAAGTATTACACATAGTTAGTGAAAATGTTAGGTTTGAATACACAATGGGAGGTCTGAAAATCAAAAGTACACCTTATGAGAAGAATTTAGGAGTCTCAGTGGACCTGACACTGTCATCTTCCAGACATTGTTCAGAAGCCATTAAGAAGGCTAACAGAATGTTAGGTTATATAGCGCCCTCATATGTGGAGTACAAGTCTAAGGGTGTTCTGCTCAAGCTTTATAACACACTGGTGAGGCCTCATCTTGAGTACTGTGTGCAGTTTTGGTCTCAGGGCTACAAAAAGGGTTAGCAGCGCTAGAAAAGGTCCAGAGAAGAGCGACGTGGCTGATTCAGGGCTACCAGGGATGAGTTATGAGGAAATATTAAAAGAGCGGAGCCTTTTTTAGTTTAAGCAAAAGAAGATTAAGAGGTGACATGATTGAAGTGTTTACATAGATTGTTGTAGATACGAAACACACATCAAATTATTTCCCCTTACAATTCTGGGTAGCTCACTCCCAGATAATCAATCAAGGCTGGAACTGGGAGAACTTCTTGCCCGCTCTGTGGCGGTGGGGGGGGATGGTATAGCAGGCTGCTTGCTGCTTGGGCTTATCGACACATTTAGAAGACAAAAGACGCTGGCAGAGAGGTGCAAAGGGGTTTAAGGTGGGTTTACGAGTTTTTTCATTGGCGCTGGTAATTCTAGTGCTAAGGGTAAATTTCACACTAACATTAGAAAGAGGACACAGAGGACCAAAGACACTTGGAATAAGCTGCCAAGTAGTGCGGTAGACAGTAGGAGTTTAGGGACTTTCAAAACTCGACTTGATGTTTTTTTAGAAGAATCAAGTGGATTGGACTTGCAAGCTTTGTTGGGCTGAATGGCCTGTTCTCATCTAAATTGTTTTAATATTCTAGAAAGCCTGATTGGGAAACTTGAATCTTACACAACAGTGAAGGGAAGGTAATATAATTATAGTCTAATTAAAGTTTAAGGGATGTTTCTGTATCTACTGTATTTGTTATTATTCATATTAATGCAACAGTTTTTAGTACTGTGTACACTTTGATGAATAACCGCAATAACAAATTAGAAAAAATAATTAGTCTGGGAGCAGCAACGTTCAGTGCTTTCAGGATTTTGTGACTCTTGGGGAAAAAAGAAAGCGCACAAGACTGAAGAGGCCATTAAAGTCAGACCCCTTCATTTATTGCAGACTTCAGTGTAAGTTTATTTGGAAATGGAAAAATTTGCTATTTTTGGCGATCAATCTGCACTCAGTAATTCATAATGACAAAATGAAAACAGGGTATCAGAAAGGTTTGCAAATGTATTAAAATTCAAATTCAACTTTACTAAACCCTGCTCCCTAGAAGGGTCCTCTCTTGATCTGCCCCTATATCACCACAGCTGTTGCTTCAAAAGAGTGCAATATGCACGTTTGGTTGAAAATGCATTTTGTTCTTTTTGATAACCAAATATGCAGTATATTGTCCATTGCTGTGCAGATTATTTGGTCATAAATTTTATTGCTCTTTAAAAGAAAGTTGCAATCCATAATTTGCATCACCTAGGCAGACACAACTTAGAAGACAGTTGTAAATACTGCAGTTTGAACATGGAGTGGCTGAAAAAATAGGCATTTTAATGTTAACTTGTTGTTTAATTATGACTAAAAGAAAAAAGTGAGCTGTTTTTTATAATCTACTATTCTGTCTAGACTAAAAAAGATACATTAAGTATTTACAGTATCTCCTTTTCAATATTACTGATCAATATTAAAATGAAATGACTAAAATGTATGGACTGGGTACCAGTCCAGGAATACTTTCTGCCTTGTGTCCTATACGTACGGAATTCTTCTGCAATCTTATTCACACCAACACCTCCAAGGACTGCATGTAGCATGTGTGGACAGTAAGCAGATCAAGTGAACTGATTATAGCAGGTCCTAGGAAAACATATTGTATACAGAAAAGTTCTTAATTGCAGAGTACTTGTGATACATCTGATTAACCAATGGCAATATGACTGAGGTCCTTTGATCAGGAGAATTTCTCTTGTGAAGCTGGGAAACACAACTAGTATAATATACTGTATGCATAAATACCTACTAGGGAAAAGTTCCTAAAGTGTATTAGACAGCAGTAATGGAATTATTTAGCTGTAAAGAGCTTTGAAGAGCTAAACCCTTTGACAAACTTAGTTTTTGACTAATGCTTTACTTAAAGTGCTAACATTGTTGTAGAGTTTATCTTAGTAGCCAACTTCTTGTTATTTATTTGCTAGAGAATGTTACTGGAAGGAAGAAAAGGAAACTTGGTGGTGGAATGAGGAAATACAGGAGAGTATACAGCGGAAGAGGATGGCAAAGAAGAAGTGTGATAGTCAGAGAGATGCAGAAAGTAGACAAGAGGACAAGGAGATAAGGCGCAAGGTGAAGAGAGAGGTGGCGAAGGCTAAAGAAAAGTCGTATGATGAGTTGTATGAGAGGTTGGACACTAAGGAGGAAAAAAGGACCTGTACTGATTGGCTAGATGGAGGGACCGAGCTGGGAAAGATGTGCTGCAGGTTAGGGTGATAAAGGATAAAGATGTAAATGTATTCACAAGTGAGGAGAGTGTGTTGAGCAGATGGAAAGAGTACTTTGAGAGGCATGAATTCTTTTGAATGAAGAGAACGAGAGAGAGAAGAGGTTGGATGATGTGGAGATAGTGAATCAGGAAGTGAAACGGATTAGCAAAGAGGAAGTAAGGACAGCTATGAAGAGGATGAAAAATGGAAAGGCCGTTGGTCCAGATGACATGCCTATGGAAGCATGGAGGTGTTTAGGAGAGATGGCAGTGGAGTTTTTAACCAGATTGTTTAATGGAATCTTGGAAAGTGAGAGGATGCCTGTGGAGTGGAGAACAAGTGTACTGGTGCCGATATTTAAGAATAAAGGGGATGTGCAGGACTGCAGTAACTACAGGGGAAAAAATTGATGAGCCACAGCATGAAGTTATGGGAAAGAGTAGTGGAAGCTAAGTTAAGAAGTGAGGTGATGATTAGTGAGCAGCAGTATAGTTTCATGCCAAGAAAGAGCACCACAGATGCAATGTTTGCTCTGAGGATATTGATGGAGAAGTTTAGAGAAGGCCAGAAGGAGTTGCATTGCATCTTTGTGGACCTGGAGAAAGCATATGACAGGGTACCTCGAGAGAAATTGTGGTATTGTATGAGGAAGTCGGGAATGACAGAGAAGTACGTAAGAGTTGTACAGGATATGTACGAGGGAAGTGTGACAGTGGTGAGGTCTGCGGTAGGAGTGACAGATGCATTCAAGTTGGAGGTAGGATTACATCAGGTATTGGCTCTGAGCTATGATCGATTTTCCAGGTTTCAAGACCCGACAAATACGTGAGTATTTACGGTATTACAAATAAACATATAACATTTCATCTGAAAAAAAGCAGATTATTTTTAGTCTCACACATGCCTTTATAAAAATGCTCAAAAAAATTAACTGGTAAGAAAATTTGTATTTGTTAGTTTGTGTAATTTGAAGGATGGTCACATTTTTTGTTTGGGATTACAACTACCTGTTCACCATCACATTATGGTGTTCAGTTGTGTATGCCACTCTTCACTCCTCGTGACTAAGCTAATGGCAATATAATAATAATAATGATAAATTTTATTTGTATAGAGCCTTTCCCATGCAGAAGGCGCTTCACAGAGTCTCACAACAAAACAGCAAGTATACATATGTAATATTGGATACAGCTATTTCCTGAATAGAACATTAAAACAGATAGATACAGGATACACAAAGGCATTGCATAGAATAAAAGACAATAAACCAGTGTGAAATACTATATTCATTACTAAAAGAAAAGCCTATCAATTAACTTCATTTGTGATATAACAAACACACAAACACATCCTGAGCATTTGGACAGAATAGAAGAGTGAAAGAGGGGGTAGAATGTCAGGTTAAGTTAAACGCCTTCCTGAACAGATGAGTTTCAAGTTGTTTTTGAAAAGAATGAATAGAGTCAGCGGATCTCATTCATGTCGGGAGGTCATTCCAAAGTCAGGGCGCTATACAGCTGAAGGCCCTGTCACCCATAGAGTGCAGGTTAGTGTGGGTGAGAATCAGAGGACCTTAGTAGCCGAACAGGAGCAGAGTGATGGAGAAGATCACTGGTGTAGCCCGGTGTGAGGCCATTTAAAGCTTTGTAGGTTATTACTAGAATTTTATATTCAGTCCTGTGAGACACAGAAGGCCAGTGAAGGCGAAGCAGTGGTGGGTGTTAAGTGCTCGATGTTGCTTTTACATGAATAAATCTTTTGACAAAAGCAAATCCAAAGGGTTGCCCTATAGCTGAATCTTAATTATTCTATTTGAGAGTTAGCAAATTTGAGCTGAAGCCAACTAAATTTTAGTTAAGGCTTGGATCTGAAAAGAACTCAGTCTCACAATCATCTGGACTTGTTCCCCATCCCCTTTGTCTCTTACTTCAGTCTTGACTTGTTTCGGTTTTGGACTTGACAAAGCACTTCTATACCATAACACTACTCTGGTGTCAGTACTGTAAATGCATAGTAACGATACCTGAATGAAAAACACATAACCGAGAAGCATGATGCTTCTTTTATAATATTTCTGGACATTTAAAATCAAATGGACAAAAATCCGGTGGAAGAATTTTATACTGGTGTGCTCAATTTTAAGACTTTATAATAAGAAGAGTCACTATTTAGCAACTGTTGTTGAAAAGAATTTTAATTTAAAAGGGCTGCAGCCTCACGTGGGGAGGAATAATTTGGGGGATGGGGGATAAGGGGGAGAGAAAGAGAGCAGGCTATATCTAATCTATCCTTTTAATCCTTATAATTATAACTACCAATGTAACAATAGGCTGCATGGCAATAACTCTTGGGGAAATAGGAAATTAAGGTTAAAGTTGTCTCACTTCCAGTTAAGACTATAAAATGACATCAAAAACTCAGAATCAATATCTCCATGATGGGAAAGTTAACTTTGTGAGCTGGAATGTTAAAGGCCTGAATCACGAATTAAAGAGAAAGAAAGTACTCTCTCACCTAACAGGTTTAAATGTTAAAATAGTATTTTTACAGGAGACCCAGTTACTAAGCAAGGATCAGTTCCATCTACAAAAGGACTGTACTGGTCAAATGTTCCATTCTAGCTTTACAAAGAAAACTAGAGATGTGGGAATTCTCATACATAGAACAGTCTCATTTGTAGCATCAGATGTAGTATCTGATCTGGAAGGGAGATATGTGATGGTCATGGGCAACTTATTTAACTGTAAAATGATTTTGATAAATGTTTATGCACCTAATGTCGATGATAAGGAATTCATACAAAACGTATTTCATACAGGAATTCATACAAAACGTATTTGCATCCATCCCCAATGTGAACACTGTGTTTTAAATCCACTCTTAGATAGGACTCCTGTCACAGGGGGATGACATCTAACACTGCAAAGATAATTACACAGTTTGTAACTGACCACAACTTATCAGACCTCTGGAGGTTTCTAAACCAAAACTCAAGAACATATTCTTTCTACTCACCAGTACATTATTGCTACTTAAGAATAGATTATTTCTTTAAAGATAATAATTTCTTGCCTACGATTAAATCTTGATAGTATGCTATTGTTATTTCTGACCATGCACCTCTGATCTTGGAGCTAAAGTCACTATGTCCCACACACTCACCTCGTAAATGGCATCTTAACCCGCTTCTATCAGCAGACGAGAACTGTACAGAATTTATATCCAAACAAATCAGTTTCTTCCTAGAGACAAATACATCCTCAGAGGTTTCAGCAGGAATACTCTGGGAATCTTTAAAGGCCTTCTTAAGATGACAGATTATTTCATATCTTTCCCACAGGAATAAATTAGAAACCAAGAAAGTATCAGAACTAAAAAACGAAATTACTAGAATAGATGAAGAACATGCCAGGTAACCAAGCAAGGCTCTACATAGGAAAAGGCAGGCTCTGCATTCAGAACTCAACCTCTTGACAACTAAAGAAACTGAACAACTAATTTATAAATCCAGACATCATTACTATGAACATGGAGAGAAAGCTAATAAGCTTTTAGCTCAACAAATCCACAAGCAAGAAGTTCGCAATGCAATCCCAGTAATCACCAACACGAATGGAGACAAAATCATTGACCATAGAAATATAATGCACACATTTAGAGACTACTATAAATCCTTATATTCTACTGAGTTTAAAGAAGACAACACACAATCTAATGCATTTCTGGATACATTACAGTTACCACAAATAGATACTTTTAGTGCGGAGGAACTGGATAAACTTCTGGCGCTATCAGAATTACTAGATGCTATAAAGTCACTTCAAGGCGGGAAAGCAGCAGGCCCTGATGGCTACCCTGCAGAATTTTATAAGAAATTCTCTACTCAGCTAGCTCCCCTCCTATTAGCAACATTTACAGAAGCTAGAGACAATCAAATTCTACCTCAAACGTTTTGCCAAGCATTAATCACCGTCTTTCCTAAACAAAATAAGGACTTATTACAATGTGCATCATACAGACCAATTTCACTTCTGAATAATGATGTTAAGATACTCTCAAAAATGATAGCTAGAAGGATGGAGAAAGTGCTGCCTTCAGTAATATCACAAGAGCAAACTAGATTTATCAAGTGTCGACACTTATCCTCCAATCTTCGACGCCTGTTTAATATAATATACTCACCAACAAAGTCAAACACCCCAGAAATATTATTATCATTGGATGCAGAAAAAACATTTCACATGATTGAATGAAAATACCTTTTCACTACATTAGAGAAATTTGGGTTTGGCCCGAACATTTGAACATGGATCAAACTACTGTATACCACATCCAGAAGCTTCAGTTTGTATTAACAACATTTCAGACTACTTTAAACTAGAATGTTGTACCAGACAAGGATGCCCCTTGTCACCACTGCTATTTGCAATCGTCATTGAACCACTGGCGGTTCACTGTCGAAATGCTGATCAGATAAATGGAATTATCAGAGAAGAACTGGAACAGAAAATTTCTCTATATGCAGATGATATAGTACCGTATATATCAGACCCACAAAATTCTGTGTCTGCAGTCTTAACAGAACTTACAGAATTTCAAAAGATCTCTGGTCTCAGAATTAATCTGAATAAAAGTGTACTCTTTCCAGTGAATTCTCAAGCATATAATATTAGATTAGATGCCCTACCTTTTATCATTGCAGATCAGTTTAAATACCTAGGGGTAAATATCACAAGTAAACACAAAGCTGTTTATCAACAAAATTTCGTCGTCTGTATGGAAAAAAATTAAGCAAGACTTGCATAGATGGTCAACCCTTCATCTCACTCAAGCTGGAAGAATTAATGTTGTTAAGGTGAATATTCTTCCTAAGCTTCTTTTTTTATTTCAATACATTCCAATATACATCAATAAATATTTTTTTAAGCAATTAGATTCAACAATAACCTCATTTATTTGGAACTCAAAACATCCACGTATCCAAAGAGCGACCCTACAAAGTTCTAAGGCAGAAGGTGGCATGGCTCTACCTAACTTTCAGTTTTATTACTGGGCAGCAAACATACAAGCTATAAAAACCTGGACCCAAATAGATGAACATACACAGGCCTGGTCCGCAATAGAAGTAAAATCCTGTAGTATTTCTTTATATTCCCTGCTTTGTGCCCCAATAAATGCAAGGTATTGGCAATATACTAATAACCCAATTGTGCTTCACTCACTCAGAATATGGAACCAATGTAGAAAGCATTTTAAGATGGAGAATCTTTTATCTGTGGCACCTCTGCAAGTGAACCACCTCTTTCAACCCTCGCAAACATATGCAGTTTTTAATATCTGGAAAAAATTTGGGATTAAAATGCTCAGAGATCTTTATATAGACAACATCTTTGCATCCTACGAACAATTACATTCCAAATGTAACTTTCCAGCTACACACTTCTTTCACTATCTTCAAATTAGGAACTTTGTTAAACAGAACCTGCCCGATTTTCCTCATCTTGTACCCTTGTCCATTCTGGAAAAAATATTGCTCAATTTCATGGACTTAGACACCATCTCTGCAATATATTAAATTATTTTACAGTCCCTCCCTTTCAAAGATCCAAGAGGACAATGGGAAAAAGATCTCTTAATCAATACAGTATATCAGAAAGGGAGTGGAAAGTAGCAATGCAGAGACTTCACTCGAGCTCCATATGCGCAAAGCATACAATTATTCAATTCAAAGTTATATATTGAGCGAACGCTGCAAGCAAGTCCCAGCCTCACTGGGTCACATGTTTTGGGCCTGCGCCAAATTAGCATCATTTTGGACCAAAATCTTTAAATGCCTTTCAGACAGCCTTGGTGTCACAATCCCTCCTAACCCATTAACAGCTGTGTTTGGTGTTCTTCCAGATGGGTTTAAAGTGGAGAAGGACAAACAAACTGTGATTGCATTCACTATACTTTTGGCACGCAGACTTATTTTGCTAAACTGGAAGAATCCTAACTCTCCTCTTTTAAGACAGTGGGAAACCAATGTTTTATACTATTTGAAATTGGAAAAAATCAAATATTCAGTTAGAGGATCTGTATAGAATTTTTCTAAAACCTGGCACGATATAATCAATAAAATATTAGAATAAGGTCTTAAAGCACAGAGGAAGCAATTATTTCCGCATTTCTTTTTCTTCTCCATTCATCTCTACTGGCCTATTATACTCATCAATTTAGATATGTTTACAAGCCTTAAGTTTTACCCCGTTGGCCATGCTCTCTCTCTCAGGGGTGGGGGTCGACTTGTTTTTAAATCCTATTTTTTGTCAAAATTGTTTGATTTGTATGAATGATTACAATAAAATTAATAAAATTATTTAAAAAACTAAATAAATAAATAAAAGGGCTGCAGATATTTTCAGTTTTGCTCAATAAATGTTGGCTTATAGTATAATGATTAAACAAAAAATTAAAATTCTGGCTTTTGATTGTAGTTCAATAGGTGTGAGATATATTGAATGAACTATACATAAAATCAAGACTTCTATTGGTGCATACCACACCAAATGCGCGTCATTTCTTGCAAGATACATACAAGGTAAGATGAACGTTAAGGCATGTGCATCATTGAAATAGCATCGATTAAGTGAGATGGAGCGTTTTCCAGTGTTTTACAAGTACACTCTCACAATTTTTGATTCTATCTTCCATTAAGGTTTGTGTCACCTTAGTATAAGGTTGTAAAGATTTCTCATGAAGAAGAGTTTGTCAGTGTTTTTGAAAGATACTATATATATATATATATATATATATCACCTGACTCTTTTATGATGGTTTGAAATATCCTCAAACGTTCTGAGCTCATGACTTATGCAGAGGCCTTTCAGCAGTTACTAGTGTAATAACAAAAGAGGAGAAGAACCATCAAAGTGTTCAGGACTGAGGTTTGAAAATCCTCATGTAACTGCCATTAGCAAATCTTAGTATATCAAAAGAATTTTGAAAAATGACAGCGTTGGAGTCAATTTTGCATCTTTTCTACTGCTATGTGGAATAAAGCCTTGCAGATCTTCTTCCAAACTTAACCAACTGGAAGAAGAGGGGGTTATGGTAAGTACGTCACATCATTAGTCCTTTTCAGGGGTGGGCTCATCTGAAATTACCTTGTAATTGGGCCCCATAACAGACTAAGCAAAAGCCTCTGCCAGTTAGTTGATATTTTGATATTTACCTAACTGGTTTTTTAATATTTTGCATCACAAATATTTTCTGTGATGACATTGGTTATTTCAAGATTTTGTTGTTTCTAGGTGAGCAGCTGTCACTCACATTGCACAATCACCAGCATGTGATGTCAATGAGTATCTTCTTCTAAGTGTGACGGCCGCTTGCCTGTTGACCCCATGTCTGTGCTTCTTAACCCAAACCCCCCCACCTGAGCACTTAGTTTTATCTCCCACATCGACAAACACTTTCTGGCTAGGTGTTCCAGATATTGGCCCTGTGTGGGGTGCAAAACAGTGTGGCCAGCTATGGCCTGGTGCCTGTTTGGTCTTTTTTGATTAACCTGATTTCAGAATGTTATTTTACATTTATGAACACTCAACCAACAATTTAGCTTAATTCGATATACTAATTTGCTATTTTTATATTTCAATCTCCATGTTTATTTATTCTTCTGTTTATTCCTGCAATACCAACTTTACACATTTCCTGTTCAATGTTAATTTTAAAAAAAGTGAATGGTAATATTAAATAACATATAAAGTGTATATGTATATATCTGGTATTTGTAATAAATTATTATTATTATTATGGAAAACAAAGCTAAGAAAGATATGGTTTCTGTAAGAAAATTAACTCTCAATCATATTATGTCCAATTACTCAATACAGTCACTGTCTGAAACTCAAAAAAAAAGAAAATGTGTCATAAAATTTAGAATGAAGCCTGCATTAATCAGGGCAAAAGAAGGTGACACCGAGACAAGTAATAACATTAAAAGGAAATGTTCTTATTCATCCTTGTTGTAACCTTAAAGAGAAAGGGTCTTATTTATCCATGTCATCACCTTGTATATCTAAATTTCACTTCATTATTTATTCAAAGAAAGCTTTGGAAAAGTAAATTGCACTTGCTATTGAAAATCAGCATCACTCTGACTCGTGGCGATTAGCCAAAACTGCACTGAGTGCTCACTTACAAGGAAGTGAAGGTAATCTGTATCAATATTAAAAGGTGTTAAATTAGAGCACGCCTCGTTCCACAAGACTGCTCTGAACATTGATATCCTCATAATAAACACAACTGATTGACTTCAAATCCTGATCATTCCAGTTTTGTCACCGTCATGAAGTAAATGTTCATTCCTGGCAAAGATGGATTTATGAGGCAGGTGCTAATATGACTCAGTGCTCTGAATATGACATTCTACACTTGCATTTTATATTTTATACATACATATATGTACATACATACATATATATACACACACACACCTTTTTTATGGTTTGATATAACAAACGTGAATTTAGCATACATCCTTGACAAATAAATGAATAAAGAATTAACAATGAAACACCTGGATAAGAAACTAAGTTCATTAACTTCAGAAAATTTCAGAATAACATTAAATACCAAGAACTAAAAAAGGAAATGAATTAAATAAGAAAAAAGTACCCTATTTCCCAGTTAACAACTCAATAGAATTAAGTTGTATAAGTAATGTAATTTGTAAAGAGAATGGTGCTGTATTTATTTGCAAACATTCAATGATAATCACTGCTCTTAAAATAAATGCATCTGATGGATGATCATTGTCATAGTGAGAAATATAATAGGGTGAAGGTTATGATTGTATTATGAACTATATAAAATAAATATTTTTTTTTGATTGCTAGTGGATTTAAAACTCTGCCCAAAGAAACTAGTTATGAATAAAAACTTAAAAGCATGTACCTACAGTATGAAGCAATGGAATCAGAACACAAGTGATACTTTCAAATGTCTACTTTAAAAATGTATACCAAGGCTTGTAATGCAACTATGCACTCAGGACGTTCAGTTTCTCAAACCTGTGTTGAACTAGCAATGCTGTATATCAAGCAACCTCCACCCACTCCTGCACCAAATCGCCAATTCCCTTCATTCTCTCTTTTAACTCCTGAAACAAAGACAAAAATGACCAGCCAAACTGCTGCTTACATATCTGATCCAAGTTCCCATTGCATGTTAGCTGTAGCCATTAACTGTAGGCTAGACAGCAGAGCTAGACTTTAAAAGATGAAAGATCAGCAAAGCCCCCAAGCCTAAGTATTTAATACAAAAAATGAATTGTTTTATACATTATTAAAGAAAAGTAGGATCAAGACCAGACAGCATTTACTAGTTAATTAAAATATGATAACATAATGTGAAATGATGTGAAATACTAGAGGAGATTGCCCCCCATGTCATATGTGTAGCAGGACCAAATTGATCAACCACAGACTGCTGTGGAGTGAGACAGATGTTTTTATGCAGATGTTAGAGGGACTAAGGTTGGTTCTTTGAAGAAGCTGGCTGAAACCTTTCTGCAAGTAGTTATTCATAGATATCTTCTTCCATGCATGCTCCTCATCATCATGTACAATCAGGACAATAGGCTGGACAGCACTGCTTTCATAGCTGGTGGGCAAAACGTTCATGCAGTAATGTGGGTGGGAGATGGAATCAGTCCCCATCAGTTCTCGACTGGAGAGCTTTCCTTTGAGAAATGGCAAATCATATAATTGCTACTGGTCAAGAAAAAAAACTGCCCATAGCCTATCAGTAAATTATAATCAACTCCCTTAATTTTTAAAAATCATTTCTTTAAAGGAAATATGCATTTATCTTTAAATATCATGTCTATACCTACGTTTTATGCACTACGACTAAATATGACAGAACTATACTGATTTGGAATAATTATTAACACTCTTTTTCAAGTCCTTTTTCATTAAGATTAAAACTGGCATCAATCATTTTATAAACTTTTTGAGACACATTAGTTTAACTAGCTTTGCTGCCCTTCTAAGACGGGTTGAAATCTAAGTAGTCAATTTAGACCACCGAGTCAACATTTGCAGTGCATCATCTATTGGAATGTATTTTGTAATGCATGCAGGAATAAAATGCATTGCATTTATTATTCCAACAGATGCTGCATCACAAACATTTGTAGAAACAGAATGCAATACTTTCAAATGTTTGTAATGCATCAAGTGATGCACCATCTGTTAGAATGGCAAATGCAATGCATTTTATTGCTACAAATGTTTGTAATGCGCCATCTGCTGGAATGTCAGAGACACAGCAACTGGACGGACACACAGACAGACACACAGACACTTATCTCTTTATTAAGGTGGATATATAATTTTTCTCCTAATGTTTCTGGTTACTTATGTTATATTAATATTCTGACATATTAAAAGTATGTAAAAATGAATAATGCACAATAACAAAAAAGAGATACACTTTAATAAATAGTCAACAACTTCTAAGTGTGCAGTTTTAAAGTATACTAAATCCTAAGTCCATCCCTGGAATTGCATTCTGCCTAAACTGATATAAGATAAACACTCTGGTGAAAAAAGAACAATAAGAAATTGTCAATAACTTCTGTTAAGAAGGAAATAGCAACTGCATTTTATGTATGAAATCAGTTGTCTATTACACCTCATATTAGTTGAATAATTATCTAAACTGAAAAATCCTGCAAAGCAATATCAGAGTGTCACTCTGTCTTAGGAGAGCTCCTAACCAGATGTGACAAATCAAATACGTTCCGTAAATACCAACATAAAGTCATTTGTGCAAGATTATGCTATTTACAAACAATAAACCATCACCACATTTATATACTTCCACTCTAGATTACTCATATTGTCAAAGCCAAATTGAAGAATTAGATGACCACAAAATGACTCACACAAAAGCTGTATTTGATACTTAATATACTGTAGCAAGTGAGTCCCAAGATTGCATTATACGAAAAACAGAGTTATTTATGAATATAACTATAAAAAATAATTACGAAAAGGAAAGCATCCATGAATCATACCCTTAACCAAATGGCTATGCTGGCTCAGATGAAAAATAATTAACCTTTGGCTGGCATAGGCATTTTTTTTAATATGACAGAAAATAAATTCTTCAACATTTACTGTATGCCACTTATTTTTTCATTTTTTATTCAATACAAACTTTAGTAAATAAAGTGTAAGTATTTTTTAAAAGCTACCATGTTAATGATAATCATACTATTCAATAATTTCTGGACATTTTAAGGATTAACGTAATATTATTTTAAAGAACACCTTATGAAAATCAGGCTGCTTTAAAGTGCTGTACATGCCAATATGAGAGAATATATGAAACAGTTTTTTTCTGTAATTTTTAAACATGCATGTAAAAATAGGACTAAAAGTTGTTTAACCTTAACTTGTCATTTACTGATTACTAAACACTTAGAAAAGACAAATAGCCAAAGCTGAATGCATGTGAACTTCCTTCACTTCAACACAAGACTAATGAACTGAAAATAAAATGCTACACAATTGGTAACCGTGCCAGCTGTCTCTCTATATAAGGATCAGTAGATGCAGGTGAGTCCAACAAACAGCTCATGGGATCCAGAAGAAATTAGACATCAGGCAAATACAAGACCTTCTTCAGAATAAAACACACAACAGGTAAGAACACGAGTATCTCTCCTTCTGTGATTTGTATTCTGTGTCTATTGTTACTAAACTTATTTTTACTTCATGTGAAGATGGAGTAAAAATCCTACAACATAAGCTTTATTTTAATTCTGAAATGATTATCATGATGTATATGTATAATGCTGGTATAATACTGAGGGAAGATTGTCCAGTTTTCTTATTTCAGTTATTTAAGAGTGTGCATAGCAGCAGCATCTACTGTGAAAATCTGGCCTGTTTTAACTTCAGTAGTTTATATTCTCAAAGGATTATAGAGCATGAATGTATAATCTATCTGTAATTGAATAAAATAAATACAGCTTAAGTATAATAGTGCTTGTAATTGTGACATGGAAATTTAACATTCACAGAAATACAACATGAAAGGATTCCACTTTCTGGCTGGATTAATCCTGCTGGCTGTTGTTCAGTGCAGCATTCAGATTTCTCTTGGAGACACAGAGGATAATCCAAGGTAAGAAATATAATTTCATTTTCTTCATTACTTTTTTTATTAGTACATCTTACATTATACAATAATCTTAAAATGTAAAGCACTCTGCTTTTTTGAATGTTTAAAGTACTGAGCATTAAGCACGTTCTATTCAAATACTGCAGATTCTCACATTTTCTGATACTTAATTTCTTTATTCTTTTAAAAAACATTTTGCCTTTATTTGTCAAACTACAACTGAATCTTATGCTAAAAAGACAGATTAATGGCAGCCTTGAAAAACAAAGAGATTATGCAGCAATAATATGTTACTAGTACAGGTTAATATAAAAATCCAATTCTATTCAATTCAAATTGTTCTCATAAAACATGCATTCAGTTGTTAACAGAGCATCCTGTAGAATATGTGTAAGCACAGTATAGTTAAATACATTGTGACATGCAAAAACAATTATGAAACAAAAGCCAAAAAGTTTAATCTCAAATTCCAACTGCCATAAGTCAGCCATAGCCATTAATTTTAGTTTAGTTACTAAGTGCGTGGTAAATGCCCTAATAAGGAGCAGCTGAGGAAGATTTACAAACCAAAGTTCTCTATGAGTTTTTAATAGTGTTGTTTGGCACACACATGTACAAAAAAGTGAATATAATTTAGCTAATTAAGTCTTCATGGAAGGTGTAATTCTGGTGGCTTTTAAAGGGTGTATGAAGAGGAAATGATATAATGAATGACGTCTGAAAAAAATTTAAGACAAAAATCAGGACAAAATGGCATAATATAATAATTACATGGGTTTCAGGAAAAGTCTGTTTGACATTATATATAGAATACAATGAACTAAAATCACTTTATATGGAGGAGACGTAGCACTGATGATTTCTGAGAGAATTAACAAAACCCAACTAAAATTCTTTAAGTCTGCAGCCTGTGCATAGCCCCATAGACATTGGTGGCTTATAACTAAAGAAAAACAATTATGTTAAAATTGAAACATGTTGTAGTATATGAAATGTTTTATTTGGTTTAGATGAATATTTCTATAATTTATTACTACAGCAAATTGAATCATATTAAAGTGCTTACTGTATGTTAGACATGAGTTAATCTGGAAACGTCTCACTTCGGTTTGTGTGTAAAATCAGTGCCACATCTAAAGAAGTGAAGGTTACATACATTAGTATTTACTGTTTCTTGATGACTTATAATAAACCAAGAACCAATACTTGTCCGTTGCACCTTTATATTAATGAACTTTGATCAACTATTACTTTCTCTTTTTCCATCAGTATGGGAAATCAAGATATTCTGCATCAGAAAATAGCTGGATGCTCACATTATATTATTTTTCAAAGGTTTTTGGTAAATATACAAGGCTAAAGCAATCATATGCCTACATTAAGCAGGTTATTATTTTTCAAACAGTATTGTAAACTACTACATAAATGTTCTAGATTACTCCAAACATCAGAGGCTGAACCTGAAGATGAATCCAGAGAAATAAGGAATGTCAAACGTCACTCACAAGGCACATTTACCAATGATTATACCAAGTATCAGGACTCGAGACGAGCTCAAGATTTTGTTCAGTGGTTAATGAGTAACAAAAGAAGTGGGTAAGTAAGAGAAAATTTATATTAGATATAAAATGTGAAGTGAATAAGGAAAAAGGAAGTACAGTTAAAAAAGGTGAAAATCTACACTAACATATGATAATATATACTTCTTAAGAAATGGTTTAACCAAGACATTTCATGTAGAGTAAAATGAAGTGAAAAAAATTGACTTTAAAATGAAAAAAAGTGTGATTTTTTCTGCTCAGGTGGGAATTGAAATTAGAATAAATGGAATAAAATTGTAATCAAACAGTAAATACCATAAGTTCCTTTCAAAGCAAGCAAGTCATTTTCCATTTGTCCTATCTTTTACCACCGAATAAGACTGTTCTGAGCCATGAATCTTTAAAGCAAAAAAAAAAATTCAGTTCTGCAATTAAGCTAATTAAATTTTTAAATTATGATTATAATATTCTATAAAATCCCGGAGCATTTATTTATAACTAGCTGTGCTACTTGTCTAAGACGAAGACCTCAGTGTTAATGTCTGCAGAGCCCCAGGTAATGCGTATGTCTCGGTTATATGCCATTTGGTTTGGGATTCATAAAAGCAGCGTTTACAGATACATTGGTGATGTGCCATCTATTGGAATGTCAGAGACATAGGAACTAGACAGACACACAGGCACTTATCCTTTAATTAAGGTGGACAAGGTCTTGCTGTGTCACAAAGATCACCGTAATCTTGTTGGCACAATGGTAAGGACAGCTGTCGCTCTAATCCCATGCCTGATTGCTGTCTGTGTGGAGTCTGCTTGCTCTCAGTGTGTCTATGTGGATTATCATATACAGTAAGTACTATATAAGTACTAAAGGTTAGATTGACTGGTGACTTTAAACTGGGTCCCTGTGTGTGTTTGGTGGGGAGTGGGTCCCGGTGATTTACTACTTTGTGTTTCCAGGACAGGCTCTAGTCCCCCACTGTGATCCTGTTATTAGATTAAACAGATTTTCAAACTATCATGTTGTTGTTTTAAATTTTTTCAGCTGGTGTCATTGGTAGGAGTGAGTGAGCGATCAATGGCTACTTTTCATTTAAAACTTGTAAGATGATGGGGATAAAGTGATATTGGTTTTCCTTTGAGTTTGTTTAAGTCTTGACCTTTATTATTATAATAAAATAAACTATTCAATTTTTGATGTCATTCCTTAAATAATTGCTTAAAGCAGAAAATATTAGACAAAAATTATACTAATTCTGCTGTACTATAACAATTTGCATGCCAGTCACCATTAATGCATCTGTAGATAATAGGACTTTGATTAAACTGAAATAACTTATGTATTTTCCCAGTGTGGAATCAAAACGTGACGTCATTGACACGTTGACATACCCAGGTGACTTCAACTCTTACCTACAAAATGAGCTTGCCAGGAAAATGTTGTCTCTGCTGAGGAAAACAAAGGGAAGAACAGAGTAAGCCTTTTCAATGTTTTAAAAATGTTAACTTACTATTTACTATGAGGCATGACATTTTATGAAGGGGTGACATCAAACAAAAGGCACAAGCCATGAACAAAAATATACTGAGGCAGGAACAATGATGAACTTCCATTCTAAATACTGTACATTAAAGCAAAGATTGTATAGTAAACATTAGTTATATCTGGACTAAAGAAGGGACCAAGGTTATTATACTTTTGCCTTTTTATATAAGTTTTTATTTCTATATTTTTTCTGACCTTACTTGGAAATTCAGTTAGTTTTAGTTTTCCTTCATCGTGTATTTTTAATTTTAGTTTAGTTTTTATTTCACAAAGACATTTCTATTATTTTATAAAATATTTTCTTATTTTTATATCTATTTGTTTCAGTTTTAGTTTTAGTAATTATGGTATGGAGCACCTATGGAGTTTAGTTTTGTGTCACAATCAGACAGAACTGTACACTTAACAGATTTGGATACGAGTTTAATGTTAGTGGAAGCTTACTACACTACATGGTTTACTGGTTTGATAAAAACAAGAATAATCAAAACTAGATACTGAATATGAACAATTTTACACAATTTTAAAATGTTTACAATATTTTCTCATGAAAATCACGGGGGCTTAGGAAGAACAAGGCTCTTAGACTTGAATCAGTGTGCAGAACCCACCTAGCTGTATTGAGGGAAACAAAGAAAAACAAGCATGTAGTGTCAAGGTTAGGGGCAGTGAGACTTGAATAGCCCAACATAAAGGACAGTAAACCCATAATGAGCAGGTAATAGGAGTACAGACAGGCATAAAACGACAGAGACAGCAGCTGAGATTAAGAACAATATATACATTATCTAAACCTGTTCATCCAGAGCAGGATTGCAGGAAACCCGTTCGCAATATCAGGTATTTTGAGTTGTGAATATGAACTAAAAAAGATAAATTAATAAATATAGAATAAATACAAAAACCCATTAGTATGTTTAGTTTTTCATCACTTGTCAGACTCTCTACCTTTGTATCGATTTGTTGTTAAACAATGTTTTTAAAGCAAAACTGATTGGTCAGCAACAATATGCTGATCTTGTATTATGACCTTGTCAGTCTCTCAATCAGTGCCG
Organism: Erpetoichthys calabaricus; assembly: GCF_900747795.2. Classification (NCBI taxonomy): domain Eukaryota; kingdom Metazoa; phylum Chordata; class Cladistia; order Polypteriformes; family Polypteridae; genus Erpetoichthys; species Erpetoichthys calabaricus. Next base: position 29,681,879 of record NC_041401.2, read on the forward strand.
TTTTATTTTCAAAAACCGGGAGTGGTTTCCCCTCGACTTTCTTGTATACTCAGATATGGGTATGAATATTTGAGGAGTAAACCACAAGACAATGATTATATTTGTATATTATATACATTAAGGAACCATCAACAACAAATCAAATCAAATTAATAATATATTGAACAATTATAAAAGTAACATTGAATAAATTGGACTCTGCATGAATAAAAAAAAAATCGAGTATGTGTTCAGGTAAAGTTCCACTTCCGGTTGATGGATTTGGCCCAAAAGTTAATACAGATCTATAACTATGGTGTAACAACCACATGCTGAATTTCATCCATCTGTCTAGTTGTGTTTTTGAGTTATCGTGTTTATACACACAGACACACACACGTGTGCACACATACAATTCCAAAAAACTGTATTTTTGGACTCTGGGAGGTCAATAACGTTAAGATTCATCAAAATATCATGGTCGAATTTTCTCATGATTACTATACTTTCTCTATACTTCATATATAAGCAAGTAAAAACAATTTCTCCTTTGCAAAGTGGCAGGTGAATTACTGTCAACACAAAGCAGTCACCTGAGAAGTAAACTGAAATGTTACTCACTCGTGATTTTTCTCTCCATACGGTAAAGGTTTTGTTGACCAGCACATTCTGATTTCAGCCGTTTGAATTGCATCTTGAATTAAAAATATTTTAGTAAATTATTATTTTATTTCAGTTAGTCTTTCCAGCTACTTTAATAGTTTTGTTTAGTTTTAGTTTTTCATTTCGATTTTGTTAATTATTTTATTTCAGTTTATGAAAATGTTTTTTTAATAATAGTTTCAGTTTTGATTTTAGTTTTCGTTAACTATAATAACCTTGGAAGGGACAAGAACATAATTTACTTAATAGGCATTTTCAATTACCGTTTTTTTCATCGTAAAAGCCACAATTGGGTATTTGCTCTTTAATAAATGCTTACATTTTCTAACGCTTTGCTAATTGCAGTTTAAGCTAAACCTCTTGCTCTGTGACCTGCTGAACAGAGTACAGAATCAATAAACCATTTAATTATGAATTTTTGAATCTTCTTTTGATATTTTTGTTAACGATAATTTGGAAAGAAATTTAAACAAGTTTTTCTTGCATTTAATAGAACAATAAACTCTGCTATCACTCTGAGGCTTAACTATATGATGTAATTTTTTTGTTGTTTTATGTTTAGCTTCATAGATTTACTGATTTGCCAAAGATAAAAGTTGTATATTCTGCAGCAGTTACATACACTTCTGTATATTAAATGACATTCTCAGACCCACTTAATCGAATTCAGTATCCCAGAGAGCAGAGCCTGTCTAAGGAGCACTTAGTACAAGACAGAAAACAATGAAAAAATGGACATAAGATATAAGCAGATTGGAAAGGTGGCACAACGCTGCTGTCTCTCAGATCCAGAGCTCCGAGTTAAAACCTTGTCACTATCTATGTGGGGTGTGCATGTCCCAGTAGTGTCACTGTGTGTCTTTCCCAACCCTTATGCATGTAGCTTAAGATAAGTGGAGGCTCTAAAGTGGCCCTGCCTCGGCCTTAGACTGCATGCTGCCACACCAGGCACTTGTAACCCTGTACTGAAATGAGCAGATAAAAAAATGACCTAACCAACGAGCTAATAAAATGTAAATCATATGTGTCAGCAGTCATGAATTCGTACAGACCAGGTAAAGGAGTTTTCAATATTATGTGTCTCCTTTTCTCTAGCTTTGCACAAGAAAGTATTGAAGATGAAGAAAAGCGTAGAAGGCATGCTGATGGAAGTTTTACCAGTGAAATCAACAAACTTCTGGACAGCATTGCAACAAAGGAATTTGTAAACTGGGTCATGAATTCAAAATCTTCAGAAGCACAGTAAAATAACACAAACTTTTTATATGTTGCCTAAATAGTGTGCTTTTTAAATATTTTAAAATATGTGAATGTAGAGTGTATGGCTCTGCACATGCAGGTCAGGGGAATAAGAATATACTACATAGGTATCTATATTCATACATACAGTATGTATAGTGCAAGATATGATTGGAATTTGATTCTTAAAGAGGGACAAATGGTTTAAATGGTGACACTAAACTGGCACAGCATGTGTGACTGTGTACGTGAATGCATGCACAGATATGCCAACCAACACACTTTGAATACGCGTTAACTCGCTTTGACATTCTAAAGATAAAGAAACATGTTTACAAGACATATTGATGATGTTAACACTAAATGGTATACATGTATAAAGCATAATATCTTATCAGTTAACCATTCAAATATTAATCAATGCACTTCATTTAATCTTTGATAATTAACTGACTTTTGTTTTGTTTCTCTTTTAGCCCTTTCATGGACATCAGTGAATGAAGAATATAATAATTTGGGAAACTGTTTCCACATGAATTTGATCTTTACTGGAAATGTGTACAAAAAATGTATTTTATATAAATGACTCCAATATATATTAAAGCCATACTGCTTTGCATGAAATGAATTTAAGACCATGTGGTGACAAAAAAATCTATTATGTTTGAAACATGGACAATGTACTGTAAACTAAGGAAATGAGGAAATAAATCCACTTAAGTCTTATTTGGGTCTTTTGAGAAAGAAAATTAACATTTATTACCACCTACTCTATTATTTTTTTAGCAAAGTCATTTGTATATATGTGAATTAACAGGTACACTTAAAAGTGCTAAATGTGAAATTCCCATATAACATTGTTTCAGAAAGGATAATGCAAAGCTTTGAGATTTGAAAATGCAAGGAATAAATAAAAGATTTCATGATATTCAACACTTCTGTTTCTCTATTTTTTTAGTTTTGCACAACTGAAAGCATCTAAATAACAAAATGAAAGGTTAATTAACTTAATAACATTAAACTGATCCAATGACACATATGGAAGGTGATATATCTCTTTGTAAGCTGTTCCTAATAAAAAATAACATATCTGAAATTTTGTTGTCAGCATATGATAAATTTTATTATTACTCTTAGGATCCAGCTTAGGTTCAGTAGGTTACCACCTACTAGGAAAATGAGCCTGGACTTGGCCAGACTCCAAGACCAGGCTGTTTCTAATGAGTTTGCACGCAGTTTGTGTGAGGAACGTTCAGATTTGGGTACAACTGCCGATCTTAATGTGATGCTGGAGACCTTCTGTGACAAGACCCTGAAGGTTGCTGAGGGTTGTGTTGGTGTTACTGGTGTTCCCAGAAGGAAGTGTTTCATCTCACAGGGCACCCTGGATATCATCAAGAGGAGTCGCAGTGCACGGCTCAATGGCAACTCTGGTCTGTACCGGGAACTGAGAAGGATGACTGCGAGGGCTCTGAGGGCGGATAAAGAGGCATTTGTTAGAGGAATCTGTGAGCAAGTGACACACCATCTGTGGTCCAGCGACCCACGTCCTGCTTACAGAGGAATCGAAGCATTACGCACATTTGAATCTGTTCCTCAGAGAGTCGCAGTCAGGGCAGCTGTTGGAACTGTCCTTACAGACACTGCAGTTGTGACCCGCTGGGCTGGCTACTTTGAGCAGTTGTTCAAAGCTGATCCTCCAGCTAGGACATTGGATATCTCTGGGTCCACAGTTCTTGAGGATGATCCTTCAATTAGCTGTGAACCACCCAATCTCACTGAGATTGCACAGGTGGTAAATCAGCTGAGGGGGGGAAAGGCTGCAGAGATCTGTGGTATCCAGGGTGAACTTCCTTAGGCTGTTGGTAAGGCTGTCCTCCTGGCATTGCAAGCAATCTTTGCTTCCATTTGGGAGACTGGCATCATCCCAACTAACTGGAAAACGGGACTTGTCTTCCCTATCTGGAAAGGGAAGGGTGATCGCCTGGATTGCAGCAACTACAGGGGGATACTGCTCTTGGTGGCGGGTAACGTCCTTGCTAGAGTCGTCCTCAATAGGATCCGTGATCACTTGCTCACCTAGCAGCGACTGGAACAGTCTGGTTTTCCACCTAAGAAGTCTACCATCGACCGCATCCTGGCACTGAGGGTTCTCATGGAGTGCAAACGCGAATATCGCCACAGTTTCTATGCAGCCTTTGTCGATTTTCGCAAAGCGTTCGACTCAGTTGATCAAGCTTGCCTGTGGGACAGCCTGAGGGTTTACGGGATCCCCTTGAGGTTCCTGGATATCATGGCCGGCCTGTACACTGGTACTGTGAGTGCTGTGCAGAGTGGTCATGGGGTCCAACAGCTGTGGGGCATCTGTTGGTGAAGAAAGATTCACAAATCTTGACTTTTCTGACGATGCTGTGATCTTCGTAGAGTCAATGGATGCTCTGATTGGGGTGCTCGAGAGACTGAGTGAGGAGTCTGAGTGTCTGGGCTTGCGAGTATCCTGGATAAAAACCAACATCCAGGCCTTTAATGACCTCTTGGGTACAGCCATCAGCAATGTGTCTGTCTGCAGAGAGAGTGTTCACCTTGTTGAGAGGTTTACTTCCCTTGGCAGTGACATTCATGTCTCTGGTGACTCTTCCTATGAAGTCAGTAGGCGGATTGGGAGAGCATGGGGGGTCATGAGGTCACTGGAAAGGGGTGATCCTTGAATCTTTCTTCACCAACAGATGCCCCACAGCCACTGGACCCCATGACCTTGCCCAACACCAAGTCCATACAAGCATTGAACAGAGTAGGAGCAGAACACACTGCTGACGAACCCCAGAATCAACTGGGAAAAACGCAGAGGTCCTGCCTCCACTCTGCACAGCACTTACAGTAACAGTGTACATATTTATGAAAATCTATTTGAGTGCAGGAGCAGCAACAGGAATTAAGGACAATTTCACATAGAAATTGTTAATGTTTAACAGCATTAAGTAAAACAAATTATTTATTTATTATTCAGAAACTTATATCAGCATTAGCTGGTAACGGTTAAGAAAAAGTATTATTATATTTTTTGGCTTGGTTCAGAAAAACTAAGTAAATCTTTTTCAAAAGAATTCATACGATAACAGGAGATTGGTACTAAACCATGAATTAACATTACTGTGGTTATTTAAGATTACATAAAAAAAGAATGCAATCAGCATTTAAACATCTGAATGCAAGTAGGTGTTCTTTTCTTTTTCATTACTATGATTAGGATCTATGGCATAGAAAAAATGGATTTTCTGATTATGCAAATATTGCAGTAACGTCTTCCTCAAAAATCAGATAAATAGATGTAAAGGACATCAATTCCAAACCAAACCTATTTTATTAAAGTCATTTAAAGTGTTATTCTACACAGCTACTTTAATGCACATTTTGTCCATTATTCCATGTCTATCACATGCATTTCTAATCCTTCTTCCCCCCAACACCGGTGTCTTCAGCATTGCCTGTTAGCACATTTTTACAGCACCTGAATTAAGAAAGTAATAATTGATTTCACACTTTCTTTTCTCAGTACATTATCATTAATATGTATTTAGATTTCCAGAAAAATCACATGGAAACACCATTAATCTACAAAGTGTTTTCAAAATAGTCCAATATGCTGGCACTTTCTAGGTGGCAATGAACAGACTTGTTTTAAAATTTGGCAGTAATGCTGCCAGTAGCATGAATTGCTCTGAATTGCAAATAAAATAAAAAAAGATAGAAAACATGTACTAGTTAAACAATTATCAGGGAAACACTATTATTCCTCAAATTATTTCAATGAAAGAAGTGGTCTCAGTTGAAAGTGGTTCCTAGAGTTATCTTGCCCATGGGTCCAGCACTTTCAGCCAGGCATACAACGCAGTTCTGTACTTGAGGAACAGTATTAGATGACTAGTAACTGAAAACTAATGAAAAACTTCATCTTTCTTATTACTAAACCCCAAGTATGACAGTCCAGTGTCCAACTGGACAGTTACTTATTACAATTAGATATAAATGTTATGGAAGGAAAGATTACAAGTCCCAGACAACAAAATGTTGGGGAGCCAACCTGCTCGTTCCTGTTTACTTCTTTGAGAAAAAGTAAAATACAAGTGACCATGGAGGCAACAAATTAAACAAATCAAAGTAGGCCCAGTCAGGCTTTGTGTTAGGGTTATTCAATATCACAGGAACACTGTTTGTGTCACACTCTGCTCACTGAGTGACGCCTCCTTCTGCCGACCCCATGATACACAGCTGGGGAGCCGGAAGGGGTGGAGTCAGGTCCTCTCAATGGGTGTCTTCTCGGTGCTGTAGGAGGAATAGGAGAGGAGGACATAATTAGCAATGGTGCCCCCTCTCGACCTGGAGTGGACCCACATACCTACTAAGAGCCCTGAAGGTGATCCACAGACGGGCATGCGTGGCATTGTATGTGTTTGTCCCTGTGTTTGTTTTTCTTAATTGAATGACATTGGCTTTTTACTCCATTTTTGCTTCCTTTTAAATATTTTTTTTTTAAATTTGGACACATATTTTGTTATTTCTTTATAATTTCTATTCATTTAATAAAGTATACTTAACAGACAGTATATTGTACCAGTGTGCTGGTACAGAATAACTTTAGGTATAGTTAGTATCTTTATTAATAGGCCATAGTAATATTCAATTCAGTGACTAGCTTGTACTAATATTACCTGCTAGCTTCGTTACCTGTCAAAGAGAAAAAATAGAATACATTTTTAATATTTGATATTCAATATCTCTTGTCCTACAAGTACCCTCAGTGTTTATCCAACACCTCTCATCACTATCTTTATGTCTCTCAGCCTCTCTTGCCTAGCGCTTCCTCTCTTGATCACATTTCCATAAACCCTGCTTCTCAAAATCTATCACTTTGTGGCGCCTTGCTTGCCTCCTGCCAACCTTTTGACTAACACCAATGGTAGATGGGCCCCCATTATCCACTGTGAAAACATTTGTATTTTTGCATTTATTTGCCATATTTGAACATCACTCAACTTGCACCTTATTAGTATTCAGCAATCCACCATCACTCAGTACATTATCAGTTTTGTTTTTATTGAAAATGCTCCAATTTAACTTTTTTTTGTAAAAATAAAAAAAATGAATTGTCACAACTAGGAATCGAACTCCACACTAGGGAATCCATTATCCATAGTTTATCCATTCCCGGGAATTTGGGAATCCCGCATTTCATTCCCGGGAATCTCAGGCTCCCGGGGATGACACAGTGCATGGGCATCTCACATGTGAACGGTTTTAGAATGACCGACACTTATTTTTAATAGAAATACTGCAATATATTGACACAAATAAAAGACTAACCTTATCTACAAGCAGTTCATGCTGTCATATAAGTACATGTATCTTTAGTTGTGGTAATAAGAGCGTAGAATGCACAATGTCCTCACAGGTGGCGCAGTGATAGTGCTGCTGCTTTGCAGTAAGGAGACTGTGGAAGATTGTGGGTTCGGTTCCTCCCTGTGTGGATGGTGCGTTGAGTACTGGGAAAAGCGCTATATAAATGTAATGAATTATTATTATTGTTATTAACGTGTCCAGCGTGCGGTCGTCCAGGCAACAGCGCATCTTCATGCAGAAATACGCCAGCCACTGAGAAAGCACGCTCTGCCTCCACTGAAGTAGGCGGCACAATCATCAGATACCGATACACTTGTTCTAAACAATGCCCGCGCTTGCCATTGCTCTGAAACACCGTCATTGCAGCTTTTACTGATGCATCCAGTTTCTTGTCAACGTACTGTGATGGCAAGTTACTTGGCACAGATAATGCGGATGCGACAGACTGACACATTGCAATTTCAAGTTGCCCTTCAAAGCTGTTGTCTGATGAAGTGCAAGCTGCAGCAATGGCGCCACCTTAATTATTTTCAACTCTAACTCTGTTATTTCTTGATCGATTTTTACACTTTTACACACTATATATGCGAGCTTGCTGTTCCCGTTTTCCTGGGAATTACAGCAATTTCATTCCCGGGAATGCGGGAAATGAAAAATGTCAGGGAATCCCGGGCTCCCGATTACCTACTCCACACCCCTAAAATGTGTCATCCCCATCACTACCACTGAGCCACCAAAGCCAAACTGACCAATGAGATTGCTCAGAGGGAATCTGACAAAAACACACAGACACAAACGTTTTTATTATATAGTAGAAGATTAAAGATTCAGTAGCTAAAGAACACGTGTTTATTAACATCTTGTAGGGAAATATCTATTATCAACTAAAATACATTCTTTTTAGGTTTATTAAAAGGAAATGGTAGGCAAGCCAGGACACGGAAACGAACAAGAGTGTATAAGTTATTAATATGAAACGAATGAACACTCGTGCATTTATTGCATATTTATTAACATTTCTGGATTTGTTACACATTTATTAATGACAACAGTAAACCGTCAAAGTAAAAATGGTGATCAACACTATAAAGAAATAATAGATTCATTTCTTTCTATTTAAGAAATGCAATCCACAACAGTACAAATGGATTTCTAGTCTTTTTAAAAAATTAACTTTTCACATACATATACAGTAATTTACACCTGCTTTAGAAGAGTGAGACAAATGTTGAATGTGTCTACTATTCCCTGGACAGTGAAGGAAGGTAAAACGTACCAAACTGAATATGAAAGTTGTCACCTGCATATCACACCATATGTGCAATTTCTAAAGGTCTAGTCACCTGTTTCTCGGTCTGTAGAAAACATCACAAACGCAGATGCAGAAAGATAAGTATTAGAACTGTTTCTTGTCTTTCTAAATTGGTAGGGGATGATTTAGATGACATTCTAATGTAGCAGCTTGAACAAATTCACACATCAGTTTGTTCTCCTCAAGTTACAGTACTTATAAAATATATTAATAAAATTAAAACCAAAGCCAACTACTTTAACTGCATATGCAACATGGCCTCTTGTCACCGAGTCTGTAGTATATAACAGAACTCGTGCACTAGTCACCAAATCAGTAGTTCAGTGTGTTCATTACTGTAGCTGTGCATTATAAACTGCATATATGGTTAATGAGCTGGGACTTCTTGAGAACATCTTTAAAAATTAAAACATGTCACATAAATCTTAAATCTAAATAAAAATATATCTACAATGTTATGAAATCAATTGCCAATTTACAGTTCAAGTGGCTGAGTTTGGTTATTTAAATAAATTTAAAAAAAAAACAACACATGACATTTTTATTTCTTTTTGATCTGCTTTTATGGATTTTAATCAATGTAAAGTGGAGATTCCACAAATGTCTTGGGTGCCATATTGGTACAGGACAATAATAGAATCTGAGGTCAAGATTATGTCCAGTCTGTAAGGCCGTTATGATGACACGTTTAGCATGTGCCACAGAAGCAAGACTAAACACTCTGTGCTTGGAGGGGAAGGTGAAAACCATGTGTTAATTCTTCATCAAATTCCGGGTATTCAGTATTTCTGCTCTGTTTGGAACAGTACCATACAACAAATTCTAATATAAGTTTAATTAATTATTTAAATAGTAGCACAATGATAAGTATGTTGACTTCCTCAAAGCTAAAGGAGAAAATTCCACATTGTAATCACTAAAGTCAGCGATTCTTTTGTCTATTGTGTTAAAGAAACTTAAGACATTCCATCAAGAGAGTCTGGAAGAAAATTGAATGCCTGTGTATTCCTACTGAAACTGCAAAAATTCTATAGTAGAACATTCATTACATGTGGCACTAATTTTAAATGCTGTATTTTGCTTGTTTTCCCACCTGCTGTCTTTATTCAGATGGATACTTCTTTGCATTTATATAGCAATGTTCTTGCTACTCAAAGTGCTTTAGTGAGTGAGGAGCCACTTCAACCACCACTGATGTGTAACATCCACCTGGATGATGTGACGGCTGCCATTTTTGCACCAGTCAGCACACCACACAGAGAGAGAGATAACCATTTAGAACCAGGAGATGATTAGGGGGCCAGAATGACCAGGCCATGCTGGGCAATTTGTCCAGGACATCGAGATTCACCCTGCAATTTATGAAGGATACCCAGGGATCTTTTATTACCACACAGAGTCAGGGCCTCAGTTTTACATCTCATCCAAAAGATGGCGCCATTATTACAACCCAGTGTCCCCATCACTGCACTAGGGCACTATGATCTACACAAAGACCACAGGGTAAGAAGCAGCTCCAGCTGGCTTCACCGGCACCTCTTACAGCAAAACCCCAAGCTTTTCCTAGATGGTCTCTCATCCAAGTACTGGCCGGGCCTGAGCATCCTTAACTTCTGGTGGATGACCTTTTCTGAAGTGCATGTAGTATGGTGGTTGTCAGCAGGGAATTCTGGTTTCTTCTCGTAACTGATGGAACCAAAAATTGGAAAGTATTGAATAATAAATAAAATGACAACTACACAAACAATCCAATTGTGGTATTTTTAAAATACCACATTGCTAGTGTACCTTGATTTTGAGTTACAAATCTTAGAAAACATATGAATATCATGAGTGTTTTTAGTACTAGGGTGTTGTACCATATTAGCCATTATGAATGTAGTGAGAAGTCAAGCAAAATTACACCTTTTATTGACTAACTAAAAAGATTACAGTGTGCAAGCTTTCAGGGCAACTCTTGAGGTAGGATCACTATAAGTTTATTTTGAAAAACACAAAAATGGTTAATTCCTTAGTACTAAAAATTAGTTACAATAAACAGAACATAAGGTAGTTTTAAATTGTAAAATGCTATAAGCGCATGCTCCCAACCTTTCTTTCTCTGTTGTGCATTTATTCTTAATGAAATGGTGAATAATTGTATTTATTATTTAAGAGTATAAAAAATACAACTTTGCAATTTAATCTAGCCATTTTTAAGCCAACAAAAGAAGCAATGGGTAATTTTACGATTCACCTCACGTAAGTAGCACAGGAAACCTCAGCCTGAAAAGTTTTCCATCACAAATGAATTTTATAAGTTCAGTTCTGACTAACTTTAACAGTCATCTAACACCTAACTGCAGCTCTGTCAGGTGCAGCATTCTATAAAAATACTCCAGGTGATAATCAGTAATCTGTGCAAAATCTGACTCAAATTTGCATATATCAAAATAATAAGCACACTGTAAAACAGATCAAGTACTGGAAATATCTTCTATAACTCTGGACTACACATGCTTTTCAATCTGGCCACCATCAGAACTCAATTCTAGATCGCTTCCTTTTCTTACATTGCCAAATTCTTGCAGCAGATCCAAGATTTCCACAAACGGAATACTAATAGTCTGACAACCACTGTGATCTCAACAGCTAACATCTATGGAAATGGAGGTCTGGAATTGCTTAATCAGTACTGGAATGTCATGCCAGTAGTTCCACTGCTTAAACACAACTGTGGCTAAATCTCCTCTCCCAATCTACCACAGTGTGTCAAAATGACTGTTACATGTTGGGTCACACAGCAAGGAAATACAGTGGAACCTCTGTTCACGAACGTCTCTGAACACGTACAAATCAGGTTACGACCAAAAAGTTCGCCAAACTTTTGCATCTGTTCATGACCACACACTCGGGTGACGAACAAGCCAATTTCCCTTCTGGCTTGTATGCGCAAATGATTTCCGCATGTGTTCAGTCTCTCCCTGTGCATTCCTTGTGCAGCGAGAGAGCGAGAGAGAGAGAGCGCGAGTGAGCGAGCAAACGAGTGAGAGAGAGAGAGAGAGTGCGAGTGAGCGTATATATATTTACATACAGCTCGTACGGTCCAGAAATGGGGGACCATAAATGGGGGAAATTACTTGGGGTCACGAACAAATCAGGTTGCGACCAGAGTTTTGGAACGAATTACGGTCGTGACCCGAGGTTCCACTGTATTTAGTGCTGCTTTCTCACAACTTGAGTAGCCTAGAAGGGATTGTCAACCTGGTTACTATCTGTGTTGTTTGCCAGTTCACCCTAAATCTGCAGGGGTTTAATAATAATAATAATTCTTTGGATATATATAGCGCTTTTCTCACTACTCAAAGTGCTCAGCAATTGCAGGTTAAGGGCCTTGCTCAAGGGCCCAACAGAGCAGAGTCCCTATTGGCATTTATGGGTATCCACCTGCTTCCTAAAAACCCTCCTCCTTGGATACTTGGTAACTTCAAACTGGCCAGGTATACTGAAAGTGAGAGTGGGTGTGTGAGAAAACATGACCTTAAGGAGTCAAAGTTGGTTCCAAGTGTTGCTACCAAGGCAGACTCTGGCATCAGCTAGGCCCAAGTTTCCCAATACTCTGTGAGTGGAATGCCATTCATAAAATGGACAGTGAGTTCATAGCTATTTGATTTTAGTAAACTGTACATAATCATGGAAGCCTCAAAAGTGATAACTATGCCTGGAAAAGGATATACTTAATATTTCACACATATCCAGTTTGTCTTAGCAAATTTGAGATTATACCCACGAGTTTAAAAAATGGCATTTGTGGCTGAAGCTTTTACAGAGACAGAGTCACGTTCATTATTGCAAAAACAGATCAAGCAAGAACAAAACAGCTTTGATTTGAAAAGACTTATCAGAAATGCTTTTAAGTACTGTTCATTAGGGAATGACGGGTGAGGGATATCTTCTCCCTATTAAACTTTGTTGTGCATACACAGGCTTTCTATCTTAGCTTCCAACCCAGATGTTTTGGTAATTAGAGTCAATCTAATAAGAGTGCGCCTGCAAAAATAGCTGCAGAGGTCAACTACTCCGTGTTTAAAACACTCTTTGTTGCACTCAAGCTTCACCCACATAATATTCTTGTATGCCAAACTGTGCCTTAATCCTCTCCTCCTTCTGTTATCTTTCATTGTTGCCAGTTATTTCAGTTGGCAAATATATTTTATACTATATTAATGTTTCACTTGAGATATTATCAATATGTATTAAAATTTCAGTACTTTGTAAATTGAAAGGATACATCTTTAAAACATCATACTGTGGAAGTTTAAGTCACTTATTAAAAAAGACACTGTTCTCTTTTAACAGGCATAGGGGTAAAGAAGCATTGTTGAGAATTATTTTTTTTTTCTTTATTTCGCCTTATACAATTTCTTGTATTAGGAATTTGTTAGTTTTCGCATACCCCTTGGGGTCAGAGTGCAGGGTCAGCCATTGTAAGCGTCCCTGGAGCAATTGAAGGTTAAGGGCCTTGCTCAAGGGCCCAGCAGAGTAGGATCTCTTTTAGCAGTGATGGGGATTCAAACCGGCAACCTTCGGGATGCCAGCGCAGATCCTTAGCCTCAGAGCCACCACTCCGCCCAAATTTGCTTTAGAAAAAAAAATAGTTTATACACAAGTGTAGGAAAAGCAGGCTTCAATGTCAATGATGTCTTATGCACTTAAATTACTTTACTTTTATACAAGAAAACACTGAAGTAAGACACAAACAAAAAGCTTTTAAAAAATATACATTTTTTCTTATGTATTATTTTTACACATAAATAAAACTTACTTAACTGTACTGGAAGAGGACTCTGGAATTCCTAAGATAGTCTTTGCATCTATTAAAGTAGTTTAATATTATGACAGCCAACTGTTAAAAATAAAGATGGACTCCACATAAGCGCACATATGCTCTACTGAGTAAATGTAGAGTATGTATAAAACATGGCCTTCAGAGATCTTGTGTAGATCTATTTAAAGCTATTTCGCTTGTATTTATGTCTAGTGTGTGGGTGTTAACCTTTTGTTATATAACATGAAGGATGTAAAAGCTGAAAAGGTAGAAAAATTTTGATCAAAAATCTCCTTGCCATGTATATGCAGTATATCTTTTTGCTTTCCTACCTTAGAGGTGAACGATATTTGCATCTAGCTGAGTGGTTCAAAATGTCCCCTGATCCTGTACCCAAAGGCACCAATACATACTTGTTTAATAGCAGGAAACCTCGATAAACAACTTTTTTCTTGCTTTTCACAACACTGAGTTCCAAGCTTTGTTATTCCCAGAACTTGCAATTGAGGCCTTCATCCATTTTTTTATTCATGATCAAACCTGTTTAATCCAGTTCAAGGTCGTATTGACCACAGCGTTGTCAGCCAGCATCATGTACAGAACCTCAAAGGGTCACCAGTTTATCACAAAACACACTTTCAAGCACACCCACACACGCTCAAACTGTGCCACTTTAATGTTGCCAACTAAGCTAACAAGGATGTCTTTGTGATGTTGGAAAAAGAGCTGGAGTACATGGCGAGGCCACTAGGGGATGACCTCGAGCTCCAAACACCAGACACAAATTCATCCATCCATCCATTTTCCAACCCGCTGAATCCGAACACAGGGTCACGGGGGTCTGCTGGAGCCAATCCCAGCCAACACAGGGCACAAGGCAGGAACCAATCCCGGGCAGGGTGCCAACCCACCGCAGGACACACACAAACACACCCACACACCAAGCACACACTAGGGCCAATTTAGAATCGCCAATCCACCTAACCTGCATGTCTTTGGACTGTGGGAGGAAACCGGAGCGCCCGGAGGAAACCCACGCAGACACGGGGAGAACATGCAAACTCCACGCAGGGAGGACCTGGGAAGCGAACCCGGGTCTCCTAACTGCGAGGCAGCAGCGCTACCACTGCGCCACCGTGCCGCCCAGACACAAATTCAAGGGTTAAATAAAAAGTTTTTTATTTTACAAAATTACCTTCAGAGGGTTAAAGCCAGTCCAGCACCCTATAAAATTCAAAACAGCACCTCCGTCTCCTTCTGCTCCTCCTCTGCGAGCGTTGTCCACTGCCTCCCGACTCTGACTTGCTGATGCAGAAGAAGTGGCTTCTTTTATGCTGGACCCGGGAGTACTTCTGGTGATACAGCACTGCACATTGGAAGCACTTCCGGGCCAGGTGGAAGTCCCTCAAAGTAGCGATAGCTTTCCCTGGCAGCATTCAAGTACCTTAACTGGGTTGTCCCTCAGTACTACAGCTCCCAATATGGCCTATGGGTATACAAATGGGAGTTCCACCAGAGGGATGCTGCCACCCCGTGTACAGGGATAATTAATAGACCTGGGAAGCAGTCTCCCTCTATCCTTCCATTATGGCCTCCCGACCATGATGTGTGTGTACAAACCACGTCCTTCCATTATGTAATCTTGTCCAAGCAAGGTTTTGCCATCAATCTCAACTGGGATGGCAGTCCCTCCATAATGGCATTCACAATGGACAAAAACCCACACAGACAAAAGAAAAACACACAAACTCCACACTGACAATATCTAGGTAATAATTTGAACCAGATGATAATATAACAGTCTTGAGTTCAGTTCAGTTCAGGGTCATAGTGGACCTGGCATCACTGGGAATGAGACAGAAAAAAGCCCTGGGTAGGATTGCATCAAAATGCTCAGTCAAATACACACACACACCGACCATCAAACGTAACATTTAAATTTGCCAATAAACCTAACATGCACATTTATGGGATGTGGGAAGAAAACCTAGCAGACATGGGGAGAATATGTCAGCTCCACATGGTTATCAAATAGCCACAAGATTCCAACCCACGATGCTGAGTTGATATTTGTTCCAATTAAAGTTAAAACATTAACACATCTCTTTCATCTCTGTACTGATTTATATTAAACTGTGTGTAACAAGGTGCTATATAGGCACCCGACCCGGCACAGATAGACACAGAGACATGTGTAAACTAAAGACACGTTTTATTTTTCTTCACCCGTGGGCGCACGTCTTCCCCGTGACCCACAGGCAATACACAGTCCATAAAGCACTATTCCTACACAACACAACAATCCTTTCTTTTACCACCACTCCTCCGCAAGCGTAGTCCTCCTCCTCCCGACCCTGGCTCCTTGAGTGGTGGTGGCTGGCCCTTTTTATAGCCCACCCGGAAGCATTCCAGGTGCTTGACCACCTGGTCCTAATTGCACTTCCAGGTGGGGCTGAAGAGTCGTCCAGCCAGGCTGTTGAAACCAGACAGCCCCCCCTAGTGGCCACCCCGGGCCCCAACCAGGCTGTGGAGGTTGAGGAATCACCGTTGGCCCGTGAGTCTGCCACCAAGCGACCCGGGGGAGGTACTGAGCTGTCCATGGCTGCTCCCCCGGAACATAAGCAGCAGGGACATCCCTGCTGGGCATGGGACCTGGCTGTCCGCCACCTGTGTTAAAAGTCAAATTAATTAAGTAGAAAGCAAATGAAACTAAAAACATTGGTATTAAGTAACAACTTAAACAACGTTTATTAAATAGAGATAAACAGTGTAACAATATAATTTTGAATAACCCAACAAAAGTTTTGTTGTTTATTAATAGTACTAATCCCAATGAGTAATGGGAAATACCATCAAAGTTAATCACAAAATGTATTCATTTAGGATTTAGCACCAACCTCTGTAACTGGATATACAGTAGGGCTTCCTAAGAATATGTGGATTGGTAGTTTCACATTCTCCATGTGGACACAGACACTCCACAGGGCAGTGTGCTTAGCCCTCCTTCTCTACGTAATGTTCACCTATGACTGTTTGAACAAAACACAGCTCTGGTTCCATCATGAATTTTGCTGATGACGCCACTATCAAAAATAATGAGGTGAAATTCAGAGAAGAGGTTTATGATTCAGTGATGCCAGAAGAACAACCTCACCCTTAATGTTAGCAAAACCAAGGATCTGATAGTAGACTTCAGGAAGCAGAAGGCCAGCCACACTGACATCTACATCTGAGGGGACACTATGGAAAAAGTGAGCAGCTTTCAATTTCTTGGAATAACCAGAACCATTTTCAGTTGTTTGTTAGGATTGCTCAGCAACTCCTCTACTTCCTCAGACTCAATTGGTTCTCACTAATTTTTATAGGTGGACGCTGGAGTCCATTCTTACTGGCTGCATTATATCCTGGTACAGGACCTGCTCAGCTGAGGAGTGTAAATTACTGTGGAGAGTGGTAAAGGTCACACAGAAATATTTCCAGCACACAGCTGCTTTCAGTTCAGTAGATAGATAACACTTGATGCTTGTTATTACAAATATTGTAAATCATAAATACTGTGTATTTACACAAATACACATCACATATGAAAATCATATATATATATATATATATATATATATATATATATATATATATATATATATATATTCACAGCATTCGTAGTCTGAATCACAATCTGATTGTATGGGTGGTTACCTACCAGGTAACGCTTGTGGTTGGTCAGCAAGTCGGCTAACATCCGCCACGGTGCCCTCTTTCAGTTGCGAGAAGCAGATCATAGAATGGTTGAAATAGTTTACTGTCAAATAATGCAAAGAGTACGCAACACGTGTTTTGCCCTAATTCTGGGCTCATCAGGCGTACACACTCACTGCACTCCCTCTCGGGAATCGAACCTCGGACATCAGCGCTAGAGGCGAAGCCCCTAACGTTGCGCCACGGCATGTGGTTCATTCATTTGACAGCATGTAGATCGGTTATTACATTCACGGCATTCATAGTCTGAATCACAATCTGATTGTATGGGTGGTTACCTACCAGGTAACGCTTGTGGTTGGTCAGCAAGTCGGAGTGCAGTGAGTGTGTACGCCTGATGAACCCAGAATTAGGGCGAAACACATGTCGCGTACTCTTTGCATTATTTGACAGTAAACTATTTCAACCATTCTATGATCTGCTTTTCGCAACTGAAAGAGGGCACCGTGGCAGATGTTAGCCGACTTGCTGACCAACCACAAACTCCCATGGTACCTGATGCAGGCGGCGCGATACTGACACCATGCAAAGTTGAGCTGTATTCTCTGCCTGTTTTGGTTTCTGTTTAAATAGGTAAAACAAGAGACATCAGACAGACAAGCCTCTCTTCTGTTTGTGTGATGTCAAGGCTGGATTAAACCCCCATAGGGTGACTAAGCTCCTTAGAGCTGATGCTACTTTTGCAGCACCCAGATGTGAGACGTTGCCACTTTAAGGGATAATTTTTGTGTGTGGATACTCAATGTTTAAACGAGTCGGGGGTGTTCCCCTTGAACCTTTAAAGATGTGGATTCTCCATTGTTTAATTGAGCAATTGGTAAAAAGACTCCCAACCCCTGTGTGAAAGTCCAAAACACTCTCATTTTATGCATTTGACTTCTGGTTTGGCATTCATTGGTTAAAGAGAAAATCAAACCTGCTTGACTTTATTGCAGCCAGTCACAGACTACTTGGTGTTAGTCATTTGATATGTGTACCCCTTCTTAATTTTGTTGTGTGGACACTTAATGATTTCATAAATGAGGTGAGGAAGAGTTCCCCCTCCGGGGATTTCAGCATGTGTGTATTTGATCATTTCATCAAGTTTGTCCCCCTTGGTGATTTGGCTGTGTGGGCAATCCATCATTTCATCTAGCTGGTGGTGGGCTCCCCCTTTGTAATTTTGGCTTGTGGACACTAGATCTTTTCAATGGAGGGGTGGGAAGCAAGACAAAAAGGCAAAGATGAACTGGACCGCTTGGTGAGCATCCAGAATGCCATGATGGTAGAATTACCCCTGTGTTAAATAGGACACAATATTTGATAATATGAAATGCTAATACTGCTAGTTATTATGAAGTCCATCCATCCATCCATCCATTTTCCAACCCGCTGAATCCGAACCCGTTGGTGGACACCAGCGGTGAGGGATGCAGTCAAGCTGAAGAAGGAGTCCTACAGGACCCTTTTGTCCTGTGGGACACTGGAGGCAGCTGATAGGTACCGGCAGGCCAAGCGGAAAGCGGCTTTGGTGGTTGCTGAGGCAAAAACTCGGGCGTGGGAGGAGTTTGGGGAGGCCATGGAGAACGACTTTCGGACGGCTTCGAGGAGATTCTGGTCCACCATCCGGCGTCTCAGGAAGGAGAAGCAGTGCAGTGTCAACACTGTATATGGTGGGGATGGTGCGCTGCTGACCTCGACTCGGGACGTTGTGGGTCGGTGTGGCGAGTACTTCGAAGACCTCCTTAATCCCACTAACATGCCTTCCAATGAGGAAGCAGAGTCTGGGGACTCAGAGGTGGGCTCCCCCATCTCTGGGACTGAGGTCACCGAGGTGGTCAAAAAACTCCTTGGTGGCAGGGCCCCGGGGGTGGATGAGATACGCCTGGAGTTCCTTAAGGCTCTGGATGTTGTAGGACTGTCTTGGTTGACACGCCTCTGCAACATCGCAAGGACATCAGGGACAGTGCCTCTGGATTGGCAGACCGGGGTGGTGGTCCCCCTCTTTAAGAAAGGGGATCGGAGGGTGTGTTCCAACTACAGAGGGATCACACTCCTCAGCCTCCCTGGAAAAGTCTATTTGGGGGCCCTGGAGAGGAGGGTTCATCGGATAGTCGAGCCTCAGATTCAGGAGGAACAGTGTGGTTTTCGTCCTGGTCGCAGAACAGTGGACCAGCTCTACACCCTTAGCAGGGTTCTTGGGGGTGCATGAGAGTTTGCCCAAACAGTCTACATGTGTTTTGTGGACTTGGAAAAGGCGTTCGACCGTGTCCCTCGGGGAATCCTGTGGGGGGTGCTCCGAGAGTATGGGGTACCGGACCCCCTGATAAGGGCTGTTCGGTCCTTGTACAATCGGTGCCAGAGCTTGGTCCGCATTGCCGGCAGTAAGTCAAACCCGTTTCCAGTGAGAGTTGGACACCACCAGGGCTGCCCTTTGTCACCGATTCTGTTCATAACTTTTATGGACAGAATTTCTAGGCGCAGCCAGGGCGTTGAGGGGGTCCGGTTTGGTGGACTCAGGATTGGGTCACTGCTTTTTGCAGATGATGTTGTCCTGTTTGCTTCATCAGGCCGTGAACTTCAGCTCTCTCTGAATCAGTTCGCAGCCGAGTGTGAAGCGGCTGGGATGGGAATCAGCACCTCCAAATCCAAGACCATGGTCCTCAGCCGGAAAAGGGTGGAGTACCCTCTCAGGGTTGGGAGCGAGATCCTGCCCCAAGTGGAGGAGTTCAAGTATCTTGGGGTATTGTTCATGAGTGAGGGAAGAATGGAGCGTGAGATTGACAGGCAGATTGGTGCGGCATCCACAGTAATGCGGGCGCTGCATCGGTCTGTCGTGGTGAAAAAGGAGCTGAGCCGCAAGGCCAAGCTCTCAATTTACCAGTCGATCTATGGTCCTACCCTCACCTATGGTCATGACTTATGGGTAGTGACCGAAAGAACGAGATCGCGAATATAAGCGGCTGAAATGAGTTTCCTCCGCAGGGTGTCTGGGCTTTCCCTTAAAGATAGAGTGAGAAGCTCAGTCATCCGGGAGGGGCTCAGGGTAGAGCCGCTGCTCCTCCACATCGAGAGGAGTCAGATGAGGTGGCTCGGGCATCTGATCAGGATGCCTACTGGATGCCTCCCTGGTGAGGTGTTCCGGGCATGTCTAAGTGGGAGGAGGCCCCGGGGAAGACCCAGGACACGCTGGAGGGACTACGTCTCTCGGCTGGCCTGGGAATGCCTTGGGATTCTCCTGGAAAAGCTAGAAGAAGTGGCCGGGGAGAGGGAAGTCTGGGCAACTCTGCTCAAGCTGCTGCCCCCGCGACCCGACCTCAGATAAGCGGAAGAGGATGAATGGATGGATGGATGGATGGATGGATGGATGGATGGATCCAAACACAGGGTCACGAGGGTCTGCTGGAGCCAATCCCAGCCAACACAGGGCACAAGGCAGGAACCAATCCCGGGCAGGGTGCCAACCCACCGCAGGACACAAACAAACACACACACACACCAAGCACACACTAGGGCCAATTTAGAATCGCCAATCCACCTAAACTGTCCTACATTAGAATTTTATTAATTTCAAGTAATGTACCTTTAATTTGACCTTTTCAAGTTTTATTTAAAAAATCCTTATTGTAAAAGGCTGTTTATATTTCATAGTGGGATTTCTGGATGGCACATTTCAAAATAGCTTATTAGTTATTTCAAAAGGTCTCTTTTCAAGCTGGTGTTGTTGTCAGTCAATCAATTTTTCAAATACATCTGTTATAGTTTTTCAAAATTTAATGACTCATTTATATATCATTGCACTTTTTCATATAATTATTTCATAATTACCTTTCATTTATTTCATTTTGGCACAAATGTCGTTCTATACGCTCCTGCCAATCGAGATTACCAGCTTAATTTAATACACCTGATTTTAATATTCCAATACACGTTTTGAATCATGAGGGACACAAAACCAAATGTTAGCGACTGACAAAGTCACAATAGTAGCTAGCTAATGGTAACTAGCAAAACATTAGCAAATGTTAAATAACTAATGGAGCTGTCTAATTAGATGTCAGTTTAGCTACAATAATAAAGTACTGATGAACAAAAAAATTCCACTTGAATGCCCTACTTTGTGTTCTTGTGTTCTTGATTTTCAGAACAGTTGTTCTATATTCTGGGACAATTGTTTCCTTTTTTCTCTTGCCTTTTCTCCTCCATTTTGAAAAACTACCAGTTGCTACAAAGGTACGATGGGTAAGCCAGTTGATTCATGCCATTTACACATTTTATTTCAGTATGAATGCATAGCGGTATTTCATTTCAAGTATTTCATTTATATTTTTATATTATATTTTTTAATAAAATATTAAGGGAATTTTACAAACACTATGAGCTTATTATGTGTTACTTTTTTTGGCTACTCCTCTAATTTAGGAGAGAGGGGAACTCTTGGGCTTGAAACATTGTTTGGGTCCCACATAGGTGTTCTGAGGGAACCACGGAAAAACTAGTCACCGAAACGTAATATAAGCACTACACAAGAACAACGATGTTATACGAGAGAATGCAACAAGTATGTGGATAACCACAAAAACCGCCGAAAAAGCATCTCAGATTATGAACGCCAGACAGAGACAAAGACAGAGTATGCAGTGCCAAAGTTAAGAGTTCTGCTTGATAGCCAACTGAGAATAGTCTGCCATGTCAAATATTAAAACTACAGAGAGTCTGATCCTTCAGCTATCTATTTTAAGGGAAAGAAAAAGAGAGAGGAGAGAGGATCAACTGGATATAATTACTGGACTGAAGAAGTTTAGGGGGGAATGTAAACAAAGCTAATGGCCTAAACCAATTTTTTTTAGTTTTTCCACCCACTGCCTCCTTCTTCCATTGATCAAATCCCCCTACACCATATCTACTGCAGTAACAACTACCACTTCATGGTCAGTAATGAGTCCACCCCTGACTATTAGGATGGGCTGACCATAACTGATGACCAAATGAGAAGACAACTGTGGAGGCTACAAGCAAGAAAAGCTGTGCAGTCATTCTTGTGCTTATCAACTGTGGTGTCCTCTGCTACCTGTTGGGACTGTCAGAAAGGCTGGAAAAAGTGCTGCTGCTCTGGAAAACATCCATTGTTGTTCCAAATGCAAAGAAGGAAGGCACCACTTCACCTAAAGACTTTAGACCAGTGGCACTTATGTTTCATACCTTGAAGTCCTTTGAGAGTCTTGTCCTGGACTACCCTTTTGTGAAAGACCTCTTGAACCAACTGCAGTTTATCTATCAGGCGAAGGTTGGATTGAAAGATGCAATTATACGAGAGACATTTCAAAAAGTTTCCACACTTTTATATTTTCGTTGGAAACGGTGAAGGTGGAAGGAGTAGTAATTGGGCATTAAAAAGTTGGTACAATGCTGGGAAAATTGCATCACAAAGGAAGGTGACTATGTAGAAAAGCGATGTCATTTGTTTTTGAAATTCTTAATAAACAGAGTTAAAAAAAAGTGCAGAAACTTTTTGAACGTCCCTTGTATATGTGCTTCACAAGGCTTATTCACCTTTGGTCACAGCTGCCATCACTGGGCAGATTACGTTGTGTGATTCTTCCAGTGCAGTCAATACCAACCAGCCATGCCTGTTAAGGGGTAGCCTCAGAAATATGCAGGTGGATGAGCCTTTGGCACCCTGGGTAATGGACTATCTGTCAGGCAGACTGCACTTTGTGAGGCTAAAAAACTCTGTCTTTAATGTGGATGTGTCTCCTTTCCTCTTCACTTTGTGCACCACCAACTATAAATACAACACCAGGTCATGTCACTTGCAGAAATTCTCCGAAGATTCTGCAGTATTGGGGTGTATTAACAAAGGGGATTAGACAGAAAATAGAAGTCAGTGGAGAACTTTGTTTCTTGGTACAAGGAGAATCGTCTGCAACTCAACATCCCCGAAAAAAAACAAAGAACTGGTTATTGACTTTCGTTGCACCAAAAAGCTTCCATGTACAGTCAATATTCAGGGAGTGGATGTAGAGGTTATATATGGGTGTTCACATTAATGACACGTTCAACTGGTCTTGAAACACAGTGGAACTATATAGGACAGGGCAGAGCAGACTTTTCCTTAGTATACACTACGTTCCTTTAATCTGGGTAATGACATGCTTTACATGTTCTATAATTCTGTGATGGCTCTGTGATGGCCAGTGTAATTTTTATTCTTTAGTTTGCTGGGCTTGTCACATCACTTCAAGAGAGACCCACAGAAACAACAAGCTGATTAAAAGGGCAAGCTCAGTTATGGGACATATTCTGGACCTCCTAGATGTAGTAGTGAAGGCAAGAATTAAAACAAAACTGAGTGCCATTACAAACAATGCTGCACATCCTCTCTCTGACGCCATAAAACTGAGGACTTTCAGCCATCGAATTATTCAGCAGAAATGTGTCAACAAACACTACGGGGGCTCCTTTATACCAACAGCAATATGCTTGTATAATGCCCTGCTGCAACTGTGACTGCTCTTTTTATCTTTAGCCAATTCAGAAGTTTTCTTTCTTTTTAGTAATTCTTATACGTATTTTATTTTTAATAATATTTATAGAATCACAAACACAAAGATAAAGGTTTGGGGTCTCCAACCCATATAGTTGAAAATAAATTAGCAAAAAGAAGTTATATACTGTCTTTCCAGATGGAGTTCAAAACAGAACTATTCACACTGAGGCAAGATGGTGGTTATATACAGTCGGGACAGGAAGTGAGGTCAGGAGAGCCAGAACCAGAAGTGATGCCATCAGGCAGGATTTCCTTCTGTAGTTCTGCAGAGGAGGAAAGGGCGAAAGTGTTAGGTGACAGCGCCAACCCCTGGTCTGGCAGATAATTACAATTATTTAAGCCTGTAAGTTGTTTCCATTATACACGTGTGACAATATGTATTTATTTTTTTAGTTTCTATCTATCTATCTATCTATCTATCTATCTATCTATCTATCTATCTATCTATCTATCTATCTATCTATCTATCTATCTATCTATCTATCTATCTATCTATCTATCTATCTATCTGTCTATCTATCTATCTGTCTATCTATCTATTATGCCCTTCACATACAGTATCTATCTGTCTGTACATACTGTTTATATAGGGTTGCAATAAGCACTCACACTCTTCTGGGCCCTTGAGCAAGGCTCTTAACCTGCAATTGCTCCAGGGGTGCTGTGCAAATAGCTGACCCTGCGCTCTTACCCCGAAACTCTTTGGAGAGTAACTTGGGGTATGTAAAAAATAACCAATTCCTAATACAAGAAATTTTATGTGGCGAATGAAGTATTAAAAAATTAAATTAAAAATCATACCCAAAGTAACAATACAGTTTTAGTGTCCGCATTACAACAAGGTGTGAATAATGTCCACAGTGACACCACAAACTTACTTTACTGTTAGCTCAGGTTCCGCATAAGGAGCAGGAAACAAGCAGGCTCTAAATTTTAATAGGTAGTTACATGGGAACAGAAATTAGTGGAAGTAAAACTGTTCTGGCACTGGTGGAAAGCAGCATTACTGTCTATCCCGTATAGACAAGGCTTAGATTAGATGCAGGCTTGTCAGTCAAGTTAAGCCAATTATAAATCTGGACATGGTTAGGGCTGTAATTACAATGAATTTGACCCTCCTGGAAAGGATGTCAATTTTAATATGTCCTACCAGGGATGTCAGTATCTATATACAGTATAATGAATGGCACCCTGGATGTAATTATTCCTTGGATGATGATTGGAAGCAGAGAGTGAGCAGATAGCCCAGCCTCCTGCTTTATTTATACACATACAGCCCAAAGATATTCTGTGGAGCTTTCCTTACTGCTGAGGTGGTTTAAGGATGAGGCACATTGGTAGGAGCAGCAGGAACTTGAAAAGCTCCTTATGAACTCCAGGCAAATGAGTTTGGTGCAAAGAGGAAAGACTAAGCTAGCCAGGGGGATGAGAGGTCAGTTGTGTTTATAGTAAGTGATAGATAGATAGATAGATAGATAGATAGATAGATAGATAGATAGATAGATAGATAGATAGATAGATAGATAGATAGATAGATAGATAGATAGATAGATAGATAGATAGATAGATAGATAGATAGTTTATCAATCCCCAAGGGGAAATTCACAATGAATGATGCCCTGGAGTGAGAGTATTTTGGTGGTTATCTAATGTTGAGTACGTAAACCAGCTCCCAGTGGGTCAGTCAGGGACTATTATCTTTTATAGTGAAGCCTAGGGAGTTATAGGGCTTTATTATTTTGCTTATTCTATTGTTATTCTTAATGTTTCACAAACTTTTGAATTACTTTTTATTAATAAATACTTTGATGTTAGGGCGGCACGGTGGCGCAGTGGGTAGCGCTGCTGCCTCGCAGTTGGGAGACCTGGGGTCCTGGGTTTGCTTCCCGGGTCCTCCCTGTGTGGAGTTTGCATGTTCTCCCCGTGTCTGCGTGGGTTTCCACTGGGTGCTCCGGTTTCCTCCCACAGTCCAAAGACATGCAGGTTAGATGGATTGGCGATTCTAAATTGGCCCTAGTGTGTGCTTGGTGTGTGGGTGTGTTTGTGTGTGTCCTGCGGTGGGTTGGCACCCTGCCTGGGATTGGTTCCTGCCTTGCGCCCTGTGTTGGCTGGGATTGGCTCCAGCAGACCCCCGTGACCCTGTGTTTGGATTCAGCGGGTTGGAAAATGGATGGATGGATGGACTTTGAAGTTACCCCACTTTTCTGGGGTTTGGTGTAATCTCATCAGGTTTACAATGCACACAATTTTTAGTGTCTCTGGTTTTGTCTAAGGTTATAAATAGTTTTAGTTTTAAAATATCTAGTACTCATTCATTTTTGCATCATATTGTTTGGTTTCTAATTAGGTTCTACTACTGGTTTCTTGGCACTGCTGCCTCAGGAATCTAGCGTCATGGATCCTGATCCCATGTGCAGTTTTTATCTGTTTAAAATGTACAAGTTACTGTGTCTGTATGGGTTTTTCTCAGGGTGCTCTGTATTTTTTTCCCCACCACATCCCAAAGATGTGCATGATGGTTTAATTGGGGTTTCTGAATGTACTTTGTGTGAGTGTGTGGGAGTGCAGGATTTCTATGTCTGCTTGGCATTGTTGGGATTTTTTGTGCCTTGATGTACATTAAAATCCAATTTGAATAAACTTGGATACTACTTTATGTGCCTGTCTAGAACTGGGCACTGTTTCTATATGTAGATGAGATTAGCTACTGATTTCTTTATTTAATTCCATCTGTTTTTTCCATATCAGGATCACTTGGCACAAGTCAGGAATAAGCCCTGGACAGGCTGCCAGCCCATCACAGAGCACACTCACATGCACAGTGCCACACACTCATACAGAGCCAATTAGGAGTCACTAACCAGCATTACAAACACACACATCTTTCACATGTGGGAGGAAACTAGAATATCGGAGGAAAACCCACGCAAAAATGGGGAGAACGTGCAATCCACAGAGAGAGTGACTGGGCTGGCATTCAAACCCAGTCTCCTGGAGCTGTAAGGCTTTAGCGCCAAGCCAACCAGCAAATTATTGCATCATTTGTTTGCCAACCTCTAAAGTTTCATCCGATTGTGCAAAAAGTAGCATCCTGCGTGATGACAGTCCACTGTTATTGATACTCTTGTCATGTCATGGACGATAGAGACTGTCAACCCACTGGGATGATATTAGCTTCTTGCAGTGTTTTTGGAGTTTGTATTTCTTCTCTTGTTGTTAACTGCTAAGCTGTTATTTGGTATTTACTTAGGTAACAGGAAAAATCATTTTGGAACAAAATATATGATTATTTTCAGATTAAGTGTTTTTAAAAAATCGGGCTGCAGATGGCAGTAGAAGCCCATTTTATTTCAAACAACAGGCATTATGTAGAAGAATGTTATAATACCAGCATTATCTGAGATGAAATAGACATCACTAAAAGGCAAAACGTGTCTTTCACCATTATGGCTGTTATCTTAAGTAGTTAAAATATTGGCATATTAGTGGTCTCCAAAAATAAGTATTTTTCTTGAATATGTTTGTATAACCCCATGTTGGCATACCTTGGATTGGTTTTGTGCAATGCACCTGCGTAAAGAGTTGTAGTTGAAATGGTGTTGTCACTTGTACTGAGTACAATGAAATTCTTACATGTCCGACCAACATGCAGCACAATAAACAGTGTTGTTGGAGTGTTGTTAAAAAGCCTCAAATATCTAAAATGTGTAGTGCCAAATAAGAGCTGTGCCCAACTCCTCACCCATGAGGCTTTTGTAGAAAGAATTATTCTGGCTGTGAAGTAATACTGTAGTGCCAATGATTAATTTTTATTAAAA
The DNA here is from genome assembly GCF_900747795.2 of Erpetoichthys calabaricus. Lineage (NCBI taxonomy): Eukaryota > Metazoa > Chordata > Cladistia > Polypteriformes > Polypteridae > Erpetoichthys > Erpetoichthys calabaricus. The sequence continues at coordinate 29,709,379 of NC_041401.2, forward strand.
ATATATTACCAGGAACTTAAAGACTACTAAAAATCTCAAAATCCCTTAGTGTGATTAGTGCAAAATTAACTGATAAAAAATTATCTGATCCTCCTGGGTTCAGATCTTGTGCCTGGTCAATGTCTATGCGGAGTTTGCGTTTTCTCCCCAAGACTTTTTGGTTTTCTTCGCACATCCCCAAAGACTTAATTAATTGATGCTTAGAAACTGGATACATTGGTATATTTTTGACTGGACTCTGCAATGGACTGGTGCCTCACATAATGCGCCTGCCTTGTGCTAATTGCTGCCAGAGTAGCCTACAGATCCTTGAGACCCAGCATTACATTAAGCAGGTTGGAAAATGATACGCTATAAATTTGTCAAATATTGTAACTGTCAGAGGGAGGTACAATAAATTAGACCTAAAAGATATAACCAAAGGGAAAGTTAAGGGACAAGCAAGGTGCACCTACTGCAATAGTCATACCTGGCTCTCTGTCCACATGAAACAACTCATCTCCTAGTGGACTGAAACTTTCCATGCTTATTTTTCAAGTAAATTTGTCAAGATGGTTCAATTTTCATTTAGATAGCTCAAAAAGATTGCTCTGTACAAAGTTTTAAAATCTCAAAATCTCACATTGGTGAATCCACAAACTTGTCTGTTTTAAAACAGAGAAAAATTCTGTGCAACTCCAAGTACAAATTAGTGTACTGTTTCAGTTTTGACAGTGGTTACACCAGCTTGTATATTTTGAATATATTGTAATGTACAGCACTTTGGACAACATTGGTTGTTTTAAATGTGCTTTATAAAATTATTTAAACTAAAGTAAATTCTGAGAGTCACTACTGACGGCAAACAGATCTCCAATACAGGTTGATGAAGCACCAGCAAACTGCATGGATGGGTCGCTGTCACAAGCTGCTTGTCCAAGTGTGCAACTCCTCTCTCTTCCATTCCAGCTGGATGCATGCAAATACCTTGCATTACCAAATTGTTCCTGCTTTGTGGAGTCTTACCAGCTCCTTGAGTGTAAATGGAAGAGAACCAGTGCATCAGCATCTCAGACCTCCCGATGCTTTAAGTTGTAACAGGTTAGTTAAATGATCTTGCAAGCAAACAAATCAATAAAATACAATATAATTTATTTTTGTATAGCCCAAAATCACACAAGCACTGCCGCAATGGGCTTTAACAGGCTCTGTCTCTTGACGACCCCCTAGCCTTGACACTCTAAGAAGACAAGGAAAAACTCCCAAAAAAACCCTTGTAGGGAAAAAATGGAAGAAACCTTGCAGAAGGCAGTTCAAAAAGAGACCCCTTTCCAGGCAGGTTGGGCGTGCAGTGGGTGTCAAAAGAAGGGGGTCAATACAATACAATACACAGAACAGAACAAATCCTCAATCCATCCATCCATCCATTTTCCAACCCGCTGAATCCGAACACAGGGTCACGGGGGTCTGCTGGAGCCAATCCCAGCCAACACAGGGCACAAGGCAGGAACTAATCCCGGGTAGGGTGCCAACCCACCGCAGGACACACACAAACACACCCACACACCAAGCACACACTAGGGCCAATTTAGAATCACCAATCCACCTAACCTGCATGTCTTTGGACTGTGGGAGGAAACCGGAGCGCCCGGAGGAAACCCACGCAGACACAGGGAGAACATGCAAACTCCACGCAGGGAGGACCCGGGAAGCGAACCCAGGTCCCCAGGTCTCCCAACTGCGAGGCAGCAGCGCTACCCACTGCGCCACTGTGCCGCCCCAAATCCTCAATACATTTTAAAAATAAAAATTTTACAAATACAGAGCAGAATTTAACAGTAGATGATATCACATAATATGATTTGGATTTTTTTAGAGTCCTGGAGACATCAGCCATCAAGCGCTGAAACAGCGCTGGGCCAGCCAATCCGATGAAAGGACCCCTCTACCCGACGATTCCTGTGATCCTCTATCAGAGATGACTTTACCTTAGGCAGGCAGAACAACTTGGCAGGTGGGCCGTGGCACCAAGTGTCACATTTGAGTACCGAGAAGAGAAACGGAATAGGTGAGGGTTAGTAACAAATTATAAAGATCATGTTACTTATGTTTTAGCGCTAATGACTAACAACAGAGATGCAGTTTGTACAGTTAATCAGCAGCTCTAGTCAGGATATGCTAAACTGAAGTAGTGAGTCTTCAGCCGGGATTTAAAAGCTAAGACCAAAGGGGCATCTCTTATAGTAGCAGGCAGACCATTCCACAGTTTAGGGGCCCTGTAACTAAAAGCTCGACCTCCCTCTGTTATTTTATTAATCCTTGGAATCATAAGCAGACCGGCATCTTGAGATCTTCATGTGCGCTCTGGTTTGTAAGTCATGATAAGTTCAGACAAGTAAGCCGGACCTTGGCCATTTAATGCTTTATATGTTAAAAGGAGGATTTTGAAATCTGCTCTAAACTTAACTGGGAGCCAGTGTAAGGATTTAAGAACTGGAGTTATGTGTTCATATTTTCTTGTTCTTGTAATAATTCTTGCAGCAGCATTTTGGATTAACTGGAGACCGTATAAAGAACAGTTTGAACATCCAGTGAACACCGCATTGCAGTAGTCAATCCCACTAGAAGTAAATGCATTAATTAATTTCTCAGAATCCTGTTTATTTAGAAAGCGCCTCAATTTCCCAACATTTTTAAGATGGAGGAAGCATTATTTGGGCAACTTTGTAATATGTGTTTGAAATGACATGCTAAAGTCAAAGATAACTCCTAGATTGCGGGCTGATTCAGTAAAATTAATGGTGATTCCAACTGAGTTAAATGATGACAAAATATTGTTGTGATCAGCGTCATTCCCTCCAACAATTAACATCTCTGTTTTATCTGTGTTTAAAGACAAGCAGTTCTCATCCTTCCACTCCTTTAATTTACTAACACAACTAATTAAAGACAACATCGGAGAAACTTCATTTGACTTAAATGAAAGGTATAACTGGGTGTCATCTGCATACGAGTGAAAATTAACATCATGTTTCCTAATGAGAGATCCCAGTGGAAGCATGTAAAGTGAAAACAGTAAAGGTCCCAGTACTGAGCCCTGTGGGACACCATATTGAACTTCTGTGTATAATGATGGAGACTTGTCAGCACATTTCTGTGCATATTGGAATCGATTTGATAAATAAGAACTAAAAAAAGGTGTTCTAGATATAAATGAAGTGTCCTGTGGCTTGTAAACCTTTATGCACTGAATAAATCAACTTGAATACAGTCATATGACATCCTTGCTTTGGAGTTTGACAAACAGCATTTAAAGGATGGTGAGAGCATGAGGAAAAATATTCTCTGGTCTGATGAGATGAAAATTGAACTCTTTAGTCAGAACTCTAAGTGCTATGCCTGGTGAAGACCAGGCACTGCTCATCCTTTGCCCAAAACCATCAATACAGCGAAGCATGGTGGGAGAAGCATCATACTATGGGGGTACGTCTCAGCAGTAGGGACATGGAGATTTGTCAGAGAGGTCCTTGAAGAAAACCCACTCGAGAGTGTACCACACACTGGGGTGACACTTCACCTTTAAGCACGACAAGCCAAGGCAATGCTACAGTGGCTTCAGAACAAATCTCTGACTGTCCTTGAGGGCCCCACACTTAAACTCCACAGAACATCAGTTGAGAGATTTGAAGAACGTATTAAATTAAGGGTGTGAACATTTACATGGACGAGAGATTTCAGTTTTTGATTTCTTTTAAATTTGCAAACATTTCTAAAAATGCTTTCACTTTGTCATTATGGGGTATTGAGTGTAGATTGATGGGCAAAAATGGCAAATTTATCTATTTAAAATTAAATTTACAACACAGTAAAATGTGCAGAAAGTGAAAAGATCTGAATATTTTATGAATCCCCTGTATGTAGCCATACACTTGAGTCTGTGTTGTTTCCTGACCTGTTAATCTCTTTTAATTTTTGCATTTAAACATGACCATACAACAGGTTTTTGCACTGCAGTCTTTTCCAATGCCAAAATGTAACCTATTTTGCCAAGAAGAGGCTTAAGATAGCACACATTTCTATTCTGCAAGTGTTCTCAGAATAATATCGAATCATGGCTTAAAGGTCCCTAGGGTGCTTCTTGGAAGTGCACTACAGTTCTAGGCAATTAGTTGCAAAGATTCAGCTCTTGCTGTTAAAGCTTCTTTTCTAATATTAGTTTAAAATGTACTTTTACCCACCTGCACCCAATTGTGATGGAGAGTCCAGCACTGAGGGACTTTGCCGAAATTAACAGCTTAGCATCAGCTTTATTTGTTCCTTTGTAGATATAAACTCTGCTCTTAATTTATTGTTTTGCTAAGACTAGGAAATAAAGTCCTTTAAACTCTCTTTATAATTCTTCCACTTCAGTCCTCTTCTCCTAACTTTCTGTAATTCTGCTATGTAACTCTGAGACTGAGAGAGCAGATACCTATAGGAGAGAGCAAGACTTAAAGAGAAGTAGACATGTCCCTAATAAGAAAACAAGGGGCCTAAAACAAGAAGGCCATCGAAGAGCATACTCCATAATTAAATTCAATCTTCGTGCTACCATGGGAGGTCCACTCTTATTGAAAGTTTAGCGAGGTTGCTGTATGCGGATTTTTGATATTTTGTTACCCAGTGCTATTTTTGCCATATATGTAATCCAGTGACTATAAAAAGTATTCACCCCACTGCAAATTTTCACATTATAATATTATACCATATTGAGTCAGTGGATTTATTTTAACTTTTTTGACACACCGATCAACAGAAAAATACAAATGTCAAAGTGAGAATATATCTCTAGTAGAAATTAACTACAAATAAAAAATACCTTCATGTCAGTATTACGTGGGAGCTCCTTTGGCAGCCATGGCATCCTTGAGTCTGTGTGCTCATGTTCCTCTTTCTCTGTCAGCTTTGTACTTCTGGATCCTGCCATTTTTCCCCATTCTTCTTGGCTATATTGCTCAAGCTTTCTCAGGCTACATGAACATTGTGAGTAAACAACCTTTTTCACATTCATCCACAAATTCTCAAATTAGTTGAGATCTGAATTCTGACTCAGCCACTCCAAGACCTTAACATTGCTGTTTTTGATCCGTTCCTGTGTAGCTATGACTTAATGCTTGTTATCATTGTCTTGCGAGAAAACAAATCTTCTCCCAAGCTCCAGGTTCCTTGCAGACTTTATCAGATTTCCCTGTGTTTTACTACTTTCCTTTTTACTCTCACAACCCTTCCAGGGCCTGCTGCAGAGAAGCATCCCCTCAGCATGTTGCTGCACCCACCATGCTTCTTGGTAGGGTTGGTGAGTTTCTGGTAGAGTGCAGTGAACATGGCATTTAGATTGCTGGCTAAAAAGCTCAATTTTGCTCTCATCAAGACCATAGAACCTTCTACAAACTGTTTTCAGAGTCTTCCATTTTCCTTCTGGAAAACTCTAGTCAGGATGTCATGCACATTTTTAACACTGGGTTTCTCTTTGCCCCACTACCATAATACTGCAGCTGGTTAAGCAACAGATGTTGTATGCACAGTCTCGGCCACTGTAACTTCTAACTCCTTCATGGCTATTATAGGTCTCCATTCCTAATGATTGATTTAACTGGATTCCAAAGGATGTTTAATGACTTAGATATTTTTGTCTCCATTCCCCATTGTGCTTTTCAATCACATTTTCACAGAGTTGCTTGTAGTGTTCTTTTGTCTTCATTGTGTAGGTTAGGCCACCATACTGACTCCTCACAAGTTGGACCTTTCAGATAAGGTGCATTTAGGCTACAGTCAAGAGAAACCCCAGATAGATGATCTCCATTGAAGTAATTTGGTAACCTCTAAAACAAACTGGCTGCACCAGCCATGATTTAGGTGTGTCAGATTAAAGGAGGCATCAGTTATTCTGTGTTTTATACATGTCATTGGACTGTGCAGTAGTAGTAGTGCTTCTGCCTTGCAGTAAGGAGACCAGGGTTCACATCCTGGGTCCTCCATGCATGCAGTTTGTATGTTCTCTCAGTGTCTGTGTGGGTCTCTTCCAGGTTCCCTCCTTTCCAAAGACATTAGGTAACTTGGCCCTAGTGTGTGTTTGGTGTGTGATTGTGTGAGTTTGTGTATTTGCCCTGCGATGGACCGATGCCCTGCCTTGTGCCCTATGCTAGCTGGGACATGCTCTAGCACCCCCTGGGACCCTGGTCTGGATTAAGCAGGATAGAAAATAACATATTTGTAATTACCTTAGCCCACTTTACAAAGATCTGTTTCCTTTTGATATTAAAGAGTATTTTTCTGTCAACCAGTGTAAAAAAAAAACCTCAAATAAAATCCACTGTGATTCAATATTGTATAACTGATAAGCTGTTTTCCAAAATGTTTTGTGACTTCTTATACTGTATTTTAGTAAATAACAGATCTTGAAATCACCTCTATTTTTATAGCTTTTCCAAGACGTTTTTAAAATAAATTGCAATATCCCTTATGTCCACTATTATTGGTATATTTTTTTTATTCTGGGTCCCAATCTGGGTGGTTGGTCATGTGGCGGGTGAAGTAACACGCTGTAATCAGCACATGTTCACAACCTCCTCCTCCTCCTCCATGAAATGGCACATTTAGTCCGTACAGCTACTCAATAGTCACTGTCTGTAGGGTTATACTTATAAGTAGTAGGCATACACACTTCTTAAAGTGATTCTGTGTATAATGTTATGCCAGTGTGCTGCACTGCTGCCTCACCGTAAGAAGACTGGCATTTGTGTCCCAGATGCTCCCTCTGTGGAGTTTGCATGTTCTCCCCGTGTCTGAGAGACCTTCCACTGGGTGCTCCAGTTTCCCCTAACAGTCTAAAATCATGCAGGTGGATTGGTGATTTTAAATTGGTCCTATTGGGTATGTATGTATGTGTGTGTGTCGGTGTGGGTATTTGTGTGTGTTTGGCCATGATGGACTGGTGCCCTGTCCAGGTCTTGCTCTTTCCTTGTGCCCAGTGATTGCTAGGACAGACTCCAGCTTCCCTGCAACCCTGCTCAGGATAAGTGCATTATGAAAATGGATGGATGTTATGATAGTAAAGAGTATATACAGGTTTTTTCTTTAATGTAAATGTGAATTTTGTTTTTTCATAAATAGCTAGTGTAATTAATTTATTCTTATTTTCTTAATTTGATACAGAAGTAAAAAAAGAATTCCATAAAAAATATGATGTAAAGTAGACCAACACAAAAGAGCAATTTACAAATTTTGTAATTTACAGAAAATGTGCAATATGTAATGTATATAAATATACTAACTTGACTATACCAATCAAGATAGCAGTCAGACAATTAGGGTCTCCCAGCTCTTCTGAGCATGGATTGCTTGAGGGTAAAAGCTGCTTTTGAACCTGCTAGTCTGTGGTGCCGTCTGTCCGACTGTAGAGGTGAGAACAGTTTGTGCCCGAGGTGGTTTGAATCCTGTAATATGGCACAGACTTTACTACAGCAGTGCTTGGTGTAGATGTCTGCAATTTATTATAAGTCAGATCCTTTGATTTCTTCAGCAGATGTCACAGCCTTCTGGATGGTCTTTCTGTCTTCACTGGTTATGTTACCATATCATAAACTGTTCTCATGAGTCAAGGCAATTTCTGTAATCTAGCATCTTCATGCTTATTTTGTGTTAATTCATCTGCCTCATAGCTTTTGTCACTTTTTTCAGGATGTGCTTGCTCTTGGGGTTCAAAGAAGGTTATCGGATAACCGCACCCTTTGAATTGTTAATCAGCTTCAGTTTTCACAGTTAACTGGAATTTCACTGGGAGCCACATTGTATTGTTTACAATAGCAGCAAAAATAACAAGATAAAAATGTTCAATAAATAAAACTTCTTAATTCTGTTTAATTTGGTTAAAAGTCAAAGGGGACAGAGGTTATCTTGAGCAAGATGCCAGGCCATCACTAATTTTGGGATACAGAAATAAAAAATAAGTAACTTGATCAAAGTTCAGACTGTGTGCAAAGTCCACAAAGATTTGCACAGGATTTAAAACAAGGATGTTACCAAAACGAGATAAATGAAAGGAAAATCTTAAGATAGTAACTAGACCTTGCAAATCGTATGACATTAAATCAGAATGAAATGAATTTACATTTCAGTTAGATACTTGTTAAAGTTTATTTAAAAAAAACAAAAAATAGAAGATTCTGCATCAGTACAGAAGGTACAAAACAGTCAGTAGGGTTGGATATTACAGACCGACCAACAGACAGAGACAGGAGAGTTCCACAGGGTAGGAGACACATAGAGAAATGAGTTTCGGCCAGAAGCTGTGCAAAAAGAGTTTCAGGAAAGCAAGGCCGCTGCTGTCACAGGTTCATACAAGGTACAGAGTTATTAAGATTTTTGCAGATGATTCAAAATCAGGACAATAACGAGATCGGAACAGCTAAGAGGTGATGTGCTCATTGAGTTTATGCAGAATTAGGATTTTGGTGCCAATATTTTAATCTGTTAATACTGTGAACAAGAAGAAAACTGAAAAGTGAAATGCGACTAGGAAGAATTGAGTAAAAGTGTCAGAGAGGATGCTTGCATTGGAGTTTAAAAAGCTAGACTGAGCATGAATTATGGACTTTCTAGATAATATATAATAATAATTTGCAATGTATATATAGGTATCTATCACAAATACTTATTTGACAGGGTCAATATGAATGAGCTGCTTCTTTTAATTAAATAATCATATTGCGATTCAGAACTATTGAAATGAACAATGAAATATTGTACTCCAATCTTCACCTTGACATATAAGCCAAGGCACTGATTTCCGAATTTCGATCCCCGTAATGGGATGCAAAGGTGCGTACAGCTGACAAGCCCAAATAAGAGTGAAACACATATCGTGTACTCTTTGTATTATTTGGCAGATACTGTATCGTATATATAAATATACACATATATATATATATACATATACGTGTGTGTTTATATATATATATATATATATATATATATATATATATATATATATATATATATATATATATATATGAATGGAAGAGAAGGTCTGTGATACGGTTTGCATATTTGCAGTTGGAGACCCACAAAGGGAGAAAAAACGAATCACGTATCATAAAATAGTTTTATTCCTGAGCTTTCAACCCCTATCAGGGGTCTTCATCAGAGGATAATGCTTAGACTTACAAGAATCAAAGGCAATATATAGCAACACATTCGGGTGGGGGGGGTGGCGATTACTAAGTCCGTATGATCAAAAAGGGGGGGGGGGGGGTTATCGTTAAATTAAAGTGCATATGTCCTTCTTAAGTTGGCATATGCTGGGTTTATGTCCAAGTGTCTGTTGATGGCATTTTCATCTGATATATATATATATATATATCCATCCATCCAATATCCAACCCGCTATATCCTGGAGCCAAACCCAGCCAACACGGGGCGCAAGACAGGAAACAAACCCTGGGCAGCCCACCGCAGATATATATATATATATATATATATATATATATATATATATATATATATATATATATATATATATAAAAAATGAAGCCATAACAGAATGAATTATTAAACATAAGGAATTTTGAATGTAACTCAAGGGTTAACTAATACAATTTAAAGCTTAAGCACATGAAGCCTTTGCCTCATTTTACAACACAATTTTCCAAGGTTAGAATGAGGTAAATGAGTAACAAACACCCCTCCAGAAAGTGAGGATAAACCGATGGGAAAGCCCAAACACCCCTCCTATGAAGTGGTGCTAAAATCAACAGGAGAATCTGCTAAACACCCCTCTTAATGAAGCATTGTTCAGAATAATGGGAGAATTGACAAGAATCAGAAATTACTGGTGACGTTAGTTAATTGGAGGAAGTAATAAAGTTCTGCATATTAAAAGTCAGATGCTGTGATGTATTAGATAAGGTGATGTAATTAGAAAAACATATAAAAGGAGATGAATTGTTTAATTTATTGCAGACACCACTGCTTGAGACATTTGTGCATATCTCTGTGCAAATAAAGAATTATTCTGCATTCTCATCTGGACTCTGTGACTGCCTTCTTTGAAGATAGGGAAAAGTTTTTTCCATAACAGAAAGGAAGACTGCTTTAGTGTTTTTAGTGTTAAAACTAAAGTAAATTTTTAGGATTCACCAAACCCAGAGATCGACTGTTTGTGAGATCATTTAGATGATGTTATAGCCCACCTCCAAGAAACCAGTGGAGTCCAAGTGATGTTTAAATAAATTTACCTGAGGTGTGCACCTTTCTACACATCTCTCACCGATATTCAGTGATATTCAGTTTATATTATTTTTGTGTAGCACTCTTCAATCAGTAAAAGGGTAGAGTGCTTGCTCAAATTTAATGCAAAAGCAGTACATTGCTAATCCTTACAACATTAATGTTTATGAAAACATAAAGAATGTAAACTCACACTAAAACAGACCCACTTCAGTTTGATTAATATAGACAAATAATGACAGTATTAAATCTATTTTATTTGAGACATGACCTGTTTAGGAGAGATAAATAATAACTCTAGTCAAAAGCATTCCAGGAGAAAATAAACCTCTGGGGTCAACCATTAAGTATAACCAGCAAAGTTGCAATTCTAATAAGCTAGGGTTGCTCACTTACTCCTGGACATTTGAATGTCCAAATATCAAAATGATTGTTCTGTGCACTAAATATTGTATAATCTCTTTTGAATAAAGGCAAAATAAATAAAGGTACAGTGGATTCAGAAAGTATTCAGACCTCTTCACTTTGTGCACTTTATTGTGTTGTAAATTTTATTTTAAATGGATAAGCTTGCCTTTTTTGCCCATCAGTCTACACTCAGTAACCCCTAATGACTGAGTGAAAACGTGTTTTCACAAAGGTTTTTAAATTTACTGAAAATCAAAAAGTTAAACGTCTCCTTTATTTAAATATTCAGACCCCTTGCTGTGGCACTCCAGATTGTACTCAGGTGCATCCTGTTTACGGTAATGATTCTTAGGATTGGTCTAGAACTTGATTGGGGTCCGTCTGTGGCAAATTGAATTGATTGGATATCGTTTAGAAAGGCACACACCTGTGTACAGAAGGTCCCACAATTCACACTGCATGTCAGAACAAAAAGCAAACCATTAATTTGTAGCAAGAAGGTTATTTGTGCCAAATGTAATTTATGAAATTTATTTCACAAAGTCATGCAATTCAGCTGAGAGAGAGAGAGAGAGAGAGACTGCCATGGAGATTGACAAATGACAGCTGTAAGTCAGGTTAGGGAGATGGGCAGACAACATGTGAAAGATACAAGCAGGTTATTTTAAAAGGTACTGATGTCTGCTTGACCAATATGGTTAAAAACCCAGAGTCTGTGAAAGGTATTAATAACCAGCCAGTTCTTCTGGTAGTTGCCCATATCTGACATGAATTCTATGAATATGTAATTATGTGTTTATAATGACGAGGATCCAGCATGACGTCAGAAGCATCTGAGTACGCCGTTGACATTCCTTGCTGTGTGTCAGCATTCTCCCACTTGGCAGTGATGTCACTTTGCTTTTCTCCGGGCTAAATATGTATGTTGTAACAAAGGCGCTATATAGGCACCCAACCCGACACAGATAGACATGGAGGCACATATAAAATGCACAAAGACTATATTTTTCTTCACCTGTGGGCGCATGTCTTCCTCGTGACCCACAGGCAATGCACAGTCCTAAATACCACACAATAAACCACAATACCACTTTTATTCCTTTACCAGCACTCCTCCTCAAGCCCTTTTTATAGCCCATCCGGAAGCATTCCAGGTGCTTGACTACCTGATCCTACTTGCACTTCTGGGTGGGGCTGAAGATTCATCCAGCCGGGCTGCTGACCCCATGCAGCTCCACCTAGCGGCCATCTGAGCCCCCAACCAGACTGTGGCGGACTCCATCTCCCATGGAGCCATGCGATAGGTTGGGGGGTCACCGTCCGCCAGGGAGGTTGCCACCAAGCGTCCTGGGGGAGGTATTGAGCTGCCCATGATTGCTCCCCCAGAACATATGCAGAAGGGGCGTCCCTGCCGGGCATGGGACCCGGCTGTCCGCCACAATGTATACAGGATTATGCATTATATTCTAGGAATGAATGTTATATTTTAAAGATAAGTTAAATACATATATCTCTTTTTGTAACATATATCTCTCTTGTAATTATTTTCCGCCATGAGTCCTAAAGAGATGGCTTTGGTTCTAGTCAATTCTACATCAAGAAATACATTCCAGAGGAGAAAGAGCTGTTGAATATAAGTCCAGGGACATTATGCTCAAACTATATGTAATGCACTAGTGAGACTGCATCTAGAGTATTGCGTGAAGTTCTAGTGAAAATGATACAAGAAAGACATAACAGCAGTTGAAGCTGTGCAGAGGAGAGCAACAAAATGCATGCCAGGAGTTAAGAACACGTTGTACTCTAACAGACTCAGAGAATTAAACTTGTTTAGTCTTAAGTAAGTAGAGGAGACTGTGTGGGGACCTAATCCAGATAAAATCTTCAAAGGCATTGATAAAGAAGAACCTGCAACTTTCTTTCAGCTTAAGGGTGAATCAAGTACTCTAGGAAGTATCAATGGAAATTAAGAGGAAGAACATTCAAGACTGAAGCCAAGAAAGACTTTAATGGAATCTGGAACAAGGTATTGAGGCATGCAGTTGATTCAAAAATCTTAACCACCTTTAGGAAATATCCGGGTGTGATACTACGACAGCTTAGCTATTAGCTAAAGAAATAAGCTAAACAGACTGAATGGTCTCCCCGTGTTTGTCAGATTTCATATGTTCTTCTGGACTGACTTGTAGACTTCTGTGATCAATTATGGTGAAGCATAGATCACTGCAAGGGATTAAAACCATTTCAATAGCTTTGAGTGTTCCTACAAGCACAGTGGCCTAATTTATTATGAAATGGAAGAAGTCTGGAACCCACCAGGACTCTTTGGAGAGTTGACTGTCTGGTCAAACCAAGTAACCGGGCAAGAAGGGCCTTAGTAAGGAAGATGCCAAAGAATGAAATGATCACTCTAAAAGAGCTTCAGAAGTCCTCTGCTAAGATGGGAAGCCTGATGGAAGGATGTTCCTCTCAGCAGCATTCCATTAATCAGGCATTTATGGTAGAGCGGCTAGACAGAAGTAAAGGCATATGATAGCATTTTAAGGAGCCTGTGGAAAAAGATGATCTCATCTGATGAGGCAGAAATTTGACTCTTTGGGCAGAACTCCAAGCACCGTTTCTGGAGAAGACCAGGGGCCTCATGTATAACGCCGTGCGTAGAACTAACACTATAACATGGTGTAAGCACAAAAGCGGGATTGTGCGTACGCACAGAAAAATCCAGATGCAGGAATCTGTGCACACGCATACTTTCACGTTCTTCTACTACATAAATCCCGATTTGCGTGAAAAGTAACGCACGTGCACGCGCCTTCTGTCCTGCCCCAACTCCTCCCAGAATTACGCCTCTTTGAATATGCAAATCAATATAAATAGCCTTCTGTGAAAAGACAATGGGAAAAGCACGGGAGAAAATATAAGAATTTCAGCGAATACCAAGTGGAGGCAAAGGAAAAACGTACTATTTGTTGGTTTAAACAGTGGTATAATCAACAAAAGGAAGCTGATCGAGTGACAGAGTGTCGGAAAAACTCGAAAGATCAAATTCACAAAGTCGCACAGTGCCCGAAATAAAAAAGAAATCACATATCAAAGTCGCCGTGAAAAAGCGAGTCGTAGCCCACCGTCTGAGTGTCATATGAAAGCTTATTAGGGTACAGACAAAAAAAAAAGGCACACAGTGGGGAAAAAAGCACGAAATGTCAACTTTAATCTCGAAATTTCCACTTTAATCACGTAGTTTATTTTGCCATTAAAGTAGAACATCATAAACTTCATCTTAAAATCGTTTAATTTACTAGTTTCTCAAATCCCATTGTAACTAAAGTGGCATGTTAAATGCTTTGTTCTGTATTTGATCTTCTATGTGCTCTATGTGTATGAATCACTACCTGCTTTTTAAATGGGCTTTCTCTTTCTCCGACAGGACACATAATCCATTACATTCGTGATATTACAGCTCTCTGAATAATTAAAATACTGAGATGTATACGTGATATCTTTTTCAAGATGATAGGAATGAAAGCATGTTATTAAATATGGGAACACGGTGGCGCAGTGCTTGTTCATGTCTCACGCAAGAGGCTTGCTGCGCCATGCGCAACCTTCAATGAAATAATTTATCACAGCAGTACTGTCTCTTTCAAACGTACTAACCTCCAATTCCTGTCCTTACTTTTCTTTCTCCAAAAACTCAATCGCCACACAATAAGCTATGTAATAGACGTGAAGCCATCTGTAAGCTTAGAACTTCGATTCATCAAAACTTTTAAGGAACATTGAAATATCTTAGTAGTACGTGTTTAATTATTATATCCGTCTATCTTTCCAGTGTCGCGTCAGCACCAGCAAGAATACAGCGCAAGGCAGGAACAATTACTGAACTAGCTAGCGCTGCGGCACCGTGTCCTCACATGTTTAATTATTAACAATACAGATTATTTAAATGAAGTTAAAGTTTTATCTGTATAATATAATCAACATGTTTTGCTGCATTTCGTCTTAGAAATGAATACCGTCATCACATGTAAATACGCACTTTATAAAGTGGTGCAGGTTGTGCAATATTATAACTGTAGTGCAAGTTTACAGTGGGGTAATTGTACTTATAAGTACAAACAGTTCTACAAGGAGCACTTGATGGACTGATTTAGTGCGTTTAGAGTTCTTGGGATGAAACTGTTTCTAAACCGCGAAGTCCATACAGGGACTAAAGCGTTTGCTATGGCTCAGGCAACATCTGCTTCATGCTGTGTACCGATAATTCTCTTTCCAATCAGCTGCTGCTGTGATTTCCCACTCAGATACAGTGACATAAATACTCCGAGTGGTGCAGTGAGAGTAATGTGGAAAAAGATGATCTGCTGTGGCAACCCTTAACGGGATCAGCTGAAAGAAGATGCAGTGAGAGTTACAACGCTAAAGCAGTTATGGTAGTTGGAATACTATGGCTATTCCCTGGACCATTATATTGCTACAGGTTAATTACAATCAGATGCATTACACTAATAAACAATATGCAGTTAATTTCAGTGTATTTATAAAGCCGCGCCAGGAATGTGGATTTAAGAAAGAAAGGGTGATCACACAGGAACAGTAGCGCTGCTTTGACACTGGGTGCCGCCAGTCTGCAAAACCGGGCGGATAAATTGCGTACGCCAAGGAATGAGTTACCGTGGAAATGTGCGTGGCTTTACGCCAAGTTTAGGTTTTATACATCGCGATTTGAGCGTGGAAAGGTTCGTACGCAACATTTCTGTGCGTACGCACCGTTCATACATGAGGCCCCAGGTGCTGTTCATCACTTGCCTTATACCACCTCTACAGTGAAGCAGTGGGGTGGTAGCCTCATTTAATGGGGGTGCTTCTCAGTGGTAGGGAGAAGGAGACTAGTCAGAATTGAGGGAATGATGAATGCAGCTAAATACAGAGAGATCCATGAAGAAAGCCTGCTCCAAAGTGCATGTGACCTCAGAATGGAGGAACAGTCAACCTTGCATATCAAACTGACCCAAAATATACAGCCACGAGAAAGCTGGAGTGGCGTCAGGAAAAGTCTTTGACTTTCCTTGAGTAGCTCAGCAATAGCTTGTACTCGAATTCAATAAGACATCTGCAAATATACCTGAAGATGGCAGCTTCCCATCTAATCTATTGGAGCATGAGTGGATCTGTCAAGAAGAACTGGAAATCCTTCCCAAATCCAAGTGTGGAAAGCTTGTAGAGGTTTACCCAAGAAGACTTGAAGCTGCTCTCAAAGGGGCTTCTATAAAGTACTGAATTAAGGATCCAAATTGAACAATATGAATGAAAGATGATAGTTATTGATTTTAATAATTTTGCAAACCTTTCTGAAAACATGGTTTCACTTTGTCATTATAAATGCATCCATTTAAAATTAAACCTACTCACACAATAAAGTGTGAAGAAAGTGAAGGGGTCTGAATTCTTTCTGAATCTACTGTGCTTTAATTACACACTAAAGCATAAGCCACTGTAATATACATAGGATACTCTATAAGTTTTAGTTAAACCCAACTGAATCAGTCATTGATGGGTCACCTTCTTCTTTCCATTCTCAATGATCCTTCAGTTCAGATGCGTTTTCCTTTTTTGAGCCATCCTTTCAAGTTATTGCATCTCCTCTCTATCCAACAATATGATGAACAGTTTGTATGATATCCTTCAAGGTTCAAGGTGGCTTTATTTAGTCATGTTTACACAAGAAAACATGAAATTTGCCTTCTCAGTTGTATCTAATAACAAGACAGAAAGAAATAAAACAAAACAAATAGAGACAAGACAGGTTAAGGTAAATGATAATACATATTGACACCAAAATGGTTACAGGATACATACAGTATCAAACCTTAATCATTTTCTCCAATATTCCTTATTAAAACGTTGTATGTTGTTGTTTTTTTTTTTTTTTTTTTTTTCACCTGTATTATTATCATTCTTTAATTTAATATTATTTATTGTATCAGTATGCTGCTGCTGAAGAATGTGAATTTCCCATTGGGATTAATAAAGTATCTATCTATCTATCTATCTATCTATCTATGGGATTAAGAAGAAAGGAATTTCTGGAGCGATTTGCGTGGATTTTCAAAGCAACTATCCTTCCTGATTTACTGAAGTTAAAGTTCTACATTTAATGGAGGTCTGTCATCAGTTGAGATGATTTCCAGTTTCGTTAGCATTGTCCTCTGATACACACTTGCCAGATCATCTACGTCAGTCTCAATAACTTTATATTCACACTTTGTAATCTGCTGGATCTTTTTTAAATTTTGGTTTGTCAGACCACTAAACCAGGCAATGAAACTGAAAGTGATAACAGACTGGATCAGACTGCGATTAAACGACAACTTGAGGTCCTTGTCTACTTTAAATAGTTTGAATTTATGGAGGAGAAATAAGCACTGATTGCATTTAGAGAATTTTGTTTTGAATTTGTATTCCAGTTGAGATTGTTATCTAGGTTAGTTCATTCACTATTTCTACCTCCCCTCCCAAAACAGCAATGGGTGAACATACAGAGTTCTGTCTCTTAAAAATCAAATATAATTTCTTTAGCCTTTTTTACATTCAGAGTGAGAAAGTATTTATGACACCAGTTTACCATTGAGTCCACTTGACTTAGATAGTGGATTTCATCCTTCTCAGATATGCGTCCTATGAACGTGGTGTCATCAGAATGTTTGATAATGGAGCAACGGTCATTGTTCTGTCACAGGTCAATTGTGTACAGAGTAAGTAGTAATGTTGGTAAGTCATACATCTTTATATAGTGGACGACTTTATTAATACAATGTGATTTATTGTGTTTCTGTTTTAAGCCACTGATTCCTATTCTTTCATGTGTTGTTTCAAAAATACATCTAACCTCTTTCTAATTATATGCTTTGACTGATTTAATGAGTGTAGGTGTGTGTTTGGCGGCTAGGTTTTTGTTAATAGACAGAACTTTCAGTGAAGTGAAACCCCCACTCCCACTCCAAAGCCCTGCTCTCCTATACTTTATTTACAAAGTGTTAAGAAGGGTAAAAACCAGGAAGTGTTCTTGTTTTTTCTTATCAGGATTACATCTTGCCTGAAGAAGGGGCCTGAGTTACAGAGAAAGTTTGTATGTTGTAATCTATCTAGTTAGCCAATAAAAGGTGTCATTTTGCTTAACTTCTCACTACATCAGGAAATTAAAGAATATAAAGATTTCGTTTAGTCATTCATTCATTGTCTCTGCTCCTATTATTCGAATATTGGGCAGGAATCAACCTTTTATGGGGTAACCGTGCACAACTAGTCACACTCACTCATAGAGGACCAGTACAAAAGCTACAAACAGCCTCACTTGTGTGTCTTTGGGATGCAGAAGAAAACCTGAATGCTCACAGAAAATCCTTCATGACAAAGTGAGAAAATGTAAACATTTCACTGGAGGTTTTGACTGATCTATGATCCAAATCAACTCACTGGAACCATTTTAAAGGAGCACAGACCACCAGAAGCCCAGATTCAGTGCCATTCAGTTCATTCTTAAATACTGTAGAGCAGCTTAATTTTCAGGCCAAGAACACTATTACAAATTTACATGCGCCCCCTCATCTTCTCCTGACTCTTTAGGACCCCTTGCAGATACACAGAATAAATTGATTTGGGATTGTGAACACTATCAAAGGTATTATGTAAAGTAAAAACCAAGGGACACTTTGTATTTTTATGAGATTTAGTATTCTTTACAAATCCGGCATTTCTCAGCTAGTCCTCGGCACATTATGCTATCGCGTCTGCTCCCAATCAGCCTCCCATCCCACTTCTGTTTGGCTCTGCGTCAAGCGCTCTTCAGATGCACGCCTGCTGGGCCTCTGGCATGCAGCATTTCAGGTCTGTGCCTTCGTTCTTTACGCTGCTGCTTGGCTCACTAGGCAGCTTCACACAAACCTGCATCGTATGGCAAGTACTCCTGGTGGTCTACACCTCCGCTCATTCCAGGTTCCCTCATAACATGTTCAGGCAATTAGGAGCATTTTTTTAAAGCAAAAATTAGAAATCAGGGGGAAAAAAAAACAGTAGGTTACTTTGGCTTTTTTTCACAATTTATCAGTTTGATGGCATTAACTACAAATGTCTGCCAATCCAAACTGACAGAAAAAAATGTGTGTGCGTGAGCACAATAGTCCAGTCTCTTAATGTATTTATTCTTGTTTTGCTCTTCACCTTTCCCTAGTTAAAAGAAATTAACAGCAATTGTCAAGTCAAGTATTATATATATATATATACACAGTGATCCCTCCTCCATCGCGGAGGTTACGTTCCAGAACCCCCCGCCAAAGGTGAAAATCCGCGAAGTAAAAATCATATGTTTATATGGTTATTTTTATATTGTCACGCTTGGGTCGTCACAGATTTGCACAGAAACACAGGAGGTTGTAGAGAGACAGGAACGTTATTCAAACACTGCAAACAAACATTTGTCTCTTTTTCAAAAGTTTAAATGTGCTCCATGACAAGACAGAGATGACAGTTCCATCTCACAATTAAAAGAATGCAAACATATCTTCCTCTTCAAAGGAGTGCGTGTCAGGAGCAGAGAATGTCAGTGAGACAGAGAGAGAAAAGAAAACAATCAAAAATCAATAGGTGCTGTTTGGGCTTTTAAGTATGAATGTCAGAGAGAGAAAGAGAGAAAAGCAAACAATCAAAAACCGATAGGTGCTGTTCAATCTTTTAAGTATGCGAAGCACTGTGCGGGAAGCATATCGCTTGACAACGCAGCCGCAAGTAAGCCCAGCAAGGAAGGGAGCAATGTGAAGGTAGTCTTTCAGCATTTTTTAAGGAGCGTCCATATCCTCTAGGGGTGCGAACAGCCCCCCTGCTCACAATATATTTGAGGAGTTTTATTTAATACATAATATGTGCTCTGATTGGGTAGCTTCTCAGCCATCTGCCAATAGCGTCCCTTGTATGAAATCAACTGGGCAAACCAACTGAGGAAGCATGTACCAGAAATTAAAAGACCCATTGTCCACTGTAACCCACGAACCAGTGAAAAATCCGCAATATATATTTAAATATGCTTACATATAAAAGCCGCGAAAGTTGAAGCGCGATATAGCGAGGGATTACTGTATATATATATATATATATATATATATATTTACTGTATATATATTAGCTGTACCCTCTGGCTTCGCCCACATAGTAATGAAACAGGACAAATCAAAAGACGTTGGCACTATATCTGATCATGTTCAGCTCTGACTGGAGAGCGTTCCCCGCATGGGGAGAGCATACGGCCGTGATATCTCTGGCAATCAGCAGCTACCCTCTAAAATACATGGAGCTCTGATCTCTCTCTCAAAAACGTGAAGCGTTACTCTTTAACAATCTTTAGATGATAATGTCTGTTGAACAAACAGGTATCTCTAACTAAGCGGAGGCAAGATGCACCCCAACACAGACTTACTCAAGCAGAGGCTGACAAGTGAATGAGGAAGGCCCCATACCCGCTCTTGGCCCTCAGCCACTCTCTTGGATTTGCATAAATAAATTGGTAACGCAAGCGAACTCTGGTACTTAGCACGATGAGAGAAGTCGCAAAATCAACTGGAATCAAATTCTCTTATGAAAAGCATACAGACATACAGACAGAACGCGCTTGGACCACAAAATTTTTAAAACTGTTTCTTAGTAAGCACCTATGGGCCAAGGGTAACCTACATTCCAAATTTCAATTCCCAAGTCCTCATGGTTCCGGAGATTTTGTGATGAGTGAGTCAGTGATATATGACTCTATATATATGTATATATATATTCATTCAAAATATGTTTATCGGTCAGTTTTAACTTCTAATTTTATCATCTTCTTTGTGTACGATCTTAAGGACCTGGAATAGTTTTTTTTTTGTACTTTGTCCTTTATTTTCTTTGCTTCTGGTGAAGTGGCTTTAGCAAGATGTTCATGGCTTGGGCTTTAAGATATGCAGGTGGCAAGTTACAGGATTTCAAGCACTTGTCATCTGCCTGACTCAAGAGTTAAACGATGAACCAAGGCTGTGGCTGCACAGTGTCACTAGAATGGACAAGCAGCACCCTAGTTCCCATTGTTGTGTACTTTTATTATTACATTGACACAATTAAGATACTCTCACCTCTTTTTTGACTGATTGTTTAAAAAAACTTCCTCCTGCCAATGAGCCTCAAAATTCAGATATTTTTACCTTCAAAGCAGTGAAGCATTTCATAATGTAAAGAAAATGCAAATAGAAACATATTAATGAGTATTAACGTGCACCTTCCAGGCTAATAGGACCCTTTTGGAGAAACTATTGCTGTAAATCAGAGGAATAATCAAAGGGGGTGTGACAGTAGCCGGCACTACACCAGCGCTTAACCCGACACAGACACACACGAGAAGCACACTTATAAACAAACAAGCTTTTATTTTCCTTTTTCTTCTCTCATGGAGAATGTCTTCCCCATTCCCACGGGCCCACAACACAGTCCAAGCACAATAGAATTCTTCTTCTTCTTCTTTCTTTTACTCTCCTCTCCAGCAAGCTTTGTCTCCCTCCTCCTGACTCTGGCTCCTGAAGTGGTGACTGCTGGTTCCTTTTATAATGCCCCCAGAAGTGCTCCTGGTGGTCGTTGACCTACTTCCGAGTGTGGCGGAAAACCCACCCAAGATAGCTCAGCAGCTGTTGCCCCTGGAGGCATCCTTGGATCCTAACAGGGCTATAGATAACTACAGTGTGATGGATGACACTCATGGGCTGATGTCTCGGCCAGGATGGCGTATGGTTCCCTAAGCAGACAGGAGGCCAGCCCTATTCCAACCACAATAAACAGGTTAAAGATCATCCTATATTGTCAAGAAGACAGGCAGAAATGCCAGAGTGGGCACACTGGCATTCCGGTTAGATTGGACCCAGGAACAATACCCAGCCAGGAGGACAGTATAATGGAAGGACAAGGACAGACAACCTGGCAGAACTATGTGCTCCCCTGAGACAATAAGAGACAGCTTCCTTGGGTGATGTTACCTCTATGGATATCCACAAGGCACAGTCTTGTGGGGTACACCAGAGGGTACTGCAGGGATTCCTCATCCCTGTTTTATGGGACATCTGTTTAAGCCGGAGGTGCTTCCATCAGGCCATACCCTAGCACTGGAAGTACTCCCGGGTGTGGAATAAAAGAAGCTGCTCGACCTCATCCAGGCAAGTCAGAGTCATTGGAAGTTGGACAGGAGGAGAAGGTATATGAGAAAGCATGGTAGGATTTATGTTTATTGCACTTCTGAAACCCCTGTGGAAGGTACTTGTGTAAATAAACCGATTTTATCTAAACAGCACTTGTGTCAGTAAGGTTGTGCCTGGGGTTGGGTGATCTCTGGCACCCTCTACTGTCCACAAAAGAAACATATTGAATAACAGGGTCCCCTTGGAGGTCTGAAAACACACTTACAGACAGAAACAATATCAAGAGTGTGGTAAGTGCTCTCTTCAGAAGTGTGAAAACTCAGTGATAGGTCAGATTATTTGTCTGGATACGAGTTGGTATTTTGGGGGTATGTGCTCATATGCATGCATTAACTGACGGTACACATAAGGCCAAAATGGGGAGTACCAGTGGGTAGCGGCCCAATTTATACACTGCAATGGAACAATGCTGCAGTAGGCACAGTTTACTAAAAGCATCAATGAAAATCCTTCTCTACATTGGCATTTTCAGGTACTTTTTCAGATTACTGTAGACAAGGCAAAATTCAGAGTGTGTAATTTAGCCCACCCACATGGAGGCATGCATTTCTCTACTATACTGTTTGATGTCATTTACTTTGTGATTTTTTTTACACTAGTTTAGAAATGCAATTTAAAAAAAAGAGTTTAAAGTGTAATACTACCACTTTATAGAACCTGGTAAAGGAACATGGAAGTACACATGGACAGTGGAGAAGCACCTCTTGTAGCTGTAGCTGATCACATACAGTGGTGTGAAAAACTATTTGCCCCCTTCCTGATTTCTTATTCTTTTGCATGTTTGTCACACAAAATGTTTCTGATCATCAAACACATTTAACCATTAGTCAAATATAACACAAGTAAACACAAAATGCAGTTTTTAAATGATGGTTTTTATTATTTAGGGAGAAAAAAAATCCAAACCTACATGGCCCTGTGTGAAAAAGTAATTGCCCCCTTGTTAAAAAATAACCTAACTGTGGTGTATCACACCTGAGTTCAATTTCCGTAGCCACCCCCAGGCCTGATTACTGCCACACCTGTTTCAATCAAGAAATCACTTAAATAGGAGCTGCCTGACACAGAGAAGTAGACCAAAAGCACCTCAAAAGCTAGACATCATGCCAAGATCCAAAGAAATTCAGGAACAAATGAGAACAGAAGTAATTGAGATCTATCAGTCTGGTAAAGGTTATAAAGCCATTTCTAAAGCTTTGGGACTCCAGCGAACCTCAGTGAGAGCCATTATCCACAAATGGCAAAAACATGGAACAGTGGTGAACCTTCCCAGGAGTGGCCGGCCAACCAAAATTACCCCAAGAGCGCAGAGACGACTCATCCGAGAGGTCACAAAAGACCCCAGGACAACGTCTAAAGAACTGCAGGCCTCACTTGCCTCAATTAAGGTCAGTGTTCACGACTCCACCATAAGAAAGAGACTGGGCAAAAACGGCCTGCATGGCAGATGTCCAAGACGCAAACCACTGTTAAGCAAAAAGAACATTAGGGCTCGTCTCAATTTTGCTAAGATTGCCAAGACTTTTGGGAAAATACCTTGTGGACTGATGAGTCAAAAGTTGAACTTTTTGGAAGGCAAATGTCCCGTTACATCTGGCGTAAAAGGAACACAGCATTTCAGAAAAAGAACATCATACCAACAGTAAAATATGGTGGTGGTAGTATGATGGTCTGGGGTTGTTTTGCTGCTTCAGGACCTGGAAGGCTTGCTGTGATAGATGGAACCATGAATTCTACTGTCTACCAAAAAATCCTGAAGGAGAATGTCCGGCCATCTGTTCGTCAACTCAAGCTGAAGCGATCTTGGGTGCTGCAACAGGACAATGACCCAAAACACACCAGCAAATCCACCTCTGAATGGCTGAAGAAAAACAAAATGAAGACTTTGGAGTGGCCTAGTCAAAGTCCTGACCTGAATCCAATTGAGATGCTATGGCATGACCTTAAAAAGGCGGTTCATGCTAGAAAACCCTCAAATAAAGCTGAATTACAACAATTTTGCAAAGATGAGTGGGCCAAAATTCCTCCAGAGTGCTGTAAAAGACTCATTGCAAGTTATCGCAAACGCTTGATTGCAGTTATTGCTGCTAAGGGTGGCCCAACCAGTTGTTAGGTTCAGGGGGCAATTACTTTTTCACACAGGGCCATGTAGGTTTGGATTTTTTTTTCTCCCTAAATAATAAAAACCACCATTTACAAACTGCATTTTGTGTTTACTTGTGTTATATTTGACTAATGGTTAAATGTGTTTGATAATCAGAAACATTTTGTGTGACAAACATGCAAAAGAATAAGAAATCAGGAAGGGGGCAAATAGTTTTTCACACCACTGTAAGTGATATGGCCCATATCAAATTCACTCAATTCTTCATATGACTAATAATGAATATTTAAGACTTTCTTAGTGTACCGTAGCAGGGGTATAACCATAATGACATCAATAAGATTCAGTCCCATTTGGCTATCACTTTTCTTATATTACGTCTGATGCATAGCCCTCTAGTGATGGTGATAAGTATCCAAAACTTTTTGTTTTTTATTTGGCCATGCTAATTCTCCATGCTGGTTTTCGTCAGGTTGCAATGTGTAATGGACTTACTGCACAAATTGGCAAAAAGGGGGCTTAAGACACAAAATACAAAAAAAGGACACACCAGGAACTCACTAGTTGGCCCCAAAACAGGCCTCACCTCAGGAAGCCAAACCCCAAACTTAAAAGGCAGTCTTTTAGGTCTTCCTAGGTCCAAAACGGGGCACTGGCTTTAAAAATTCCAAAAATGTCGTACTCTTTACTTTTCTAAATGAAGAAAAATACTCTGCAGGGGAGATGATGACCATAAACCTCTGCCTTGAGAAGAAAAGGGCAAATGAAGAATCTTTATAAGTAAAGAATTTATTTATATAAGCTAAAAGAAAAAGGGTAAAGACAAGACAAAAATAAGGGAAAAAGGTATGCCTGAAAAAGCAACCCGAGGCAAGTACGTCCAATCCATCCATAATCCAGTAATCAGTAATGAAAAACAGAAGAAAACATATCTAGAAATCAGAACAAAAGTCACAAAGAACTGTAATCCAAAATATGTCATGTATCCACACAGGGCGGAACCGGGAAGCAAACCCACAATCTTCCACAGTCTCCTTACTGCAAAGCAGCAGCACTACCATGGCACCACCTGTGAGATCTTGGAAGTACCTAAGCATAACAACCTCAAAAACTGTTGTAAAAACCATCTTTAGATGAAAGGACTGTCAACATTCGACTTGGGTAACACAACGGAAACAAAGAATTTTATAAATAGAAATATTTATTGTACAATGCTGTGAAAACAATGAAGCTCAGAAGAACACACAATGCACAGAAGGGGTTGACTGCAATATACAGTCCAATGACAGACAAATACAAAATACTAAATCCAAAAGAATGGGCAAAAACAGTGCAAAATGGTCACAAATTCCAGAAATCACAAAAAGCACAGCATTGATCAACAGTAGAACTCACTACAACGACCAAGCATATTCAACTAAACCACAAGGGACTCTGCGCTCTGCTCAAGGGCGTTCCCTTGATGGTAATGAACAAGGGAACCACGCGCAACATACATAGACAAGTAGAAATTAAATGATCAACACTACTGACAAAGGAAACATAATTCTACAAATAATAAACGTGAACAATATTAACATAGAAACAAAAGTGAACAAAAAGAGACATAGAAAAGGAATTTGAACCCCAGTTAGGGGGTGGACTCTGGCTGAAATATAACACAACACTCCTACAGTGACACCTTCAGACACATAATGTTGTTAGAATTAAGATAAGACTGAGGGCGGTCCCTCAGCAATGACATCACAATGAGCCTACCTCCTGGGGCTCCACCCACAAAACAAAAGAAATTTTGTTTTAAGGTACAAAAATGCCAAATGTAAACAATATTTAAATAAAACAGCATTCACAAAAATTACAATAAAGCAAAGAAAAAATGATAAAGATTAATATTTCAGAATTAACAGAAATGACAACTAAAAAGGTAACATATGAGATGCAGTAAGCCAGGGCTGTAACATAACACAATACATTTTTGGAATTTTTACATGTTTCTTTGAGCAGGCCTGTTAATTTTTGCCATTATTCTTAAGAAGATATTAAATTGTCTGTTTTTTCGTATGATCTCAACCATTTTGGATGGCCCTGGCCAGGTTGTTTACAACTGCTGTTGCTATGTCCATTGTTGGTCATGTGATGGTATGGGTTACTTTACTCCACCTATACAAGAGGCATGCGCACATGTCCTGGTTATTCAAGTGTTGGGATAAATGCTTTAAACAAAATATTCACACAATGAATCTTCTAGATTAGGTTGGGATAAGAATTACAAATTTCTGTAGCATAGTTTATTTTTGACTACAAATCTTGGTTCACATTTTATTTTTGGTGCACAGTTTAAAAAATATTTTGAGAGACTGATGAATATTATTCTTTCTAAGTCCTTATGATTTACTGTAACTTCATCTTTTGGCTATTATTTAGCTCTCAAGAAAACAATGTGAACATCACAACTACAAGGTGTTCACTACATTTCGGGTAAACTGTTTTTTATCTTGTTACTAAGTTAATATTAAGTTTCTGCTTCTATCTACAGTGCATCCGGAAAGTATTCACAGCGCATCACTTTTTCCACATTTTCTTATGTTACAGCCTTATTCCAAAATGGATTAAATTCATTTTTTTCCTCAGAATTCTACACACAACACCTCACAACAAACTGAGAAAGCACATGCACATAAGTATTCACAGCCTTTGCCATGAAGCTCAAAATTGAGCTCAGGTGCATCCTGTTTCCCCTGATCATCCTTGAGATGTTTCTGCAGCTTAATTGGAGTCCACCTGTGGTAAATTCAGTTGATTGGACATGATTTGGAAAGGCACACACCTGTCTATGTAATGTCCCACAGTTGACAGTTCATGTCAGAGCACAAACCAAGCATGAAGTCAAAGGAATTGTCTGTAGACCTCCAAGACAGGATTGTCTCAAGGCACAGATCTGGGGAAGGTTACAGAAAAATTTCTGCTGCTTTGAAGGTCCCAATGAGCACAGTGGCCTCCATCATCCGTAAGTGGAAGAAGTTCAAAACCACCAGGACTCTTCCTAGAGCTGGCCGGCCATCTAAACTGAGCGATCGGGGGAGAAGGGTCTTAGTCAGGGAGGTGACCAAGAACCTGATGGTCACTCTGGCAGAGCTCCAGAGGTCCTCTGTGGAGAGAGGAGAACCTTCCAGAAGGACAACCATCTCTGCAGCAATCCACCAATCAGGCTTGTATGGTAGAGTGGCCAGACGGAAGCCACTCCTTAGTAAAAGGCACATGGCAGTCTGCCTGGAGTTTGCCAAAAGGCACCTGAAGGACTCTCAGACCATGAGAAAGAAAATTCTCTGGTCTGATGAGACAAAGATTGAACTCTTTGGCGTGAATGCCAGGCGTCACATTTGGAGGAAACCTGGCACCATCCCTACAGTGAAGCATGGTGGTGGCAGCATCATGCTGTGGGGATGTTTTTCAGTGGCAGGGACTGGGAGACTAGTCCGGATAAAGGGAAAGATGACTGCAGCAATGTAAAGAGACATTCTGGATGAAAACCTGCTCCAGAGCGCTCTTGACCTCAGACTGGGGCGACGGTTCATCTTTCAGCAGGACAACGACCTTAAGCACATAGCCAAGACAACTTCAGGACAACTCTGTGAATGTCCTTGAGTGGCCCAGCCAGAGCCCAGACTTGAATCCGATTGAACATCTCTGGAGAGATCTTAAAATGGCTGTGCACCGACGCTTCCCATCCAACCTGATGGAGCTTGAGAGGTGCTGCAAAGAGGAATGGGCGAAACTGGCCAAGGATAGGTGTGCCAAGCTTGTGGCATCATATTCAAAAAGACTTGAGGCTGTAATTGCTGCCAAAGGTGCATCGACAAAGTATTGAGCAAAGGCTGTGAATACTTATGTACATGTTATTTCTCATTTTTTTACTTTTAATAAATTTGCAAAAACATAAAGTAAACTTTTTTCACGTTGTCATTATGGGGTGTTGTGTGTAGAATTTTGAGGAAAAAAATGAATTTAATCCATTTTGGAATAAGGCTGTAACATAACAAAATGTGGAAAAACTGATGTGCTGTGAATACTTTCCGGATGCACTCTATCTATCTATCTATCTATCTATCTATCTATCTATCTATCTATCTATCTATCTATCTATCTATCTATCTATCTATCTATCTATCTATCTATCTATCTATCTATCTATCTATCTATCTATCTATCTATCTATCTCAGTTAAGTCACATAAATAGAGCTGGAATGTTTTGGAATTTTGCCTTGCAACTGAATTTGATACCCCTTTGTCAGGGGCTACTCGCATTATGGTAGCACACAGCTTTTATTGGCCTGATCTGACATAGTTGGGTTATTATTAAATGCTCCTTTAGGAATACTGCCATGTTATTTTTGCCCCTTTGTCAAAAGTGACACATAAACATATGTTTGTTCTCCATTTTGCATTTTATTCTTAGGAGGCAAAGAAAGGTGGAGTCAACATTATAAACCTACTCATCTCCATTTAGAATAAAAAAAACAGTTTACACATTGATGTGATAATTAGTAGATGTTAAATCATGGAGTGTGAAAATTGGCCCTGTTTATTCAGGGTTATTCTAGGATTTTGTGTTGCTTCTTTGCTGCTTCTCCTGCTATTCACTTCCCAGCGAGAGCGCCACACATTAACACACAAAGTGCAGGCTGGCGACCCTATTATAATACTGTAACTTGTATCTCACACCTCTATGAATAAACTAACAAAAATCTTCTCAGTACATCTTTGTCAAAACAGTTAAATTAAAAAAAAAAAAAGATCTACTCCTTATCTGTGACACTTTATTTCTGAATTTTGCTTTGTCCTTACCCAGGTTGTCCCTGCACCATTGATGTTTTGATCTTATTGCCTATTTTCTCTCCTTTCTATGACATTTTTGTCTTCACACACAACTGTGACGCTGTCTAATAATTTGACCATTTAATAAGCTTTGTGGGGCCAATTATTAATCCTGCTAATTTCTAATCTAAATCAGGGTTGTGGGGGCATACAGCCTATCCTGATAACAGTAGGTATTAGCACTGGGTATATCATTATTGTCACCTCCTGGCCAGAGATGCAAAACACAAAAGTGCTGGTAGGATGTAATTCAAAGTGGTGGGTTCCTTTGTTTTTCTCCCAGAGTTACACTTAGGGCAGGTATGTCTAGTCTCCCTTTGAAAGGTGGGCTGCTCATTAGCCAGACAGTGAGCCTTTAATAGACCCTTTAACTGAGGTGTCCTTAGGGATGTAATTATTTTGAGACATTTCCAGGAGGTACTGATCCTTGGACCAACTTTTAATTTTCACTTAACTGCTGAATCTGAAAGTGATATGGCAATATGATTTAGAGGACAGCACTCGGTCACAGCTGTAGTAGATTGGAGTTGAGTCGATGGGAGCATCAACTCTCTGGCAAAGTAGTAGGACCAACAATTTTTGAAGGAGTTTAAGAGTGAGAAAGGCAGGAGAAAGCTAATGCACTAAGTACCTTCTGGTGATTGGGTCTTGTCAGCATGTACACTAATTCTGTAGTAAGAAATGTGCAGACAGAACACAATGAAAAGTTTGGGAGATCAGCTTCATTTCAGTATATTGAGTTTGAAAATGCATTAGTAAGCTGTACTGCTTACTGACAGTGGATGAACTGCGTTAAACTGAGTTTCCTCTCTCCATCTCTAACACTCAACATCAGATGGTCAGATAATCCTTTTCTTAATACACCTATGGAAGGAGATTAATGTGGTGAAGCATTCATGGGTTGGAATGGGAGAAGAACAAAAATGCACATGAAACGATGGTCCTTTTCTTTTGAAATGAATTCCTGTTTTTGTTTTTTTTGTTTTTCTCTTCCACGTACTCTGCTTTCCACTCAGACCCCAAAGTGATGTGTATCTGTTTGAAATGCAATGCTAAAATGGTAGTCTGACTGAGTGTAGCTGTGCTTAACTGTGAGCAAAAGTAGGTTTAGAGTTGTTCGTATGGAAAAATATGTGTAGGTTATGATTATTACAATAGCTTTATTAACTCAATAGCTTTATTAACATTTATTAACTCAAAAGAATGTGACAATGGCACAGCTCACTTAAGTACTTGTAAGTGCTCAAATTACATAGAAGAAGTAAGGATATGAAATAATAACAATAATAATAAAAAGTACAAGACAAATAATACAAATAAATGATACAATAATTCATAAATAAATAATAATGCAACTGTAAACCTACTTTTGCCCACCCCTGTATATTATGTATATATATATATATATATATATATATATATATATATATATATATATATATATATATATATATATAAAAGGTTGAAATAGTTTTACTGCCAAATAATGCAAAGAGTATGCGACAGTAAAACTATTTCAACCATTCTATGATCTGCTTCTTGCAACTGAAAGAGGGCACCGTGGCGGATGTTAGCCGACTTGCTGACCAACCACCCATACAATCAGACTGTGATTCAGACTACGAATGCCATAAACACATATATATATATATATATATATATATATATATATATACAGACACAGAAAGGCGCAGACACAAGTTTTTTCACACACACAGCTTTATTTCTTGTGGGAAACGCTTCCCAAACTGTTTCCCACTGACACAGCACAAAAGCACAATCAAATGAAGAGCACGCAGCACTTTCTTTTCTCTTCTTCTTCCTATCTCTCTCCATCTCTCATCTGCCTCCACTGCTCCCAGCAAGCTTCATCCTCTTCATCACGACTCAGGCTCTCAGAGCAGTGGCAATGGGCTCCTTTTATCCTGCACCTAGGAGGAATTCCATAGGCCTGTTAGCATGGTCCGGAAGCACTTCCGGGTGAGGCATAAGCCTGACAAAGTAGAGCTCCGCATTCTCTGCAACATCCCCAGCAGCACCCATGGAACCCAGCAGGGTTGTGCTGAACTCCAACTCTCATGGAGCCCTGTGGGAGTCAGAGATATTTATATATTTGTTGTGATAGAAAGCAGGCATTGACTGGCTTCGTACGTGTAATGGAAGGACATGTCACTTGCCAGAAACATGGCGAGACTGCCTATCAGTGCTGTATACAGCTCCAGTACACTAGGTGGCATCCTCTCTTTATTTGATTGCATATGCACATACCCACTGTGCAACCTGGGAATCACATAGTCCCATTGGGAGCCGCTGTGTTGTGAGTGCCACCAAAGGAAGCAGTTGAGAGAAGATATTCCTACTTTGTGGGGGTTCTGCCTGACCCAGAAGTGCCTCCTCACACATCTTACATAAAGGGAGACCAGAGGTGGGAGACGAATGATAAAGGTCTTTTGGGTGGAGTGGAGGGATAAGGAGAAAAACAATTAAGAAGGAAGAGCAGATCTGTTTATGTGAAGAGTCTCTGAAAAGGTTTTTATAGCTGTGTCAATGGTTTGGGGCTTTGAGATGCTCCCTACAGGCCATAATATATACATTTAATATCATTTTATTTATTTAGTTATCAATATTTTTATCTGTTTATTAATTTGTTTGTTTAATTATTTTTTCTTTTACAGTATTTCATTAATGTATTTTTGTCAATTGTTCTGAGGAGGCATGCAGTTATGAATTTTATTCTACTATGTACACGTGACAGTAAACTTGACTTGACTTATTCAGCATTAGTTCATGCCTTGCCCTCTGAGCTGCCAGGATAGACTGCAAATCCTGGAATGAAAAATATAGGTTTCAGAACATACTATAGATTGGTGGAGGAATGGATGCTTATTTTGTAGATTTTGAAATCCTCCTCATTATTTGAATATTAATTTTTATGGCCCTCCAGCTTTGATTTCTCAGGTGTCACTGTTGGTAGATTGCTATTTTTGAATCATTTCTTCATAAGGAAAAAAAGAGTTTTTGGGTTGAGGTTTTAAGGCAACAGTGGTATTGTGGTAAGCGGAGTTTGATGTTCATAGTTCTTCCTGTATAGATGATTCTCCTTCCATATTCCAAAAAGAGTGTGGGTTATGTTGATTTGGTTTTGGTTTGTGCTGGTGTGTGCCTTGCCATGGAATGACTTTCTTCTATATATCTGATTCTGTAGGAACAGACTCTCATTACTAAAACTCTGAGTCAGATTAAGTGATTTGTTATTATTATTATTATTGTTTAATTGGATGATAACTTTATCTTACCTTTACAAGGTTAACATACATTACAACAGTTAACTTTTTTTTTTTTTTACATTTTGAGGAAAGACAGGGTTAATGACTTGCTCAGGGTCACACAGAATAGCACAGGAGGGAAATGAACCAGCAATTTTACAATTTAAATGATATTTTATTAATCCACTATTACTAATACATTATTTTATATACTGTATACATGTTTAAAAAACTATATAAAATATATAAAAAAATATTTATTTATCCTCAGCACCTTTCCAAAGAATAGTTGCACAATTACAATAACCAAATCAATTCTTCCTCCTTTCTTCCTCCCATTGAGTGTTGCCCGCTGCCTTCTGACCCTGACTCGCCATGTCTTCCTGGAAGCACTACCAGGCAACATAGAAAGTAGGAAGGTCCTCCCGCAACAGCACCCTTTATCTGCACCCAGAGATCCTGACAAGGGTTTCACTTCTGGACTCCAACTCCCAAGCACCTCTGCGCGTGACCCGAATGGGCTGCCACACAAGGACCATTGGGCTGGAATATGGGAAATAGAACATCTTCCGACTCTTGACTTCCTCTGGTCAAACCATTATACCAACCAAGGACAAACTCATTTTCTTTTCCCACTGGACAATCTGTCTGTCTGTCTGTTCCATTTTCCAAACCTGCTTATCATGAGCACTTTCATAGGGACGCTGGAGAATATTTCAGTAAACTTTGGGCACAAGGCAGTAACAATCCCTGGACAGTCCATTGCAGAGTGAACAATATATAGTTGAGGGTTCAAAAGGAAGAAACGTTAAGACTAAAAAGGGGCTGGGGTTCCCGATGCTAATTAATGCTGGCTAAAACGATTCAAAGAAAAAGGCACACAATGGTGCAACACAAATTAAAGTGGCCTATATGGTTGCCAGGAGCTCTCTGACTTCCTTCAGGGCTCGTTCCACACTAAATGCTGACTTTTACATTCGTATGTTTCAGTGGCACAGAGGAGGTTGTGCTGCTGGGAGGAAGCAGAACTGTTTCACTGGTCCTCTTGGGAAAGAGCTTCAGAACTGTGGTTAAAAAGGAACAGGCAGGTAACCATCAGCACCCTCTCTCTCTCTGTTCTGGATGTTATTGTCAGAAAATGACAATGTCCCTTATACTGACATGTGTGCTATATATAATGTAAGAATATAAGAAATTTGAAAAACAAGAGAAGACCACTCAGTCCATCAGGCCTATTTGTTTAGCTAATGGCACTTTCCAGGAGAATAGTAAGAAGGTTGTTCTGTCTTTTTCCTCTTCAGGTTGTCCAGTATGAGATGAGAACAAGCTGTGGATATATGGTGTCTCCGGAGGTCCTGTATCGACATCCTGTCTCTTCTTAACATGAGGTGACACATGGCAAGCCAAAGAGCCTGACCTTAGCTACTACACTGTGTCACCACTTGTACTGCCACATTTCTGACTCTCTTTTATCATACAGGTTAAAACGGGGATTCATATATCAGTTATGGTTTTATGAATTAATTCTGAAGTATTTCTGAGATATTTTGTGTTAATTATGAAAGGAACAAATGCAGTATGTGTAAAATTATCTCTCGGTTTTACATGCTCATTTGCATAAGGGAAGGCCTGATTTCAAGGTAAACTGTCCACAGTAGAACACCCCTTCACAAAGTGTGAACATTAGCATAAATTAACACCCATTTTATTTGCATAAGATTGAGAGAACCTGTCCTCATGAGATCTGCAGTTATCAAGGATTTCCGGCATGTTTTTAAAGAATTTTGAAACTTGAAAAGTCTGACAGTCCCGCATCCTGTCTTCATATTCTGCCCTTAAATGAGCGAGTTATAAATGACAAAGGTAAAGCTGCTTCCACATTTCTACAAAGTGTCAGGTTAATAACTCCGTCATGGACGCATACCAGGTGAGGACTGAAGCAGCAGCTTTGTGCTCCACGTCCAGTGCCTTGGCCATGAGGCCACAATGCCTAAAGGTCCTTATTAAGGAGCCATTCTGCATATGTTTACTACTTTCTTGTTCAGCTTAATCCTGGAATTCTTTGTTGTATTTTTACAATAAAAATGTATTCTCATACTGCTAAAGAGTAGAATAATGATGTTACATCATCATTGTTTTGCTTTTATATTTTAGAAAAATATCTTTAACACACATACAGTATATAGACTTTGTTTAGTAAAAATATGCTTGATGACAGATAATCAAAATCAAGATTTTTTTTTTGTGATATTTAGACATTTTGTTATACAAGCATTGTTAATAATAGACACATTGTAGTTGGAAGCCAAAAATTTTATTTTGTAGAATATCAGTAAAGCATTTTAATATTATACTCTCTTCTGTTTAGCATAAGTATTTATGTAAATATATAAAGATCATTTTCACAGGATGTATCTGCAAGTCTTTTAATTTAAAATGTGTTAGCCAAATCAGCCCTGTTCAAAAATATAAGATTTCTCTTCCCATATGGGAAATGGGGACCTAACAGGCTTGCATTGATTAACATTTGTCTAAAGCTTCCTGAAGATGATATAATTACAAAAGTGAGCCAAATAAGAAAACAATTGGAAGTGAGTGAAAAGCACATATTGTAAATGTAACCAAACTGCACAGATACCATAATGGCAGCCGAACTGTTAATAGATCATTTTTAGCCAATTTTTTTTTCTGTTCTTTTCAGGTATGTTGACTTTGTTACATTTTTATGTATTTAATACATGTTTAATAATGCTTATGTACTGCAGCTTTTGGCCATCTGCTATATAACTTACATTAGTTTCTACTTGCTGAAATACCCAGCATTGCCCAGGAGGAAAACAAAGTATTTTTTAATCGTTTGAGAAAAATATAATTAAAAAAACACACAACTTTAAAAAATAAAAATAAATTAACTCACAACGAAGACTCCCTAATGTGCTTGTTTTGTGGTCTTGTATGTATGTCATCATCTAGTTGACTCTCAGAACCGGCCAACTCTGTTTAATTTCAAAAGCAACAGGGGCACGGTGGTGCTCAAACATAAAGAATGCTGGCAGTCATCTTCATCCGCCCTCTGGTGGTCGTTCCGAGTGTCACCTGGATGATAACGTGCATACAAGACCATAAGATCACCCCCCATGCTACCCAGAAGGGGGTGAGTTAGGGGTGACTTCGCCCTCCAGTATTTTTAGTTGACCAATGAGAAACATGTGTACCAAGTTTCATGAAAATCACTCCAGCTGTTCGGAAGTCATGCTGGAACATACATACATACATACATACATACATACATACATACATGCATACATACATTGAATTTTATACATATATATAGAAGATTAAGTTAAAACAAATCCAACATACTATAGTTTTTTTTAAATAAATTATCTAACTGACATTTTTAAATTAAAAAATCAGGACTATGCAGCATACACATTCTCCTATTTTTTATCTGAAAACCCACCAGTCTGCTGATTCTGAAATGGCTTTAGATTTTATTATTATACAATAAACCAGTGGGTGTATGATAATTATATGTGTTTATTTTTAGAAGTAAAAAAAAACAAAACATTATTTTAGTTCATTCAAAGCAAAGCAGTAACAATCATAATTAAGAAGTATGACCATATGACTCCATCCATTTTCCAACCCGCTGAATCCAAACACAGGGTCACGAGGGTCTGCTGGAGCCAATCCCAGCCAACACAGGGCACAAGGCAGGAACAAATCCCGGGCAGGGTGCCAACCCACCGCAGGACACACACAAACACACCCACACACCAAGCACACTCTAGCGCCAATTTAGAATCGCCAATCCACCTAAACTGCTTGTCTTTGGACTGTGGGAGGAAACCGGAGCGCCCGGAGGAAACCCACGCAGACACAGAGAGAACATGCAAACTCCATGCAGGGAGGACCTGGGAAGCGAACCCAGGTCTCCTAACTGCGAGGCAGCAGCACTGCTCCATCGTGCTGCTCACCATATGACTCACTTGACCAAATTCCAATACATTTAGAGCTGATTTTAAAACTCTTTCTCACATATAAGGTTGTGAATATTTTACCAACCCCTTAACCATTAGGGAGGACATACAAAATTCAGTTTTAGCTCAACTTGCAAGATTCTGAGTGGTTTTTGACTGGCACAAAATTGTTAAAAATGCGTTGAAGTTCAAGAAGTCACTACTCGTGAGATATGATTGCATTCTGATAAGAGCCTAGTGGTGTATGAACGTCCAAGGTTTTCTTTGACATGTCCAAAACTTCAGGCATTTTTGGCTTGAGTCTATTAGGCGTGAAAGGTCATACAAGCCCATCTTGCATTTCAACTCCCATTGACCATTCAGGGATATTTGTAGATTTGTACTGGAATGTGGACAAGACCCATCGAGTTGTGGCAAGGAAAGTGAGTGGTCTTCTCTATGATATGCAAGAGGATTTGGTCTTTAAAGAAGAAATATTTAAGAACATTGTCTTGGACATACAAAGCCTTGATAGCATCGCAAGTTTGTACCTTTAACAGATTAGCATAGGTAATGTCGTCAAAGACATAAGATACGGGCTTATTAAGTGAATACTGACAGTGAGGCTGTCTACGTTTAGTCTAGTATAAAAAGAGATACAGCAAAATATCACATCATTGTACTTAGCGTCAAAAATTGAAATTGTATTTTAAGTTTGCCATCTTGCACAAAGCTTTTCTGCATTCTTCTTGAGGGAGCAGTGATCCGTTGTCCCATGGAAGGTTTTGTTTTTGTTTGTCTTTCTAACTCCCTCTTGTTTCTGTTGGGCTTCCCCTTCAGGGCTGTTCTTGTCCATACACCACTTTGGTTGGCAACTGGGTTTGGGGTGTGCACTGTTTGGTGGGTGTTTTATTTGCTTTAAAAATGATATTTTACTGTTGTTTTTTATTATTTGAGATGTTAGTTGATTATTTTGTTATTGTGATCAAATATTTACTGTCATTGAAATGTGTTCTTAAATGTTGTTGAATTTTTTTAATCCAAATTTGATCTCCTTAATATACAGATCTTTATCTTTCATCATTATAAGAAAAATCCTTGGTATCCTCAGAAGCAGGTACTTACAAATATTTAGGGCAAGTGTGGGGTTTTCCTGCAGTCTTTAATTTCATTTAGTTAATTTAAAAACAAATACTTCAAAGTGGGGACTCTAATTAGACAGAGTGTAGTTGTCCAGAGTTTTCCAAAGGAGAAAAAAAAAATCTTCTTCCCAAATTTGATCACTTCACTCTAGGGGTATCCATCTATTTAGGCGATGGAGGCAACACAATGACATTAAGATAAAAAGCAGGAAACATCCATCCATCCATTTTCCAACCCGCTGAATCCGAACACAGGGTCACAGGGGTCTGCTGGAGCCAATCCCAGCCAACACAGGGCACAAGGCAGGGAACCAATCCTGGGCAGGGTGCCAACCCACCGCAGGACACACACAAACACACCCACACACCAAGCACACACTAGGGCCAATGTAGAATCGCCAATCCACCTAACCTGCATGTCTTTGGACTGTGGGAGGAAACCGGAGCGCCCGGAGAAACCCACGCAGACACGGGGAGAACATGCAAACTCCACGCAGGGAGGACCCGGGAAGCGAACCCGGGTCCCCAGGTCTCCCAACTGCGAGGCAGCAGCGCTACCCACTGTGCCACCGTGCCGCCCAACCAGGAAACAATCCTGATAAAATTGTATTTGTTTGAATTGGAGTTAAAGGAAGTGGCAAGGTGTGTGTAGGCAGGTAAGACATTATGATACACCATAAGGTCTCAAGTCCTCAGACACTCTCCACAGTGTCATTATGTCAGTTTCATGTTCTTAAGAGATCAACAGCAGGCTTTCTCTACTAGGAGCTTGTGACTCTCACATCACACAGGTTGATCAGATTCTTGCAAGGAAAGAGTCTGCGTTTGGAATTTATGTTGAGTGATACCACGTTGGACAGATTAGTCCATACCCTCTAAAACTGATTCTACATAGAAAAAATGAAGGACCCCACTGCCCTCTCTGCAGAGCATCTACAACTGCAGAGTCCGCAGTGGAACTTCCTCGATCCTCAGGGACCCCACCCACCCCCAACATGAACTGTTCACACTTCTACCCTCAGGCAGGAGGTATAGAAGTATGAAATGCAGGACTTCCAGGCTAAAGAACTCTTTCTTTTCCCAAGGCCATTAGACTCCTAAATAACTGACTGGAGTTTATAACCGTGGTTCACCTCATTCTATCTACCTCACACAACTGTAACTGTATTTGACTTGTCCATCACACACCTACTTGCACATTACACTTTATATTTCTATTCTGTTTTTATACTTTATGCTGCTTCTGTTACTTATCTATCTGCTACTTATTATTTATGTTTATCTTTATATGTTGGTTTTGTCATTTTGTGTGGACAGCAAAGAAAGAATTTCATTGTACAGGGAAACATGTTTCCTTACTGTGCACATGACAATGAACGTTGAACAATAGGGGACAATTGTCTTCTTTTATATACTTTATTAATCCTTGAAGGGTAATTGCCTTTTTGCATGACCTTTGGAAGTCAGAGCACAGTGTCAGCCATTGCACAGCACCCCTGGAGCAATTTTCAGGTTAAGGGCTTTGCTCAAGGGCTTTGAACTGGCAACCTTCCAAATACCTGCACAGACCCTTAGTCTCAAAGCCTCCACTGGGCAAAGTGATTGCAGTTATAGAAACATTTCAAAAGTTTAAAGCAGGGACAAAACACAGTGTGAAAAATAACTTCTGCTTTATTAGTTATTGCCAGGGCTTCCTCACAGAACACTATTTGCTTTTACTAGGATTAAAGGCCCCAGAAGTGAAGATCTACAACAGTGATGCTTAAATTCACTTTTTTTGACTTCCTTAAACCCTAAAAAGTACCCTAAGTGTGAGCATTCCTTACCTGTAATAAATGGACAGACAGAAATATTCCATTTATTCATTGTGAAGCCTACTTAATCCAGTTTATATGCAGAGCTGGAGTTTCAGCAGCGATGACCATATGATAAGAACCATCCCTGGACTGGACAACAGTTTATGGCAGGACACACTCACTCCTGGGACTGAAGCCAGGAAGCACTTCTTTATGCAAAGAGTTGTGGGAATCTGGAACAAACTAACGAGACATGGAGCAGAAACCTTGACAGCCTTTAATGAAGTATCTGGATGAGACAGTGGGACAGCTTAGCTATTAGCTAAACATTGGACTGAATGAGCTCCTCTCATATATTGGACTTCTTATATTCATACATTTCTCCATCATTTAACTTATATTAATTAATTTCTGTAAGGTTCCTTAAGGCTCAATTCTGTTTGTTACTAATGAGATACTTGACACAGCAGCGTAACCTTATGTTCTCCTCATATGTGGCTGATGGTCAGATCACTTCGACAAGCAACCAACAACCAAGATGCAATGTATCAGAAATGTTTCTTTATGGTGCCTGACTGTCTAATTAAATATCATATCCATCTATTCATCCATTTTCTTACTTGTTTTTTCAGTATAGTTTTGCTTTTAACTACAGTAATAATTGACTTTATTCATAATGTCATCAGGTACATTCACACCCATCAACAATTAATTGCAGCAGGCCACAAATAATTCTAAAGAGCTGATAGCCCTTACATTTCAAATGACTCACATTTTGGAATGTAATGAGTTAAGAGGAAACAAATCTGAAGTTTGTTTTTAGTACCAGTAGCCAGTTAATCAATCTGCATTTATTCTACTCCATATGGGCACTGGTAGATCAGCCATATGGAAGGAGGAAAATAAAATTGCTGTGCAAAGTGTATTTTTAAATGGCAGTTCTGATGGTAATAGAATAAAAGAAATTTCAAATTATGAAAGTCATGGTGAAATGGTTCTAGTGTTTGCTTGGGAAGAGTTTTTTAAGCAGGTTTTGGAATAAAGAGCCCCAGAGTGCAGTTGCTTGCATGTCAGACATGTATGTTTATTCAACTGGCGTTCAGGCAGGAATGACAGCAGGCTCGGGGAGATGCACTGAGTCAGCAGTGGGATTTGAACCCACAAACTGGCAGGCATCCAGTCCTAACTCTAACCTACCTTTTTAACATTTTGATTGTCAGAAATTCATTGCTTTTGGAGGACTGACAAACAAAAACACAAATACTTGATTTAAAAATGATGCGATATGAAACTAAAAGTTAATAAGCCCTTTGATTGCGGCCACGAAGTTTCAATGCACAAAAAGATGTTATCACAACATATGTTAGACCCTTATAATTTACAAAAAATATTAGAATTACTCTCTATAGAAAATTAGTCCTGATTGTTAATTTTGATTTATGTAAAATAAAATACCAGTCTATTACTGACAGCTGGATAACTCGATTGCTTTGTTGTTTTCAATGATTTGATCAAAGCTTGCATGCTTCCCAGAACTGAACAATTTAACGAAAATCAGCATTAACACACAGAATCCACCCAGGTAGCTGCCCAACAGATGATTCATCCACATTACCACAAATAAACCTTTGTTGTTCCTTCTTATTTTCCCTGGAGGAATTTTTTTGTGATACTTAACAAATAAACAGAGTGCCAAATAGTGTTCCTTTAGAAATTGGAAAAATCTGTAAGAATAATTTGTATCTTTAACTAATGTGTACCCAAAGGGAGAAATGTAAATCTGACTGCACAATGCTAATATGTCAGCGTCCTGCAAATAAAACAAAGAATAAACAGTCACTGAAACATTCTTATGGGACATGAAAGATGGAACAAAGGTGACGCTGTACTTTCTTCCATCCTCTCTTCGACAAACATGACAGCCTTTCAATATTTTTGAACTTATGGGTATGGTACCGACGGCAAAATTGTGCATCTGTATGTTTATAAAATTTGATCTATAAAGCTAAATGAATGTTTGTGTGTGAGTGTGTGTGTTTGTGTGTAGTATGCACCAGACCCACAGTGGATTCAGAAAGTATTCAGACCTCTGCACTTTTTACACATTTTGTTAGGTTCAGCCCTGTGCTAAAATCATTTACCTCTAAATTTTCCCCCTCATCGATCAATACTCAATAGCCTAGAATGTCAAAACAAAAACAAGAATTTAGAAGTTTTTGCAAATTTGTTAAAAATAAAAACTTAGTAGAAGCCCTTTTGGCAATGATTACAGCCTGGAGTCTTCTTGGGTTTGATGCAACAAGCTTTGGACACCTGGGGATTTTCTGCCATTCTTCTTTGTGTATCAGTTCAACTGCGATTTAGCGCAAGTCCGGGCTGTGCCTGAGCATTTCAAGGACATTCCCAGAGCTGTCCCTAAGCAACTCCTGTGTTGTTTTTGCTTTGTGCTTAGGGTTATTGTTCTGTTGGAATTTGAACTTTCAACCATGTTTGAGGTCCAGAGCCCTCTTGAGCAGGTTCTCATTAAAGATGTCTCTGTGTTTGCTCCATTCAGCTTTCCCACCATTAGTCTCTTAGTCTCAAACCCCACAGTGTGATATGACCACTCTCATGTATCACCATTGGGATGGTATTGCACAGGTGATGAGCGGTGCCTGGTTGTCTCCAGACTTGGTGCTAATTTTGGTTTCATCAGACTAGAGAATTATGTTTCTCTCAAGTCCTTTAGATGCCTTTTTGCAAACTCCAATCAGGCTTCCATGTGTCTTTTACCGAGAAGAGGCCTCCGTCTGACCACTCAGTCATAAAGCCCAGATTGGTGGAGTGTTGCAGTGATGGTTGCCTTTTTGCATCTCCACACAAGTTCTCTAGTGCTCAGTCAGATAGACCATCAGGTTCTTGGTCATTTCTTTTATTCTGTCCCTTCTCACAAGATTTCTCAGTTTGACCAGGTGGCCAGCTCTAAGGGGAGTTGTGTCTTTTACAAATTTCATCCATTTAAGGATTATGAAAGCAACCATGCTCTTGGAAACATTCAATGCTGCAGGAATATTTTGTAGTCTTCCCGAAATCTGTGTCTGAAAACAGTCCTGTAACCTCTAAAGGCAGTTCCTTCAACCTCATTCCTTGGTTTTTGTTCTGATACATATTGTCACCTGTGGGACCTCATATAGACAAGTGTGTACCTTTCTTAATCATGTCCAGTCAATTGCATTGACCACAGGTGGACTCCAGAGCTGTAGAAACATCTCAATAATGATCAATAGATTGGGATACAGAAATTTGCAAAGAAATTCTAAAATTCTGTTTTTGTTTTGTCATTCTGCAATATTAATCGGTGCTTAATGTGAAGAAGATGAAAACTTTCTAAATCTTCTGTATCTCAGCCATATTTTCCACAGGCAAATTAGTCTGTTCCCTCCACTCCAGGCAGCACTATGTACCCCCTGCTGATAATCAATAAATCAGCAATCTTCCAAAAAGTAAATTTTTTTTTACCTCCTGGTCTTCTCCTATTGGACAGTGTCTTGCACACCAGCCATATAAACCAGTCAGGTCATCCTTGCTACAGGCAACATACTCCTGACAATCCAGAGACAATCCAGGGCAGCAATAGTTCTACTCCAAAGCCCTTCAGCTCCTTGTGTTTGGAGAAAGTTGCATAAAGAGGCCTGGTCACCCTGACGTGAGTTTTGCTATTGTGCTCCACACCAGGAAAAGCAGATAGAAAATGTTTTTTTTCTGAATAATTGTTCTTTTTAGTAGAAATGTATAAAATCATAAAATAAAAAGGCAGTTTGTAGGTAACAGGAAAAATAAAAGTACATG
The DNA here is from genome assembly GCF_900747795.2 of Erpetoichthys calabaricus. Lineage (NCBI taxonomy): Eukaryota > Metazoa > Chordata > Cladistia > Polypteriformes > Polypteridae > Erpetoichthys > Erpetoichthys calabaricus. The sequence goes on from NC_041401.2 coordinate 29,752,270, forward strand.
TCACCCTACTTATCTGTGCAATTTGACTGATGTCTGAAATTCAGTTACTCCAGCTCATCTGAAATGTAAGTCACATTTCTGATTTGGTTTTTTTCGCAGCATGCTTTTTGACCTTTTTCATTTTGTTTGACTTATAGTACCTTGTAGAGCAATAGTGTGATGGTGCTTACTGTGAAAAGGTGCTATATGATGTAAAGGCTGGTTGATTTATTAATCTGCTTTGAACCTGTGCCCTGCTTTTGTTTTTTGTTGTAGATAGATAGATAGATAGATAGATAGATAGATAGATAGATAGATAGATAGATAGATAGATAGATAGATAGATAGATAGATAGATAGATAGATAGATAGATAGATAGATAGATAGATAGAACTTTTTTTGTCCCCAGGAGGAAATTTGGCTTTTTATAGAAACTCTTTAAATAAATAAATACATACATACATACATAAATAGGTAGATAAGTAAGTAAATATAAACTACACTTTAGTCTGAACACATACCAGAATGACTACAAAGCAAGAAAATTTGTGATTTGGCTGTCACAGTCACAGTGAGGCATAGTAGGGACTCCAACCTCTTATTTTAGGAGTAGACCTTGTAGATGCTCATTTTCATTGTGCTGAAGTCTATAGTCCAAATCAAATGTAATTTCTTGCTCAAACAGACATTACACTGTTACTTGGAGAGCTTTAGTGCCTTGTCATTCATATCCACCCCATTCAATGGTGGTCTCCAAAACAATTTCTGTTTTCTGTTACCCCCTTTGGTGGCTGTATACGTAGTAGAATGAGACCCTCTGTGGATGCTGGGCAAGACCTCAAGTTTCTTTTCAACTCTCTACCAGTATGAAACTGGCTCCCATATTTTGGAATATTGTTATCTTTAATGACCAATCAGGGAATGAGAAGTTGTAATGAATATGATCCAGTCAGGGAAGAGCCAGATAATAAGTACAAACCAACCAGAGTATGATTAGCATCTGCGATTTCAAAATTCTGTGTTTTGGCTTGTCCACATGACAGTACAATGCTAAGGCTGCATTTTCAGAAGCATACACACTAGAAAGTGTTTTCAATTGTCTCCATTTTTGGGGATAGTCTGGACAAAAGCTGAAAATGGAGATTAATTTTGGTGTTGTTAAATGGGAATGCAGCAGTATGGAGGGGGCCTCCAAATGACAGTGCTTAGCAACTCACTTAATAGAAATGTGAGGCACTTCCTTCCAGTACGAAAAAGCCTTTATTTTAAAATATTATATGTGTTTGTGTGTGTGTGAGTCATAATGTGTTGCATTTGCCTGCTCTAAATAGCTGTGTGCCTGTTAGTTATCTTAGTAGTGTTTTCTCTGAGTATTGCAATAAGCAGGGACCACCTTGTATGCCCTGTGTCAGCTGTGGTATTGATTGTACAGTAGATACTTTAATAGTATTTTTCTCGTTTTAAATGTTATGATACACAGGACATATCAGTCAGGCTCTTTGTACCATTTATTAGCCACACATTGAGCGTCTTTTATCATAAGGAATGTTTATCACTGGGTGAACATCATCATTAAGAATTGCTTTGTATTTATTGGTATTTACATTGAACACTTCAGGAGTCTATGGAGTTAAACCATACAATGAAAGCTCAGTCTACATCATAGCAAGAATTCCTTTACAGTGGAAGTGAAGCATTAAGATTGTTTCTGGAGGCTCTGTTTGTTAGTCATTTGCAAAACACTGCGGTAATCATTATGTACTCTAACTCTTCAGTATTTTGTCTTTCTAGGTATCCTGCAATGGGACTTTATGCCACTGCTATAATACCAAACTATTACACTTACCCATGGGTGCGACATCAGTGATTTTGGAAGCCCCAGAATCCAAGGATGAAAGGATTTAGTCTTCTAATTAGACTGCTCAACATCTACATATAATACTGTAGAATCCTCAGGAGGTCAATGGCCAGTTGATCAAGGACAGCAGAACTGTGACTGTTGACTGGAGATTTGGTTTCCTCTCCTCTGTCATCAACTAACACTCAATTATAATGTTAGTCCACTTATACTGCATTCATCATACAGTGCAGCTGTTAAGTCACAATTGCTTAATATCTGACCTCTGCACGTTTACGCTTCCAAAGTGGGGAAGTAAACATGGATCCCCTATGAAAGCTGGAGTTTCAGCAACAAATGATAACAAATTGTTCTATAGTCCGGATCGATGAAGAAACCGATGAACAACAAAGGAACAAAAGTATGTTGTCATGTCTAAAAAAGGATTACTGTATTATGCTCTTGGCCACGATAAACAAGTACTATTTCTGCTTGGAAGAAGCAATTTAAAAATGGCACAACGCAACCACTGAGCGCAACGTTCAAACAGTGGCATTACATCGGTTAGTCCATCATTGCTCGTTTTGGTAATGTTACAATTTACCTTTTCAATACTCAGTTTTATGGACTGAGGTGATTCATTTAAAGTAAATTCATCCAATAAGTAAATTTAAACTTACAAAATGTTACTGTACTTCCTGATCGCCGTGTACATCACCATTTTGGATTGACGTCATAATTTGATGTCAGATAAACTCAGACGTGAGGGACATACTTTGCGAGTAGGAATTCTGAATTCAGGATGCCTTTTCTTTCAGTTTTCCCGAGTCAGAGATCAGAAATTATGAGTTCTAAATTTTAGTAGAAGGCAACATTATATTGTCATGATTAGTTTATATTAATTACACTGAAATTTACTTTGTTTTACTGTGCAATTAACCAGTGTGTGTGTTCATGCACGTAAATGATAAATGATTTTTGTTATTGGATTATTACTGTCTACATGATTTATGATAGTTACACTGAAATTAAATCTGTTTTATTACTCATTTAACCAGTGTGTGTGTCCATGTAAATAAATGATAGATGACTTAACCTTTTCTGTTATTGTTTTATTACTGTCTGCTTGTGTAAGTGCTTGAAGCTTGTACTCAGTTACGACAGTTTCACAAAACTACATTGAATTGAATTAAATTAATCCACATCAGTACTTGCCCATGTGGTGAGAACTGGCTGAAGGACGACTCCTCTAACCAGATGACTTTTGTTCAGTGCTGAATAGAGTGCTGTTTATGTTTTTCCTCCATCTTACACAACAAATATGTAACTGTAGCATCATTCCCTAAGAAGTTCTTTCAGTTTGCTGTTTGTGAAGCTTCCAGTTGCCACCTTTCAGACTCAGTCACTTAGTCTAGAGTTAATATATTTTATAATATAAAATAAAATATAAATATACAAAATATATTTTATATAAATATATAAAATATATTTTACATTTTTATAATGCACAGACATCACAGTTAAAGAGTCTGCACCTACCTTATGGTATCTTTCCTTTCACTATTGTTCCTTGTGTGACGTCAGTAGTACCATGGTGTTGTACTGTGTTAGCCATTATGGATGTGGTGAGAAGTCAAGCAAAATGACACCTTTAATTGGCTAACTAAAAAGATTACAATATACAAGCTTCCGAGACAACTCAGGCCCCTTCTTCTGACAGTGAAGCTGCTGTCCATACAATCAGCCCCCTCACAAAGTCTAAGATCCCTTCTTTGCGGCAACAGAATCAGCAACTGTGTCTATCCACTACTCTAAAATATGGGTTTAATCATGGCGGGATGTTACATGCTCAGTTATCTCAGTGTCCACATCTTGTAATCACCTGTTTCAATAGAAATGGTATCATCCATTTACCAAATTGATTCTTTATTTTGTCACTTACATTTTCTTATATATAAATATCTACGTGTGGAAGTGTGTGTGTCTGTGTGGTCCGGAAATGAGAGGTGGTGTTGGGGTAAGGGCTCTGCCTCCGAGGAAAAAGGAAACTCGCTTAGCCGCTAATAACACAAGCGGGGCCAGCATGTCAGCAAAAAGAAACCTCAGAAGAAAGACAAAGTCGCTTAGCCACTAACATTGGCAAAATGGTATCCTTTTTACTTTTCCTCCCACAACTAATGCACAAGCAATGCGAGCATGTGGGCAAAAAAAATCCTCCTAGGAGAGAGATGCCCAGAGTAGTTCCTTTCAATTACCTGACATCTCTACATTTCAGGGTTTTATCTGATGATTTCAATAGTTTCTAGGACTCTGGGCTTTTTACAGCATAGACCTACACAGCTAGTTTAAAATATTGTCACAATTCACTCTGTCTTTCCATGAGAACTGATAAGAGGGCAAAAGTATTCTATCTCCAAGTCTGGCAATACATCTGGTTCCCTGTCCAGGGCTGTTTCCTGCCTTTTTGCCAGTGTTTCTGGAGTAAGCACCTGACCATGGCAACCTTGAAATGGATTAAGCAGATCTGAGAACTACAGTATATAATATTTTATAGTAGTAGATTTTTATTTTGAAGTTAAGGAAAAATACAGGTCAATGGCAATGGCATGACAATGAAAGTTAATACATTTACTTTTGTGGCTGATGACCTTATCCAAGGTGACTTACAACATTTAGAACATAATTGGTTCCATTTCTTTTGGTTTTCCAATTAGAGCACAGGCAGGTCACTTGACTTGCTCATGGTCACACAATGTCAGTATTGGGATATGAACCCACAACCTCAAGGGTTGAGGTCCAAAGTCTTAACCACTATACCAAATGACTGCTTAATATATTTTTGAAATATAACTCCTAATGGAAGCATAAAAAATATACAAAAACATTAGTCAGAGATCAACCTCAAACCATGAGGAACACCTAATATAACTGCAGAAATGAGTAATGTGATGCTATCTGTTGACTCCTGTATGTACTTGAAATGAGTTTATAAATATGAAGCAAATTGGACCTGGAAGTCTAATTAAATTCTGTCATAGGAGTAGAATCAAACTGATTATTTCTGTTCATTTTCTAACCTACTTATCCAGTTCAGGGTCATAAAAAGGCAGTGGCATTCCAAGTAACACTGAGTTCAAGGTGGCATCTAGCCTTAGACAGGGTGCTAATCCAATTACTGTTAGGCTCAAGTACATGCTCATACTGACTCTCACGATGTTCTGCTGAACAGATGGATTTAAATTGGGACCAGAAGAAGAAACACACTCAATGATTTTTGGATTCAATGATTTTCTTGAATAAACCAAAGTTGACCTTTTGAATCCTTGCCATGGCGAGATTAAATGTCACACATTTCCATTCAAACTCATTAATAACTTGGTGGCAACTGCACCAAAAAAGTGGCAGCACCCACGAATAACAAGGTGGTGTCTTAAAATATGCGAGTAAGTTTTAACAATTTCAAAACCACAGTTTTTAACCAGATCAAAAAAAATAATGTTGGGAATGGATTCAGCAACCCAAAAAAACAGAATAGTCGTAATTTTATTCACAGAAACCCATTTCAATAACAAGGAAAATGTTGAAATACAGTATACCAATTTGAAATCACCAGTTAACATAACGTGCACACCTGAAATGTTTAGAGCATATTGAGTGTAGCACTTCCTGTCCTGGAGGGTACTAGAATGTCATTTTCATAATGAGTTAAGTCTTTGGTTCCACTGGGACACTGTGGTACCAAACTGGTTAGACCGACTGCAGCACAGCTCCAGAGTTCTGAACACCAGTCTCTGCATGCACTCGGCACAGTAAAGTTTATACATTCTCCCTGTGTTTCTGTGGGCTTTCTCCTGATTCCTTCAGCTATGCACAGACTCACAGAGTCGGTTTTGGTGGTTCTGACTTTCCACATATGAGTCAGTGGTCATGTGACATTTGCTTGGGTTTTTCTTGGGTTACTTCAGTTTTCCTGCCATTTCAGGAAAAGACTTGCATGTTGTGGTAGATGGGGACTCCAGATTAAGTGAGAGTGATTGATGTACCGCAATTGACTTGAGTCCCATTCAGAGTTGGTATCTCCCTTGCACCCAAGTGGTGCTTGGGATAGCTTATGATTTCCAGCTAACACAGTAATATAGTGCCATTCAAATCACAGGAAGGGAGGGGGTGGCATCCCTCAGTGTCAGACTTCAATGACCAATGGGTGGGAGTCCCCCTCAGAGTCTGGAGCATGTGCCCCTTCAATTACATAAATGGAACCCAGCAGAATTTACAGAGTGCATACGCCTTAGCTTACATAAATGGTGCATTAATAGTATTACTAGACTTCGATGACCTGGTAGGGTAGAAAACATCCTTTCAGTTACATAATTGCCGCTCTTCTATGTACATAATGCAAACTTTATGGAGCCCTAATGGACTGACTGACTCACGCTATCCCAATCCCAAATTTTTTGGTGCAGGTGCTCTATGTTGCCTATATCTAAATCTGCCACTGCTGTAAAAATTAGAAAATGAAAATTACATAAATGAATGATTGAACTGAGAGCTGGACGAAGCAGCACAATTAGATGAAGAGGAAAGAAACAGTAGCAAACATCAGAAAATACTCTGATTTGTTGAAGAAGCATGGAGAGAATTTGGAAGATGTGTTGTACAGTAGTTGAAATAATTACAGAAAAAGTAAGTGCTATTCCATATAGCTTAAGTCCCCACTGTTCATTAATTGAACCTGATAATGAATACATGATGTGTGGTCCAGTGGCTGAATGGCAGGAGAGGTTTACAGGGTCAGATGGCAGTGCTGTCTCCCTGTGTGAAATCTGAAAAGTGCTGCAAATCAGCTGACTTGCCTGAGCTTTAATTGCGAAAATCCAAAAATGCTTCTATAATTATTTAAGGAGACTATTTTCATATCCCCCTACTGGCCTAACACATTTCTGTCATTCCACATTTCTATCATGCCTGGCTCAAATGATCTTCTTTTGACAGCCTTCAAGTAGAAATATTTTTAGGAACCAATGCTTAACCTGTTTGAGCACTATGGAGAATTAGACAGTATCTTAAAGTTGTAAGATGCCGTCACTTCTTCCATTAATTGTAAAGACTTTTGCCTGAATCTTGCTGTTAGGCCATACTCACACACTCAATCCAGATTCCTTTAGACAATGGCCATGGTCATGGGCAACAACCCCTGATGGGACATCTAGTAGTTCATAACTAAGAATGGACTAGTGCAAGTGAGGAGACAACAAGTTTTAAAAGGTACAAAAAATGCATATTTATTACAAAGGCATGTGTCACTGTGCAAAATAGGCAATCCATGCATTAAGCATTTGTATTCAACAGTGCAAAAAATATAAATAAATACAACACAGTTACAAAAAACGAGAAAAAAAGATTTTCCTCAGCCCTCTCCATGGAACAGTAACCTTCCAAGCAAACCCATACCAGCATTTGTAATCAGAGCCTCGTCGCCTCATCATCACTTTTCAGACGATAACACAAGCTACTGTTCATTTGCTCCATCCTCACACCGCATTGCCTACCAATCCTACAGCCCGTAGTACCCATTTGATTCTCTGTCAGCTGAGATGACTTCAACTTGGGCTCTCTCTTTCTCTCTCTCTGCCACCTCATTTGTTACCTGCAGGGAGCTCTCCATACTCCATTGTCACCCCTGCTCTTTACTGTACAGAGGCAGGTTTGACTCCCCTCTCTTGGAAAGCAAGTAGTTCATCTATGAGATATGACCTGTTCTGCCTATTCCTTCTCTCTCTCTCCTTCTCTCACATTTCTCCATCCTCTCCTGAACCCTCTTCTAATACACAGTCTTTTCCTGCCCCAGTTATGAAAAATGGAGTCAGCTAACTGAAGTAATGCCTTTTTTGCTTTTCCTGTTTGCTGTTTGAAAGTGTTGTTACTGAAGCGTTGTGGACGGCAACGGGGGTATGAGACCTAAAACATCTTTCTGAAAGATGCAAGGGGCTTGAAAGTAGCCTAGATTAAATTTAGACTCATTTTATTGGCAGACTTATTATTGCAGAAAACCTAGATAACAGCTACAGGATTGGGATTAGAAGGCACAATGAGGAGGTGCACCAAAACTCGACACATCCTGTCCAGAATAACAAACTGTATGAAATTTTGCAGAGCATTTGAACTGGCTTTGCGTGGCCATGATGAAAGCGAGAGCTCCGATAAGCCTGGGATTTTCTGTGGGTTGGTGAATTTTGCTTCCACTTTCAATGGAGTGTTGCAAGACTACTTTGAGAATGGCACTTGTCACACAAGTGCGCATGGGAGGCAGCTAAAGGGCTTGAGTGAAGGCAGTTCTGAGGCATACCGGGATGTGGCAGAGTGCACTGACTCTTTTTTTCCCTTACCTGTAGACCATTCCCGGGAGATTTCACCTGGCTCTCTTGACGTCACTTCCGGGACTGAGCCAATGGAAGAAGACCTTACCGGCTCTGGCCCCTGTGATGTCACCTCTGGGCTCGAACCAATAACTGAAGAACATGAGCCAGATCCCTATGACCTCACTTCCTGCCTTCCCCTTTAAAAGTCTACACCTGTTCCCTATTTGTCAGTCTTGTTTTGGACTCCGTTGTATGCACGTCAGTGCTCTTTAGTTATAAAAATGACTTTGCAGCCAGGATACCAGATTATACGGGTGGCTGCCCCAAACCTTTATCTGTGTATGTCTCATTTTTGTGACACACTGTATTAAGGAAACATCAAAAACTGTACAGAAAGAGCTTTTGGAATCCCCAGAACACTTGGCATCATGCATACATTTTCTAATTTTCCAACTTACTGTACTTAAAAAAAATCGCATTTGTTCGGACTGGCATTTGGGTAGTGCTGTCATTAGCAGGTGTGTTTTATCATTGCTTTGTATTTTTTTTTACATTTAATTTTATTCTATGTTTTATTGTTCAGTGCTTTGTGACTTTTGTATATGACAGGCACTTTATAAACAATTTTTTACTTAAAAAAAACAAGATGGTGTTTATCTTGCCACAAGTACAATAAGTTAACCCAAAAAGTGTCATTTCAATTTCACTGATGGCACTTGTGCAACTTTTCAGAATTTCAAAGTTTTAAACATGTTGTTTTAAGCGAGACTTGGGTTATATTAACTTCACATTATGAACAACTAGCTGTCCCATGCGGCTTTGCTCACGTAGTAGTGAAACAGGACAAACTTTAAAAATCAATAAACAAACAGGTATTGCTAGCTAAGCGGAGGCAAGTTTTGCTCCAAAACGCAGAGGTAGACCGACTCGAAAGGAGGTTGGTGTGTAAGTAAAGAGAGCCCCACCTGGCTCCCCACTCCTGACATAACGCTTCCCCCTCCCTTCTGCCCGCAGCCTCTGTCTCGGATTAGCGCAAATGAATCACATATTTATGAATGAATTATGTATTTATGATACTTAGCACGATGAGAGAATTTGCAAAATCAACTGGAATATTCAAGCAAATTATAGAAAAAAACTCGATCTAAATCCGTTAAGTAGTTCTCTCGTGAGAAGCGGACAGACAGACAAACGTTGGATTTTATATATAGAGAGATTTATAACACATGACATGTGATATGAAGTAAATACATTCTAGTTCTGTTGTGACTTCGAAAATATGCTTTTGTTTTAATTGTTCATCTGCCAGGTCAGAGGATAGTGGATTTTGCCAAAAGGATGGACATGGCTGTGGTGAATACGTATTTTAAGAAGAGGGAGGAACATAGGGTGATGTACAAGAGTGGAGGAAGATGCACACAGGTAGATTACATCCTATGCAGAAGAGTTGATCTGAAGGAGATTGAAGACTGCAAAGTGGTGGCAGGGGAAAGTGTAGTAAAGCAGCATAGGATGGTGGTCTGTAGGATGATGTTGGAGATCAAGAAGAGGGAGAGAGTGAGGGCAGAGCCAAGGATCAAATGGTGGAAGTTGAAAAAGGAAGACTGCAAGGTTGAGTTTAGGGAGAAGGTGAGACAGGCACTGGGTGGCAGTGAACAGTTACCAGACAGTTGGGAAACTACAGCAGATGTAGTAAGGGTGACAGCAAGAAGGGTGCTTGACGTGACATCTGGACAGAGGAAGGAGGAAAAGGAAACCTGGTGGTGGAATGTGGAAATACAGGAGAGTATACAGAGGAAGAGGATGGCAAAGAACAAGTGGGATAGTCAGAGAGATGCAGAAAGTAGACAAGAGTACAAGGAGATAAGGCGCAAGGTGAAGAGAGAGTTGGCAAAGTCTAAAGAAAAGGCGTATGATGAGTTGTATGAGAGGTTGGACACTAAGGAGGGAGAAAAGGACCTGTACCGATTGGCTAGACAGAGGGACCGAGCTGGGAAAGATGTGCAGCAGGTATGGGTGATAAAGGATAAAGATGGAAACGTACTCACAAGCGAGGAGAGTGTGTTGAGCAGATGAAAAGAGTACTTTGAGAGGCTGATGAATGAAGAGAACGAGAGAGAGAAGAAGTTGGATGATGTGGAGATAGTGAATCAGGAAGTGTAACGGATTACCAAGGAGGAAGTAAGGATAGCTATGAAGAGGATGAAGAATGGAAAGGCCATTGGTCCAGATGACATACCTATGGAAGCATGGAGGTGTTTAGGAGAGATGGCAGTGGAGTTTCTAACCAGATTGTTTAATGGAATCTTGGAAAGTGAGAGGATGCCTGAGGAGTGGAGAAGAAGTGTACTGGTGCCGATATTTAAGAATAAGGGGGATGTGCAGGACTGCAGTAACTACAGGGGGATAAAATTGATGAGCCACAGCTAGGTTAAGAAGTGAGGTGATGATTAGTGAGCAGCAGTATGGTTACATGCCAAGAAAGAGCACCACAGATGCAATGTTTGCTCTGAGGATGTTGATGGAGAAGTATAGAGAAGGCCAGAAGGAGTTGCATTGCGTCTTTGTGGATCTGGAGAAAGCATATGACAGGGTGCCTCGAGAGGAGTTGTGGTATTGTATAAGGAAGTCGGGAGTGGCAGAGAAGTACATAAGAGTTGTACAGGATATGTACGAGGGAAGTGTGACACTGGTGAGGTCTGCGGTAGGAGCGACGGATGCATTCACCGTGGAGGTGGGATTACATCAGGGATCGGCTCTGAGCCCTTTCTTATTTGCAGTGGTGATGGACAGGTTGACAGACGGGATTAGACAGGAGTCCCCGTGGACAATGATGTTTGCTGATGACACTGTGATCTGTAGCGATAGTAGGGAGCAGATTGAGGAGATCCTGGAGAGGTGGAGATAAGCTCTAGAGAGGAGAGGAATGAAGGTCAGTAGGAACAAGACAGCATACATGTGTGAGTGGAATGGTGAGGATGTAGGGAGTAAATTTGGCAAAGGTGAATGAATTTAAATACTTAGAATCAACACTACAGAGTAATGGGGATTGTGGAAGAGAGGTGAAAAAGAGAGTGCAGGCAGGGTGGAGTGGGTGGAGAAGAGTGTCAGGAGTCATTTGTGACAGACGGGTATCAGCAAAAGTAAAAGGGAAGGTCTACAGGATGGTAGTGAGACCAGCTATGTTATATGGGTTGGAGACGGAGGCACTGACCAGAAAGCAGGAGACAGAGCTGGAGGTAGCAGAGTTAAAGATGCTAAGATTTGTACTGGGTGTGACGAGGATGGATAGGATTAGAAATAAGGACATTAGCGGGTCACCTCAAGTTGGACGGTTGGGAGACAAAGTCAGATAGGCGAGATTGCATTGGTTTGGACACGTGCAGAGGAGAGATGCTGGGTATATTGGTAGAAGGATGCTAAGGATAGAGCTGCCAGGGAAGAGGAAAAGAGGAAGGCCTAAGCAAAGGTTTATGAATGTGGTGGGAGAGGACATGCAGGTGATGGGTGTAACAGAACAAGATGCAGAGGACAGAAAGATATGGAAGAAGATGATCTGCTGTGGCAACACCTAACAGGAGCAGCTGAAAGAAGAAGATCTGCCACCCATTAAAAAGCCCAAATTTCAAACTTTGAATCTGTTGCTCTCCTACAGCCTATCAAACATTAGAGATTTAGGTATTTTTAACCCTATATTTTAGGAATCTTTTCAAAGTACATAAAACCTTTCTCAGAAACGCCACAACTCAGAAGAGGCTGAATGCATTGGTCATGTTATGAATGGAAAAGAGACTGCTGACTGAAATGACAGTTAAATCAGAAAGTAAGTGAGAAATTTTCAGACCTGAAGAAAATTAGGGCAACATGTATGATCAAGGAGTGTTACCGAGCAGTGTGTAGGCAACATTACACTTTGTGTGTGTGTGTCTTTTCTTTTCTATTCTCCTGAGCTATGTAGTGCTGCTTCAGTTCCATTCCACAAAAAAAAACTGCAACCCCACCCACATTTTTTTTACCAGCTGCCACTGCAAGGGGCACCCACCATTGGCAGGCAGTGTGGTGTGGTGGTTAAGGCTGTGCACTTAGGACTTCAGACCCTGAGGCTGTGGTTTCAGATTCCAACTCCTGACACTTTGTGACCATGTGCAAGTCACTTCACCTGCCTATGCACCAGCTGGAAAAATGAAAATAAATGTAACCAATTGTATCTCAAATGTTGTAAGCTGACTTGGATAAAGATACTAGTCAAAAAATAATAACAATGACTGAATCCAACTAAGATTAACCTTTTATTAACAAACAGATTACAACAACAACCAGCAGACACTACGGCCCATCATGGATTGAGTTAAGCAGCCCTGCTCAGAACCTTTAGACTTTGTTATCATAAGAAGTCATATAATGTAAAAACAGTGTATTTTCTATATTGATTCTCTCAGGAAATGTGAAGCATATTGTCATGACAGTATCAGGTGATCATATGATCTCTCCAGTCATCTGCCTCAGCCAGGCTGGGGAGCAGATGTGATGCTGTCTATTTTAACGTAACTGTTAAACAATCATATTGACCATCTGCTTAAACAGCAAATGGCGTAGTATTGTGTTATTTAGATAATTAGAAAAACAAATACATATAAATATAAAATAAGGAAACAAGCTGTCATGTGCTTATGGAGAGAATCATAATGACAACAGCCATTCTCGGGTGTTTTCCATGTAAGAACGTTCTTGATGTGATCTAGTTGGAGTACAAAATCATTTCTGTTTGAACCCAAGGATGAGTGAATGCTGTAGCTGCCTTTGTGACGTGCCACTGCTTTGTGTCAAGTGCACAGATTGTATCTTTTGTTGCACTCATTTGGGAGGATGACAGGTTAAACGACATGTTATTTTGGGAAAGGCACAAGAACAGGCAAAAGACAAGAAAAAGCTCAGAGCACAGTGATCAGAAAGTAAGTTACAAAAGCCAAGACATTATTCAAAGTCAACGTTAAAATTCAAAAACAAGTCGATACCATGCTTCCCCAGATTATCCTGGATCTTAAAGAACTATAGCGCTAGTCCATCACAGAGTCATTCTTTTTGTTTTTAATTCAAAATTCAGACATTGTTTTAAGCATGTTGCCATCTTTTATAGTGGCAGTGTGGTGTCATGCTCTGGTAACACTACATGAGATCCATCCATCCATTTCCCAACCCGCTGAATCCGAACACAGGGTCACGGGGGTCTGCTGGAGCCAATCCCAGCCAACACAGGGCACAAGGCAGGGCACTACATGAGATGTCGTGTGTAAAATTTGCTATCTGTTATTAATGAGAAGTCAAGCAAAATGACACCTTTGATTGGCTAAGTAAAAAGATTACTACATGAAAGCTTTCGAGGCAACTCAGACCCTTTCTTCAGGCAAGATTTGAAAGCTTGTACATTATAATCTTTTTCTTTAGCTAATCAAAGCAGTCATTTTGCTTGACTTCTCATTACATCCCTAATGGTTAACATAATACAACACCCTAATCTATCCGTTACTAAATTTCCAAAATGATCAGGGGCTATTTATTCAGGTAGGGAAATGTGAGATGAAGTGGGACTTTGTGGTTATTGTAGTTGTTATGTTTTTGCATTAGTTACCCTATATAAATTCATGGGGATGGCTGTTGGGACACCTTTTTTCCAAACTTTCAATCTGCACATTTACAAATAATAAGGAACAATTCCCAGCCAGAAAATGGACATCATTGGCAAAGGTCTGGTTCCTCAGCTTCAGCGAAGAATATTGGTTGCATTTTAAGGCTGTTCACACTGCAGAGGACCACACGTGGAGTCAAAGAAAGCACAACAATGGCCTTAACTTCCTGAGATGGTTCATGAAAACAACCCTCCTTTCCTCCATTCAGCAAATCTGTGGCAGCCTCAGTGCTCCTACCCTCTTAAAAATAAAAGTGCCAGATTGATTTTTTAGAGAGATACCATTGGGGAACCTTTCTTGATTCCTAAAAGAACCATTCACATGAAGTTCCAGATCCATAACAATTTAGAGAGATAGGTAAAACTTTATTTGTCCCCGGGGGGAAATTTCACTTTTTGCAGAAGCTCTTTAGATAGATAGATAGATAGATAGATAGATAGATAGATAGATAGATAGATAGATAGATAGATAGATAGATAGATAGATAGATTGATCTTCTTCTGAATAATATGTTGGATGAAAGTCCTCAGTGTTAGTGGATCAGAAAGAGAATGTGCAGCATTGTTCATAATGTCACTCAGTTCCGTTTTAATTCTCTTCTTCGCTTCTTCTTCCAAGGGGTCCAGGGTGCATCCTATAACTAAACCTGTCCAAACATAACCATAAATAGATGAGAACAGATTTGTAAAATTACCTGTACGTTCAATTTTTAAAAGGACACTGGCAGAATACAATAGCATAGGGTGAATTCAGGTTCTCATGCAGGTACGTCAGAGGAGCACCTTCCAGGCTCATCAGAGGTATTTCATACCATTTCAGGCCAAGATGGGGTGCTGTCGTTAACCGTGTCATCTCCCTTTCCTTGCTCTGAGAAGACACCCGTGGCGGCAACTTAGTCCACCCTTTCCAGTCTGAATGCTATAAATTCCGGGCTCCCCCGGTGGAGAGTGTCTACAGTTGGACAGTGCTGACCAATTGAGATTCTATGTCTATCGAAGGCTCTTTCTTTTCAGTATCCCTTTGTTGTTAAGATCGCGCCATTGTGTACTGTTTTTGTTTGGTTGGAATTAAATGGGATGACCAACTGGCGTCCCAACGTTTCGGATCTCTGGGCTGTGTCATTCCCCCACGCAATGACAAGGTGCTCTTGGTCTGTAATATCCTGTTAGGTACTGTAGCCTACTGTATATTAAACATTTCAGTTTTGTCTGCATACCAGGAACCTTTCCAAAGCCTAAAAGACTCATTTCATATGTAAAGAACCTTTGTCAGAATGAAGCAACTCTTTGCCAATAAGTGGTTCAATGAGGAACCGCACACAACACACAACCAAATATTTCCACACACTCACATGAGGGCTAGCAAATTGACTACATAACTTCATGGTCTTCGGAGGAAACCATTGAGAACTCTGGGGAAAAATGTAAGAATTACAAATTATGGACTCCCACCCCAAATCTAAGGGAGAGCAAAACATTATGAAGCACCAATAATACCATGTCTATTATTTAATTATGCCTCACTTGCAATATTTGATATATATTTTTTCTTTCACACACAAAAACTAGACATTAGCTAGAATAAAAAAATAAAAACCTGATTAGTTTGATATTTTCAAACTGGTTTCGGTGCATGAATTTCTTATTAAGTGAGTGACCAAAGAGACCATCTGAAATCTGGAAAACTCAAGGATCTGCACAGGTACAGTATAAAGTTTAAACTTCTCCAGGAATCCCACACAATAAAGCAAACTCATCATACATGACTTGGATTTTTAGAAGAGTTTATTTGCTTTCACATTTACAGTTTCTCAAAATAATAAATAAAAGAATAGTAATATTCCAAAACAGTTGTATGCAATTATATTGATATATACTGTTTATCCCACACTTAAACTGGTTTAAGCTCTGACTGATTAACACAGGAAGACCATAAAAATGCACAGAAAATAGACATAAAGTGAAAAAATGTACAGAAAAAATTAAAATGGTTGTTATCTTTGAGGTTCTGAAAAACGTATTTAAACAAAAGATGCCATTTTAATAATATCTGTCTGGTGCTGCTCATGTTACTGTTAAAGACCTGAAGTGGTGTTTCTATCAATTATTTGCAAAATATTTCTCATAAAATAAAATATGCATGTACTGTGAATACACTTAAATATTTATCTCTATCTCACCCTCTCCTCATAAATACTGTATACATATATTTATTTTTATATATATACATATATGCATACTCACAGGCAGGTCTTGGGTTACGTAGGCCTACGGTTACAGAAATTGAACACATAAACTCCATATTTTTTCTTGTCAACTGAATTTCCATTAATTTACACCTGGTGACTTCCATTTTTTACTTACAAACAAAGGAAACTTGTTTTGCCTCAGATGAATACATAACAGCCATTGCTAATGCTAAAGAATAGTATTGCACGCTACAGACTTTGCTACCATTTTGAATCCTTTTGTGCAACTGTGCATATGTGTCACCTCAATTGACAACTAGCTCAGTGTAAGTATAAGCATTTTAAATACAATCCCCTGCCAATGCTGCCCCATGGGGTAAAGTTGCTGGGAAGGAGATGCGACAGTCTTAATGATTCCTAAGCAAACATAGCACATCTCTGCTGAGGGATCAATCGTCACTATATGATGGCTTGTTGGGCTATTAGTGTTACTTTTCTAACCCTCTGAGGTACTGTTCTATTATCAAAAACTACAGGATGTTTAAAAATCAGGTGAACATAGTGTACATGCCTGTGGTTCATTTTAGTTTAAATTATTAATTTTTTGTGATTTAAAGGAGAGTATTAGGCATTGTGCATTAGAATTTCTATTACTGGATATTTTCAGTGCAGGTTCTGAATTACATATAAATTTGTAACGAATGGAACTTGTTAGTAACCCAAGGGCTGCCTGTGTGTATGTATATATATATATATATATATATATATAAAACTAGAATCAAAGGTCTGTGATACAGTTTGCATATACAGTATATAGCTAGAAATCCACAAAAGGTGAAAAAAAAATAATCACGTATCTTAAAATAGTCTTTTATTTCTGAGCTTTAAACACCTGCCAGTTGTCATCATCAGAGAAAAAATGTTAAACATACATTTTCAATTGATATCCACTATTCAGCCAGCTTTCTGACACTCTTAATATTTGCCCTGAATCCTACTGCACCATGTTCCTGTTAAACGTGTATCCGGTTGAACTGGTATGTGTATGTATCAGAGACCATGGGTCTTTCCTTCTGACAGCATTGCAATGTGTTGCGAGTGTTTTATATGTTTCTCCCACATATATAGCTGCATGGTATACTGCTGGCTGAATTGTGGCTATCATTAACAGACATTTGGACATGAACCCAACATATGCAGGCTCAAATAGAAGAACATGTAAACAGCAAACAAGACTTTAAGACCCACACCCTCTGAACCCCACCTTACTAATCTACACCCTCTCCACACCCCACCCCCCTTTCTCATTTACTATATATTGCTTTTGATTCCTGTATGTCTAATTATTTTCCTTTGATGATGACACTTGTTAGGTGTGGAAAGCTCACGAATAAAAGACTATTTAAGATGCAGGATTTGTTTTTTCTCCCTTTATGGATTTTGAGCTATCAATATTGGATTTTTATTTTTAGGTATGTATATATATGGTGTCTCAACATCCAAAATTATATTAATATCTTCATTTAATAACTGAGGACTTTTAATGTATTGTGCTTGTACTTTGTGTGGCATTCAATTAGCTCATATTTCTAAGCCATAAACTATTGCTTCTGTCTTCAACTCTGACATTTTGTGGTACAGGACTAGGACAAGGTCATACACTGAATTGAGATAATGCATCTCTTAGGAAGGTGCTACATAATTTTTTTTTGCTTTTAGAAATTATCAAAGTCAGTGTTTGATATGGACATATATATATATATATATATATATATATATATATATATATATATATATATATATATATATATTATTCCAATGCTTCATTTTTAAGAAATGGTGTATACATTTTCAAAATATTTGAACACATGTATACATATGCACTGTATATAAATCAAAATATATGCTCATACAGACACTTTCTGATTGTTTTCTCGACCGGGGTACCAAACTCAGTTCCTGGAAGGCTAAAGTTGTTATGAATTGCTCCTAACAGAGAGGCCAAACCACAAAACGCCTTTACTAAACAAAATTGGAATGATTTAATATTATTTGAAGCAACTATTTCAAAAAGACAAGAACCAGAAGTGCAACCTCACACTACTAATTCCAAAACAAAATAAACAAAAAAGAATGGAAAAAAATATTAATTAAACTATTCATAAAGAAAACAGAAAATTGTAAAGCAAAGGAAAGCCACAAGAAAACCTACATAAAAAGTACTCAAAATGAGAAAATTGAAAAAGATGGAATATAGAAGAATTAAGTAAATGTGATATGTTAATTGTTATGATTCAGGGGTTTTTATACTATAGATTATGTTTTTGCAGGTCTTTTTTTAATATTTATTCTCATTTGGACTTTATTATTGTGATTATTTTTTGATATCCCCACAACACACTTTTGAGTTTTGATTTTGGTCATGGGTGCTGTCATTTCTTCATTTTTTGAAGGCAATGGCTATGTTGTTGTTCGTAACAGCACCCCATTGCTAACATTTGATACTGAGACGAGGGCCATCATCACCACAGCCCTATTTAAAATGACTTTGCACTATTGCTGGGGTCAAAGATTATGGATTTGTGTTTAGAACCTTTTGGTGCATTTACTGAGCACAAAACAATTTAGGGTGTCAGTAATTTGTGTGATTTTGTTATGACTTTCATTTCTGGTTTACGTTTTGAGTTTTGGTATTTGCAGATTTTATCTTTTTCCAATTCAGAGTAGTAGTTTTTTACTTTTTGTTTTCCTCTATTCTCCTTGGCCTAGTCAATAATATGTGCCTTCTTGCAGGACGGTTAATCAAGATTCAGTAGCAGAATGATAATGCCCCAAAATACAAAATTATGAATCCAAAAATCCTAAAACAGAGCAAAAGATTTTCTTTTTTTAAAGAAAAGTCCAAACCTAAATGGCAAAAGATGCAAAATATACTAATAAGAAGAGAAGGCAATCCAAAGTACACTGTTGTTATGATCTTGTTTTCTTTCTGACTTTTTCCATGTGCTTCTGTTTATTTTTAACCAACGTTTTGAATTATATAGTATTCAAGTCTCATGGCCTTTTGCTATAAAAAATTATTTGGGGGAGTCTGAATATTTTAGCATCTTACTGAGACACCATTTTGTATTCTTGCAGAAGCTACCATTTTCACAAAAAGCATTACTAATGCTTGGGTGGCCAGGCATGCATGTTCTCTCAGGTCAACGATCTTCTTATGTAATACGCTACCGTGGTTGTTCGTTTGTCTCTCCAGGATTTTAAATCACCTGTAGCTCGCAAACCGTTTGTCTTTTGACCTGAAATTTGGTACACATATACTACATCATGTCTACTATCCGCTTTCGGGGTGATGATTGACCTCCAAGGTTATTCCTCTTTTTATTTTTATTTTATTGTAGAATAAATGCATGTGTACTGGCGCCGTTCTCATCCTTACCACCTTTGCCGTCACTTCCCTTCTTCTTCATATCTTAAATCATTCTTGAGGCAGAACAAAGACTTAAGTGCCAGCTTAAGTAAAAAATTAAGGAAAACATGCTAAGTAATTGCAACACAAACACTGACTTAATCAGTTTTAATGCGAAAAGATGCAGACAAAAGAAGAGAAGAAGCAGGCTGCTAGGGTGGAGAAAAGAAGGGCTGCTCTGGAAGCAGCAAGCGCATCAACCCTTGAGCAAATGAATGCTAAACGTACAGAGAAAGAGGATGAAAACTATGAATGCTCAAGTCAAGTGTATTCACTGCCCACGTCGTTACTAGTGTGAACTTATAAAAGTTGGGTCTTATTTTTCTGATCATCCAAGAGTACAGATGAAAAGTAATTCTTTGAGAGTGTGTTTTAGTGAATGGATTGCTGTGGGAATTAACTTTTCCTATAGTACTGAATGTATTTTTCCACTTTGATTTCTATTTGTGTTCAGAACCTGACAATCAGTCTGATTTTTGGTTAACGTACTTTGACACATATTTTGATGATATTCTCATCTTCCGATCCACTTTCATAAAAATCAACTGTCTCTCCTTCTCAGAGTCAGCACAACAGTTGTGTGATCAACCAATGCCACAGTACTGTGGATGTGGCAGCAGGTATTTAATATAGGGCTATCAAATAAGTGCAGCTCAACTGAGCACAGCACTTTAGAGCGCTAATCGCCGTTTAGATATCACCATTTCAGACAACAGACGTAATTGAGGCTAAAGAACTGGGAAAAATTACCAACATATAAAAAATTTTTTAAAAAAGTACCTGCAAGGGAGAAAAATGAAAAATACAGCAAAACAGGTTTCAGCCATTTTCATACACATTACACAATTACAACAAATGATGAATGTTGCATTAGAAGCAGCAGTTCGTTAATAAAATGGCTAGAAAGAACACATGCAGTGACAGTGGCCTTCTTGGTTCTGAGTTTGACACCCCTGAATCTATAAACATATACTAAAAATAGGTTAGGTATACACGCATATATATGTGCATGGTGTGTAAAAGATATAGATGTATTTGTTACAAATTGATGAATGGATGGATGTGCAGTATATACGTATATTGTAAAAGACGTCAATTCGCTAACCAGCACTAGAGAGTGGACTTACAAACCAACTGTGAATCTTCTTGAACCCATCTGCTAAAAGACTTGTATATATATCAAACACTGTTAAAAATGCTTGTTATCTATTGCAATTTCTGTACTGTGTTCTTCTATTCTTAAGATATTGCATTTCTTTTTATTATTGTATCTGAATGAATTAAAATATGTCCAGGATTTAGTAAGGAAAAATTTACAAAGGGTAATAAGCCAACTGGTGGAGAATTGCATCGACGCAGTCTGGGCTGGTCATTGTGTAAAATTAAGAAGCAGATTTATTAGGTATATTTTCCTTTCCAAATTACTAACTGACTTATTATGGACTTCCAAAACTTTTATGGTTACAGCTTGAAACAGTAAGACCTACAGCAGAAAAATTGGATTGTGGCTGCTTTTGTCCAGCAGTCATAGCAAAGAAACTAAGACTTAAACATTAAAACATTGTGAGGAAGTGTTACAGTAATCCATTGTCAGCTTTGTAAATCTGCCTTATGTCATATTGTATATGAGAATACCAATTTTGACGTCATTCATATAATGTATAATTTAAGATCACAGTAAAATATTAAAGAAATGCAAACTGCCTAAACTAGTAAAATTACAAATGTGTCTTATTTACTTTTCCCATTAGCATTGCCATGTCCTTAAGCTAATAATATAAATTAATTCTCAGTACTTCATATAGGCAGTGATGGGGGTTATAAACAGTATAAATCTGTTATTTTTATTTCAGGGCAGTGTGTTGGCTACCATAGGCGATGTATACACAAATGTATCTTAGTTTATTCAAGGTGTTATAATAACATGTACTGTACATAAAAGTAATTATTACTGTATATATAAATCCTATTTTAATTTATTTTACCTGGGCTTCTTAAATTAATAACTATATTTTTAACAAGCTACCTTAACTAATGGATTTTATTCTGGGTTTTATGCAAGGTTCTTCAGATAATTTTCCCTTTGGAACTGGTAACACAGTTAACACAGTGGGTATGCATATATTCTCTTGTAATTAATTTGAGCTAACCACTACAAAGCACTCAAGACAAAACATTATCATTCTGGGCAGTGTTGGCTATCTTAGGTGGCATATTTGGAAATGTTCTTGGCTGAATAAGTGCCAGGTAATACCTAATTGCAAAAATTGCACTTTCCAAGTTAATTGTGGAATGCAGCAGTGGCTACTTACACTATTACATAAATTGATTATACCATATGTATCACTATAAAATCGTTACTTTAGTTTGTAATACATAAAGTATTTACTTTAAAATTAGTATATCTATATATTATTATTCTGTTTAGATGTAATATACATGCACAGCTTTATTCATTGTAGTTTAAAAAAATACAATAGCTTTTGTTTTTTTTTTCAAGTTTTTACAGGTAAAAAATATCTGATTATCAAATTGTACTTTACTGCGGTACTCAGTAAGATATGGCATACTATGTCATTACAAATTTGGCTAACTTAAAGTTATGACTTAGTAAAGTAAAAAATAATTTAATCTGAAAAGTTAAACAAACATTCTCCAAATGCTTTCAATGCTTGTAATAGCTGCCTTCAAAATATTGTCAGTATATATATATATATACTGTATATACTGTATATAGTGTATCATTTCACTAGATAAGATAATGTTGAGGGTAGCAGGCTGGTGAAGCGGTAGGTAGGGCTGCTGCCTCACAGCTCAAGGGGTCCGGCCTCAGTCCGTGTTGAGCTGACATGCTGTTCCTGTGTTTGTGTGGGGCTCCTCACGTGTCTCAGAAATGACTGTGAAGTTTAAAATTGGTTTGTGTGAGTGTGCCCTCCAAAGAGTGACGTTCTAGGACTTGGCTCCCTGCAACCTTATGTTACAATAGGTGGAAAAGTAGATTTTTTTTTCACGTTTTAAAGCATCAGCTTGTCTTAGGAAATTGAATGGAATGTGATTAGTTTTAAACACATCATGTTCTACATGCTCAAAAATTTACTTCATGCAGCATTAGTTTTTGTTTATAGATCTGAGATCTAAAAAGCCAAAACAGTATAACGGTTTGATTTTTGTTTTGTTATTATTAATTTAAACTGTGGATAGTACTGTACATGTTAGTGTGTAAAAAAAAAAAAAGCAAATACACATTTTTAATTATACACAAATGTTGCATATTCTAGCTACAATTAATATACTTCTCTAATATAGCTCTCCTAATAAAAAACATGAAAGCAACTATGCGGTATTAAATAAAATGTATTCCTTAAAAACAATTGCACTATTGCTCTGTACTTGTAAAGCGCTTTGGATGACGTTCTGTACCATTTAGAAGATGGTCAATAAACTGAAGACAGTTTGCGTTTGTTCATAGACAATACAAAAATGTCTGATATTAAATTTAAGTATTATTCAAAAAAATAAATTAAAAAATAATAATAACAACAAAAGAGTGCACGATTATTATTAAACCTGGCCTTGTTACCAAAAGTCATGCAGACTGGAGAATCAAAAATCAGTACAAATTACAGGAGTTTTATCACACAAGAGGTAACACACAAATTACAAATACATGTAAATAAATTTAAAAAATAGGAGATACATGTTAAAAAAAGAAAAAAAAAACAACAGACACACACATACACATTGAATAATTTACTGTTTCTTTCATGTGAAATACTAGAGACACTTTGATGAATTCAGACTGGAGCCTTGAAGACTGAGCCCGTTACTTTTAAAACTGAGCTGTTTGCTTTTTAGTTGTTTATTTGGTGTACACTTCACTTTTTCTTCAGTTTATTTTTATTTTCTATTGAATGATAACGTATTATAATTATCCAAATGTCAAAATTATTTTCTTGTGATATTGCACTTCCTGCTTACAATGATAATTAATTTGATTGTAAATTGCTTTGGATAAAGGTGTCTGCTCAATAAATGTAAATTAGGTCTAATTAAATGTACTTGCACATACATAATTTGATTCTTTTGTTGAAATAGTTTTTTCATCCTCCTGGGCCCTTTAAAGTTATTGTAACTGATGTAGAATAAAAAAACATAAATCTTAGAAGATGGAAATATTTGAATCAAGAGATTCATGCATATGATTGATTACTAATCAAGTCTGACAATGAAACAGCCATTTTGATTAAACAGTGTTTGAATAGATAGATAGATAGATAGATAGATAGATAGATAGATAGATAGATAGATAGATAGATAGATAGATAGATAGATAGATAGATAGATAGATAGATAGATAGATAGATCTTTATTGTCAATACTGTGGATGAGGAGAGAAACTGTAAGACTCAGCACACACAAGCGTTACAGTCAGCTTAAGCCAGATTATAAAGAATGACTCCCACAATCCTTTATTGTAAGTCGATTTGAGAATACGTAAGTACAGTTTTATAAACGACTGTTATTTATTTAGTGGCTGATAATGGCCACTAGGAAATTCAACCTTTAAAGGCTGTGAAATACTTTAGATAGCAGCCAGTAATATAAAAAAGAAAGTGAAAGTGACAGTACGTAACATGAGCCATTACAATTTACTAAGATTTGAGAATGATCTATAGTATGGAAGATGGCGACCAGGTATTGGCAATGTTGTACAGCTGGCTGTAATGGTCTGACGCCATTTGGGGGACTCATGAAGCCTAACACTCAGATTGTTAAGTGAAGTACAGATTTCTGGAGAAGGTGATCATCATCTTTTGCATGTCTTGTCACTAAGCTGAAAGTCCCCACTGTCATCTTTTTGCACTTTAAGCTAATATCAGACTTATTGCTAGTTTCTTGTTCTCTGGGTTTCATTCTTGATGAAGTGCTTATTTTTTTTGGAATAGTGCCTTGAGATATGGCGTGATGAGTTAAAACAAATACGGGTATATGTGCACACATGTGAACACAGTAAGTGCTTAGCTTTACTATGAATGCGGCTACAAAGTTGTATACCCACATCTCCAGGAAAACATCCATGTGGCACCATCCTTAAATGTAGTCATTCTAAAAAAAACTAAAGATACACAACACTTTAGTATTGCAAACTTTTAAAGTTTGTGAGATTCTGGGGAGTACAGGAATTTGAAATTTTCTCCTGAACAACTGATAATCCAGAGACTTGAGTTGTTCAACTTTTCTTCTATATAACTTTACTTTGTCTTGTGCGTGTGGAGTATGACACGCCAGCATCCACAAAAGAAATAAGTTGGCTAAAAAAAGGAAACAATTAAAGAAGAAATAAAAATAAAAGTGGACACAATTTCATTACAAATGTACAAATACAGGTTTAGAGATAACGTCCCCTTATAACCTCTTGTGAAAAGCCAGAAATCCGGGGATTTCCTTGGTTGATAAAAAATTTCTTTTGAAATACATTTGCTTTTTTATAGAAATTAAAGGTGACAAAAATTTTGAAAAATGTATTTATGGATAGTGTTTAGGAAATAGACAATAAATACGAGATTTGCTGGTACGTCACTGTAAACATGGGTGCGGAAGAGTGCTGACTCAATGAATGGACCAACACACTTGAAATTCGGCCGAAGGCTTGACAAACGGAAATGAAGGGTGAATGGAGAATTCCTAGAAATAGAACAAGATGGGTATGTGAGGGTGGCTATTGAGAAAAATGGCTGTGCTGAAAAAAATGATAACATATAGATTTGTACATTGTTTTTTCAAGCACCTAGAGACCGACCAAAGTTTGGATGCGGGTTTGTATTAGTAGTCAAAGTTGATGAAAACTCACATTTGGTTCAGGTTCAATTTATGCAAAATACACAGGTGAACACTTCCTAACTCGACCAAATATGAGACATTGCACTGGCTTTCAAGAAACTCTTAGTAATGATAAGACAGGGATAAGTTGAAAACCATCTCATTGTTCCTCTGAATTTTTATTGTTGTGTTACTTCCTGATTTTCTATTTTGGGGACAGAATTTGACACCTAACTAGGGCTTTCTGTTATTGCTGTCGGTCACCAAGTGGGTGAATGTGTATGCAGAGAATTGGTCTATGGGGCACAGACTGATGCAATCAGCTAGCTTTTTGAATATATAATATCTAATTTATGCTGATGAATAAAATCTTTACTCACAGATAAATTTAATTGCTTTAAATGCATAAATACTGCCATGAATTGCTTGTTTTATTTAAGGCAAATGTTAATATTACAGTGTCTGCCTCCAAAAGGCCAAAACAATGATGAAAGCTAATTCTCTGTAATAAGGCCTACACAGCCTAATCATATTTTTGTTTTTTTTCAGAATAGAATTAAAGTCTCCCTACAGTATATTTCACCTACACCTGCTTCACTAGTGACGGGTTATGCTAGTTCCTCTTTATGCTACAAGTACTTGCTTTTCAGAAAGTTGTATTCAAATAAAACAATTCAACCTCATTTGTAACTCTCTAAGTGCCTTCAGCATGGGAAAGGTGCTATATAAATAAAAAGTATTACTATTAATATTAGTCCATTGGAGTCCATGCCATAATTAAACATAATAACCGGGTCCATTCCTTAGGCCAAGGGTTAGAATGAGGTAGAAGTCTGTTTAATTTATTATTATTATTATTCAGTATTTGTTTCCTCTCGCATGATTTCTTTGCAGTTTTAGCTGGTAAATCCAGGCTACAACAAAAAGCCAAAGTGATGTACCCTACCACCTTTCTAAAGATGTGTGCAGTGCCCATAAGTGCAATGTTTTGCACTTCACTAGCTGATGGATGGCCTGGGAGCATCTTCAAGTTTTCATCATGATCTTTCTTTAATGTATCTAATTATTATTATTATTTTCAAGTATCAATATGCTTTTTTGAAAATTTACTTGTAATTTATTTTCTTTAAAGCTGGTATGACATTTCGCTGCTGCTTGTCATTGTTCCTGACACAAGTTGAGCGTGACTGACTTTGTACTCCATAAATCATGTTGGGAAATCCTCTCAGATTATCAGGCTAAAGGTTGAAAATGTACATTTAGTTTTACATAAAGCCATGACGTGCAGGACATTTGTGTTTTAGTTCATTTCAGAGTGTATATTTGAACAAATGGTTCCTTAAGACACTCCATGTGTTTCATCCAGTGTGGAAGAGTAGTTAATGCAGAGGACATAAAAACCACAAGCCTGCCAATTCAGTTCCTGCCTCTTCCTCTGCGTGTTACACTGGGTGAGAAACGTATCCTGTGTTAGGATTTAAATGGAGTTTCACCCCATTCCTTACTTTTTCTTCTTTTCCTTGCCTTTTTTGCCCATCCTTTTCTTTACAATTGAGATGAAAGGCCTTCATTTATCTTATCGGGTGCACTTCCAGCTACGGCTGTTACAATTAGTTATTCTCTTTTTTTTTTTTCCTTCCTTGTCTTTGGTTATTGGGTACATATTTGACATGAATTCTGAGATATTGAACCCAAGGAACGAGAATTTCACATTGATTTTGCAAGATTTGCAATGGTTATTAAAATGAAGTTTAAAAATGTCTAATCAGTGACACCTTTTTAGTTTGTTCATTGAGTGCCAGCTTTTTCATGAATTTGTGTTGGTCATTGCCATGGTGATCCATCCCACAGCCCAGGGGAGTGTGTGACGTGTGAAGTGTCATTCAAAATGCCGACATAAAGGTCTGCTCAAAGCTTTACTGAGCATCCAATATTAGAATTCTCAATCTGATTTCACGGCTGTTTGCTCTACAGTATCAGGTTTTTTGTGCAAAATATATTTCCTAGCTTTAGGCCTTTGGGTTAGCGTTCTTATTTGTTTATGCTCAGTCAACAGTCCTTTTGGGTTGGACTTGTGCCTGCTTTTTTGAACACATCTTTTCTTTCAATCCCATTTTAAAATTTTCACTGTCTCACCTTGTGTTGGTACCTTGGCAGTGTACTTGGATGATATGTAAGAAGTTAATGCAACCTCAACTCCTTGCCAAGACATTAATTGGAAACAAATTTGTGTAGCGGCTCTCCTATTAATATTACCTTTTTTTTAGGTTTTCATTGGTTTTATGTGCCCAATTTAAAATTTGTTTGCAGTGGCATTCTTTTAGGTTTTTGCTATTCGTTCATTATTGAGAGTTTCTGTAGTTGGTTATTAATTTTGTAGGTATTTTCCCTTGGTTTAGGGTTAATTTACTCATAGAGTTGTGTCTGCTCCTTAACTTCTCTGGTAACACTTTATAATAATTATCATCAATAAGTAGTTAACATGCATTTTTTAATGCTTAAAGATTCTTAGTTCAGGTACATTCAAACAGTTAGAAAAGTCATTCATATATTAGTAATGCTTTTTATTAACTTTCATTAATAAGTCATTAACTGGCATTACATAATGCTTCTTTACAGACGTTACAAATCATGTATTTATGAGTTTTAGACCTAATCTGAAGTCAGAAGTATTCATCCGATGTCAAAGTTTTATATTTTAAAAAATTGTAAAGTTTTAAAAAGTTATAAAGTTTTATTATTTTTAAACTTTATTATATTTACAAAAGTTGTAGCTGCATCTTTTCCAGGTTCCCAAAATTGAGCAATTACTGAATTGGCAAGGTAGGATTCAGCCAGAGTCAAACATGTAACAAAAGAAATTTCATTTTAACTTCATTTTAAAAAGGGTTAGTGAAAATTTAAAAAAAAGGAGCAAATCTCAGAAAAATCAGAAAAAACATTATTATACTTACAGAATAAAGGCAAAAAGGGAAAAAGGTTTCTTTTCGGCTTCATTAAAATCTTAGATTTCTTGTGTTAAACTTCACTTTTGATATTTAAAGGTTGTATTATTTCTCAATGCCAAATTTACGTAGGCTTCACTTAGTACATTCAATACGTTCTGTGCGTAGGGTTTAGTGAGAAGTCAAGCAAAATGACACCATTTATTGCCTAACAAAAAAGATTATAATATGCAAGCTTTCGAGGCAACTCAGGCCCCTTCTTCAGGCAAGATATAATCAACTGATGCTTGACTTCTCACTACATCCATAATGGCTAACACGGTACAACACCCTAGTGCGTAGGGTTTGAAACTGTTTCCCCTTCATGCCTTACCAACTGCAAGGCCGATTGTAAACTGAACTAGTCTGTAGTTAAAAGGGACACCATTTATAATTTAGCTTGTGTGGGTTATAATAGAAGCTCCCATTGACTATGTACTAATATATCGGCAAACATTTTAACATAACCTCAATGCACTGTATCTCTTTCTCTCTGACTAACTAACAAATGTCTCCTATAAAAGTGTCTCATGATTGGATTTAATTATTATATTCATTTTCCACTCTAATAAGTTTATCCTTGTTGTGTTTAATTTTTTTCTATTTATGTTGTGTTTATTAATTGCAGTTCAATTGTGATTACTATAGTTATTATTGTTAATTTTGTTGTATTACTTTCATTTTTTATTTAGGATTGGTATTCATTTAGTCGATTTAGAACTGATCCATTCATTTCATGGGTGATGGGAATTATGTTATCTATTGTAAGTCTGGTGTGTGTCTCCTCAAGTCCCAATCACAACAACCTATGTGTGCACCAATTGTTAAAAAATATAGATAAGAATTCTAACACATACCAGTCTTGTAAATCACTCAGTCAGTCATTTTGTAACCCACTTAGGCCTAAGTCGCCTTGTCATCCCAAGGCGTCATCCCAATGTACAATACTAATAGAAATAAATACTGTAGTTTTATACCCTGCTATTCAAACTTGGACTGGAGGCTTAAATAGTAAATGGGGTTTTATTTTCAGCTTAGGTGTTGTCTACAAGTGCTATTAAAAGGTTTGGCACATTTTCATTTTTGGCAGTGAAACTAAAAAAGCTTGCTGCAAATTCTCACTTTTGGCCAAAAAGTATAAAATAGATTTTGGATGGTCTCTGTAAGAAACTAAAAGTGCCAAAATTCTTGTGGAGATTTCTTTGCAATGTAGTTTAAGGAACAGGCGATTCAAGTTAAGACAGTCACTTGGATGGCTGCATATTAAGAGTTGTGTGGGGGAGAATGATTATTTTTCATAGTGAAAATGGAGAGCAGCAGCTGTGCGATATTTAACCTGACTTAAACATGAAGTATACAGTAGGAGTAAACTGTAAAGGGGGGGGGGGGGTCTTCATTTTGACTTCTACTTTAATCAAAAGAACTTTCACAAGATTTAGCATGTTTTTTTTTTTTTTGTTTTTGGCAGACATTCTAATGAAGCTCTCAATGTGTTGTTAGCTTTAGCCAAAAATGGAAAAGAAAAAACATTTTGGCCAGTCTCTAGAAGAAAATAAGAGTAGCAGAACTCTTTGGGAGTTTTTTTTTTTTCTTTCAGATGAATTAAGAGATAAGAATTTCAAAATATGAAAGTCACTTGGAAGTGCTCACATAGTGCTAAAACGTGTGTGAAGCCACAAAAGAGAAAAACAAGTTTAAAAAGCGAACTTAGAAGAAGATCAAAAAAACGTAAAGAGACAAAACATGAGTGTGAGTGTGGTGATACTAAACTCCTGACACTGGCTAAGCAGGAATACTCTTGTTTGGTGGACACTTCATCATACTGTACGGCGTATTTATTCTACCATTTTAGAATGTTGCAAGAAAATATTTTTTTTAAAAATCGAGCACTCCTGCATTATAAAGCTATTCATGCTTTTAATACCAATAAAGAGTAAATGCATGAAAAGAACTCTCCAGTGGTATTTATTAGCTGCACAAGTTTAAAAATGGTATGTTGATTTGGAGAACTTTAGAAGTTTTTTTTTTTATTTTTATAATATTTACTACAACAAGATTGATATTTGCCTTGCATTTTCTTATAGACTTTTGTCTTTTTTATTTTTCTTACATTTTTCAAGATTAAATCACAACTATCTAAAAAAAAGACAGCAATCTATAGTTCATTATCTTTTGGAAAAGTTAAACTATAAACCATACAAAATACATAACTATTTTGTTTAAAATAAACATCATTGAAATATTACATTTTTAAACACCTAATGCTATCATCTCATAAGAGGACTGTCTTTCCTGAATGATTATTTCCCTTCACCCCCCAGCAGGGAAGCTATGCCCCTTCAGTTGCTGGTATCATTTTACATTTTACATACACAAGAACTGAACAATTGTTTTAGCACTCACTGCTTGTACTCTAAAGAAGTAGTAGTCCAGGAATCATATTTGAATAAACAGCTTTACACAATATACATACAAAAGGACACAACAAAACTCACACGGCTGGTCGGATGTCCCCACCCGTCATGTCACGGTGGCACATTTGTTTTACCTCATGGGTGTGTATGTGTGTTTGTGTGTTTTTGGGTGGGTTGTGCGAGTGGACATCAGCGCTACAGAGGCTTAGATCACAGACACGTCTCCCTGTCCACGCCCATCTCTTCATCAGTGTTCTTCATCGTTCCTCTTTCGCTTCCAGTGTAAATGCTAGGGGGGAGAAAAAATAAGACACCATGTTAGTGAGTGTGCGACACAGCTGAAGTTTGCCTTGAACACATACAGCAGATATTAAAC
Organism: Erpetoichthys calabaricus; assembly: GCF_900747795.2. NCBI lineage: Eukaryota > Metazoa > Chordata > Cladistia > Polypteriformes > Polypteridae > Erpetoichthys > Erpetoichthys calabaricus. The sequence continues at coordinate 29,783,384 of NC_041401.2, forward strand.
CTTTCAACTCACAATCTGAGACCTTTGTGCTTTAGCTCTAACTACTTTAGCTTCCTAATTGATATGAATACCCTTAATGGATTTTTACCATTTTCCAAAATAAAAAAAGACTATTCTAAAGGATGCTAGACTTAGTAGGAGTTATACTTAGTACAAATGCACAGATTCAGTATATTAAACTAATTGATACATATAAATTCATTGATTTGCAAAGTTGAGAGGTATAATAAGCAGCTGTTTTTAGGGGGTAGGAGAAGGGTGGCCAATGCCTGTGAAAACTCCAGTTCCTTTTAGTTTCTCTTCTGTTTTATTATTTGCCACAGCTACGGAATTTCCTTGCCATTAAGCTAGTAAAGAGGCTGAGGAACGCTTGAACAGAACTGAGTATTTCACAACCACTGCTGAGTTACATGAAAACTGCGTGTTAATCTGCGGCATGCAAGTGAAAGAAAACACAAGGTCTAGTCACAGGCAAACTTTACGGGAGGTTTTCAGAAAACTTTATGCCCATTAACCGCCTTTTTGTTTTGTTTCAAAAGCCACGCATTAGTATTTTTAGTCTAAGTCACATCTGTTTAAAAATAAACATGCGTATAAATAACCTCATTCTATAAAAAGCAAGTAGAAACAGAAACTGTATTATGCTAGAGACTGTTTAGCTGTGCATGATGCAAAGCAAGCATTTTCACAAAAATATTCAAAACACCAACTGGATAAAAAAAATGAATTTGCATGCTGCTTTTCATGGCAAACGATCACAGATCACAACTTAAAAAAAAAACCAATACATTAAAAAGCGAGCCAAGGCACTATATGGAAAGTATGCTTGATTCATCACACAGATATAAACAGCATTGATTAGGCAAAAACAGGTCTGCTGGTTTGAGCGTACGGTATTCAGAAATTTAAACAAGGCAAGAAAGAAGGCTCGGAGAAGAAGGGTAGAGGGCCTTACCTTTGGGAAATCAGCTTCTACAGAGGTTAGGTAAGGGAGCTTATGACAGAAATGGAATGAAAAATTAAGTCAAGGCGTGCATTAGCCAAGTCCCGCTCATTATCCATGAAGGGGTCTAGATAAATTTCAGCATCATGTTGTTAAGATAATATTTTATGTAAATATATATGGAACAAACATTAACTCTGCTAAACAAAAACAGCAGTGGGGCAATATGCATAAAACCAGAATGGGAGAAAGTAAATACAGTGGTGCCTTGTACTTCAAACGATTCTAACTTTGAATTTCCCAGAGTTCGAACGCTAAATTTGAGAGAAATTTGATCTGAAGTTCGAACGATGCTTCTACATTCAAACTGCGTGCGTAGTGAAAAACATGCAGCAACAGATGGCGCTTATGCAGTGAGAGTAAATGTCGTCTGTTGTGCGCCCGAGTCGTCTTTCGCTGTGAAAGCATCTCTTTGTGTGTTGTTAGTGCTTTTTTCACTTTATTTTTGCCATGTTTGGTTATATATATATATAACTCCTATCTATTAACCATGGCATCCACACTCCTCACTAAGGTACAGTAAATGCAATTTTCATTTTATTATGCAGCATTTTCATATTTTATTTTTTGTTTTCATGTTTTAATTTATTATTTGGAGAATTTGTGTTATTTTTACCATAAATTATGTGTATTTGCTGTTTAAGTTTATCGAAATGGGTATTGCTTATAGTCTGGGAATGGATTAATTCACTTTCCATTATTTCTAATGGGGAAAACTGATTCAAACTTTGATTGAAATGGCATCCTGAAACGAAATAAGTTCAAAGTACGAGGCAACAATGTAATTAGGTCTGCATGTCCATTTCACTACATACTAAAACTAGAAGGTAGTTTATCGGGCTTAAAATATAAAAAAAATTTAAAAAACAGATAGGTGTAGACCATAAAGAATACTGGATAGAAGAACTTCCCCTTGAATGTGTCCAAAATTCAGTAACACTTTAGTTCAGGTACTGCAAACACGCATCTATGTAACAAGACCTTAACAAAGGCTCCTTTTGGTCTTAATAACACTTAAAAAGCGTCAGTGAAGTAGACACACACCTCTGCAATCTGGCTTTCTAAACTAACGTCACTTTGGAGCAGTCAGAAGTGGATTACAGTAAGTGAGACAGATTTCCCTTGATATTGCCTGTATATCCTTCATATTCTTCAGTCATTGTACCAGCACGTCAAAGGCTCTTAATGTGCCACACCGAACAGAACTGATTAACAACTTTACTGATGTTTTATACGCACGAAGCTCTCAAGCATGTCATTCACTATTTAGCTGCAATAAATCTATGTCATTGATGTTGTTAATTCCTTTGAGAATTCCAAAGTCCTGGATTACACGGCACCTTCTCTACTCAAAGCTAGAGATGTTTAATCCAATTTAAGCAATGAGGAGGAAAGTCTCCTCAGTCCAAGAATGCAGTTGGCTGCTTATCTCTGCACAGCTTCTAATGCTGGAAAATTAGGAACAGTCTGAGCTCCTGGTGACTTTTTTTTAGGGCAAATCTTTTTAGCAGCCAGATATTTTTCAGCTCACTAAAAATATAGATAATATTTTCATTAAAAACAATCTTTAAATCTGTTTAGTGTTAGAAGACAAATGAAACTGCATGTGCTTATAGCGACTGCAAGTACTTTTTGCTAACGAAAATTCATTTCATCAGGGTTATTAAAAAAGGAGGCGTTGTACAGGTTATTGGTTTTTGGTGTTATAAAACCTCAAGTCTTTGATGCCTAATGAACTGCCTCATTTCTAAGCAAACATTTGGCTTTGGCTTAATTCAAATTGCTGAATAATGCATTCTGGGAAGAGATCCCAGTCAAGCTGACCTTTTGTTGACAGGATCTGGGGTGTTTGGGCATGTTTTCCTGACAGTTTTGTAATTTATTTTAGTGTTTATTTTGGCCCTTTCCTTTGTTTTATTTGTGTTTTGCTGTTTGCAGTGTTGACAAGGTCACTGGGTGCAATACGGTCACAATTCTATATTAAGTCCATGGCAAATAGACAGTCCTAGTCTGACAACATACACTGCCAGATAGGGAATGGCACTCTTAATGACAGCAATTTGGTGTTAGAATGAAAGAAAGAAATCTGAAAAGTACTGCCCTTTACTTGCAAAGTGAATTGGGATATTTGTCCAGTACAAAAGTTTCTATAAAATGCATTTCCTGATTTGTTACAGTATTTGGGATGCTCAGACAAATTGCATTGGTTTTTTTCTGAGAATTCTACCTACAGTATAATGCATCAAAACCAACACAAAATAACTTCATCTCTCAATCAAATACCTTCATTTTGCAAAACGTATTATATCTTTAAAATCTCTTTTAAGTAGATGACCCAGAAAGTAAACAGATACACTGTGTATCAAATTGATTCTAACATTACACTGTAAACTGGAATAAAAAACAAAAACTACAAAATATGGAAAGAGACAGTAATGTACAACAAGTATTAATGCTCTGTCTACAGTTAGGAACTTATCATGTACATCTACCCCTAGATAGTATCAGGTCAACCATTAGTTTTTTAAAATTTTGTAGAATTTTAAAATAAATAGACTTTCACTAAAATGTTGCTCCAATGCATTGTAACATTTTTTGATTATATTTACATTTTGGAGTAATATTTACATTTGATGAGCACTAAGCTTCACATACTAGAAAAAAAGCTGGAGGTTTTTGCCAGGCCCAGTGCCACAGTGGGCAAAACAGGGCATTGACACCTCAAATAAACTGTCTTGGCCCATCACTTATGAACAAATCTATTTTTAAACTCTTTACCTTACTTACTTTGTGCCTTAATGCTATGAACGGCACCTTTAATTCATTTAATTGTGCATCCCTTGTCCAAAATAATATTAATTTCGATTTTTTTGGGGGGATTTTCAGACACAAAAAATTCAAAGGTGAGACTTATTTTTTTCAATCAGAGGCTTCTCTGAAAATTTTTTAATTATTTACTGCAGTTTGTGCCATCATTTTGGGAAAATTGTGGGGTCCTTGTTGTTGCAATCTTTTTAATGATACATCAGGAGTGTACGACAGGTGATGTCATTGATGTGACTCTATTAAGGTCACCGTGTGCATTCCTGGATTATCTAAGATTGATTTAATTTGGGATTTTAGCAATTCTTATTTTAGTGACTCCTGGCATTTGAATCAAGCTCTGAACTTTTGACTTTGAGTTTTGGTTAGAGATTTGGTTTTCTAGACTTTTTGGTGACTTCCGGTGTCTGTTTTTTGATCACATCCTGGTCATCATTCATAACATTTTGCACTGCCCATCCTGGCCATCTGATCTTATCATCTGTCTGGCAATTAGAGACTTAAAAACCAATTCTATATTTAAGGACTCTACTGCTCGTAATTATATATCTATCTTATTAAGTGTGTAGGTGGAATGGTGGCTCTGAATTTAGGGATCTGCGCTGGCAAATGAAAGGTTGCTGGTTCAAATGCTGTAAGTGCCAGAAGTGACTCCAATTAAGTGTGCATTATTCATTTAGTGTATACTGTTTATTCACTTTTTATTTTTGTCTAATTTAATTTGCTTTTCCTTTGCATTTAACTTCTTTGACATCTTGTAAAGAACTTTGAGCTACATCATTTGTATGAAAATTTGCTATAGAAATAAATTTGGTTGTTGTTGTCTACCTTTTCAGTCAGAACTCCTAAAAGTTATTATAATAATAATAATTCTTTTCATTTATATAGCACTTTTCTCAGTACTCCACACAGGGAGATCCCGGGAATCAAACCCACAATCTCCTTACTGCAAAGCAGCAGCACTACCACTGTGCCACCTGTCATTGTCAGTGCCCAAATAAGTAACCCTATGACATTAAAAGAGAAACATTGGTGCAGTGTACGCTCTCATCGCTCCAGTTCTCATCAACGTTATGTTACATTGAAGTGCTACAAGCAGGAATTAAAACAGTTTTCAATCTTTGGCAGTAATTTCCCAGCATTCATAGAATATTTATGGGGTACACTACATTTTATTTTTGGCAATTTTGTTTCTGATTTAAGTATGTACCGTTTACTTAGCATGCGAATGGCGATCAATAATTTTGAGAGATAAAGATGTTCCACACATGGTGTGCTTATTTTGCTTTAGCATTTTATAAAGACATCCAGACGATCAATTAATCTGTTAAGGCAGGTGAATGTTACTTTTATTTTCCTGGAGAGGTTACTAAGAAGATAATAAAATATCAATTAATATCAATACATAAAGATGTGACTATTTTTAATACCAAACCTTACTAGTGAGTATTCAGTGTTATTGCACTGTTTATTGGCCCTGAAAATAAAAGTAAAAAGTAAAGTAACACAAAATTTTTTAATGGTCTTCTTTTGCTTCAATTCTGCAAAAAACATCAATCTTATCTGTTTTTAGAGATGGGGGTTCTGGAAGGCACTTCGGTTTCTTGAAAAGCCAGCAATAAAATGCTTGGCTTTAGGATGGTGTCCTTTGCAAGAATACTGCAGAGAGAGGTGTTGGTCCCTGCTGTTTACTTGGTGGCACTACGACATTGTGCGTGATTCTAGTTAACAGACTGTGGGGAAAGGCTCAGTGTGGGTCACCCTTAGTCAAAGGGCTACTAGGGATCAAAAGACATGATAAGTGCCAACCATGCTTTTCACTTTTGCATTATTTCCACTGCAATTATTTCTCTTGTTTGAATACAGTATATGCAGGACAACATGATTTCAAAATGATAATGATACATAAATAATAAAAACCTTTTAGATGGCACATCTTTGATCTTAGAGTTGTCTGTATTCATTGCAAGTGTCTTCCAGACAGAGGTTTTGGCCATTTCATCAGAAATGTTCACAGTGGAAGGATCATCCCTAGAAAAGAAAACAACACACAACAACTAAAAAATAAAACCGCACTGATGTGACAGCTGACACAATTGCTAACATGTAAATGGCTCCAGGGTGCAATTATGGGCAAATGGTTTGCATGTTCTTCCTATGATGACATAGGCTTACAGTCTGGGATGACAAAAGCAAAAAGCATCCACAGTCAAAGGAGGTGTTATGGCAAATTTTGCAAGAAGTCTGGAAGAATTGAAGACAGAATTGCTTGACGAAATGATAAAATGGAAGACCAAAACAAATTGCTTCAATTTTTTTAAGGGAGGCCACCCAAAATAGTGACTTGCAATACTCTTGTTACTTTTTATTGTATTCATTTTACTATTTTACTAATTTTTGTATTTTCTCAATCAAATAAATACTGAACAGATAGCTACAATTACAAATAATTTTCCTAGGTAGATTAAGACTGCAAAAATGCATAGAGCGGAGAAGGTGATGGGCCATAACTGACCCTGAGGTATTGCTACAGCCAGCAATCAAGCTCATTGGAAAGTGATCACCATGTCTCCTGATGCTGCTGGGATAAGGTTCTACTCTCTCAAGCCCATGAATTTGATTAGGATTGGGTTTGAGAATATTAAATTATATATTATAAAAGGTATTCAAGGTAGGGACCAGCATTGCAGCTGATGGCCAGCAGAACTGATGTTAACAGGGAGTGCCCCATAAGTAATAATTCCAGGAGCACAGCAGGACAATGGAGGATGGTTACTAATTTAATAGATTTTCCCCCAGTTCAACAGATAGCACCAGAGAGGAATCACAGTACAGGATGAGTCAAAATTATGTTAACATTAATGGTACTGCTATGTATATACTTATATACAATTTTTGTAGACAATTTATGTGCCACATATGGTACATGTGTTGAACATGATGGTGAACAGGCTGAGACATTCCTGTAATCATCTTGCACATATGAAGTATGTTTTGTGAATAAATTGTTTCCGTTATTCAAATGTTAACATAATTTTGACTTACCCTGTATATGTGGCCTCCTGCTATGCATTACAGTGGCCAGACAATCTGCATGTTACCTTACTCTTTAGATGTGTGCTGAGCCTCAGAACTTCAGGTATATCATCTAAAGTCAGAAGGGGGTATTCTAAGAGGAGTGACATTGGAAATGAGTGGGGGATGTACTGTATACCCCAGAAGTAGTAATTGGTCAGGGCTTAAAAACTCATTCAATGGCCTCTTGGTGAGAAGGACAAGGATCTAACAGGTTGGAGGAGAAAAACATGTGGATGATGATATAAGAAGGCTCAGTATATTGACAGTGTATCCTACTTGTGCCTATATATACTGTATGTGGTTCCTTATATGGTGATAGCATTTCGTTCCTAGCGTAGCCACTACAGGTGCCTCATAAGCTTCAAACAGGTATTTAACTGATACACATAAAGTATTAAACTTCAAGATTAAATACAAATACTCTGACTTAGTTAAGACTGCAGCCTTAACTAATTGAGCATCAGCAAAAATGAATATATATGTTTTCCATCACAATAGACAGATAATGATAGGCACTATATAATTGAAGGTGCTATATATAGATGTGAGAGAACCGTATATAGGCAATGTAAGCTAAGAAAGAGTCCTGGACTGTAGATCAGTCCATCACAAGGCCATATTAAACGTAGTGTGTGATGTAATACATCTGGTAACCTCCCTAATGAATTTGCAATGATATTGATACACATCAGTAATGTGTATAAAAAATGTAATGTATATAAGAGTCTGAGGATTGTTGTAATTTGTTAGGTTATAAGATGCTCCATCTGCTGTCTCAATTACTGTGTGTTTTGTGCTTGTTTTCACTTGGAGAAGCATTCTCAAAATGAATTGGGAGTAATGTACCTGTGGCTGTTCTAGATTTCTTGATTAAACATTCTCATGGAACACGCTGAAATGTCTGTCTTGGTTCGGTGGTGTGTTAATCTGATCAGCACCCAACTGTATCAGTAAGTGCATTCACCGTGCAGACATATGCGTAATTTGACTCAAAGTTCAAAAACTCTTCATAGCAAAAGCATGTAAGCAGCCCACAGGTGAGATACAGTCCCAACACCAATGTGATGCCATGGTAATTTCTTGTGCTGCTCATGATGTTTACTCCCTTTGTTTGTTTTAAAATGAATTCTTACTTGAAGGATCCTTCCAAAGGTAAATGTACAATTCCTTCTTCTTCCATCGCCAGCATACTTTGCTCCTCCTGTGGAAAGATATTCCTATCAAAATGAATGCCATAAGCAAAAGTAGCTCACTATTTAATTTCCAAATTCTCATTCTCTGACAATCTTAATAAAATTATACATTTAATTCTATATTGTGCCTTTTGATCAGAAAATAGTCAAATGTGGATCATCATTATACTGAAATTAAAACAACAGAACGGGCACATTTGGTGTCTTAGTCAGAATCACATTGTTGTCAGTAGGTCTTTAATTGTAGTGATGTCAAAGTCTTTAACATTGTGAAAATATTTACTGCTGGTGGGTTAAAGTACAGTAAAACATTCAAATTTCAAAACCAAGCAAAGGCACAGAGAAGACTTTCCTAAGGTACACCAGGGGGGAGGCCTTGGGAGTGGCAGGGTGACTTACCCTACTTCTTACAATATCAGTCAGGAAGACCCCAATCTGGAAGAAGATTAGTAACTCCACCTCCATCCTTTCCCATTCTGGTCTATTCAACTCAGAACCCCACATCGACAGGAAGCGAGCATCTTTTGCAAGAGCACAGACTGAGGGAGGATCTCTCGGCTCTGAATGAGGTTTGCATTGTCCACTCAGTCACCCATGTGTGTCAGAGGATCACTTTCCAGGTTCATCAGAGGTATGTAATACCACTCTGAGATGAGAGGGGATGCTAACAGTAATGACTCCTACTTGCTTCACAGCACTGAGAAGACCACCAGTGATGGCAACTGACCCCACCCCTTCCAGTCCACAACCTATAAAGCCTGAGTGTCTGCGGAGTTAGGCATCTGATTTAAGTAGTGAAATAACTGCGAGATGCAGCCCCACCAAGCCAGACATGCTCAACTGAGCTATAACAGCAGATCCTGGATGGCTGTATTACTTTTGTTTTATTATTTGGTGCCATTGTGGGCCTGTTTTTAGATATTAAACAGGGTGACCTGACTGGTACCCAAACATTTCCTTGGACTCAGTTATTATTTACTACTTGATCACAATCCTTACTTTTTATCTACCACCTTTGTGCCATTTTCCTAATAAACAGGATCATCACACTGAAGTCCTAGCCCTTTGTTATTTCCCTTGTGTTCTCATTTTGTTACATCATGTCCTGTCCCTTGTGGTCACAAAGAATTAAAAATGGACGGATGAATAAATTTGTTATGCTGCAATCCAAATCTTTTCCCTTTGTGTACACAAAGCATAGCATAATGCAGCCCATTGTAAGAGCAAATGCACTACAAACAAGAATGTAATTCAGTATGAAAAAAAACAAAGTGAAAATAAAATGCGATATAAAAACACACAAATGCAATGCAATACAAACACACATATCCAAGAAATACAATCTGATGTAAAAAAGGAACAGCTCAAAAATGCGAAAGTTAAGTCAAAAAGCAATAGAAGAAAAATGTAATACAATGAAAATAATAAAATGCAACATTAAATCTATGATCAAAATAACAGTAGGGATTCAAACTCTTTGAACAAACCATGGACAGAGTTTAATGGGTGGCTGGATATTGGATTCACAATGCTATTTCGAGAGTAAGTCAATAATAAACTTTTGTGATTGTTTTGTTTAGTTTGGCCGTGCAGCTTTCCTTGCTCGCATGTGGAAACATGGTGTGTCAGTGCTCATGCTGGTAACGTTTCAACCTTCATCAGTCTGCTTCTCTTGTTATTCTCTAGTAGTAAACATGGCCACTCCGCTCTCAGTTTTGTCTGACAATTGCTAAGCACAGAGAGAAGGGACAGGACATCTACATCCACTACCGATGACAACATTGTGCAAGTTGTATTTTGCAAAGTTCAAACTGACAGTGTAATTTTTTTCTAGTTTTTTTTTTTATAAATATGATAATTAAATCTACCTTAGACTACCCTAAGTAATTCTCTCTGGCATGTCACCTACCCTTAAAACAAACATAGAAACATCCTGTACTTCATATATTACTGCTTAGTTTATTGTTTCAAATTTAGCTTGAGAAAGGTCACTTCAACTTGTACATTTTGTAGTCAGCATTCTCCTTTCTTACATGTACTTATTTTGTCACATTTACAATAAGAAGTCCAACAGATTTAAAAAAAGGCTTTCTGTTGCGTAAATATCGTTAATGGCCTTTGTGTATTTTTTTCATAATTGTCAAGTTTTAGAAGTGAGATTTCATTTATATTGTAACTTTATATCATGAACATTTTATGATATCCATCCATCCATTTTCCAACCCACTGAATCCGAACACAAGGTCACGGGGGTGTGCTGGAGCCAATCCCAGCCAACACAGGGCACAAGGCAGGGAACCAATCCTGGGCAGGGTGACCAACCAACCAACCACAGGACACACACACCCACACCAAGCACACACTAGGGCCAATTTAGAATCGCCAGTCCACCTAACCTGCATGTCTTTGGACTGTGGGAGGAAACCGGAGCACCCGGAGGAAATCCACGCAGACACAGGGAGAACATGCAAACTCCATGCAGGGAGGACCCGGGAAGTGAACCCGGGTCTCCTAACTGCGCTACCACTGCGCCACCGTGCCGCCCCCATTTTATGATATTTGACTGGGAATTCTGATGTAAATAGCTGAGCAGTTGTAACTCTAAAGAGCTGTGAATATTTTTTAAGGTTTGTATGGCCCTATCCCCCAAACCCACCCCCAACCCTAAATGTCAAACTCCACCCATGCTGGTTACCCCAAAGCATGTGGATGGTAGTAGCAGTTTTTTTATAAATAACTTGAGAATATGGGTGTTCAGACTTCTCCTGTGGAGTATTGAGAGATTAATGAAGTGCTATTAGTCAGCGAACGGCTCAGTATGAAGGCTTCGACACCACAGGGGATTGAAATTCAGAAGATGTGTAGAGTGTCGGATATAAACGGCCCCATGTCATCAACATACTGCCAGAGGAAATGCACACCAACACCAAGAAGGCTCCTTCCTTACCTCTTTCTGAGCATCTTCCAGCTTTTTCTTCTTACTCTCTGGCATTAAGTCGTCCAGCCAGCTTAGTTCCCTCTTTGTAAAAATGAAATCCATCAGTTTTCGAATAAACACTAAGGCCAAAACCTGCAGTTGAAATAGAAAGTCATGATGATCATGATTTCATTTTGACTGTATTTATCCAAATCAAAACAAGCAAATGAGGTAGCAGACGGAGCATGTTACAAGCTAACGAATCAAAATCATCATCAGCCACTGGTGTATGTTTAAGTTTTTATGGAAACTTCTCACAAATATCCATATAATTACATATGCTTTAACGTCTATACTATTAAAAAACACTGTTTTTATTACTGGGCCAAACAGAACACCATTGGTCTGTTAAACAGCTGTTTTCTGCCTTGCACCTGGTGACACCCAAAAAGATTCTAGACCTGAACTGGATTTAGCAGGTTTACAAAAAGAATTTTATATGATGTTACTTTTATTGCCACTGTGACAATATAAATCATGTAAATGCCAGACTTCTTTTTCTGTTGTGTCTTGGTTACTCTGCTTACATTTCAGTTAATGATTTCCCTGCTTAATAGACCATGTCCTTCAAGCCAGCCAATGCCGTAGAATTAAATTTGCTCAGTAACCTACTTTGGTCATTGACAGAGGTAGCAGTAGTAGTTGTACTCTCTCAGGGGTCTGTCCTTGTTGACTTACTGTCAGAAAACAAAGTACATATAAGAGGTGAATGCTCCACATGGAGGGAGACACTGTCCTCAGACTATTACTTTTTCTCATTTACATTAATGACACTGATTCCGCTATAGTTGGTAAATTTGTGAAATTTCCAGATGATACTAAAATAGGAACAATGGCAGACAATGAGGAGACAGCAAAGATAATTCAAAAAGACCAGGACATGCTTCAAAACATTTCGGCACACTTGAAAAATGCAGTTCAATGCAGAAAAGTTTAAAGTGCTACACATAACCAAAAAGATATATCAATTATATATACAAGATGGGAAACACTGTCGTACAGGAAGCAACCTCTGGAAAGGATTTAGGGGTTTATGTTGGCACAATATTTTCAGCATCTAAAAAATGTGCAGAATCAATGTAAAAGACAGATAAAATGTTAGGTTACATCATAAAAACAATACATTATAAATCAAGGGATGTTCTGCTTTGACTATATAATACACTAGTGAGACTGCTATAAGAAAGACATAGCAACACTGTGCAGAGGAGCGCAACCAGGTGCATCATGGGACTTAAGGACATGTCATACTGTAAAATTACAGAGAAGTAAACCTGTTTAGTCTCGAACAGAGGAGACTTCATGGGAATCTAATTCAGGTCTTTAAAATTCTCAAAGGCACTAGTAAAGTAGATCCAGCAGAATTCTTTCAACTTAATGGTGAATCACATACTCTAGGACAGCAGTGGAAAATAAGGGGAAGTACATTTACGACTGAAGCCAGAAAGCACTTCTTTATGCAAACAGATGTGGGAATCTGGAACAAAGTATGGAGACATGGAGTTGAAGCAGAAACCTTGACAACCATGTAGAAGTATCTGGATGAGACATTACGACAGCTTAGCTATTAGCTAACAAATGAACCTGATGGACTGACTGGCCTCCTCTCATTTCTTATGTTCTTATGTAGTATGTTTCAAGTATGGAGTAAAGGGAAATTCTTGCTTGCAACACATCGCCACTCTCTGGTGCCATAATGAACAAGAATTTGCTAAAATGTTATCAAAACAACATGTTGAATATTTTATTCACAAAAGTGTTTTCCAGAAATGGCTTACTTAATATTTTAGTAAAAATACATGTGGACATTGTGGCATTCACCTGGACAACTTGACAAGAATATACAACTAAGTAATATGACATTTTATTTCATGTTTTTGACATTGTTAGCTGTTGTCCAACATTGCTCAGCATAGACGCCTGTTAAATCAAAAACTTTGTTATCTCTGTTCTCCATGACAACATGTCAGGTCAGGTTGGGGAGCATGCACTGGTTCAGTGCGTTGCAACAACCCGGGATCCCAACTGGCAATCACCCAGGTAGATACGCTGCCCATTCCCACCCACCGGAAATGACCCTCTATCTGCCACAGCCAGGTGTTATATGGGCATTCCCTTGGCCTGGTCCAACCACTTGGGTCCTCAACAATGAGGATCCTGTGAGCCGGATCACCCTTGGGGAATCGCACCACATGGCCGTAGTGCCGTACACAATGCAGGTAATGTGCCTCATTTGGGACTCTATGAGCAACCGCTCATTCGACACAACGTTAAACCAGCAGTACCCAAGAATTCTCCGAAAAGCACGAAGTATCAAAGGAGTCCGGTCTTTATCTCAGGTCCCTGGATAGTGTCCATGTCTCCCAACCATATAGCAAAACAGGAAGCACCAGGACTCTCAAGACTTGGACTTCCACCTTTTGCATACATATCGGGAGTGCCGCACACCCCTTTCTAGTGACCTCATGAACCCTGATGCTGTCCCAACCTGTCTACTGACTTCTTAGGAAGAGACCCCAGAGACATGAATGTCATGACAACATGAGATCAAAGATCTACATGGGGTAAGTAACACATAAAAAAATATATCACTTTTAGGTGGAATATTCCTTTAAAGGTTTTAAGAGTGGAATTATTTAAATTAAAGAATTTAAATGAAGCTGCTTTTCACAGTGTTACGCTGACTGCTTATTATGATGTGGTACATAAGTCCACATTAATATTATCTTCTTAATAAAACAGGTAACAAAACATTTACCATCATTGGAAACACAATTGCTGCTCTTGACGTCTTTATTACCCAAAGGAGAATCAGGCAGGACAACTGGATCACAGTAAACAAATGGACTTTCCTTAAAGGAACATGCCGCAGGTAGATAAAGTCTGGTTGGTGCTTTGCAGGCATTCCGAAGAGTTTTAATCGATCAAAGAGCTGAAAAGTAGAGAAGAAATAAGTCATAAAATAATATATAAAATACTGAGACTGGGAAATATGAAGGCTTCTGAACTTAATACATGTTTCACTATCTTTATAGACAAATACACAGTTGTGAGTATGTGAAACACAGAGTTTATTCTTGTATTATTATTTATTTATTAATTATTGTATGATTTATTTATATTATTTGTCTTCTTTTTAAAGCTATTGAGTTAATAAAGTTATTATAATAATCATAACCTTTATGCCTTTTTTCATATAAACAACTGTAAACCTACTTTTTCCCACCCTTGTATGTATAAAGAAAACTGCTGTTGTATTAAGTGCACCGAGTATGAAGATTACAGTTAATATCTACTGTAACTTATCCCTTAATTTCTGATCTGTTTTTGGCAAACTACAACCACAAGATGCAATTCATGAATATTTTTACTTGTTTTTAACTAGCTACTAGTAATTCATCAAAGTGTTTTTAATGTTAAACATACTGCGTTTTGCAGGTAACCGAATATCTTCTTTGAAATTCACCGTGCAGCCCATTTAAGCTGATGTCACATTACGCATCTTCTAGTTGTGGGGTATGTCAGCTTTTCTATCCACACTCTCCAAGCGCATCTTTGAACCATGTGAATTTAAATGACTGAAAATCGCTATATCGATAAAAGCCATGTCACATTTATCGACTGAGTACTGACCTTGCAGCTTTTTTGACAGCCAGCTGCATGCTGCCTGACTGAGCTGGTGCTGTACAAAGGGCTAATAGCTGTGGCAACTTCAGCCACAATCTCTGCCTCATGGTAGGTAACTCATAAGACGTCAGACAGACAAACTTAAACTTCTCTTCTGTTTGTGAGATCCAAAACACCCACATGCCTTATTCCTGATTGCCGTTTTCCATACATTGTACTTTTGGATGAGCCTTCATTGACTGTCAGCTCTCATGCACACACAGCCCACCACTACGTATGAAGACAAAATCAAAAACTGTTTGATTTTATTGGCATAAGATGCAGACAAGTTTGAGTGAGTCATTTCACAGGAGTGTGGCATTTGCTTGCGTGGCATTTCCAATAAGATGGTCCAGCCATCTGATGAACTAGCTATCATGTGTACTCACTTAAGGGGTCTATGAAATAAATGAGACATCACATTAAAAAATATCTGTGGATTTTCAATAAAGAGTTCTTAATGCTGATGTGTGTAATGCTGGTTGAAAGTGATGTTTGTCCAAAAAAACGAGAAATGTCTTTAGGAAAATGGGCAGTTTAAAAGAGTTGTGAAGTAACAAGTGTAGGTCATCTTATCAGGAATCAATTAGACTAAATCACCAAAACAAGATAACCATTCAACATCTGATGCCTCAGTTATCTTTCTAAACTCTGTATTAGGGTAGACTGTCACGATTGTGATGCTGTTTCTTTGTTTAAGAGTAAGGTTAAAATGTTACCTTTTATAGTGATGTGTAATAATGTCATGTGTGTGGTATATGATATATTTTATTTATGTAAAGTGGTCTATTTAATTTTATTGTTCTTATGATTAATTTTCAATTTGAACTGTTCTGAAAAATGTTTATTTTGTGCCTGTTTTATTATTCATTGTTTATGCGTTTTGCTTGCATCTGTCACGTCACAAAAATTTCTGTATATATATGCCAATGGTTACAGTGTAAGTTATCCCCCGATAGATAAACAAATTCTTGAAGAATATCCGTCATAGTTAGTTTAAAAGCAAAGCAGCCCCCTTGCCTGTCCTCACTGTGATTAAGCCTGGGTCATCTTCTGCTTTTTTTTTTCTTTTTCTTACAAAAATTCTGACAAACATACGTATGTGTCTTTTAATATAACGAGGAATCATGAGTTACCCCAAATTGATTATTGTACTTAAAGAATTAAATCACCTCAAAGAAGATGGGAGATTATTAAATAGCAATTAAGTAAGCTTAATGCTACAGTGCAACACCTTTTTAATGTAATCACAGCTTTAAAACAGATTATTCCACTGGGTGGTGGTGGTGCTAAACCACAAATTTCCCACCCAGATTGTTTTTATAGGAATTTGAAGAAATTTGGTGGTTTTGTTAACTGAAACAAATTCATTTTTAATCAGCATTTCCACACTTATACTAATGACCAGTGTCATGCATACGTACCAGAGAATCACCTTCCATGTTTACCTAAGGTAAGGTAAGGTACCACCCCAGGATGGCAGGGGGGACTGTCGCTAACAGACTTGTCTCTTTTCTCCTTCACTGCATTGAGAAACCGCCCCTTTAGGGCAATCAAGCCAGAGAAGCCCCGCCCCTTCCAGTCAGTTCCTTATAAAAGGGAGACATTCCTGGAAGGTGATGACTCATTTTGGACCAGGAAGTTTAACTAACAAGGACAAGGACAACTCCAGACTAGCACTCTGTAAGAACACCACCAGAGCAGCATGGAAGGCGACAAACCAACAGTTTATTGTAGCACCACTGAGTATGTGTTCTTCTTCTATTATTTCTTTGTTCTTATTAAATATGGTTTGCTCCATCGGCATTCCAACTATTTTTGGATATGCCGTGCCTCACTCATTTACAGTTTCTCTGCTTACTGATAAACCACTTGAAATATCATCTACATCATACACTAAAAACACCTCAGCTTCCTTACTTAAGACGCCATCCTGAAATATGCAAGAATATTTGAAATGTCTAATTTGAAATACCTTATTGTACTTGTGCTGCTTGTAATACATTATTAAAAACCAGACAAGGAAACAAATCTCTTCATTATTATTTTTTAAACTTTGGAAGTTATTTAGTTCCTGGTTGTCCAAGGCTCCAGGAAATCTAAAGAGCCTATCTTATAAGTGGGATGATGGCCAAAGCAACTTTATTTTTTCCAGGACTACTGAAGAATAAAGAAGCCTGGGGGATGACTAGCTGTCCCCTGCGGCTCTGCCTGCATAGTAGTGAAACAGGACAAACTTTAAAAATCAATAAACAAACAGGTATCGCTAGCTAAGTGGAGGGAAGGTACACACCTAAACTTGGCCAGAGGTAGACCAACTCGAATAGAGGCTGGCGTGTGATTTAGGAGGGAAGGGCTCCTCACTCCTGACATCACACTTCCCCCCTAACCTCGGCCCTCAGGCTATGTCTCGGATTAGCGTGAATATTTCTCTCCTGCATGCGAATTATGATACTTAGCACTATAAGAGAATCAACTGGAATGTTCAAGCAAATTATAGAAAATAACCCGATTTCAAATCCATTATGTAGTTCTCTCGTGAAAAGAGGACAGGCAGGCAGATGTTGGATTTTATATATATATAGAGATGGTGCTGCAGAAAATTGTATAACTCTTGATTTTGCAGAGGAATGTAACATAGAGAATAAACAGCTTCACTTTGTATTGCTAGTATTGATGGTATTCCTTTTTGGGAAGGGTCTAATAAAGTTCATCGCCACTCCTACTAAATTATAAATAGTGGATAGCCTTCATTCTGAATAGGCTTCCTTTTTTGTTCTACTCAGTTCTAACCCAAAAATTATTCAGAGGTTTCTGTGGCTTAAGAAATATTCCTCATTGATTTATTGGCGGAACAGGGAACTAACAGCTTGGGGTCCACAGTGTTTTCAAGACTGTGTCTAGTTGTCTGTATGGCAGTCACTATACTGTGGTTACTCTTCCAGATATTTATTGAATTTTCAATGATGATTTTTGTAAACAACAGTCCCTTCATCTTCAATTCCACCATTTTTAGATTGTGCCGTAAATCTTCCATTTATCATTTACTTTGTGCAGAGACTAAAGCAATGGATGACTATATAAGAGAGAATCTTCCCACATGTTTTATTCACCTGTCTAATAGTCAAATTGGAATTGGTTTTTTTTGCATCCAAAAAAATGTGGCATACTCCAAACATGTATTAATTGACGAGCCCTTAATTAAATAATGATTACAATAATTTCTTCACTTCTGGGCTAGATTACATGTGCTACTGTGTTCACTAAACTAAACTTCATTTATGCAGTATTTACATAATGCATGCTGTGTAATCTGATATAAATTAGGGAGAGGGGTGAGTGGAAAACCACATTTAACACCTACATGGGTCATAACAAATATCTTGTAATGCTGTATAGTTTGGCAAATGTATCTGCAGACTTTCAGTCATTTGTTTATGCAATTTTCCACAATTTATTGGGTATTTTTGTACTAGCGTACATTGATAATTGTTTTGCCAAGATTCTGAATTACATATAGGTCACATTAAGGAGGTTTTGTCTCATCTTTTCACAAATTGAAAAAATGTGAATTTCATCAAACTTCAGTCTTATTTCTCTGGAAGTAAAGCCTGTGAGAAAGCCCCTCCTTTGCGGAACTTTGAATTTCTAACCTTTTTTGGCCATCCATTTATTATGTACTAGGGGGTTCCCCCTGCTCGCTTCACTCGCCAGCCACTTCGCGTCTCTGCCGCTCACGTTGTGAAAAGGGGGGCTGAACGCACCCCAAGGAATTGATACAATGGGAAATAAATACAGTTTTTTTTACCTCCTCTTTGCTCGTTCAGCTGCTGGCTTGCTGCTGCTGCCGTGCTGCGTGATCTGCATCTCGCACGACACTTCGAACATTTATAAGCCTGTACAGCAGCTGTCCTACTCTTTGTCTTTAAGTTCCAGCATGGTTAAATCTTTTGGCACAAAGTCTCACGGGATGTGAGTTCTTGATATTTTTTAGTTTATAATTTAAAAACAGAATACGAATCTGAAAATCTAACAACATCACATTAAAGTTTGATAAATTCTGAAAAGAATGATACCAAACATATATATGTAGGTTTTAAAATAAGCCAGATTTAAAGCATGACAAAAAAGTGACATAAAAACGTCACCGTTGCACTTTTAGGCTTAGGATTTTATATATATTGAGTAGATTATAGGCATGCATCTTGTTATTCTTACTATATAAATACACCAATCACAAAAAAAAAAGGAAAATGGCAAAGAGACAGATAGTTTGGACTAAGATAGCTTATTTAGAAGTGCCTACCTGAATGCCTTTTAGAGATGATGCCCCCATGTAGAGAAACACTCCGTACAGAACAGGCATGGGAATGAACTGGAAAAAAGGCAAAATAAATTAATTAATTCACTATACTTAAATAAACATTATGATAGTTTAGTCAACAGGGAAGGAATGTGTGGCTTAGGGCTGAAGCAGTGCCTCTCAATGCCCTAAAAAAGAGAACGAGAAGCGATGACAGGCATAAGAAATGATCAGACCAGTTATCAAGGAAGGGCACTGCTGGGGGTCAGTGTACCCTGTATGTGAAAAGGATGTATCAGAAGTGCCAAGGATAAAGGCAATGAAGTGACAGAAAGTGAAACAAGGCCTTGCCCTAAGCTGGTGATGCTTTTTATTGGACAGTAGACAGTAGGCAACCTAACAGTTTACAAGAATACCTGACTCTTTTCTGCAATGAAGGTGAGGCCATGAAGGACTAGCAGTAAGTCAGAAGATCTCAGGCCAAGACAGAGAGCAGCACAAGCCCCAGGCTGCGAGAGCAGTGACCATGTTGTCCTTTGAAGTGATTAGGCAGTAGGAAGGTTCCCCTGTAGACGTGACCCTCTTATGGTTACTAATAACTGAAGGTTCCAGTGTAAAATAAAATCAATAAAAATGCTCGAACACTTGTAACATTGTCCTTAACATGTATGGCCTAAATTAGGATTGTTACACCATTTTCAGATAATAAGCTCATCTCTGACCCCAGAAGTTACTGTCAGGACTGCCTGGAACAGAACTTCAGGTATTAACTACGAGCTGTTACACCCCAGTGTGTAAGTGGATCTAGAAATTGGGAGGTGAGTTGGGGGTAAAAATAGAAAGATAATCCTTCAGTGTGGTATTGGGAGCTAGAAAAGTGGAAAAGCCCCCAAAGCTGGCAGACAGGACAACATTTGTGTAGTCAGGCCCACTGTGGCAGCTGGATTTTGTGCCACTTTCTGTTTGATACTTTTGGGTTTCTCTTTCATTATTTCTTCCAATTTTATGGGTTTAATAACACCACATTATTTCAATCATTTCTTGGCTCCTTTAACAATATACTGGGTAATATGGAACATATAAAGTGTCTTCAGAAAGTATTCAGACCCCTTTACTTTTTACACATTTTGTTAAGTTGCAGCTTATTACTAAAATCAAATAATGTCATATTTGCCTCATCAATCAATACTCTAGAATGACAAAATGAAAACAGAATTTTATTAATTTTGGCAAAGTATTTTAAAAATAAAAACTAAAATCTCATTGACACAAGTATTCAGACTCTTTACTCAGTACCTAGTCAAAGCCCCTTTGCCCTAGAACAGGGGTGTCGAACTCCAGGCCGGTAGGGCCATAGTGGCTGCAGGTTTTTATTCTAACCCTTCTCCCAATCAGTGAGCAGTTTTCACTGCTAATTAACTCATTTTCCCTTCATTTTAATAGCCCTGTTTTTAAGGATTCAGCCCTCTGAATGGATTCTTTTCTTCATCAAATGACAGACAAACAGAAAGGACACATGAAACGAGTCAATAGATGACCAGCAAAATTGGAGCTTCAAACTCCAACCAATTTCACTCCAACCAGTTTCTTAATGAGAAGCTGATTCTCGCTGTTAATTAAAGTCATTATTTAATTTCAGGGCGTGTTGCTGCTCTCATTCTGCCACAGAAGATATTCCTAAAACTGTAGATTTTCTGTTTTTTCTAAGAACACAGTCAAAATGTTTTGGGGACCTTGGAGATCAACCTTACTGAGACCATCACCTTTCTTTATTTTCAGATATACTGTGTGATGGGCACAGGTGAGCTGGTCATGTGGCGGCTCGTTTTATGTCTCATTATTGTTTGCCTGCTACTGTAATTAAAAAAAAAGAAACAACTAAGGGGCCTGAGTCAAGTTAATTAAAATTAAGGTAAAATAAGTTAATTAGCAGCAAATTAATTAAGAAGATGATTAGAATGAAAACCTGCAGCCACTGCGGCCTTCCAGGACTGGAGTTCGAAACCCCTGCCCCAGAGTCTTCTTGGGTCTGCCATGACAAGCTTTGCACTTCTGAATTTTTTGCCATTCTTCTCTTGAAATCCTCTCAAGTTCTATCAGGTTGGATGGAGATCATAGGTGGACAGCAGTTTTCAGGTTTCTCAAGAGATATTCGATTAACCCTAAGCCACTTCTGTGTTGTCTTTACTTTGTTCCAGTGGTCATAGTCCTGTTGGAAGGTGAACCTTCAGTACTGTCTGTGGCCCAAAGTGCTCTGTAGCAGGCTTTCATTAAGGATATCTCTATACTTGGCTTCATTCAACTATCCCTCCACCCTGGCTAGTGTCCCAGTCCTTGATACTGTCACCATCATGCTTCACTGTTAGAATGGTATTGCACAGGTGATTGGCAGTGTCTGGTTTCCTCCAGACATAACACATGGAATTGAGTTCCATCAGGTGAATCTTGGTTTCGGCAGACCTGACAATTTTGTTTGTCATAGCCTAAAAGTCCTTTAGGTGCCTTTTCCCAGACTTCAAATGGGCTTTCATGTGTTGTCTGGTCAGCTTAGTGTTGCAGTGGTGGTTGTTCTTCTGGACGTTTCTCTAGTCTCCACACAAATTCTCTGCAGCTCAGCCACAGTAACCAATGAGTTCTTGGTCACCTGTCCATCAATTATTCGGTTTGCATGGGTATCCAGCTCTAAGAAGACTTGTTATTATTTCAAAATCTTATTCCATTTAAGAATTATGGAGGTCATTGTGCTCTTGGGAATCTTCAATGCTGCAGAATTTTCCTGAAGCCTTCCTCAGATCTGTGATTTGACACAGTTGTGTCTCTAAGCTCTCCAGGTAATTCTTTCAACCTCAAAGCTTGTTTTTTACTCTGATGCACATTGTTAGATATGAGACCTTCTATAGACAGGTGTATGTGTTTCCTAATCATGTCCAATCAACTGAATTGACCACAGGTGGACACTGAACAGGTTACAGAAACATCTCAACAATGATCAATAGAATGGGATGCTCCTGAGTCATATTCCAAGTGTCATAGCAAAGGGTCTGTATACTTGTGTCAATGTGATAGTTCAGTTTTTTATTTTTAATACATTTTCAAAAGTTGTTAAAATCCTGTTTTCACTTTGTCATTCTGAGTTACTGAGTGTTGTTTTATGTGGGGGGTAAACTGGCTTTAAATGATTTAGCAATAAGGTTTTAACACAGCAAAATGTGAAAAAAGTGAGAGTCTGAATATTTTCTGAAGGTGCTATAGAATACAAATGCAGATTCAGTGAGCTGGGCAGCCATTTGGACCTACAGACAAATTATGTATTTTAACTAAAAGAGATTTAAGAAGGAATTTAGTTAATAGACATTTAATCCATGCTTACAGATTTTATTATTCTTGTTATCATTTTTTTATCTGTATTCAGTAACTTTCTATTTAACTTTTACTATTTTTGTATTCATAAGAATTAGCTATAAATGCTTTGAAATCACTTTAGCTTTTTTGGTGCCTTCTGACTCAATGATACAAGAAAACCCCACATGAAATACCGATCAACTTGCTCTGATAACTAATTATACAAGATATGAAGGTTTTTGGGATTCCCCCTATTTTTCTCCCTCTAGACCCAAAAATACCCTACTTTTTAGGCCATTTTAGTTCATAGTTAGTACAGGAAATTGTACTGTTATGATAAAGAGTAAACCAGTAGACGTCTTCAGTAGAAATGATAAGAAGAATGCGAACTTGTGCATGCCACCTCAACAAACCAAAGGGTGTTCACCCCCTAGGGAGATATGAGGGGTCAAAGCTACTCCTTTTTAGACAATTTTGTAAAAACCAGGATTGGTAATATTGACATATAGTGTTGCTTTATGTTATTTCAAGTTTGCTGATCAGGACTATAAGAATATTTTTGATTATTGATTCTATACCAGTGGAAAGAGCCCAATAAGATGATTAAAAATGGCAAATTTCAAATATAAGCATGTCCGATATCATTTTAGATTATTTCCAGGTCAGTGATTACATATATGATGTTACTTTGATCAGAGGGTGAAACATCACAAATGTCTACTAAAATCAACATTATTTAGACTTTAAACATTTATGATTGAAGCACACATTTTAATATCTCAAATACTGTATTTAATGCAACAATTCTTAGTTATTATGTACTTCTACTGCTTGAAGTTAATCGCTTCATTTCTTATGAAAACTCCAAACTAGGTTGTCTTACACTAATTCACACTTTTTAAGTATTATTGTAATTTACTAATTTTTGTGTTTTCATTGTGATTGTACTTTTGTTCTTTAATTTTTTCTAAAGCACTCTGAGCTACATGAATATGCTGTATATACAGTATATAAACATGGTTGTTGTAGTTGGTTCAATTCACCACCAAGCGGCTTCATATTGTAATACTATATTTTATGAATAGTTATGTATGATGCCACGCAAAAGTATTACCTTAAGAACAGAAGTCATGAAAACAGAAGAGCCCATCAGCACAAAGATCATGAGTCCTGTGAACCTTTGCTCCCTTATTCCCAGGAATTTGGGCTGCTCTCCTGGGGCAGAACATTCGGACTCCAGTTTCAGGCTGTTCACGTGAGATATTGACAAAACTGTGGCAGCAACAAACCAGGGCAATCCCATAATGGAGCAGACACCAAGCATCACTCCAACTATGAACAAATCCAGGTGGTACCCGCATCCTTTCTGTTGGTTGAAATAAAAAAGAATCAAACATCAATTTTAACAATATGGCCAGCTCTAGTTTAAAACAGAACAGAGTAATGTTCAGAGTACTAATGAACTGTAGTGTGCAGTTTTGCAGTCCCAACTAATATGTCAGTTTTGATGTTTTGTTGTGCTTAACTGTCATTAGTAATGACAAATATGTACTAACATAGTTCATATAAGAAAGACAGAGGTTTTGAGGTAAGGTTGTTCTACTCAGTAATCACGAGGGAGGCAACATGTTGCATGATGATTAACATATGCAATTAAGAATTTTACTATATTCTGTACATGTGACAATAATGACCTGAAAAACCTGTAAGTAGTAAATTCTTAATTTAGAAAAACATATATTCCAACATTGGCTCTCTTTGTTTAGGAGCTTATAAAGAGCTGAAAAAAAGGCAAACCATAAGTCCATTTGGGGAGCAATTCATTTATTATCACTTAAAATGAGTATGTTTAGCTCCTATTGACTCCTGTTTTCAGGTCATTGCAATAAACAACAGAAAGCTATAGCAATAAGAAGCCATTAAAAAGGGGGGATTTTGTTGGCAGATGAGTCACAAAAATATTAAAAAACAGGTGTGAGGGATGGCCAGGGCCATTACCCAGGCGGGACACCAGCTGGGAGGAAGGACCGAGGGAGAGAGCATGTTTGGGAAACTTATTTTCTCTGGGACACTAGAGGGCAGCTCCCCAGGGCTGCTACATCACCACAGATCCCCGCAGGGCACACTGGGAGTTGGAGTTTGGAGCAGCCCTGTTGGGTTCCGTGGGCACCACCAGGGGGTGCTGCAGGTACGGCTAAGCACTTTGGGGCACCACTTCCACCACATTTGAAAGTGCTGCCGGACGAAGGTCAAGGAACACCTGGAGCACTTCTGGGTACACTATAAAAGGAGCCGCCTCACTCCAGTCGAGGAACTAAAGTTGGGAGGTGGAGGACAAAGCTTGCGAGGAGGAATTGAGGCGTAGGGAAAGAAAGAGGAAGGAAGAAAGAAGGAGTGTGTTGTATTGTGCTGTGTTTGTGCTTGTGAACTGTGCTGTTCCGGTGGGAATATGGAGGAAGACATTTCCCCACTATAAATAAATATGTGTTGTGTGGCAAGACTGGCCTCTGTGTCTGTTGTGTCTGGAGTTTGAAGAGCTATACAACCCACCGTGGTTCACACAGGGTTTGCAAACATACACACCGGTGGATAGTTTTGAAAAAGGAGAACAAGACTCAACCAGTGAAAACCACTGAGACTTCAGCTCCTTTCCTCACACAGAGAGGTTGGCCGATAACCCAGGGCCTCTGAATCAGAAAGCAGTAACTTATCAGGTCGAGCCGATGAGACTTCTCTCTACTTAAACAGGCGGACTTCTGTCGTATAAACTGCAACTATGGGAGTGTCACGTTACAGAGCAGCTGGCTCACTCTCTTCAGCCTCACTGTCCCTTACTACACAGCATAAGCGAGAAGTTCACTTATAACCAGAAGTCAGACTTTGATTGAGATGCTGCTTGAAGTAAATCCTTCCTATGGGTTCTCCATGGTATAAAGACCCTCCACTTCCATCTCTGATAACATAAAAGACCACACGCATCTAAACATTACAACTGAAAAAGAAATTCTGCAAACCTTTTGGAATTATATGGATTTTCATGTTAATTACTCATAGTAACAATGTAGTCTGATCTTCAGCTCATTCACAACAGTAGACAAACACAACCTTCTTAGAGGAAAAACACACAAATGTTTGGACATCTTCTTCTTGTCAACACTGAGGACACTGATCAAACTTTCATAGCTAAAAGTCTAGAAAAGTCTGTTTGCTCTTGTATTTAAGAACTGGTATAATAACCTCCTTTAACAATAATGACCTCCACCAAACCTTTTGCATAGCTGCTGATCAGAATTAAACAATGGTTATAAGAAATTTTAGATTATTTCTCTCTTATTTTAAGTTAATCGATTTTATGTTCAGAACTATCAATTGACATCTCCTAGAGTTTTAGTATAAGTCCGGTGAATTAGACATCAGAGATACCACAATGAAACTCACTGCTTGGAAACCCCTGATGCATACCAAAAGATCTTTATTAGGGTGCTTATTTTATCCTGATAAAACTACATGCAAAGAAATTCCCTGAAACTCATCCATCTTGCAAGAGTTAGCACAGTTAATAATATACTGTAGTACCATTCTTGCTGCCTGAACACAGTCATTAAAATGCCTTGAAGGTTAACAAAATCTGTACGCAATGTTCCTTGTTTGAATCTGACATGATATTTGCCACTAAAGACTGGCTCCTTAGCAACAGCATTAATGTCCAGCATAAATGAGTATCAGCACTGCATACTTGCTTTATTTAGACTTTTATGGCAACATCAGGATCAAAGAGAGTCCTTTTCTCTGTATTCATGCAAAGAACTCTACACAGAAAGCACTGAGGGAACTGAATAATAAAATCAATGACAATAATTAGCTACTGAATTCTTTTGATGTCCAGGCGAGCTACTGTGTTATGCTGTACTGCTGCAATTCAGTTATGGAGAGGAAAAGTGATCTGTAGAGCTATTGACTCATGTGAAGTACTCTCATCAAACTAGGGCCACCAGCAATGAGATCCAATTATGAATGCTACAATTATGTATTGCTTAACAAAAATAAAACAAATAAAAGTAATTTGGCAGCATACCTTTAGCTTGTGCTCCTTTCTGTTTATAATGACAGCTGTAATCTGTTGATCCATAAATATGAGGATGGTACACAGCAAAGCTGGAATGACAGTTACCAATGTAGTCCACCATGGATTGGGGCCAACAGGATTAACTAACCATCCCCGGTCATCCCTTGTAGGCTGAAACAAAAAATACAAATTCATTAAACTAATGTAAATGCAGTACCCATTTTCAGTAAAAACAGTTGTCCTTTATAAAACTAGCTGATCTAATTCAGGGTTAAAGAACCTATCGTAGCTGATACTAATTTAGTGTCCTCCTGAGACAGTCATTTATCTGATCTAACCATAAATTATCATGTGGAGTTGATGGGTGATTGTAATATTCACATAGATATGCAAACAGACACCCAAACATTTTTTCAAAATATTTTACACACCTGCTCCAACTCATTATCACAATCATACGCTGGATTTAATGATTACTTGTGTTGTAGATTTAGAATTTACTGCAACTATTATCCATCCATCCATCCATTTTCCAACCCGCTGAATCCGAACACAGGGTCACGGGGGTCTGCTGGAGTCAATCCCAGCCAACACAGGGCACAAGGCAGGAACCAATCCCAGGCAGGGTGCCAACCCACCGCAGGACACACACAAACACACCCACACACCAAGCACACACTAGGGCCAATTTAGAATCGCCAATCCACCTAACCTGCATGTCTTTGGACTGTGGGAGGAAACCGGAGCGCCCAGAGGAAACCCACGCAGACACGGGGAGAACTTGCAAACTCCACACAGGGAGGACCCGGGAAGCGAACCCAGGTTCCCAGGTCTCCCAACTGTGAGGCAGCAGCGCTACTCACTGCGCCACTGTGCCGCCCTGCAACTATTATTAATTATTATAAAATTATTCTTATTACTACCCTGAACAACTATACTGTTCTGCAGGGAGACAGTAGTTTTTTTGTTTTTTTTTGAAAAAGCATTTCTAGGTCATAAAGCAAACAAATTGAGACATAATCAAAAAATAAGAAGTCAGAACCAAGTTAGAAACTGGAATGAAAAAAAAGTTATTTTCATGAAATCTAAAACACAATCAAAAACTTAAAGTCATACAGGCAAGTGTAAGGATTTGTCAACCAGAGAAAATAAAAAACTGCAGTCTTTTACACTGCAATTCAAGGCTTAGCCCTTAAACCCAGATAAAACAAGGCCACTCAAGCCACCTGTAAACCCTTTGTAGCAGCGCTGCTTTCAAATGGACTACAATTCCCAGCAGTCTCGGGAGTACTGTATCAATGGGCAGTTATTGGGTTGTTGGGAGAAACAAGACATGGTGCAGAATTTAAAAGTAACTCAGAAGAAGCCAGGAGGATTGCGATTGTCTGATGTATTTTTGTTCCTACTCTTCACTCCACAATTGGGTTACAATTAAACCCATCAGAATTACAATTTTCTCTGGATTTATGTGTTTGTCCTGTTCCTGATTGTTGGTGTGGTTTTGTCTTGTCTGAAACATGTCTTAGCCTGGGGGGTGCTCCCAACTTCTACAAATCTTCATGTAACAACTGGATCATAGTAGGACAAAACATTTTGTAACATTTAGGAGGCTGTTCACTTGGGATGTCAATTCATTTTTCACCATCATCTTCATATGTTGTGCTGGACTGTTTCGTGAGTGTTTATCTTTTATCATTTAGTGCTTACTGTTTCATAGGGCTTATTTTGTATCAGTGTGTAGTTAAATATTTATTATCACTCGTTGGAGTTTTCGGTAAGTTTCTGCATACGTGATATTTGTTTAACTTTATTTGCTTCATTCTTTAGTAATTATTTAATTCAATTATATTCTTTATCATTTTATCAAAACTCGAATGACGGTAATTCCATGCCAGACCAGGGGGTGGCGGAGTGCACTAACCTTTTTTCTTTTTCTCCTGCAGGTCACTTCCAGTTCCAGGCCCGATGATCTCACTTCCTCTGCCAGACTTTTAAACCACCATTTTGTCCTACATACATGAATTCTGTCTTAAACTCAATTTTGAAAATCAATTTCTTTGCTTCTTGCTGCGACCAGCCTACAGTATACGGGGTGGATACCCCAAACCTTTTTATGGCTTTTGGTCCTTTATTCTGACATGTGTATTGAGTAATGTTGTGCTTTTTTTACTGTGTTCAGTCTGTTTTTGAGATCTTATGTTTGATAATTTTGTAGTTTATTTAAAAAGTTGTGTTTTGTTTCCTTGTTTACAAATTGGGATGCTATAAATATGTTGGTGATCACATTATAAATTATGCTTTGGTGGATAACACTTCTTGAACCTGAATTTTATCAGGTTTAGTTTCAATTCCAATTAGGACCTGGCATCAGGTTTCAATTTTTGGCATAGACTTCTGGTTCTCACTGTGCCCTCATCTCATGGTTATATTTTTCCTAACACTAGTCCTTCAACACCAGAATGTCATAACAATCATACGCTCACTCCCTCACATATCAAGACTTCTCCCACCAAGCCTTTCAGCATGGTGAGTGTAATCCACTTTACACAGTGGCTACACTCACCCACAATTCCTCAGTTTGTGAAGTTAAAACCACTGAGTTTTAAGGGAGAGAGCAAAAAAAAACTGAACAAAAGAGTTGACACTGAGAGAAAATAAAAAGCTGAAATTGCTGTTATCTATTCAGGAGCTCAGTAATACAAGGTAACTGAGGCCTAATGATTAATTTGTACATTGTAAAGAGTGCCACGGCAGAGGAGAGAGACAGACACACACACAGGTAGACCGCCGCAGCTTCTTGGCACCATGTTTGAGATTTTCTGTCTGCTACGATATCTTTCTGTCATTTTAACTATTGCATCACTACATGACTTAACAATAGCAAGTTAAGTATAGATGAGCATTATGGTCTATGGATATACTACAGTTTGTGGCTATACTAGCATGGCATGTTTGCATTTCTAAATAGACAGTAATGTTAACTCACTTTAGTTATTTTTGCAGCCAGAAGGTCCATGCTGTGTAACCTTTCCGTTTTTATGCTGGTGTTGTTAGACAGATTTATTGATTTGGGTGTGTTGAGCACTGAAATCTGCATCTCCTCTGGCTCTCTTAATGGCAGTGCTTTTATGCAGTTTACTTAAAATGCATATTTTGATATTCATATTTGTTCAAACATAGATGCCAATTCCTTAAGCCTTACGTCGACTCCTACACTATGGATGTAACTGACCAACAGAGAGCACACTAAGCACCTGTGACAATGTATCATTGATGTTTATCACTCGTCCATTGATGTCTTTGATTTCCAATGTATAATCTGATGTTACAGAAAGCCTGTTCCCTTGCATCAGGGTGTGCTTATTTTTAAAACATGCAATGTGCTTTCTCCATACGCAACACATATTTATACATCTAATAGGGTTTTTATAGTAGACTTTTCTATTCTACATGGTTCATCATAAACAGAAGCTTGCAGTCTGTCTGACCAGGGGTCTCATGCATAACGCTGTGTGTAGAATTCGCACTATAACATGACGTAAGCACAAAAGCCGAAATGTGCTTATGCACAGAAAAATCCAGACACAGGAATCTGTGCGTATGCCAACTTCCGCGTTCTTCCGCTACATAAATCCTGCTCAGCGTGGAAATAAACGCACGTGCACGCGCTTGCTGTCCTGTCCCAACTCCGCCCAGAATTACGCCTCTTTGAATATGCAAATAAATATAAATAGCCCTTAAGCCCAGCGTTCTGTGAAAAGGCAATGGCAAAAGTACGAGGAAAAATAGAAGAATTTCAGCGAATACCAAATGGAGACAAAGAAAAACGTACTATTTGTTGGTTTAAACAGTTATATAAGCAACAAATGGAAGTTGATCGAGTGACATAGCATGTCGGAGAAACTCGAAAGCTCAAGTTCACAAAGTCGCACAGTGCCCGAAATAAAAAAGTTGTCACATATCAAGGTCTGCGTGAAAAGACGACTCGTAGCCCACTGTCTGAGTGTCATATGAAAGCTTATTAGGGTACAGTGAAAAAAAGGCACACAGTGTGAAAAAAAGCACAAAATGTCAACTTTAATCTCAAAATTTCCACTTTAATCACGTAGTTTATTTTGTCATTAAAGTAGAACATCATAAACTTCATCTTCAAATCGTTTAATTTACTAGTTTCTCAAATCCCATCGTAACTAAAGTAGAACGTTAAATGCTTTGTTGTGTATTTGATCTTATATGTGCTCTATGTGCCTGAATCAATACGTGCTCTTCCTCTGACAGGACACAGAATCCATTACGTTCGTAATATTACAGCTCTCTGAGTAATTAAAATACTTAGAAGTATACGTGATATCATTTTCATGATGATATAATTTTTAGCATGTTATTAAATATGGGAACACGGTGGCGCAGTGATTGTTCATGTCCTACAGCAAGACGCTTGCTGCGCCATGCGCGACCTTCAATGAAATGCTTTATTACAGAAGTACTGTCTCTTTCAAACGTACTAACCCCCAATTCCTGTCCTTACTTTTCTTTCTCCAAATACCCAATCGCCACACAATCAGCTCTGTAATAGACGTTAAGCCATCTGTAAGCTTAGAACGCCGATTCTTCAAAACTTTTAAGGAACATCGAAATATCTTCGTAATGTTTAATTATTCTATCCATCTATCCTTCCAGTGTCATGCCAGCCACAGCATGAAAACAGAGCGAGGCAGGAACAATCAGTGAATGAAGCTCAAGCTCGCTAGCACTGCGGCACTGTGTAGTTAAAGTTAAAGTTTTATCTGTATAATATAATCAATATATTTTGCTGCATTTCATCTTAAAAATGATATCGTCATCATATGTAAATACGCACTTTATAAAGTGGCTCAGGATGTGCAATATTATAACTGTATCATAAGTACAATTACCTCACGGTAACTTGCAAGTACAAACAGTTCTACAAGGAGCACTTGAGCCGCCGTCGTGGATGTGGATCTAAGAAAGGGTAATCACACAGGAACAGTAGCACTGCTTTGACACTGGGTGCCGCCAGTCTGCAAAGCCTAACGGAGAACTTGCATAAGACAGGGTATGAGGTACCGTGGAAAAGTGCATGGCTTTACGCCAAGTGTAGGTTTTATACATCGCGATTTCAACGTGGAAACGTTCTTACGCAACATTTCTGTGTGTACGCACCGTTTATACACGAGGCCCCAGGTTAATGATGGACCTCTGATCTTTGCAGTTCAAAATCTCCGCCCCTACTTTGAGCACCGCTTTCATGAGGCCAAGCGTTGGATTGGTTTAGAAATGTGACACTCAGTGAGCTGCCTAATTGTCCCCACCCAGTTTTAAACAAAATTCACTCATAGATCTTGCCAGAGAGATTATATCGTGGGAAGAAAAAAAAACTCTTTGATTTAAGCAAGTTATAATTTATTGGGAGAATTAGAAATAGAGCTTGGAATTTTCTAATAAGGTTTTGCATACTACTATGAGATCTACAAGAGTTATTGGTTTCTAATTACTGTGTCTTTTTCAAGAAATACGATTTTTTTTTCAGCTGGATTTAACTTGGATGGTGAGTTAGCCCACTGGACTTTTCCTAGTTTGCACACAATGATTTGACATCTTGGTGTCTGATTTCTAGAACATTCCTGACAATGAGTTATTCATCATATCTGAATACAGATAAGCAGGAATTTTATCTCTGAGAGTTATCTGAACTGTTAAGAAGAAATCCATGTACTGTATATATATAATTAGTTTTAGACTCTTATTGTAATGGATATATTGTTATTATTATTTTGTTTTTGTTATTATTCTTTTTTGTTTGTTTTCTTTTCAATTAAATGTACCAATCTTATGTTGGTACATTCTTGCTTTAAAAAATCTGTCAATTCCATTGATTTATATACATATTTGTTCCTCTTTAATGTCTCCTCTTGACAAACCTGCAGTATAATTAGATATTTCTATGAGGTAAATAATAAGCAAAGTGCTGTGTCAGTCTCGTTACCTACAGTACATGAGCTACAGTAGTTAATCAGACATGAACGTTTAGAATATGCAAGGAACATTGGAGACTGGACTCCACACAAACTACAAACATACAATAAAAAGGCTGACATTGGAACCCAGTCTCCTGGAGCTGTGAGGTAGAATCATTACCTTCTCTGCCACATTATTAGCATATTATTTACTTTTTTTCAAAAGAAAGAAACACAATTTTCAAAATAAGGACTTCCCCTGATAGCCAAGATATTTTCTGATATTTTCTATATGAACTGAATGTTTTGTCTGTGGAGAAACAGAAACAAAGGGAATGGCTCCTAGAAGATGGAAATGGTAAATGTGAAACAAGCCTAAATTTGATAACCAAAAGTATGTCCTATCTTTCAACAAAGTCAAGAATCATAATCAAAAATCCAAATCAGAAAAAAGCAAGAATTCTTTAGGTTAGAAAATCAAAGAACATTAACGAACACATACTTGAACGAAGAAGTCTTTTGTTGTTATTAAATAATGATACTCACAGACACTGAACTCCAACAACTCTCAATGAACCACTGAGGGACTCATCGACTTTACCTGAATATAAAGGCAGAGGGTGGTCCCTCAGTGCTGCCATCATGGTGGCCACACCTCTTGGCGGTTCCACCCATGGTAAACAAGGTATGCAACTTTAAAGGCTATGTACACAATACATGATAATTAGTACTGAGATAACAAAAATGACATAAAACAAAAACCACATGTAAAATAATAATTCAGTATAACTAGAAAATTTACTTAAGCCAGGAAACAATCAAGGAAACATGACAGCTGTACAGTGATAGGTACATACAGTAAGGTAATAAGAACTTATCCTCTGTATTCTCAATTTTCAGCATCTTGCTGAGCTATGCCAGACATTATTGCAATAGCAGTCAACGCTCTTTAAGATTTTCACTTTTCCGATCTTTCTCCCTGCTTTCAAATAACATTAGGATATTTTTAGCTCCTGTACATGACAGGAAGAGAATGTTCTGACCTTGAGTGTCGTGAATCAGGTTTCAAAGGAACGTAGCACTATAGCTGGCAAAATCCAAGCTGCAGTTGCATGTGTGATGACAAATGTACCACAAAAGCAGGTCAAAAAATTGGTTTGCGCAATCACCATTAACTAAAAACATAATATGCAGATGTATGATTTAGAATTGGGATATTATTAGCTTAGACAACTGGAAATTAATTTACCATACAGAAAATTACATGTTGAAGCACAAAAAAATAACATTCACTAATTTTCAATTCAGGATTGTCGATCACAGCAATACTGGGCCAGACCTGGAAAAGAGTTCCACTCCACTCCATCATTGCCACCTTCCCACTCACACATATCCACAGGGGGCCAATTTACATTTGCTAATTAACTTAACAGGTGGTGGTGGGGAAACTGAAAAATTAAGACATGGAGAGAACATGTAAAGAGACAGTAAACAGCTGGAAGATTTCAAACAACAGAATGCTGGGTGATACAAGCTGCAATGCTGACCACTGCGCTATTTGATGAACACACCACTGTATAACCGTGGTGTCCTGTACATGTTGAGAGTATTCAAAACGGTCAGCAAATGGTTTAAAACATAAATGAGTGTGTTTTGGTTACGGTACTACAGTTCTCCATTCTCCATGCAGAGACATGATCCAAAACTACAGCCGATTATTTGCTGTGTGCTGTGCAGACACATTGAAGTTGGAGCACAGTAAGATTTAGTGACTTGCGTAGGGTCACAAAGTCAGTCAGAAGTGGGAACTAAAATGAGAGGCTTATCACTGCAGTTATACTACTGTGGAAATGCATTGCTATACTTAATAAAATGGACATTACATAGCCTGTAATGTGTACCTTAAATTCGTTGGGGACCTGAAGCTTTGGAGTCTGAACTCCCAGGGCGTAATCCACAAAAACCATGGTAAGTATGGTGATGAAGACCGCAAAGTCACTAATGATAGAGCGGACCTAAAAAAAAAAGAAAATAGTTATTTAAAGACATTTACATTACAACAATATATTCAATAGTCTGTGAGCAGGTCCAATTGTTTATCGACTCTGTCTTTATAGTAACTGTAACATAATAACAACATAGGATGTTTAACAAACACAAGGAAAACATTCAGTCTGTCTAGCAGGTTTGCTAATGCCTGATCTGTTAAAACATCTCATCAAAGTCCTTTCAAAAGTTGTCAGTGTTTGGTTCTTTCTTTGTAGCTTTGACAGATGTGTATCGCTTCTCATGTGACTTGCCTACCACGGTTGTTACGTATCCACTCAGTAATTTTATGCCATTTCAGGGTAAATCTGTCACTTACACTTTAAGGTCCTCCAGGTGTCTACCAGTGTTGCATTTCTAGTATCTGGTTATTTATCTTTATTCTGTTGTAGTGCTCAATTGTTATATTTCTCATTGCAGTGTTATTCTGTTAGCTCTGTGAACATCTTGTAATGGTTCATGCCATCAGTGGTGTCAAATAAAATAAAACCTGATAAACTGGAAAATCCAAAAGCTGAAGAAAGGAAATGAGCCAATATTGTGTGACATCCAGAGGCTGCACATGCAAACAAGTCACACAAACACATTGCATTGTTTCTTTCTTGATTGTTCTCTCTTCTTTAAAGATAAATAGATTTTGGATACACCGCTTAGGTATGCATTCCCTTTGTGCATCCTTTACATTTCTGGTCTAGTCAGATTCTCTTAGCCATAGAAGGTGCTCTACTCATACTTGGTAGACTTTTCCAAACTATTGCCTCATGCTCTGTGTGTACAACTGATGTGACCAAAAAGTCCTCAGGGACTCCAGTATTGGGTTATCTTAGCTGACTACAGAACATGTCCCCTTGTTATCTAAATAAACAAATATTAAGACTACCAGACAAGCATGAAGGAACGAAAGGCCTCCCCTTGCATGTATAGAGGCTATAAAAGGTATTCACTTCCTTGGACGTTTTCACATTTTATTGCTATACAACACTGAATCACAGTGGATTTAATTTAGCTATTTTGACACCAATCAACAGAAAAAGACTCTTTAATGTGAAAATGAAAACCCATCTCTATGTATGTTGTTTTATAAGTTTTAATGTTTTATTAATGCTTTACTCTGTTTTGGGCTCCCTTAATGCAAAATCAGGTTTCTTTTTAAAAGTATTTTGTTTAATTATCGTATTTGTAGGTATCATGTTTTAATGTTTGTTGCATTCATTCTTTGTGTTTTGTGGGTGAAACCAAATGAGGCGGGGCCACCTTGATGTCACTGCTGAGGAACAGCTTTTTTATTTCAGTCTCTTGGGCACAGCCATCACCAGTGTTTCTGTCTGAGGTGAGAATGTCAACCTCGTCGAGAGGTTTACTTACCTTGGCAGCGACATTCATGTTCAGTGACCTGAGACGAAGACTGGACTCCTTTGTGTCCGTAGCTCATGGAATCCCAAATGAGACACATTACCTGCATTGTGAGGGAGTGTCAGTTACGGTAGTACGGCCATGTGGCATGATTCCCCAATGGTGATCCAGCTTGCAGGGTCCTCATTGATGAGGACCCGAGCAGCTGCACCAGGCCAAGGGGACACCCAAATAAGACCTGGCTGTGTCAGATATACGGTAATTTCCAGAGGGGCGAAGGAGGGGTGGGTTTACTGGACCACGTATCTGCCAGCCAGGATCATAAAACATGCTGTACCAGTGTCCTGATCTGGGGATCATTTCCTTTGGTGGTTCACTGTTTTGTCAAAGAGTGTATTTATCTGTATGTACTGTATTTTCTGCTTGTCTTTAGATTTGATTTTTCAGACATGTTTGGGTAGGTTGCCTTGTTAGGCAAACCCTTTTGCCTCATTTCTCAAATAAATTCCTTCATTTATAAAGATTATTTGTTGGACTTGTCCCACATACCAGAGGTTTTGCAGTTGCCCATTTTATTTGGGACATTATATGTATTATTTGAACTTTAAAAGTCATATCTCTATTTTTGGCCCATGCAGATCGAAGCCTGCCTATGGAATTTGGGTTCAGGCTGCCTGGGCTGAGGCCAATCACAAGGCGAGCCAGGGAAGGTCTGGGCCTAGTTTGTGAGTCTTTTGGAGTCCTGTCAGTCTTTCTCCTATATTTTTGTGCACTTAATCGTAGCACTACATTTGACATGATATTATTGGTCATGTGGCACATGCATCATATGACTAGCAGCAGTGCCCATGAGAACTATGTCGTGGGGTCCAGAATTTGTAAATTTTGTTCTGTATCTTCATTATATTTTTATATCATTCTCATCGTTAACTTATTGTAAGCTTTTTCTAAAGAATATATATATACCCAGACTTTAGTTGGTTTGTCGTGTGATGGGTGTGGCAATGCACTATATCAGCGCGTGCTCTTAACCTCCTCCTCCTCCTTTACTACCAGTCCTATTTTCTATTATTCTTTGTTCTACTGGTGTTATTCCTATAATAAATACCACACTGCCTTTAACTTTGTATGCTTTGTCTTAAATGTCTAGAGTGATTGAAGTAATAAGGTAGATTTTGTTGAGCACCTGGTGCAGCCGGAGGTTTTCCATTACCTTTGTGCTGTGAGGTTTATTAAAGCTGCGGATGTGAGCTCCACCCAATAGTGGGTAACAGTATGTAAAGTAAGGCATTCTTGGCTGATGAATGGCCTATAGTCAGGGATTCTGAGCCTTTGCATGTTTTACATATATTCTTGGAGACCAAAAGTAATATTTAGACCTGAGATATATTTAAAACATTGTATGTTGTTCATGCCAATAATAAGTAAGTCTCCTGAAGTGCTGAGAGAGTGACAGGCTGTGTTATTCCTAAGGCACTTGTGTGGTTTAAAGTGCTAGAGGTTAACCAGCTGTGTGTGTGTCATTCATAGGGCACTATTGAGTTTCTGTGTGTATGTGTGTAGCTATGTATGCGTGTGTTAATCTTAAAATTCAACAGTAGACCAACCCGGTAATGAACTTGACGAGTACACTTACCCTTAAAGAAAATAGATAAAGGGTAAGTAGAGGGAAATACCATGATAATACAACGAAAAAACACAAAATGGTGATACACAGATGAAAAAAATGCAATCTTGACAGGAATAACACTGGTCAAGTCTGATACTGTGATTGTTATGACAGTAGGTAAGAAATTATGCTGATCACAGTACTGGACAATACCAATGTGTTGTATGTTGGTTGAACATGTAAATGAGTTTTTCACTGTACTTTGTACTCGTGAAAATAAACATGAATTTGAGCATGAAATCTTAATGCTAATGTCTTCTCCCCACTAAGCTCCATGAGCTTCACATACAGTTTTCGGCTGAATGTGTGCCTCAAAATGTCACATACTTTTCCTTTATCTGTGATGCTTTATTTTTCAGTTGAGTGTTATCCTCACTTATAGTGAACTGCATATCCACTGATAAAACCCAATAGTCCACAGTATTACTCTACTGCTTGCATTTACACCAAATGTATTTTTAAACATCTTGGTTCTTTGTTATAGATGTTGTAAGGTAATATGTCATGGTGTTCAATGTTAAAGTAGCAAAAAAAATAACTTGTTACGCACTAAAAAGCAGAAGTGATTATTACCATTTACTATTTCAGGGAGGTAGGGTGCTGGTGACTTTTACAAAGACCTAGGCTGATTATAATATTCATGACAGGCAATCATTTAAAAATCCTGTCTGCCAAAAGCCAGTCATGTCCAAAAGCCAGGAGACAAAAAAAGAGAGAAAAGCTCATTAATTTGTTGACCCTGAAAGTCAGTAAGCCTGATAAATGGGCCTGCACTCTCACGACTCACACAGAGAAACACGTGGCAAACAAGCAATTAATGGCAGAACTGAATGTGCAGCGTAGGCTGAAGTGGCAATTTGATTAGGTTGCCTTGTGGACAGCTCTGCATAAGAGCACTGTGAGTATGACAGAGTGCACAGTGCTGCACTAAAGGGTATGTGTGCCACTCCGCTTCTTACCTGTAGACACACATTGTGACACTTAAATTAATTTAATCCTGAATGGAAATATCTACAGTATATACAAACCAATTGGGAACAGCTTATCTGTACTAGTTTACAGTGTCAGGACAGATGGCCAACCCGGCTGGAGGACGGCAAGACCTCTTGACGAGATGAAAGGTGCCAGGGGATGTACCAGAATAAGCCAGAGGCCAGAAGCAGTTCCATTCCCCAAATACGTTAGGTGGCAGTGGTCTGCTGGAGGTGTCCCAGCTTGGACATCTGCAGGGGTTCATGGGAAATCGAGTCTGGAAGTGCAGCCCTGTCAGGGTCCCTGGGTCCTGCAAAGAGGCACTGTTGGAAGAGCACTGCCCTGGTTCTCAGCCATTGACTGTAAAGGATTTTCAACCACATATTGAAAGTGATCATTATATTTCTGATTATGCTAGTTTGTCAAAATACTTTTGAGACCCCGAAAGGGGGGTGGGGGGGGGTTTGTATAAAAATGTCTGTCATTTCCAAATGACTCATACAATATTTTTGGTAAACCCCTTAAATTAAAACTGAATGTCTACACTTCAATCACATAATGCTTGCTTTATTTCAAACCCATTGTGGTGGCGTATAGAGGCCAAAATTATGAAAATTGTGTCACTGTCCTAATGCTTATGGACTTGATTGTATAACTGAAATATAAGGAAAGTTCAGCTATTGAAATGTTGCAGATAATAAATGCAAAACCCACATTGCCTATGAAGATCCTGGAACTTATTTTGATCTTTAAATACTAAAGACAGAGTTACCTTGGTGGGGAAATACCGGCTAGTCTTGAAGTCTTTCAGGAAGGATGACATGGTAACTGTGGAGAAGAAAAGAACAATAGACCAGAAAAGGACATCAGGGACATAAGGACCATGTGGTCCGCAGGCACTTCCAAGAAACTCCCCACGGTTTTTAATGCAATCCTGCAGAAAAATAGAAAAAGCAGCTGTTATTCCAATTGACATATGGCAGTCATCTTTGAGACTTTATCACTGAACTGCAATTCATTGAGACTACGTGAGCAGTTGAGATGAGGGACATCAGAAGGGCATATTTGTATAGAAAAACACTGCACCTTATGGAAAATTTGATCATGATGGAACTATTGTTTTCCACAGCAATCCTGCTTTTGTTTTTTTTTTAACACATTATTAAAATAACTGCCTCATTAATCCCCCATGACTGGTGTTTAAATGCAGTAATACATTCTCATGAGGGAATAGAAAGGAGCCAATCAACATTTTAATCAAGGAAGCTTATCAGGCAGTGTCCATACAGGTCACTCCATTGGGCTCCCAGGATTTAATTTTCACACCCCCGATGTAGTGTAGAAAGCAACTATCTTATCCAATCAAGCCAAAAGAGAACTCTGTCAGTTAATAAGTAATCTGTCTTCTGACTATGAGGGGGTCTCTTCTATGCAGTAGGTTTGGACCATTTGAGCCCCATTATGATAACCAAGGAGTGCATCTGTGAGCCTGCAGAAGGCTTCTTAGCTGGTTCTGCAGTACACATGAATACTTGGGAAGCTGAGAAAGGTACAAAATGGTACTGAGGAGATGTATTTGTTGGGATGTGACAACAGATGGCTAAGACAGAAAAGTATACCCTG
The DNA here is from genome assembly GCF_900747795.2 of Erpetoichthys calabaricus. NCBI lineage: Eukaryota > Metazoa > Chordata > Cladistia > Polypteriformes > Polypteridae > Erpetoichthys > Erpetoichthys calabaricus. Next base: position 29,823,476 of record NC_041401.2, read on the forward strand.
AGTTACCAGTTTATTAGGTACATGTATCTAGTAGTGTGCTGTGCCTGTTTTGGCTTTCAGAACAGCATGAATTGGTTTGGGCAATGGATCCTAAAAGATAATAGACGTCTTGCTCAGGAATGTCACAACCTACGGAAATAATAGCTGCTTTAAATATGATGGCTGCTAAGTCTTGCTATAAACAGCCCTTTCTGCCTCATCCTAAATATGCTCAGCAGGTTTGAGATTTGGGGATTGTGCAGGCCATTGAAGCAATAAGAAATCACTGTCATGTTCCCAGGATCACTTGTTGGCAATACGTGCCTGGTGACTTGGGACATTATCAAGATGGAAGTCATCACCATAGTGTAAATAAACAGATATACCTGGCTGTTCACATCTTATACAAAGGATTTTAAGTGAGGCATGAAAATCAAGAGGTCCAGGGGGGTGGGGGGGCTTAATCCAGTGGACTCCATGAAATCAGGACAAATGGTGGCAATTCCTGAAAGTACATTTTGAAAACTTATTATCGTAGTATAAATCACTAACAGCCTATTACTGGGTTTGCCAGAAAGTATTGTAGCAGAGTTCAGAGAGCTCTTCACAGGCAGGACTGGAAGGCAGCCATCTGCAAGCTCTTCACAGGCTATACAGAGCTCAATGCTTGAAGGAGAGGAAGGCGTATCCTTTAAATTAGTACAACTCAAGAACAAGGACTAAGACTTTCCCAGCATGAAGCTTTACTTGGCAGACAGGAATTGAATCAGAGTAGAATGATGTTTTCCACAGTCTTCAAGCATGTAGTATGTTATGAAAAATGTCTGCTCTGTATAAAGCTGATTAGAAGTACAAGGTGGTATGGCATGCCTGTGTATGATTTGATTTTTCTACTAAAGATCAGTATATCCTAACTTATAACATTCTTCATAGTTTATTTAATGTTCATTCTAAAGTGCTAGAGTAAGATTTCAGTGTTCAGTGGCCAGTGGCTTTCAATTGAAAAGAAAATGCCATTAAAAATGCCATTAACTCAAAGAGAGTGAGGCAAGTTCGTTGTTCTACGTGAACGTCACTGGAAGAATAAAACCTAATAATAAAAAAACAAGCATGCATCTTTTACAAGTAACCAAAATTTACGCCAGGTGTTAAAATCAAATGTATGTTCCAAATAACAATATACAGTACTGTATTATTTACCCTATACAACTCCAGGCTCATCACACACAGATAAGGAGCCTTGGCTTGAGCTGGGAGCACTTTTTCCCCGAGTTGAGCTCCGTCAAGGCAGGAGATGGGACAGCCAGCTGCTTGCTGCTTGTGCTGTGTGATGCATTTACAAAACAAAACACGTTGATGGTAGAGGTGCAAAGAGATTTAAGATAGGCCTGGATTACAAGTTTTTTCGTAGGCTTCTGGAATTCTAGTGTTAAACTGAAAAGGCTCTGCCATTTTAATTTTTTCTCATAATTTGTCCACTGTAGCCATGGATTCAGCCTAGTCGTTCTTCTCTGGACTTTTTCTAGCACTGCTACATATGTTTGTTTTTAGCCAGGGGGCAATAACTGCACACAGTACTCCAAAAAAAAGTCTAAGAACACTACATTATTACAGTCATTAGAAGACTCATTAGAACACTACAAATGTTTTGACAGACCTTCAGCACAAGAAGCTTGCCAATCCTATCCACCAGTACTCCAGATGAGGTCTCACCAGTATGTTATAAAGCTTGAACATAACCTTCTTGGACTTGTACTCTACATATCAGGGCACTATATAACTTCACAACTTCACATTCTGTTAGCCTTCTTAATGGTTTCTGAACACTGTCTGGCAGTTGATACTGTCAAGTCCACTACGACTCCTAAATCCTTCTCATAAGGTGTACTCTCAATTTTCAGACCTCCATTGTGTATTCACACTTAACATTTTTATTTCCTATGTGTAATACTTTACATTTATTTACATCAAATTTAATCTGCTGCAGATCTCCCCAAGTCTGCATGCTGTCCAAGTCCCATTGTTGTAATTCAATGGATTGTTGATTATCTGCCAATCCACCTATCTTGGTATCATCTGCAAACTTAACTAGCTTTTTATTTACCTTCTTATCCAAATCATTTATATACAGTATGTTATAAATAGCAGCGGCCCTAGCATCAACCTCTGAGTGACACCACTGTTAACATCAGCCAATTCTTCTAAGGTTCCTAATACTATCACCCTCTGTTTTCTGTGTCTGAGCCAATTCTGCACCCATTTACACACCACACCCTGAAATGCCAGTTCTTTTAGTTTGATGCCCAACTTCTCATGTAGCACCTTATCAAATGCGGTCTGAAAGTCCAGATAAATAATATCATATGCTCCACTTTGATTATATCTTTTTGTTGCTTCCTCATAGAATTCCAGCATGTTAGTAAAACACGACCTTCCTCGTCTGATCCAATTTGCCTGCTCAGTCCTATCCTTAATAATTCCTTCCATTAATTTACGTGTGATGCATATAAAGCTTACTGGCCTATAGTTGCTTGAATCTGCCTGTTCACCTTTTAACAGGATAATATTTGCTATTTTCCAGCCCTCGGAATATACCCAGTCTGCAGTGACTTCCTAAAAATATTGGTCAAAGGTTTATATATATATACTTGTTACCCTCCCTAAGAATTCAAGGATAAATATTATCTGGTCCCGGTGATTTGTTTGACTTCAGCTCCTTTAATCTAAGTAGTACTTCTCCCTCTACAATTTCCAAATCACTTAGTAGTCCCTTGGTAGTCCCTTTTACTGCAGGGAGTGTACTACTTTCTCACATGAGTAGTGAGAAAAGCACTATATAAATGTTAGGAATGTATTATTATTATTATTATTATACTTGATTCATCCATTATAGTTTTTCTGCAATTGGGTAATGGAAAAATGAAGCCAGAAAACAGATTGATGGAGGAACTTAATTGGTACCTTTATCTGCTGACATCATGGAGCAATGAGGAACTCAAAAGGAAGTTCACTAAATGCCAGTTGACAGCTTTCAGTTAATTATGAATTAATGGCTCTTGGGTAATGACTGTGCAATTAATCTGTATAGGAAGTATCCTGGGGCTAGGGATATCAGATGATAACTTTTATGAAGAGGATATTAGATGAATTAAGTATTTTTTTTTTAAATGACTTGAAATTTATCTGTAGTTATCAGAAATGGTTATTAATGCATGCTGTTGTGATTAGAGCACAATTACTGCAGATTCACTTAAAATACATTACTTTGTTAGTGTTGGTATGTGTGCTGTTTACACACTGATATCAATCCATATGTTTTCAAACCTGCTTTGCCCATTTGAGGCTCAACCCTTGATGAAGTACCAGTCCGTTATGGGGCACACATGCAGGAAAACAGGAACACCCAGAGTAAACCCACTAATGACTGTGCCACCCCACACATTGACAAGAAGCTTGAAACTACACATGTAAATGCTTTGTGAATTATTACAGACAATGTGTACCATGGGCATCTTTTGAATGGGCACTTGAGGTGATGCCCTAGTACACAATCTCCCTGCCAGCCCCACTGCACAAAGAGAAAGTGACAGACGTCCATTATAAACGTGCTTTGAGAAAGTGACAGACGTCCATTATAAATGTGTTTCGAGAAAGTGACAGACGTCCATCAAAAATGTTGTTCGTCTCAAACTGGTAATCCGTGAAAATCTGCCAGCCACTGCCCTTAATCTCTGCTGCCTGCTTCACTCCATATGAGCACACATGGCATGTTCCAGTAAATCGCTGTATCCCTCCAAAAGCTTCCTACTTAAAGCAGGCATCTAGCAGCACATGGTGTGCACTGCACATTAATAACAACAAACGATTCTGAGGAACAGTCCATGTGGTACTTTATAAGAAGAGTCTGCAGCTTCACAAATTGAAACACATTTTCTCTCCATGGTCCCGGAACACCCCATATGTCAGCTTATTAAGTTCTGACACAGCTATTGATCATTTTCTCTTGCCCCACACAATGAAAGCATGGTTTGCTAGAAGTACAAATTCTGAATTGCTTTTGTATTTTTTAACCGTCTATGTCAGCAGCACTACAGATAAGAGCCTGAGGAATTAGCTTTAAGGGGCCTTGGCAGAGTAAGCCTGTAACATGTACCACTATGTAAGCCGATGGGCCATTCATCCATATGTCCGTCCATTTTTCAATACCTTTAATGTAGTTCAGTTTCAATGATGCCAGAGTTCATCCTGGCAGCTGATGATAAGTCATTGTTGCTATTACTCTTTGTTTTTTTAATACTCTTATGGTCATGACTAAGTAATGGTGGCATCATCATAATGTAGGAAACTTACATCTAATAATGGATTAAACCCAAAAACAGATATTTTGGGGACATAAAAATGATGGAAGGCTGGTGGGGTGCATTATTGTAAGGAGTTGGAGTTCCCTACCCCCTAGAAGTTAGCAGTAGGCTTTCTCCAAAATTATCTTGACTGAAAAAGAGGCCTGAGTTGTCTCCAAAGCTTACATATGGTAATCTTTCTAGTCAGCCAATAAAAGGTGTCATTTTGCTTGACTTCTCACTACATCCAAAATTATATTGAAGTCTGGGCTTTAGGAATATAGAGACATCTGGGGTGGCCATGGTGAGTTGTAGGTGGACAGATCCAGTACTTTCAGATTGCATTCTAGACACAAGAAATAGTCCAGAAAGGAAACCAGAAGTGACTACAAGTGAGGGCTTAAAGGCATCTTCATCTTGGAGTCATGTGATCAGGTGGTGGCAGGAGCTCAGAGGTGGTGACAGAGGTACAGGAGGGATGGCTACACTGAATTGGTGGACACATGCTTCAGGCACCTCATGGTAGTTTGGTACCAAGAGCACTCCAAAATGAAGATTTTGCTTCATGAACACATTTGGGTGTGTCTTATGGATTTTGGTCTGATAATCACAAAATAATCCTCTAACTTTTCCTATTACATACGGTCTTATTGCAATTAATTGCCTGTATTTGAGATTTCCTCTCATATTTTAAGTAGAGCTGCTGACTAAATGCTGCTAACGTGTTAAATATTTTTTTCTTTTTGTTTATTTAAATAAATTATTTATTTATAACAGTTCTTTGTTGGCCTTTGTCATTTCAAGCCAATGGTGTATGGTCATCTTCATCCTTGAAGATCATTTCTTTGTATTTGGGGCGTTTAAAAGTTTTCTAGCCTGAGCCCAAGTTTAGTCCTGTGTAGGCCTTTAGGCCTACCTTTTGAGTGTGGGGCCAGGCTCTCTATGGTGAGGCCTGTTTCTAGGCAGACCAGTGAGGTTTTCAGTCTGGGATTTTTTTGAACACTATGAATCTTTTTGCCTTTTTATGCTACCATATTACAATAGGTGCGGCCATGTTGTTTGCAGTTATTATGCCAAGTTGTGTGGTGTCATTGTGTTCAGAAGAACCTTGTTAGCTGAGTATTCAATCCTTTCTAAAAACAAAGTTTTAGGTAGTGATACTTAGGAGAAAATAACCTACGATAACGTTAGGACTACTGGCTTGAAGTCTGTGTCATTTTTTACTTTAATTCTAATATTGCACCCTTGCTTTGGTATATTTATAGTTTTGAGCTATGTCCTTGTCCTCTACTAATTTTTTTGCCTTTCCTTTTACAATATTTTTCATCTAATTGTTTACTCCATTTAAAAATACAAAAATGCCAGTGGTCAAAAGTATTCACTACACCACCCAACTCCTGGGGCCTCATGTATAAATGGTGCATACACACAAAAATGTTGCATATGCCCGTTTCCACACTCACATCGCGATATATAAAAACTAAAAATGGCATAAAGCCACGCACATTTTACGCCAACTGAATCCCTTGCGTGCACAACTTCTCTGCTAGGTTTTGCAAACTGGTGGCACCCAGCATCAAAGCAGTGCTACTCTTCCTCTGTAGTTTCCCTTTATTTTTTAAATTCAAATCCCTGAGGTGGCTTAATCAAATACAGTGAAATTAACCGCATATCATTTATAAGTTCAAGACATCTGACTGTAGTCAATCTGTAACAATATAATGATGCACAGAATGGCCAAACTATTCCAAATACTATAACTGCTTTAGCGTTGTTTTTCTCAGTGCACCATTGAGTATTTTAACCCACTGAGTGTTGAATCACAGCTGTACAGCCGCTGATCGGAAAGCTCTATGGCAGATTGTGTCAAGAGCGGGAAGAAATATTCGGATACAGCTTCTAGCACATGTTGCCTCAGCCATGCGCACAGTATATTTGAACTACTCCCATTCGGCAAACGCTTCAGAGCCTTTCCTGTACGGACCTTGAGGTTCAGAAACATCCCAAGAGCATCCCAAGAGCTCTAAACGCACTCAATCAGTCCATCAAGTCCTCCTGGTAGAACTGTTTGTACTTATAAGTACAATTTCCTCACTGTAAACTTGCATTACAGTTGTAATATTGCACAACCTGAGCCACTTATGCTTTCATATTGTATTTTTTTTTCACTGTTTTTTATCCTATTATTATTATTGTTGTTGTTGTTATTTTACCATTCTATAGGACAATAAGTTTATGGAGGATTTGCATATTGAATCTCATTGTACCATACAATAACAATAAAGGAACTCAATTCAATATAAGAGAATGCATATAAGAGAATGATGACAACTGACTTCTAAGATGATTTAAATTTCCAGGAGCTATCTTCTTGGAGCAAGGTATATATATTACCTTATTACAGATAAATTTTCAACTTCATTTAAATAATGTATGTTGTTAATGATTAAATATGCGAGGACTTGGTGGCACAGTGGTAGCGATGAGCTGGAGCCCTGTTCAGGGATTGTTCCTGCCTCACGCTGTATGCTTGCTGAGACTGGTGCAACCCTGGATGGATAGGTGGATGGAATAATTAAATATGTACTACGAAGATACTTCAATGTTCCTTAAAAGTTTTGAAGAATCGGTGTTCTAAGCTTACAGATGGTTTGAGATTTATTAAAGAGCTGATTGTGTGGCAGTTGGTTACTTGGAGAAACAAAATTGGAGGAACTGGAGGTTAGTATGTTTGAAAGAGACAGTACTGCTGCAATAAATTATTTTATTGAGGATCGTGCATGGGGCAGAAAGCATCTTGCTGGAGGCAGGAACAATCTCTGGAAGGGGCGCCAGCTCGTTGCTACCACTACACCAACGTGCCTCAATGTTTTATACATGCTTTAATTTCCATCATCATGAAAATGATATCAAGTATACATCTTAGTATTTAAAATGTTCAGAGAACTGTAACATCATGAATGTAATGTATTCTGTGTCCTGTTGGCGTAAGAAAAAGCCCGTTTAAGAAGCACTTAGTGATTCACACACATAAGAGTACATAGAAGAACACATAGAAGACAAAGCATTTAACGTGCTACTTTAGTTACGATGAGATTTGGGAAACTATTAAATTAAATGATTTTAAGATAAAGGCTGGACACTAAGAAGTGAGAAAAGGACCTGTAATGACTGGCTAGACAGAGGGACCGAGAAAAGATGTGCAGCAGGTAAGGGTGATAAAGGATAAAGATGGAAACATACTCACAAGCAAGGAGAGTGTGTTGAGCAGATGTAAAGAGTACTTTGAGAGGCTTATGAATGAAGAGAACAAGAGAGAGAAGAGGTTGGATGATGTGGAGATAGTGAATCAGGAAGTGCAATGGATTAGCAAGGAGGAATAAAGGACAGCTATGAAAAGGATGAAGACTGGAAAAGCTGTTGGTCCAGATGACATACTGGTGGAAGCACAGAGATGTTTAGGAGAGATAGCAGTGTAGTTTTCAACCAGATTGTTTAACAGAATGTTGGAAAGTGAGAGGATGCTTGAGAAGTGGAGAAGTGTACTGGTACAAATTTTTAAGAATAAGGGGGATGTGCAGAGCTGTAGTAACTACAGGGGAATACATTTGATGAGCCACAGCATGAAGTTATAGGAAAGAGTAGTGGAAGCTAGGTTAAGAAGTGAGGTGATGATTAGTGAGCAGCAGTATGGTTTCATGCCAGGAAAGAGCACCACAGATGCATTGTTTGCTCTGAGAGTGTCGATGGAGAAGTATAAAGAAGGCCAGAAAGAGTTGCATTGCATCTTTGTGGACCTGGAGAAAGCATATGACAGGATATGTACGAGGGAAGTGTGACAGTGGTGAAAACTGCAGTAGTAGTGATGGATACATTCAACATGGAGGTAGGATTACATCAGGGATCGGCTCTGAGCCCTTTCTAAGCCCTTTCTTATTTGCAATGGTGATGGACAGGTTGACAGACGAGATTAGAGGGGAGTCCCCATGGACTCTGATGTTTGCTGATGACATTGTGATCTGTAGCAAGAGTAGGGAGCAGGTCAAGGAGACCCTGGGGAGTTGGAGGTTTGCTCTAGAGAAGAGAGGAATGAAGGTCAGTAGGAACAAGACAGAATACATGTGTGTGAATGAGAGGGAGGTCAGAGGAATGGTGAGGATGCAGGGAGTAGAGTTGGTGAAGGTGGATGAGATCAGAGTAACAGGGATTGTGGAAGAGAGGTGAAAAAGAGAGTGCAGGCAGGATGGAATGGGTGGAGAACAGTGTCAGGAGTAATTTGTGACAGACGAGTATCAGCAAGAGTGAAAGGGAAGGTCTACAGGACAGTAGTGAGACCAGCTATGTCATATGGGTTGGAGATGGTGGCGCTGACCAGAAAGAAGGAGACAGAACTGGAGGTGGCAGAGTTAAAGATGTTAAGATTTGCATTGGGTGTAACGAGGATGGATAGGATTAGAAATGAGGACATTAGAGGGTCAGCTCAAGTTGGACAGTTGGGAGACAAAGTCAGAGAGGAGAGATTGCGTTGGTTTGAACATGTGCAGAGAGATGCTGGGTATATTGGGAGAAGGATGTTAAAGATAGAGCTGCCAGGGAAGAGGAAAAGAGGAAGGCCTAAGAGAAGGTTTATGGATGTGGTGAGAGAGAACATGCAGGTTGTGGGTGTAACAGAGCAAGATGCAGAAGACAGGACGATATTGAAGAAGATGATCCGCTGTGGCAACCCCTAACAGGAGCAGGCAAAAGAAAAAGAAGATTCAAAGAGGCATAATTCTGGGAGGAGTCAGGGTGGAGCGACAGGCCTGTGCACGACCATTAATTTTCACGCCGATCAGGGTTTACGGAGCGGAAGAACATGGAAGTTGTCGTACGCACAGATTTATGTATCTAGATTTTTTTTTGTGCATAAGCACATTTCTGCTTTTGTCCATATACCATGTTTTAGTGTGAATTCTACACACAGTGTTTTGCATGAGGCCCCTGATCTTCAGCACCTCTTGGACTTTCGACATTTCTTAAGTTAAAGTGTCTAAGATTTTGCACTGGTGTAAGGAGACAATAGTCACTAGCAGTATTTTTTTAAATTTCAAACAACAAGTGCTGGAACAAAGATAGTGAATAAATAGTAGCCAAAGGAATAAGCAAAGGAATAGTCAGGTTCTCCAAAGACATGCTGGTTAGGTGGATTGGCGATTCTAAATTGGCCCTAGTGTGTGCTTGGTGTGTGGGTGTGTTTGTGTGTGTCCTGCGGTGGGGTGGCACCCTGTCCAGGATTGGTTCCTGCCTTGTGCCCTGTGTTGGCTGGGATTGGCTCCAGCAGACCCCCGTGACCCTGTGTTCAGATTCAGCAGGATGGAAAATGGATGGATGGATGGATAGTCAGGTTCAGATAAAAATTGTGAGAGCATGAACTGAAAAACAATGACAACTGGATGAAGTGTAAATCAAAGTCCAGAAAGTTACACCCATTGTAAAAATAAGAAGCAAACATGGTCAGATGAAATTTAGAACATCTTTCAACAATATGAATTTCAAATAGCAAAAATAATACAATTTTAATAGCAATAATTCTGAAGGATTCTATGATACTTTTTCTGGGCTGTGACTTGGGGTGACATTATACTGGACTGGCCCATGTTGTTTTTCTTGCATCTTGGTTTGGCTTTCAGTGTAGTTAATATGTGCCATTGTAGCTCCAAAGTCACTGGTGAAAAATTATTTAGGATTCTATTCCTCTCCATTTTACATTCTCACAATGTGAGGCTGACAGTGAACCTGGGGCTTCAGACTCAGTACGTGGCAGCTCATCCAGTTCAGCTAATGGGAATTTTCCATACCCCACTGGGTTTATTATCTAGGCCACAGTACCATTTGTCTCTGTTCAGAAATTCATTCAGGTAGTTACCGCATCTCTCATTCACTTGTCTTACTTGAGAAGGCAGGATTTGAATTTGGAACCTTTGAATTACAAACCAGCCTTCTCTGCCACTGTACCAAATTGGTATTCCCTTTAATTTAAATAGATGTATTGCCCCTTACTGACCCAGATGCCCCAGGTTTGCAGCCAGCATCTCTGTTTGCTGCATTGAGCAATTTCTTGACATCCATCTTTAGAAATCTGGCCTTTGTTAATAAAGACTAAGCAGCTGTCTTATTCAACCACATCTGTGTTGATGGTGTAATATAACCCTGCAGGGGAGCCAGAAGGGTCAATTTCAATTTAACCACTATGTGTAACCACCAATAGTAATACAGTTATTTTTGGAATGTTCACTCCGTGCTAGAAGTAAAATACAACATTAATAACTATTAGGATGAAGCATAATTCAAACAAATCATCTGCTTTTTAAAGACATTTAAAATTACAGAAGTAGCACCAATCAGCAGAGCTGAGCTCCAAGATTAAGAGCTGTGAAGGCACTTGAGTGAGGGTCCTGTTGTTGAAGATGATGATCATCCAGAGGGAATTTAATGGCTTGCCTTTATCATGATGCCAAAGTCGAGCCTCTATATTTTAAAAGTTCACTGTGTCACCTATGTGTGATACAGAAGTGGGTTGGGGTTCCAATCAGGAGAACACAGTGAGAACTGGTTATGCTAAAGTGCAAGAACTAACCTCTCTTCCTGTTCCATCTAAAGAGTGGAGGAGGTGCCCTCGGAAGAATAGTGACAGAACTTCCAGCAACATCCCTATATAAACACGCAAAAGCTGGACTTAGGCATTCATTCTTGGACCTACAATTGCAGCCAGCAGAAGCATTGCTTTACAATATTGATCAAGTTCCACGTTTTTTTTTTTTTGTGTTTTGTTGCCTTATTTTTCTAGAATTTCTGCTAACAAACAAAGATTTCTGGTAGACTTCGACACTTTGTTGTGTCGTGTCCTGTTTCTCCTCACAGCTGTCAACAAGAGTAAACTGCTATGAAGACTACTGATGACAGCAGAGGGATGTTGTGTTTCCCAGTGCATTTGCTAAGGCTAAGAATTTGGCCCAGTATTATAAAAACTGCAAACTTTGTCCACATTAAACTTTTAAATAGATTCAGGGCTAGAAGGGAATAAATCAACAATAGCTGCATCACAATTTCCAAATTGTGGCACCTCAAAATCCATTCATACCTACTGCAGACAACAGAAAATAGAAGGGCACTGAATATCTAATAGAATTCAATTAACATGATAAAACAGATGGAGACAATGATAATTATTATACCCTCATTTTTGTTTTTATTGCTCAGGATTAACCACAACAATTTAAGACATGTCATACATGGGAGAGTCATGGGGAGTTATGAGGTCACTGGAAAAGGGTATGTGGCGCTCCCGATATCTATACAAAAAGGATGAAGGTCCAAGTCTTTAGAGTCCTGGTGTTTGCCTGTCTTGCTATATGGTTGTGAGACATGGACACTATCCAGTGATTTGAGATGAAGACTGGACTTCCTCAGTATGGTGTCTCTTTGGAGAATCCTTGCGTACTGCTAGTTTGACTTTGTTTTGAATGAGCGGTTGCTCATGGAGTCCAAAATGAAGCACATTACCTGCGTTGTGAGGGAGCGTCAGTTACTTTAATGGAATAGGTTAAGTACAGATGGATGGCTGGAAATGTTCTCTAGTCAGTCAGTCATTGTCCAACCAGCTATATCGTAACACAGGATCATGGGGGTCTGCTGGAGCCAATCCCAGCCAGCACAGGGTGCAAGGCAGGAACAAACCCCAGGCAGGGCGCCAGCCCACCGCAGGGCACACGCACACACACCCACACACCAAGCACACATTAGGGACAATTTAGGACCGCCAATGCACATAACCTGCATGTCTTTGAACAGTGGGTGGAAACCGGAGTACCCAGAGGAAACCCACGCAGACATGGGGAGAACATGCAAACACCACGCAGGGAGGACCCAGTTGTTCCTAAATGGTAAGGGTGGCACATTTGCAGTCAGAATGTAAGTGAAGGCAACTATGACTTACGTGAACATCCAGAGATCCCCAGGATACATTAGACACCGTTATGTTTTGCATGTCCCAGTACTGTAAAGTTTTATTGCTTGGATTTGGGGGCTCTACACATACACACCTACAAAAGACAGAAATGAAAAATAAGGTTATAACAAAACAGGATTGAGATGAGACCTGAACTTTTGTAGGACAATGCCATTCAGAGTAAGAACTATCACAATAGGACACAGTAGCCCTGCTATTTACATGCTTATTTGCTCAAGCACATTATAGTGAATAAGATAGAGATCAATCAAGGATATAATTGTGATAACATCCCATTGTTTCATTCTTAACACCGTTTTCTATTTATACATTTCAGAATGTCAATAATGAAATGCTATCCAACATAAACACGTTGGTCTCTCATAAGAAAACGGTTATGAACTGCTAATTGTCTTTAAAGTATGGTTAGCGGTGAGGTTTCACAATTACAGAGCCCTCTGTTCAAACCTCAGTCAGGGTCACAGTTTGTTAGCATTTTCTCTGCACGATTCCCTTCTGCATCTACAACACAACTTATTATTTCCCAAACCTGCTTATTCGAAGACAGCGTCACTGAATCCTTGCGATACAAGGGCAGGCCAGTTTATCATAGGACCCATTCACATACACACAAACACCCACAACCACACTCATGTCGTATCTTCTACACTCATGGTAGTGCACTGAGGCCCTCTTCAGTACTCCTTATTCAGCTCTGACTGTATGGCCAGACCCAGCTTCAGCAACACCATCGTACATTCAATCACCAACAGTGATGATGGGACTTACAGAGAAAAGATCAAACCTGCTGACATAATGGTGACAGGAGAACAACCTGACCCTTAATGTCAGCAAAAACAAGATGCAGGTCAGAGACTTAATGAAGCAGAAAACGAGTGTCACTCAACATCATGCTGCTGAGATGATGAGCAGCTTTAAATTTCTTGGAATAACCATCACTGATAAAGAAAGGTGGCTACAACAGCTAAAGTCAAGAAGGCTCATCAACAATTCTATTTCCTCAGATGAGAGTGTGTACTTTTCCATCTGCTCTCAGTAACTTTAATAGGTGCACAGTGGAGTCCATTTTCACTGACTGCACAGCCTTCTGGCACAGGAGCTGCTAGGTTAAGGACCCCAAAGTGCTGCAGAGGATGGTGAAGTTGGCACAAAATACGTCCGGAAACCAGGTACCTTCTATTCAGGACATTTACATCAGACAGTGCCTTAGAATGGCACACAGGATTATTAAACACCTCAGCCGTCCTGCACTGTCGCTTTTCTCACTTCAGGCAAACTGGGCAGGAGACTCGCACCAGTAGACTCAGGGACAGTTTCTATCCACAAGTCATAAGAAAACTAAACAGCCATCATAATAACAAACAATGTAAGTCATCCTTCATATTTATACTGAATTTCCCATGGGATTAATAAAGTTTTTCTTATCTCAGCACTTCATCTCATCTACAGTATGTACTGTATATACTGTAAATAACTCACAATACCCTTGTCTGTCTTTTGAAATTTTTGGCTTCATTTGATGTTATTTATCCGTTTTGCACACTAAGGACCTTATTGCAAGTTCAGATCATTTCGAGTCTGTTTGTTTGTTGGCCAGTCATACAAAAATGCATAAGTGGATTTTCACTGAAATTTATAGGTTACATTTTATAGGCTGCCACTTGTTCAGCCTAAAATATAGGACATATGATAATGCAAAAAATTCATCGGGAAGAGTGGTTGTAATGGAGGGGGCAAAAAATACATCACTCCAGAACAGCCAAGTCAAAATGTATTTATTACTGTTGATACAATTTAAAATCTAGATTTTTAAGGCCTTTCAAGGCTTACATTGAGAAACGGTGTTGTATTTAGAGTGCACACAACCTAAACGTCATTATCACACCAAAACTATTCAGCTGGTGGTAATGAGATTGGCATATTGTTGTGGTTTGGATCTATTTACAGTAAGAGCTACATTCCAAGTCAGTGTTGCTTGATGAAATGATGAATTTGGGTTATGTGGTGTGAAGAGGGACTAACACAAAAATCACTGAAACTCTGTCTACCTAAAATGTTGTACTGTATTTATATTGTTGTTCAAGCAATTTAAAATGCAGGCTTCATGGAGTTTCAATACTTTCATTGGGGAGTAGTAACATGAGGATCAACCCCAAAAAATGCACACAGTGGATGTTCATGAAAGTTTGCACGTATATTATGGTAACACAACTTAAACTAAAGAGTTTTCATCCATCCATTATCCAAGCCGCTATATCCTAACTACAGGGTAATGGGGATCTGCTGGAGTCAATCCCAGCCAACACAGGGCACAAGGCAGGAAACAAACCCCGGGCAGGGCGCCAGCCCAATGCAGGGCACACACACACACCAAGCACACACTAGGGACAATTTAGGATCACCAATGTACCTAACCTGCATGTCTTTGGACTGTGGGAGAAAACCAGAGCACCCGGTGGAAACCTACGCAGACACGGGGAGAACATGCAAACTCCACGCAGGGAGGACCCAGGAATTGTGAATCTAGGCCACATCTTAGTGAACCTCCTAACTGTGAGGCAGCAGCGCTACCCACTGTGCCACCGTGCCATACAGAATTTATGAAGATTCAAAAGTTTCATCGTGAATAGAAGTTCAATAAAATGAGCAACACAGTTTTGCCCAGTTGACATGCTGTAACAATGATTCAATTATTCAACAAGCCATCCAGTTTATTAATATGGTATTAAACTTCGTGGTTCCAACCCAGCAAGAAATGACCACAATAATGGAATTCAAACACACACAAAAACAAACAAATTCTTGACTTGTGAGCTCAGACATATTGATAGTCATCAGTCAGGAAGAGTAGATGATGGATGGGATAGGATCATGTCAGCCAGCAATGATATAAGGGTCAACCTTTAAAAAAACATATAAATACATAGATATTTTCTGTCTTATCCTAACCCATAATAAAATATGCCCAAGTAGTCCCTGGTACTTTGGCTAGTAGTAAATAATTGTATGTACATGATACATTTGATTATTGGTGGCTTTTTTGGCTTTTGTTGCTTTTGTAAACTTGAACTTGAACATTCTTGTAAGGCCAATTTGCAATCAACAATTAACCTAACACACACATCTTTCTGAATAAGCTTTTCCCAGGGACATCTTAGTACATGATAATAGGTAGGGTAGCTATTTGTTCATAATATCAAAACAGCTTTAATATCAGTGGATAGGCATCACAAGTAAATATACAGATCGTTTTCAATACAATTTTAGAAGTATTAAAGGGTAAAATCAAGCAAGATGTTAATAGGTGGTCCACCTTCCAGCTCACCATAGCAGACATAATTAATACTTTCGAAATGAAAAGCACTCCTAAGCTGCTATATCAATTCCAGAACATCCCTATATACATGAACAAATCATTCCTTAGTAAATTGTACTCAATTATAATGTCATTCATCTGGAATTCAAACCATCAACGCATTCAAAGGGTGACTCTGCAAAGATCTACAGCAAAAGGCAGCATGGCAAATCATCTTTGGAAAATGGCAAATCAATTTGGAAATCACCTGAAACTCATGAATTCAAACTGGCCTGTTTGCAATGGAAAAAGTGCAAACGTAAGATCTTTAACAATAAAAAGATTTTTCTTTTAGAAGCTCTGTTAACCAAAATTAAGCTCAGAAAAACAGCAAAGTGTTGCAGAACAAACAAGTCCCAATATATAATCTGGTAGGCAAAGTCAAAAAACAGAGCAAGGGTTCAAAATCCAGTACAATAAGTCATGCAGTGGAAAACACACTAGAATTCACCAACTCCATGAGTGCATTCAATGAACCGCAAGGGACTGTAGGTTTTCCTCAGCCTTTAAAAATGTGTGGTATATACAAAAAAAAAAAAAAGCAGACATAAAAGGGACATTTGAAACCCAGCCTGGGAGTTGGGCCTTGGATGAATCCTAACACACACATTTTGAGGTGTGAGTGAGAATAAACAGACCACCCAGAAGGACATGAATACAGGGAGAGCATGCAAACCATACATGACACGTGGGAGTCAAAAACAGGATCTGTAAGCCATCAGTGCTAAACACTGTGTCACCATTCCAACTATAATAAATGTATATAAATAATCAGATAACAATTTGTCTCACTGTTAGACAAATTGGTGAGTAGTCTGAGTATCAGTTTTTGTGTCCAAGACTGTGCCCTGCACCTACTGCCAGGAAATGCTATGTGTTCCTGCACTGGAAAGAGGAGGTTCAAAAATAAACATCTATCTATTTTCCATTGTATTCATTTTCTTCATGTACTTCTTTGCCTGTTGAACACCTTATTCTGTTTGCCAATGATGTACTTTGCAGTCAGCATTTGCTACTTTCAGTGTGTAGAAGAAGAATGTTCTCCTCAGCACCATGTATTTTGTGTGTTTAGTAAATTAGAATCTTTATAATAACTATTTTGTAACTTGCCAGTGAGAGACACTTTGGCTTATGAACTAACAAAAATATGTTATTCCAGGGTTCAGGAGAAATAGTGTCCAGATGAATAAAATGTAAGCTGTTTCTTGCTTTTCCCTTTCTCAGAGTGAATGTTTCAGGGACAAGGTCACAAGGCTGCAGAAAGTACATGTGGTTTATGCAAAGGCGTCTCTCCTGTGCTTAGCTTCCAAAACACAGATAATGCTTAGCTCAACAGACATATTGTTTAACTTTACTGTTTTGATAAGGATGTTCTTTCTGTCTTATTAATCATGAGATGCTGAAGTATAAAAAAAACCCTCCTGGCTTTTGATCAGGGTTCAATTGAGCTTTGCGGCAATAAGTTATACTCTTTTGAATCTCTACTTACTGCGACTCCGAATGAATAAATAAAGTGAATTGAGAAAATATTATCTGTCTGCTTTCCAGTGTGCCTTTTTCGTCCACAAGTGCCTTTCAAGTGCAATGTAATTTGTGATCCTGCTCCTTATGAAAGGTACTACAGCATATAAAATAGAACTTGATTGACTTGTTTATTTACTGAAGCTCCAATTTAACATTTACAAAGTTGCTACTTACGAATACTGCGTGAGTTTCTCAAGGTTGATATTCATGTTGAATGGGTATGTTTCTCCAAGATGAATTAATTTTTCTAAGGCCTCATAAATAAAAATAATACATATAAGAGCTGCAAAAGCTTCTTCTGTGAAACGGGTGATGTAACACACCAGGGAGCTGGCATCGGTGGCAACAAGGAGGATGCAAAGGAACGCTGTCCAGAGTCCGATGCAAGCTCTTAGGGACAAGTAGGACAGCCCGTAGTCTCTGAAAAGCAGAAAATCAGAATGAAGACTCCAACATTAAACTGCACGTGCGTAAAAATCAGACACTTGCATTAATACTTGATGGCACTTGATGGGAATCTGCCTCCTGTAAAGAATTCAATCACAGGCTATTTGTCCATTGACATGACACATACTGGGGTCTTAAAGGCCCCGTGTATAAGGTGAATGCTAAATAAAAATAATTGACAAGTGTTAATATGACATGGCACACTGCAGTTATCTGCAGTGACATCTAAAATATCAATTATTATTATTTTGGTTAGTAGAAATTCATGTTGCAATAGGTAGCTTTGAAAGAATGAGTCAATGAATGAGTTAATGAATGAATGGGTAACATTTTATGAAAAAATTCATCAATAACCCTTTGCAAACCATTTAGATTAGATACAGTAAAAAGATTTATAACAATGAATTATTTATAAAGAAGTAAAGAAACATTATATCCAGCAATATTTTAATGACTTATTAATGAAAGACATTATAAACTGTTGCCAATTTATACACTTTTATTTACTGACATTTACAACTATCTGAATGTTATTGAACTAATGATCTGTAAGCATTATGTAATGTTTTATAACCACAAGGGGGTACCACTGAGCCCAAACCACAGGCACAATATTACCGAACATAATTCCAGGTTCAAATTAAAGGTTTTTATTTACCACCAACACTTTTCTAATTAAATGCCAGCCAAAATACTCAAAACAAATCAATTCTGTTCCTCCTTCCCTCTCTAATTGAGTGTAACTTGCTGCCCACAAATTCTGACTCCTCTTTTAAACTGGACCCAGGACTGCTTCCAGTATCCTGGGATTGGTCATCTAGAGAACTTCCAGGTCAGATGTAAACCGGGATAGTCCTTCCCCAGCAGCGCCCCCTTGCAATACCCAAAGTCCCCGACAAGCAGGGCTGGCACAACTATAAAAGTGAATTAGGCATTCACCTAGAGCGCAGATCATAAGGGAGGGAAAAACTGAACAGTCGGTTGGTGCACTGAAAAGTTTGGCCTAGGGTGCAAAATAACCTAGCACTGGCACTGCAGACTGGGTTGTACTTCTAAACTCCAAGTCCCATGCCACACTGCAGGTATCTCAAGTGAATTTAGTCTGGAGGAACACTGTCACTTGTCATGTGGGGGACTGAACTGCTCCTAGCACTCCTGTTCACCCAGTCCACTTATCACCTTTCTCTCCGTGCCGGGATGAAGAATGTAATGTGTTCTGGCCAGGTCAAATCTCAACTCCCAGCTTCCACAATGGCCTCCTGTCCAGGCAAGAAATTATCCTCCATCATGGCCAGAATGCTTTTCCTTCCTCACAGGCACAGGACAAAAGTTGTCATAAAGTGTTAGCAAAAAGGACTCAATCTGGAGTTCCGAGTATCACCCACAAGCATTATAATGTGGAGAAGATGGCCTACCTGCAGAATTTGTACAGTATTTTTTCAAAGACAAGCACTGGTCCTGTGCTTCCTAAAATAGTGAGCGGCTGTCCTGCGAATAGTGAATAGGCAATTCCAGTCATGGAGGCTCCAAATAGTGACTCTATTGCACTCTGAAAAGAACAGAAACGCCAAGTCAGTCGCCTGTGCCCCGCATCTTTACATACACTGTGTGAGGAGGAAAGAAAAGATCAAATTAATGAAAGCAGAGTTATAAAGAATGCTCTGAGTTTGCCATACAGTAAGATGAAGCTTTTGTCATCTCATTCCTGCAAATCATTAACAACATTAATTAATTAATTAATTTTAAAAAAAGCTAACAAGAAGGCATGCTGGTTAATGTTTAAAGCGCATAGAAATGCTTACTATACGACCTTCAGTGGCTTCTCCCAGCAGCCCGCCAAATGTGATAACAGGTGACATGCACGCACAGTACAGAAACAGGAATGACGCCAGACACTGCAGACTGATGGCATCTGTGTAGTCCGATAGATAATGTGGAGCTTTTCTTTTGATATCCTGGAAAAAGCCACCAAAAATCCTGTAAAAAGGAAGACAAAGTGTGCAGAAATGGTTCTGTTAGTACAAAAGAAAAAGAAGGAAAGTCAACCTTTTTAGTTCAGGAAATGGATAAAAGATGGAGCTAAAACAGAGTATGTACAAGATGCTCATGTAAAGTGGAAATACAAATAAAAAAAACATGGAGAAAAGCCACATCATTCTGTCATCATCATGTAACTGTAGTAAAATTAAAGAGACCATGAACTTTAGTGAGGGTGGCGCAGTGTTTGCGTTGCTGCCTCATAATAAGAAGACCAGGTTTCACATCCCGGGTCTGGAGTTTGAATGTTCTCCCAGTGTCTATGTGGATTTCCTCAAACAGTCCAAAGACATGCAGGTTTAGTGGACTGGCGATGCTAAATTGGCTCTAATGCAGTGCTTCTCAAAAACAAAAAAAAAGAAAGAAAGCCATAAATGGCGGTATATTATGTCTTGTAACGTACGTGCAACACAAAGTGCTCTTCATTATAATATCTTTGTGTCAGTACATTCAAAACACTTAGGGAGACCCCCACACTTTTTACTCTAAGATCATAGCTAGGTTTATCATCACTCATTAAAACCCAATCCCCAGCTCTTGTGAAGATCATTGAGAAAAAAACAAAAAAGCTGAAGAAAACTGAGAGTACCGAATGTTGGCTGGGGCTATCACCTAACAGACAAGTTAGACAATGTACGCATGGTAACATTCAAGCGTGTTTGGCGACTTACTGTATATACTCGCAGATAAGTTCTCCCACGGATAAGTCCGGGCTTGATTTTACTGTATAATTTCTGGTAGAATCGGCGTTCTAAGCTTACAGATGGCTTAACGTCTATTACAGAGCTGATTGTGTGGCGATAGGGTACTTGGAGAAAGAAAAGGAAGGACAGGAATTGGGGGTTAGTACATTTGAAAGAGACAGTACTGCTGCAATAAATTATTTCATCGAAGGTCTTGCACGATGCAGCAAGCATCTTGCGTGAGGTAGGAACAATCTGTGGACGGGGCGCCAGTTTGTCATTATCACTGCGCCACTGTGTTCCCATGTTTAATACATGCTTTAATTCCTATCATCATGAAAATGATATCAAGTATACATCTCATTATTTAAATTATTCAGAGAGCTGTAATATCATGAATGTAATGGATTCTGTGTCCTGTTGGAGGAAGAGAAAGCCCATTTAAGAAGTACGTAGTGATTCACACACTTAGAGCACATAGAAGAACACATACAAAACAAAGCATTTAACGTGCTACTTTAGTTACGATGGTATTTGAGAAACTAGTAAATTAAACGATTTTAAGATGAACTTTATGATGTTCTACTTTAATGACAAAATAAACTACGTAATTAAAGTGGAAATTTCGAAATTAAAGTTGACATTTTGAGCTTTTTTTGCACTATGTCCCTATTTTTTTTCTTTTCTCTGTACCCTAATAAGCTTTCATATGACACTCAGACGGTGGGCTACGGCTCGCCTTTTCACGGCAACTTTGATATCTGACAACTTCATTTTTATTTCGGGCACTGTGCGACTGTGAACTTGAACTTTCGAGTTTCACCGACACTCTATGTCACTTGATCAACTTCCTTTTGTTGTTTATACCACTGTTTAAAACAACAAATAGTACATTTTTCCTTGCCTCCACTTGGTATTCACTGAAATTCTTCTATTTACCCCTGTGTTTTTGCCATTGTCTTTTCACAGAATGCTGAGCTTAAAGGCTATTTATATTGATTTTGCATATTCAAAGAGGCGTAATTCTCGGAGGAGTTAGGCAGTGGCAGCAGGTGCGTGTACATGTGTTACTTTTCACATTGACCGGAATTTATATAGCGGAAGAACGTGGAAGTTGGCTTACGCACAGATTTATGCATCTGGATTTTTTTTGTGTGTATGCACATTTCTGCTTTTGACTGTAATTTGTATGCTTTAATTTCACACTGTTATGTAAATTCAGTTATCTTTATTCTGGGATCATCCTGTAACATACTGTTGTGATGAATGTTCCTTGCTCAGTATTTTCTGAAGAGTAAATGATGCAATAGACAAGTTTTCTCATACCTGATTACTGACTCAAAAAGGTTCTATCAAACTTGTCCTGGTAGAGGATATGTTTCTTTCTTTAATTTATGTGTTTGATTTCTACCACAACACCCACTCAACCCACTTCTGAGTGATTTCTTCCAGTGTTCATTGTGTTTCAGCCACAACCACCCTGATACTGACTCAACTTGCTTGGTGATATTACCCACAAGTTATATTCGGGTTGAACATCTAATCTCCAAAATGAAAACGGCTCTCCATAGTGACTGACCTGGAAATCCTCTGCAGCTTATTTCCACAGGGAGATTCCATGCCTGCCATCCCCACCTCTGGCATTCAAGGATGAGTGCTTGGCACTTCCCACGCTTTCTTTAATGGGCTTCCTTCATTCTCTCCTCCCATAGTACAGTTCACTTAAGGATCACCACCTTTACTAGACCATAGAACTATATGTGGCCTGAGCATTAAGCTAAACAATCTTGTCAGAGTATTTCACTTGTTTCTTGAGACATACTCTCTTTTCCAAGTCAGCAGCCAGTGCCAGAACTCCTGTTCTGATTGACGTTCTGCTAGAGATTTCTCCTGATTTGAAAAATCTGATGAATCTGGACCTTTTGATTTTGGTGTTGTTTCTACTTTTCTTCTTCTCTCCTCCAGGCCTAAAACCACTCCAGCCAAGATCTGGTCATGCCTTCACCTGACCTTCCCATCAATAAGGCTCCACTAACAGGCTGATAGTATGTGGCATAACTTGAACTCTGCCTCAGCCCACACTGATGTAGATTTACTGGCTTGGGTAGGACATCAGATGTAGAAAATAATAAGAATTTTATTTGATTCTTCTCCATCTCCCACACGTTCTTCCGGTCCAGAGATCTTCCTTGGACGCCATTCTAGCGTGTCCTGCTTCCTTGCTGCTTATTGATGCTGCCCTAACAACAGAGAACTTAGAGAGAGAGAGAGACACGATCCACCTGGATGTAAAAAACACCATCTTCTGCTCTGACACAGATGTTACTTTTATCATTACAGAAAGTATTATTTTAGCTTTCTAATTTTGAAATAATGGTACATTTTGTTTAGGGCTTTACATCCAGAAATTTACTATTGTGTACAATTTTATATCATTTATTTCATGTAGTTCATTTTCTATTATTCTACTTTTAATAAATAGTGCTTTGCTTTTATATTTCTATACTTTCTGTACACCTTGAGTGATTGAAATAATAAAGTACATACATGACAGCTTGTGTGGGGACAATCAGCACTTTCTTTCCCACAAGGTTAGGGGGCTGAGGGGATGGCTCAACAGAGGACTGCATGGTGGTTTCATGAGTCAGATAGTTTTAAATTTTTTTATGTGTTGGTCTTTAGCCCCGTTCTAGGTTTTAAGGTCCCAATATGTTTTTTTCATGTGGCAGATATTAATATCTGCCATTTACTTGTATTCTGGAGTTCATGATCAGGTACTAAGAATTATTTTGTATCATTTTCATTGCCGTATTGGATGTAACAGAACAAGATGCAGAGGACAGAAAGATATGGAAGAAGATGATCCGCTGTGGTAACCCCTAAAGGGAGCAGCTGAATGAAGAAGAAGATTGTTTCTCCTGTGACACTGGCATTTTGTGCCACTGTCATCAACATCAAGGCATGACGACTGTTGCTAAGGAGTGCAGTTCTTGAGATTGTCATTGGAGCGCCACTAAAAAGACTGGCATGTTAGATGTATCAACATTCAAATTTTGTGGATAAATACATAAAAACTCTTTGTGCTTGTGTAGACTAGAGCTACTTAGATTCTGTAGGTCCTCAGTTTTTGCTTCTGTTTTTTATTTTGATTTTTAGCTTACCATTTTTGATCATGAGAAACATAGGCTTGATTAATGTTTCCTCTTCTGGTCACCTCCACTTATTCTGTTTGCTTTTCCTAGTGTGAGATATAACAGGTGAGTGTAACACATCATGGGTTGGTGAGTGGCGTTGTCCAATGTGTATCAGCTTCTAGGAGATTAAATTATTCTTGGGGATTAAGGTGTACCAGCCTTTAGGTATAGGTTATATCTGAGGACATGGTGAGGGCGCATCAGCCTTTATGTGTCTAGGTAGGTAATTGTCAGGGACCAGGGTGCATCATGTGGAGTACTGAGGAGTGATAGGCTGTGAAGGCATCACTCATAATCAGTGCTTAATGGAGCAGGGGGCTCTGGGCGAGTGTGTTACGTTTAGGTTACAAGAGTAGGCCAATCCAATAACAGACTTGGTAAGTCCCACTTACACCATATTAATGCTCATTTGTGGGGATACAGTTTGAGAAAACAAATATAGATAAACAGTAATTGTATTGTAGATAGATAGATAGATAGATAGAGGGGCGGCACGGTGGCGCAGTGGGTAGCGCTGCTGCCTCGCAGTTGGGACACCTGGGGACCTGGGTTTGCTTCCCGGGTCCTCCCTGCGTGGAGTTTGCATGTTCTCCCCGTGTCTGCGTGGGTTTCCTCCGGGCGCTCCGGTTTCCTCCCACAGTCCAAAGACATGCTGGTTAGGTGAATTGGCGATTCTAAATTGGCCCTAGTGTGTGCTTGGTGTGTGGGTGTGTTTGTGTGTGTCCTGCGGTGGGTTGGCACCCTACCCGGGATTGGTTCCTGCCTTGTGCCCTGTGTTGGCTGGGATTGGCTCCAGCAGACCCCCGTGACCCTGTGTTCGGATTCAGCGGGTTGGAAAATGGATGGATAGATAGATAGATAGATAGATAGATAGATAGATAGATAGATAGATAGATAGATAGATAGATAGATAGATAGATAGATAGATAGATAGATAGATCAGAGTCAACAGTGCTAACCACAATGTCACCCCTGACTAGTCTACTATTACCCCTTAAATTATATATTACACTATTACCCCTTAAATTATATATTACATTGCTAAAAATATAAAAATCCAACACTGCTCATTTGGTAGTTGAGCTCCTGTGCACTCATCATTCAAAGCTTTTTTTTCCCATTTATGTTGTGTCTCCTTACTGAAATTTCATTATCTTACAAAGCAAAGTGACGGAAAATAAGACAGCTAAATGGTGACAGAATAGTGTAAGAAAACAAAGCACTTAGCAGGTGAAAACGACAGTGATACTATGTGAGAAATGTGTGATATTTGTTGCTAAGTGAATAATTGAGAGAATAAATAAACAAGCAATGTCTGGAACAGAATGTGGCAATCATACATTTTAATAAGGCATGGACCACTGGCATACAGCCTTCCTTATCCACTTATTACAATCTTACCTGACCTCAAGTTTAAACAAAGTGATTAAACAAGTATATTTAGAATATACAAAAATAAAAGGGCATACAAATAAATAATATCATCTGAGACCTCATGTAAACATCTAATCCATTAACTGATTAATTTCCCTAAACTCCTTATCCAAACTGGGAGTTGCTGGAAGTCACTGCCTGTCCTAACACCACTGATCACATGTATGCCTACACCCAGGCTCATTCATTCGTACCTGGACACATCAGTGCTACCAGTACCTAGCAGGCACTCCTCTGGGATGTGGAGGATATTACAAACTGGAGGAACATTTGAAAATGAACTTAAGATACCCTAAAATGCACCCAGCAGTTTAGACAGTGGAAGCTAATTTTAAGAAATACACATTAAGGTATCTGTAATACATTTCATGATATATGACAGTATAGTCTCAGATATCTCAAAGTAGCTTTCTGCATCATTAAAATATATGAAATGTATTTTGTAAAACCTCACATTGATTCCCTATGCATTTTTAAATAATTGAAATATAATTAAAGGAGACCCGGGTTCGCTTCCTGGGTCCTCCCTGCGTGGAGTTTGCATGTTCTCCCCATGTCTGTTACTTAAAAATGATCAAGATATTTTTAAATACAATTCACACATCATTAATTGTATTTAAAATCTCTCAAAATAATAATAAAATATCTTTAAACAACTGTCTTTCTTTTATAAACATAACTTAAAATGCACTTTGGATTTCTTGAAATACATTTTGAGATATGTCATTTTAAGGTATCACACAGTGAATTTGTGATGCCTAAAGTTTCTTTTAAATAGATAGATAGATAGATTTGAATGGCACTATATAATAGATAGATAGATAAATACATTTCAGATATCCTGAAATAGATATATTATCAGATATGCATATTTTAATTGGATCTAATATGTTAAACTTTTGCTTTATATCAATTTTAAGATACAGTGACTATAAAATGTATTTACATCTTTGGAAGTTTCCCCATTTTGTTGCTGTACAACACTGAATCACAGTGACCTTAATTTGATATCTTGGGCAGTGATCAACAGAAAAGAGCCGTTAATGTCAAAGTGAAAACAGATGTCTGTAAAGCAGTCTAATTTACAAATATAAAACACAAAATAACGGATCACATAAGTATTCACCCCCTTTAAGTCAGTATTTAGTAGCTGCAGCTTCAGCAGCCATGACAGCCTTGAGTCTGTGTGCCTAGGTCTCTCTCTTTCTGTATTTCAGATTTCCTCATCTGGATTCCGGCATTTTTCCTCATCGTTCTTTGTAATCTGCTCAGGCTCTGTCAGGCTTCATGGTGATTGTGAGTGAGGAACCTTTGTCAAGTCCAGCCACAAATTGTCATTTGGACTAAGATCTGAGCTCTCACTCTGAGATTTCGGGACATTGGCATTGTTGTTTTAAGCCATTCCTGTGTGGCTTTGGTTTTATGCATTGGGCTTGCTGTCTTGCTGGAATACAAACTTTCTTCAAAGGTGCAGGTTTCTTGTAAAGTGCCTTATGTTTTACTCCAAGATTTTTGTGTGTTTTGCTGCTTTCATTTTACCCTCATTGAGTCTTCCAGAATCTGCTTCAGAGAAGCATCCATACAGCATGATGTTGCCACCACCATCCTTCACGGCAAGGATAGTCTGTTTTTGATAATGTGCTGTTTTCAAACAAGGCATTCAGTCTGAAGGCCAAAAATGCTCAATTTTGGTTTCATCAGACCAAAGAACCTTCTTCAGCTGACTTCTGAGACTTTTATATGCCTTCTGGCAACCTCTAGCTGTGATGTCCTGTGTGCTTTATGTCTTTGCCATTCTCTCATAAAGCTGTGACTAGTAAAGCACCCAGTTGTTGTCTACACAGTCTCTCCAATTTAAGTCACTGTAGCTAGTAACTTTTCTGAAGTCTCTTGGTGGCCTTCCTTACTCACCTTCTTCTTGCACAAACACTCATTTTCTGTGGACAGTCTGCTCTAGCAGATTCATTGCTGTACTGTGCCATACACTTTCCATTTCTTAATGATTGATTTAACTGGACTCTGATTGACATCCAGCAAGTTAGATATTTTCTTGTCCGCATACCTTGACTTGTGCTTTTCAATCCCCTTTTCCTTGAGTTGCTTGGAATGTTCTTTTGTCTTCATTGTGGGGGTTAGGCCACCATACTAACTCCCCACAAGTTGGCCCTTTCACATTTAGGTGCATTTAGACTACAATCTGGTAGCCTCCTTAGCGTTATATTGTTTCTTGAAAAACCATGTAAAAAGCGTTGCATTTTTTGGCTTGAAAAACTACATATTTATTAAATCTGTTCTTACTACTGTAAAATGTGTAAAACACTAAAAGTACAAAGTCAGAAGTGTAGAAAGTATAATAATGATATAAATAATAATAATAATAATGAATAAAAATAATGCTGATATCATATATACTGTCAAATTGTGTCATTTGTGTGGTATATCTTGAAGCACAGTGAAATACACAATCCAATGTCACACCAGGACAATAGTAGCATGATTCCTTGCAGATTTTTTTTCCAGACTGATCAGCTTTTGAACAGCACACTGCACATATGCAATTGACACGAGCGTCACTTTCGGATTCATCAGAATCATTTTCGATTTCACTGTCTGTTTCAGTTTCACTGCCTGAAAACAGATTCACTTTGTCATCACTGCTCATATCACTGTCAAGAGTGTGCAACACCTGCTGAAAAACGCTTCTTACAAGACTCCATTATGAGACTAAGAGAAGAAGTGTCTGCACCGTAGCCTGGATAACGCTCAGGCCTGTCGCTTACACAAGACACGCTTATATAATTTCCCAAGCAACGCTCTGCATTTATATCATTTCCCAAGCAACGCTCTGCACTAATGCTGTTGGCACTTTTACAGCCCGAGTAATCCTCAGGTCTAACGCATACGTGAGACACATCTATACAGTTGCCCATGTGACACTCGGGACTAACGCTTTTAGCAATGCTAAGGAGGTTACATACCCAGTCAGGTGACCCCCACTGAACTATGAACTAATTCTGTGACTTGTAAAGCCAATGGGCTGCACCAGTGAGGATTTAGGAGATTCATATGCAAGGGGTGAATACTTATGAGATCAGTTATTCTGTGTTTTATATTTGTGGTCAATTTAGACCGCTTTGCAGAAGTCTGTTTTCATTTTGACATTATAGTCTTTTTTGTTGATCAGGGTCAAAAAAGCCAAATTACACCCTCTATGACTCAGTGTTTTATAACAATAGCATGTGAAGACTTCTAAAGGGGGTGAATACTCTGTCATCTGTCACATTTTGTTTACAGTTGGCCTTTAGGTTAATTTTTCTTTATCATTCTTATTGTAGTTACTAAAATATCAGACTACTTTATCTCTTCCGACATATCCTGAAACAGAAGGTCATTTAATTATAATATACTGTCAAAGCTGTGTGTTTTTCTCAATTATTCTACTGAACTCCACAAGACCTTAGTCCTGGCAATGCAAGAAGACACAAAGATACCACAGCAGGTTGTTTCAGAGACTGATTTCTAGAAATAAGTGTTCATTTTTATAAAATAAAAATAAAATAAAATTGTATCATTTTCAGTTTTGTTTGCCTTTTATTTATATCTTCTAGCCAATGCTATTTGTAGCAATTCATGCATTGCACTGTAGTGATTTGATTTGCCACAAACATGAACACATTAGCTACACCATGGCTGCTAGCTTAAAGGACTCCAGAATATTTGCATTGTGTACAAACCTTCCAGTTCGCTGTAGCTCAGGGCCTCCATGCCCCCCAGGTTCTGCTGTCTCGCCATGTCCTGCCATACCATTTGGCACTGCAGGCATCTTACGCTTCTCCTGTTTTAATAAAAGAAAATGAAATCAGTGAATTGACCCATTATCATTTCCAAAGCAAGAACTTCCACATAGAACGGTACACAGAAACTGGCAAAAAATGTAACAGGAGTCAAAACAGTGCAGAAGACAGGTGCCTGAGCTGAGGGGATCTTCTTTAACACCATTGGGTCCTGGTGTCTGCTCTGCATGTTTATGACGTTTGGTTTTGTTTTTGGAGGGTAAGTTTGGTATTTTTCAAGTTAGCTTTTCACAATTATGGCATATTTATAGATTTGCCATGGGAAACTGTGTTCTTAAATGGAGCATTTTTTTACATATTTTAGGAAATAATAACCAGTTTTTTGTGGTTTTAAATGTAGTCAAAAGGTCCTTCGTTAGAAACAAAAGCCTTAAAAATTACTGAATATGTCATTTTTTATACAAAGAGTATTGACCCTGCATTCTGAGATTTCACCCATATCGTAAAACAACATATCCTTGTTGATTTTAGGAAAAAAAAATATTTTTTTGAGATTCTGCTATTTATTTAATTGTAGGATTGTTGTTTCTTGTTGTAGTGGACCTACATAAAATGTCAATTGTTTTTGTTCAATGTTTATTAAGTATTGCATTTGTCTGTTCTTTTTCTTTGTATATTTGAATATATATATATATATATATATATATATATATATATATATATATATATATATATATATATATATATATATCTTGTCACACACGTGCGCATGGGAGGCAGCTAAAGGGCTTGAGTAAGGGCAATTCCAATTCAGACCAGGATGTGACAGAGTGCACTGACTCTTTTTCTCCCTTTCCTGCAGACCAGTCACGGGAGATTCCACCTGGTCCTCTTGACATCACTTCCGGGACTGAGCCTATGGAAGAAGACCTTGCCGGCTCCGGCACCTGTGATGTCACGTCCGGGCTCAAGCCTATGGTTGAAGACCCTCATGAGCCCGACCCCTTTGACCTCACTTCCTGTCTTGCCCTTTAAAAGCCTCCACCTTTTTCCTATTCCCTCAGTTCTGTTTTGGACTCGGTTTTGTGCACATCAGTGCTGTATTCACTTTTTCAACATTGCATCCAGGATACCAATTATACAGGTGGCTGCCCCAAACCTTGCTATGGCTCTGTGTGGAGTTTGTAACAATATATATATAAATATATATATATATATTTATATATACTGTGTATATATATATTTATACTGCGGTGGGTTGGCACCCTGCCCAGGATTGGTTCCTGCCTTGTGCCCTGTGTTGGTTGGGATTGGCTCCAGCAGACCCCCGTGACCCTGTGTTCGGATTCAGTGGGTTGGAAAATGGATGGATGGATATATATATATTTATATATACTGTGTGTGTATATATATATATATATATATATATATAGTCACACGCGTATGCATAGGGTACAGTTTAAGTGTTTGGATGATTATAATCTTCCCCTGGAAAGCCAGAGGGCGCTCTCAACTAATGTCTTTTGTCTTCCTCTCTCTGCAGACTGAAAGACTGACAACCATGACACATCTAACATCACTTCCAGTTTCTGCCCGCCAGGACCCGCCTCTTCCTGCCAAGAACCTTTATCACCAGAAGCAACACCATCTTAACCAGTCTATCATGGAGACTCGCGTCGTCGTGACATTTCTTTTCCTTTACAACACGCCATACTTTGCGCTTTATTTGAATATATGGGGTTAGCGTTCAGGGTGTCCAGAAGATTTATTATCCCCTTTTATCTCTTTATTACAGAAGCCTAATAGGCAGGATTTCACAAATGTTGCTGACAGATGGAACAGCACAAACAAATGTTTGCCTTCAGTTTGCTATTTTATAATGTTTAATTATAATTTTATAATATTTCATGGTTAAGATAAGGAAGGCTGGGGTCCTCTTGGTGTTTTTTTCATGCAAAAAATTTATGATATTTGCCTTGGGACGTCATGCAAATATGTAACGGTATGGTTGTGACCCGTGTTCCTATAAGGAGTGGCCCTGTGGATTCACATTTTTTTCTTTTGAGCAACACATTTTTAAAACCAACATTTTTTGAGCACCAGTATTAGCAATGTATTTCTGAATATAGCCCAGAAACAATCTCACTTGTGATAATCTACGGTATTTCATATTTAATGTTAAATATTGAAAAATTACCTGAACTGATATAACAAACTTTTTTTTTTATAAAAAGTTTATTTCTATGCCCTGCGGTGGGCTGGTGCCCTGCCCGGGGTTTGTTTCCTGCCTTGCATCCTGTGTTGGCTGGGATTGGCTCCAGCAGACCCCCGTGACCCTGTAGTTAGGATATAGCAGGTTGGATAATGGATGGATGGAAGTTTATTTCTATTCAAAGTTTCACTGAATATTCAGAAAGTTTCTCTTCTGACCTTTTCTGTCATAAGCTGTAAACTCTATGAACATTAATAGGGCACCACCAGTTAGAAAATGTTATGTGTTTGCCGCTTGTCTGCCTGGTCTGCTTGTGTGTCCATACATGCCGTTTTGGAATAGACAAGTGATTGACAGCGGTACCTCTGAAGGCTTGACATCTAGTTTCTGGGGTAATTTGCATAAATCACACGAAAGGAGAGGGAGGATAGCAATTGGAGGAAAAAGACTGGCAAACTAGATAAACAGATTAGCATCTGCATTGGCCATGCAAAAGGAACTACAGCTACAAAGACCTTTCTAGATAGGTGAAGGTCAGCTTTCATCTACAGGGACAAATGGAATGGTGCAACACCGACTATGGAAACATTTTACATTTAAAAATTCAGATTCTTTTGTTGGCTGGCTTGTATGATTCATTATTTACCCTATGAGCCTGTTTAAACTTCATGCTCAGAACGCTTACACAAACGCATCATGGTGGCAACGCGTTTTCAGCATTCTTTTGACGAGTCTTCTGAGCACATTGTTAGAAATTAACATGATTCTTGTGAAAGAAGCAGCACCAGAAAAACATGGCTGGCATGTGTGTTCAAGATATGGTACGTGATGTCAGCATCGTTGTTTACCATCAACATGTGACGGCAAGCTGCAATGCAGCTCCAAAAGAATAAATTTGCATGCTTCGATGTTTGATAAATTGTTCAATGTGGTGAAGCAATTCATCAAACTTAAATGCTGACATGCAAATGTATTCATGATGCTTCTCTTCATCCATTTCTTACATAGGCAATACAAGTGTTGCATATTCCCCATCGTAATAATGCAATACATTTAAAGGTCTCATATACCATTTTCTGTGTCACTGACGCCATCCTTTTTTTTTTTTTTTTTGCAACTTTTCAACAGCATCAGAATGCAAAAATTTTTATTTTTAACATCTTTCTTTTCTCATCTCACAATACAGCAAAACAGGATGTTGTTTTCTACTCCAGATTTACTTAAAGTACATATAATACAAGTATAAATAGTACACTGCTTGCATAGCAGTAGCGTCCTCAAGCGCACTCGTAGGGTTAAGTATATCTTCGCAATTATAAAGGTTATTTTGTGTTGGGGAGGAAAAAAGTCATTGCTGTTTTCATCTTTGTGTCTTTCATTTTTAAATGTATATTATATTTTTCCTGACTTAGCTAAAATTGCATTGTAACTGTTTTTTTTACATATACTGTATATGAGTATTTAAAGTTGATTATATATTGAAATGAGGATGCACGGCACTTTGATTGGGAGTGATATTGGCCTATCCTTACAGTTTATAGGTCGGACTGCTTTTAGATAATTGGGTCCAATTCGTTACAATGTTCTGCAAAGAATTTGAAAAGAGTTTAATTCTCATCAAGTTTTACAAAAGCACAGCATCTAAGTAATTTCTAGATTTTGTTTTTATATTATTCATTAGACTAAATCCTTGTTCACATTCAGCTCTCTAGACCTGGAATGTGCCACAAATGTCCAAAATTGAAAATAAGTCTTTGCAGTGATCCTGTTGTTCAGTAAAAGTAGCCATATCTGAAAATGCCCTTACAGTTCCAGTTTCTAATTTTACCTTAATCAGTATCTTGAACCTTGTTTAGTAGTTCATTTAACACGGGTCTTTTTGTGAAGGACCATGTCAGATTTGAGCATGATCACCCACACATTCAGGTTAGAGGGAACATTGGTTATGATTGTAGTTGTTTTTTATGTTTCAACTGGCTATCCCCCCAGGGTAAATATTAAACACAGCTCCAAAATGTAATTCCTTTCCTGGTTAACTTGTGTCTATGTGGGTTTTGTCCATGTGCTTCAGTTTCTTCTCATATCAAATAAAATGTGAACATTAAATCAATTAGAAGGATGAAACTGAAAAGGAAGAAGGGTATTGTTTCCCTCTGGGACCCTTATGGTCTTATAGTTTTACCCTTCTGAAAGGAGAAATGAGAAAATAAATACATTATATGATTTAGGTTAAGGACAAGAACATTTCATCTCAAATGGCCATGTGTCCAGGTCACAGGAAAGTCTGGACCTCCAGTGCTAAGAAATCATGGGTAAACTTTAACTACATACCTGAGAAGGGACGTTTTTTGGTGGCTCTATTCTAATTGAAGGGTCCCACTCTCCAGGTGGAAGTACCATCACTTGATCGAGAAACTCATCAATTCCTGCAACCAGATCACTTCTGTCTTTTGCTTTGTAGGCAACATCATGAAACACCTGCAATGAAAGAAGAGGTTCGATGAGTGGAATTAGCTTTAAAAGCTCTAGTAGAAGGCCCATTCTCAACAAAAAGAAGAAAAAATAAAGAAACTTCATATTAAATGCACACCAAACACATTAGCTTAAATGAATGAATGGCCATTGCATAATTATGCAGAAACCATTTTGTCACAGAAGAAGGCCAGTGCTGGTAAAGCCCAGAAAGCAGCATTCTTCTTTTAACAGCTCTCTGTCAGGTGTTAATTGCTCAGTCTCACAGAAACGGATATGGAAATCGCCCGAGTAATGAAAAGCAATTATTTAACAGCGGGTGAGTGCAGGTTTGAGGTTGGAAACAAAATAAACAAATAAATTGCTCATCTCTCGAACTGAACATGCTAGTGGCACACACAAAGAACAAGCTGAATGCCATAACATTCATGATGACCTAACAAACGTGGAGTAATTGCAGGATTCAAACTGATTTAGAAGAACAAGTGTGTGCTGAAGCATTATGAGCAAGAATTACTTCAATCAGTCGAATTTTATATTAATAACATCTTTCACATCAAGCTTCATCACATGGCTGGCTGCTTTGGGTCCCTTGGGCTGCAGATTTCTGGCAGACAGAGCTTCAGATAAACACTAATGGCTACTGAGTAACAGACGTTTTGCTGGTTATTATACATCATCATTATAATTTGTGTTGTAAGGTGACACAGTGGCTTGGGTTCAAATCCCATCCTTGTGTCAACTGAGTTTTTATCTGCTGTTCCAAACCACACTCTAAAGACATATGTGTTGGGCAATTCTAAGTTGACATTTAGGGAGTCTAAACTGGTCCTGTGGGCATTTGTGCGAATGGGCCTTGCACAGGGGTTGGCTCCTTTCTAATTCCAGTGTTGCCTGAATAGGGTCCATTAAATGATCCTAAAGAGAGATTATTAATAGTATGTATGTTGAAAGGCAGTATTATGTCTTTGTTTTGTCTACTTTTAATGTTGCTGATCTTTTATTTTATCTTGCATATACTAATGTGATCAGATGCTCAGTTTATTAATTTTCTGGAGAGGAAAAGCACAAGTAAGAATTCTGCTGCATGAGTGAAATGCAACATGTAGAAGTGATGTGATATTAATCAACTTAGAAACATTCATGCTTTAATCTTTTACGGCTCATTTTAATGTAGAGACTTTTTATAGCAAACACCACGACACAACACTTTAAGAGTGCAGATACATGCTGTATACAACAAATAGTTAATGATTATTTCACATCTGAAGCACAAGCAGGTTAAGTGACTACTCAGGGTCACACATCGGATCATAGATGGCGATTAAACTGGAAACCTTACAGTGTAAAGGCCGTCACATTGACTACGCAAAATCCAGTGATATTGTACATTCCACCTACACAAAGGCACAGTTTTTAAGTAGCTTTGTATACAATTTGCCCTGTGAATGGATCTGTACCCTGCCAGCGTTCAGAAACTGCCTTGTTCAAAATAGCTTCGTCTTAAACTGGATGACATTAACTACATCTCATCTCTTCACCTTCCTTTGTGTTTTTATTATATTTCCTTGCTTTCTTATTGCAGTTTTGTTTCTGTTCTGATTATGCCCCAGTCTCTTACCTCCAGTTTTGTCTTTTCTTCTGAAAGAGTGAGAACGGCTAATAAAAGGTGTCATTTTGCTTGACTTCTCATAACATGTTCTGTAC
The DNA here is from genome assembly GCF_900747795.2 of Erpetoichthys calabaricus. Classification (NCBI taxonomy): domain Eukaryota; kingdom Metazoa; phylum Chordata; class Cladistia; order Polypteriformes; family Polypteridae; genus Erpetoichthys; species Erpetoichthys calabaricus. Next base: position 29,858,662 of record NC_041401.2, read on the forward strand.
TAAGTTCAAGGTTTATGTGTAACCCAACCATGAAATCTGACCAAAAATGTTAAAAAAAACAATTCTATTGAATCCTAAATCTGGATGCATGAAACTCCAAGGGAACCTAAAGCTTTGCAATTTAAAGTAAATGTGGACACTGGAAATTCCAAGGGACCCATTCCGATCTAATGTTAGTAAATCTGGATGCTCAAAACTACAAGGGAGAAGCCTCCCTGCTTAAACCCATTCGCCAACCCCTACCCATCCCCGGTTTCTGAGATTCTCCAATATAATTTAAGTAAATAAATTTGGATGCTCAAAAGTCCAAGGAATCTCCCCATTACTTTGTGATCTAATGTAAGTACAGTAATCCCTCCTCCATCGCGGGGGTTGCGTTCCAGACCCCCCCGCGAAAGGTGAAAATCCGCGATGTAGAAACCATATGTTTATATGGTTATTTTTATATTGTCATGCTTGGGTCACAGATTTGCGCAGAAACACAGGAGGTTGTAGAGAGACAGGAACGTTATTCAAACACTGCAAACAAACATTTGTCTCTTTTTCAAAAGTTTAAACTGTGCTCCATGACAAGACAGAGATAACAGTTCTGTCTCACAATTAAAAGAATGCAAACATATCTTCCTCTTCAAAGGAGTGCGCGTCAGGAGCAGAGACTGTCAGAAAGAGAGAGGAAAGCAAACAAATCAATAGGGCTGTTTGGCTTTTAAGTATGCGAAGCACCGCGACACAAAGCTGTTGAAGGCGGCAGCTCACACCCCCTCTGTCAGGAGCAGAGAAAGAGAGAGAGAGAGAGAGAGAGACAGAGAAAAACAAATAAGCAAAAATCAATATGTGCCCTTCGAGCTTTTAAGTATGCGAAGCACCGTGCAGCATGTCACTTCACGAAGCAGCTGCACAGAAGGGAGCAACATGAACATAATCTTTCAGCATTTTTAGACGAGCGTCCGTATCATTGGTGATATATAAAGAAGGTAGATTCACCAGCGTTTGTGTGTCAGCTTTTATCCTTCCACAGAGAATGTCCAGTTCCATTGCCACAAAACACCACTCACATCTACAGTTATTCCCAGTTTTAAATAAAAACTAACAGCGTCAGATCCCTAGGGCGGTAGTATGTATCGTGATCATGACTGAGAGAATAAAAGTGAAAAAGAACGGTAACTTTTACAAGTGCTATAAATGTACACCATCTGTTACAGACGCAAACCAAATGTATGTGTGTACTGTATAATATTAACAATAAGAGCAGCTCACTACTGAAAATGGCAAATACAGGAGGCAGTCAGAATTGAACCGGGGACTCTTGATTACAAGTCAGCAGATCTTACTGCTGTGCCATGGAAGCTGTTGTATCGTCCCTAAACCTTTTGTGAAAGTGTTTATTTGATCTTTGGACTTCAGGCTTCACACATTACATAGTTTATGCCAACATTTTGTCATTTACTACTAAAATATGAAAAACGTTTCTGTTTTAACAATGTGTTTACATAAATTATTGTAGAAACGGAACACACATGAAATGCATTTGTTCCAAAAAACGATCTATTATTTCCACTCTAAAACTCCAGCACGTCACTCCCAGATAATCAAGGCATGAGCTGGGAGAACTTTGTGCACGGTCTGTTGTAGTATAGTAGGCTGCTTGCTGCTTGTCTTTATCTGCACATTTACAGGACAAAAGACGCTGACGGAGAGGTGCGATGGGATTTAAGGTGGGCCAGATCTACGAGTTTTTTTGTAGGCTCTGGTAATTCTAGTGTTAAGGACTTGGGTATTATGGTTTCATTATATTTAATTTTTTTCTGTGATCTCTATATTTTTCTATCTAATTTATTTAGCATGGATTAATGTTTTAAACATCAGGGAATCCAAGAGTAACATTTTATTGACTGTAGGTTATTTTTTTCATTTTGTACTGTTTGTTTGGTTAATTTTACTGTGTAAGAGCCAATCTTAGAAAATAATGTTAAAGTTAAACTTATTTTAAGTGTTTGCTTAATTTCAATAATAGGATATTAGTTTTTTATCCCCTGTAAGTTAACAAGAAATAGAACTTTCTTTGCTTCACCTATAAAGCAGAGTGTTAATTAAGCCAGTTAGGAAATAGTCTTACTGCTAGCATGAACTGTTAGATATGTTTGCAGATAGCAGATGGCATAAAGTTTTCTGACCGTGCTTAGTGTGCTTAACATGCCTCAAGTATGACTGTATGACCAGTCTTAGAGAATGAAAGATTTATAAGCCTTAAACAGAACTTTTCTTAAACAAGAACTTCTCTTTAATATTATTTTTACTCTATGTGAATTGTTTTGCTTTGAATTTTACTAAAATTTTTAAAACAAACATTCTTGGTCTGTGGAATTTTTTGAACATGCGTCACACTATTGCCAGCACCATCCTGTGAAGCAAACTAAAAGCTGCAGAACTTTGGTAATTTGGGACAAAAGCAGCTACATACTGCAATGCAATTTTGTCAGATTGTGATTTTGAGGTCCCATTGCTCAGACACACCCTAGAGTTGCTGAGGAATGGTATTGGTTGCTAGATAATGCCATCAAAGTAACGGTTTATAAGCTGACACCACAGGGATTTCACTGTCCACTTTTCAGGATAAATAGTACATACCTAACATTTTGTTCCCTCAACTTTAAATTGTTGAGAACCTTTTGACTTGATGACAGATCAGCTTCTTTTCTGGTCTTTGACCCTTAATTGTTAATGAACTTGTTAATTCTTAATTCTTGTTCCTCTTCTCTTCTTTCTGATCACCATCTTTTATGTCAGAACCATTGGTTTTTTCATTCTGATTTATTTGATTAACACTGTGCATTTGCTAGATTCCATTCAATTTAATGTTCCTTCCTGTTCTTAGTAGAAGTTTTCTGTTAGTGTTTTCCTTTTCTTTGTATTTTTCTTAGTTAATGTGACCAGCAACCAGCCTAGCAGCAATAAATAATATGGCCACAGCCATTATAAAGCAAATATGAAATGGTGGCACTTTTTATCAAAACACAGTCCAATATGGAAACGCAATGAAGTCATGGTTCTAATGATACAAATAAAGAACAGAAAAGTGAAGTATTAGCCTGAAAAGATTATCAACTGAGCATAAAAGTATTAAGAATCACAAGAAATAGTCACAGCCAAAGTTATTCTAACAAGAAAAGTGAGACAAAATAATGCTTCAATCTTTGCCAGATTTTACTTGTATTTATTTCACACTCTGTTTCTTATTGTATTTTTAATTCAATTACCATTTGTAGTGCTCAGTCTTTTCAACTAATCTTAGAAACAGGTTACAGATGTTTTGCAGTTTATGAATCTGCAATGATATTTTACATAAGCAATGTCCATGGGTATAAATAATTACAACTAGATTACCTCATCTGTCATCAATGTTGCAATTGACCTGCCAATCTCATGGTACTGCTGTCCTTTCCCCATTGGTCCAAGAAGGATGAACAAGAACCTGAAATAAAATATTTTAACAAATAGAGATTAGCTTGAACCCTCTGAAAGATGGATTGTCCTGTCTGAGACTGCATTGCTTTGAAAAGTCATCAGTTCTATGGTAAGCCAAAAAGGTATTCAGTAATTTAAAACCCAAAACCTAGAAACCAATCTGAGGTGCAGCAGTGGCTTTGAAACCAGGACACATTTTCATTCATTTTCAAAGTTAATTGTTTTCAAGTACATTTTCTTGCACTTTACTTCATATTTATTTTAATATAGCACAAAATCAAGAACTTGTTTGTCACGGTCTTGGGATTGCTCAAAGTCTGAGACTGACACTAGAAAGATTTTTGTTAAGAAATTCAGTCGGAAATGGAAGCATACTTTCCATTATGATCTAATTGTTAAGGAGGATGACTATTCGAATCCCATTGTAGACTCCCTCAGAGACCATTTACAACTGACATGACCACGATTGTAGAAATAATTGCAATTTAGGAAACAACATACATACATACATAAATAATTCTTGTGTATTTGAACAAATATACTCTTATCTAATAAACACACCTACATCGGAAATCAGCACTGAATTAAGTCTGAACACACCTATTTACGTTACACATTAGATAGATAGATAGATAGATACTTTATTAACATTAGTAAGTATGTGTTATATTTCAGCCTGGGTTCCTTCCCTGAATTATGTCTAAACTTCATTTTTATATATTTTTAGTTCATTCTTTATTCTGTAATGATATGAATGTTATTTATTTTTGGTCTAATTATGTATTCCACCTTATTTAAATTACTAATTATTATGTTTCTCTGTTAGCTTAGGGTGGGTGTACACACTGCAATTTTCCCATGTGTTAGGACAGTGTAACCTACAAAACTGGATCTCAACTTGGTTAACCATTAGGAAACAAAGTACAAATAAGAGGTAAATGCTCCATGTAGAAGGTGCTCCTCATTGGAAACCCTCAGGGGTTTGTCCTTGGACTGTTAAATTTTCTGATTTACATTAATGACATTGACACCAGTATAGTTACTAAACTTGTGAAATTTGTAGATGATAGTAATATTGGAGGAGTAGCAAACATTGAAGAGGCTGCAAAAACAACTCAGAAAGACTTGGACAAGTTCCGGAACTGAGCGGACACTGGAAAAATGCAGTTTAATATAGAAAACTGCAAAGTGCTACACAATTAAAACAAAACTCAGTGCCATTATGAACAGAGCTTACATCCTCTCTCTGACACATTAACACTGAGGATTTTCAGCCAACAAATCTTCCATCAGAAATGTGTCATGAAACGAAACAAGGGCTCCTTTATACCAACAGCAATATATCTGCATAATGTCTCACTGGGACTGGGACTGTCAAGTCAGAACTTTTTCTTTCTTTTTCTTTCTTTTTACAGTTTTCTTTAGTCATTCTGGTGTGTTCAGACCGCAGTGTGTGTGTGGGTGTATATATACATACATATTGTGGACTATGGCCGGCAGCTTATCCCGGCCAATACCCCCAAGCTGCCAGGTGGAGCCCTTCCTGCAGCGTGGAGATGCCCCAAATTCCAGCAGGTCATCATGAACCTTGGAGTTTTCCTTCGCAGCCCTGCTGGATACCATGGGGGCCACCGGAGGACGCTGCTGGGAGGATAAAGGACATGTATTATTCATATAGCACGGAAGTACTTCCATGTCACGAGGATGGAAGAAATAAAGTACTTCCGGGCTGAAGAAAAATTAGAAGTTTTTATCTGACCCAGAAGTGCTGAATAATCACATGGACTGAGGGATCAGAAGCACTTCCGGGTCATGAACTATAAAAAGGACTGTGGGAGATCCCAGGTTTGAGCTGAGTCGGGAGGAAGGGTGACAACGCGTCTGGGAGTGGAGGATTGATTATTGATTGTGTAGTGATTATTATTTATGAGTATAGTGGAGGAGAGGTGCTTTGTGCACTGTATTGTCCTAATAAAATAATTATTTGGACTTTTATCTACTGTCTGGCATCTGGTCTGAGGGTTCAAGGGAGCGATAGTGCCCCCTATCCGTCACAATATATATGTATTTATTTATTTGAAGAGCTTCTCTAAAAAGCCAAATGACAAATAAAGTTCTATCCCTCTGTTTTCAAAGTGCAGTCCAATAAAATGCAGCAAAGGATTATAAAGAAATATCTCACCTTGTTGGAATTGGGACCTCGGCCAGTCCTGAAAGAAGAACAGCAGGAGACAAGCGGACAAAAGCAACCACAGGCCGATCTAAAAAGTCCAGTTCTCCAACTAAAATATTGGATGCCTCTGCTCCTGGTGGAATTTTTTTCATGAAATGTAAGTCAACCTGCAACAAAGAAAATGACAATTTGGAGAACATCTCAAGAAGACAATGAGAATTAAAAAATGCAACATGAACATAAAAAGTCTTATCGGATCTGGCATCTCCAGCCTGGAGTATATGTTTGTTAAGGATGTTGCCAAAGTGCCCAAGGATTATTGTGATTAAGAAAGACAAACCAGGGGAAGAACAAAAGACTGAGAGTATAAGCCAGGGATGTGCCAGAGCTCAAAACTGAGAAGGCAAACAAAATCAAACGGGAAACAACAAGTACAAAGTACAAGAGGGCAAAACCAAAGTCAAAGCCAGAGAAACCTAAAGCTAGGGCCTACTTGATAAATACGCTAACTAACACTAGATATTTGTCATAAAAATATCTACAAAGTGTGAATTTATGTGTATTGTATGCTTTAATGTTGTTTTTGTTGTCTTAGTATTACTGTTTTTCAGATTTGTATGTGTACCAGGGGCTGAAATCCATATGCAGAATATGGAGACAGCATTTTACCATGGCAGTTTATGAATGAACTGAGAAGTTCAAAAATGTTTGACAACTGTTAAGCATGAAGAAGAACCGGCATGCCAGTCCTTGTCCACTACTGTTGACAGTGACATCATAATTCTGATGCACTAATGACGATTTCAGGCCATGGTACACATTCAGCCCATAAAAAGTGAATAACTGCTCGCTGCTTTTCTTTGGTGCAAATGAAGAGTGGATCAGCCATGTTTACTCTTAGAAAACAACAAGAGAAATTAACTGATAAAGATGGACATTTTACCACTGTGATCACAGACACGCTATGTTTCCACCTGTGTGTGGGGAAAGCTGTACAGCTAACCCAAACAGAATTTTCATAAAAGTGTGGATATAATTATTGACTTACCATCATATATATACAGTATTTGTAAATAGTCATTTGCTGGAATTTTACGTTAGCTAATTTATAACTGCATACTTTCATGGGATAGAAATTTTTCTGATCTTTTTTATTTTCAGATTCCTTTTCATTGGAAACTCCAGTGTGTTGGTTGAAATTGTTTAGTTATAACAGAATTTATTTTATATACAAGTTAAAACATGTATTTACAGTATGAGTTGCAAACGTTTTATATTAGTGTTATTTATGTGGAAAACCATTCGTTGTGAGTTAAGGACATACTGTATATAAATGTAGGTAATTTAGTGTTTTATCATGGACAGGTCCTACGATGTTAGTTATTGCATGGATCTGAACAAAGTGTCTCAAATCTGCTGTAGCCATACCACATGCACTTCAGAAGAGGTCATCCACCTGAAGCTAAGGATGTTCAGACCTGGCCAGTACTTGGATGGGAGACCATCCAGGAGAAGCTTGGGTTGCTCATAGAAGAGGTGTTGGTGAGGCCAGCAAGAGGTGCTTACCATGTGGTCTGTGTGTGGATCCCAATGCCCGAGTGCAGTGACGGGGACACTGTGCTGTCAAAATGGCACCGTCCTTCAGAGGAGATATAAAACCGAGGTCTTGACTCTCTGTGGTCATAAAAGATCCCTGGGCATCCTTCGTAAAGAGTAGGGTGTATCATGATGTTCAGACTGAATTGCCCTCCATGGCCTGGTCATTCTGGCCCCCAAATTATCCCCTGTCTCTAATTAGCTGTCTCTCTCATCCGTTCACCACATAATAGCTCACGTGTGGTAAGTGTACTGGTACAATAATGGCTGCCATCCCATTATCCAGGTGGTAGCTACACATTAGTGGTGGTTGAAGTGGCCGCTCACTCACTATGAAAAGAGCTTTGAGAAGTGACAAAAGTGCTCAATATAAATAAAATTTATTATTATTATTATTATTATATAAAGGTTGTGATAGATTGGGGTCGCTGTTGCCCCACTGAACCCACCAGACAGACGTCCTTGACACACTTGTAAAAGCACAGAAGAATAATCTTTAATATTTCTTCAATAAAGTGCCCAAAGCACCGAACCTTCCACAATTCTTAATAAACAATTACAATAACTACAACAATCCAATCCTCCAACTTCCAGCAGCTCCGTCTCACTCCCACCCAACTCCGTCTGCTGGGGTTTCTCAGAGTCCTTTTAAGGTCTCTGACCCGGAAGTATTTCTTCTCCGGGTCACCAACCAATCTTCTTTTATTACTTATTCCGGAAGTACTGCGGGTTTCCGTCCTCGTGACCCTGAAGCACTTTCGGGTTGACGTCCTGGTAATATCTCCCTGGTTCTTGGTGAGCTCCCCCTGGCGGCACCCACGGCACCCAACAGGGCTGAGGATATGGACTCTATGTCCCATGCTGCCCTGCAGGCATCCGAGGAGCCATTTCTATCCAGGGGAGCTGCCATCTAGTGTTCTGGGGGATGAAGTGTCCTGCCAAGTCTGCTTCTTTCAGTTGAGGGACGTCCTGGCCGGACTGGAATGCCGGCCGTCCCTCATAAGGTATAATTATTATTATTATTTATTTACACTTTTTGGAATTCTCAACCCAAAAATAATTTTTTTAAATGTTGCTTATCCCATGTGGTTTGTAGTGATGACCAAGAAAAATTCTTAATCTCATTTTTTTCACACAGAATGGAGATAACAAAACTGATGCTTTAAAGGAGGTGGATGGTGATCAATGCTGGACTACAGCAAATAGTATTAAAAATTACATTTTAAAAAATCTTACGCTGTTTATGTCACATAATTCACATCAAGTCATAAACTCAAAAACTCAAAACATGCAAAGTGCATGCAGTTATTGCTAAAATGTTGTTAAATTAATTCTTCTGGTAAAATGAAAGTAGCCCCCATCCTGAAAGCTCTTTCACACAGAATTGTGCTTTGGAATTGGAGACAGGACTCTTGGCCATTGTATCAGGGGTAAATAATGTTTAAAAAACTTGTTTTTTGGGTGGACTATTCCTTTAACAGCATGTTACAACCCTCAAAAAGCAGGACAGAAGGTGTATGCTTTTATTCTTAACATTCTCCAATTTAGGGTATCTAAATATGCCCAGTACAGAAGTACTGTAGAGTAAAGAGTGTGACAAGTCATACCAAACATAACTGGGATAGAGGAGCAGAGCCATCCAAAATGCCCAGATAATCAGGTGGCTCCCTATCTTGGTAAGTTGATTGGTCTCTGGTCTGGCATGGCCTCTGAATGAATGGAATGACACTGACTGTGGGCTTTCTCTATTTGTCAAAACCTATGCTGGTCCTCGGCTTCCTCGGTGTACCTTTTGGACCAATGAGATGTCATAGTATTGAGCTGCCTCAGCTGGTTCAAGCCTAACATCCTTTGACCAGTTCTGTTTAAGGGTAACTTATGTCCTTGACATTATGTGCCAGCCCAGCCCCCGACTGCAGCCCCCAGAGCAGGTCAACCCTGTTTTAGCCCTTGCTCATTTAGTTTATATCTGGTATTGTCTGAGTAGATCGAGGATTGTCCATCTCAACAGGTATGTGATGAGTAGAGCAGGTTTCTCCAGTTCCATCTACAGTTAGGTCGTTCTCATTTACAATTAAAAACTTTGTTTTTCTTGTGTGCTACACATTACAAGGAAAAAGATAGAATATATAATTTTTTGTTTTCATTTGTTTTTAAATTAATTACATTTTGCATTGTTGGATGCAGATCAGCAACATTCATTATTTTCTATCACATCTGAACACAAACAAAATCCTAATTGATATCTTAATACTACCCGAGTTTTTTGAATTTTTTTCTTTTGTTACTTTTAATTATAATTTGAAAAGACTTTACAATTATATGAAAAAAAAAAACTGTGTAGCTATGTGTTATATAATAAAGGCATTATACTTCATCTTGTAAATACTGTATAGTTGTGTTGGCTTTGTTAACACCTCTCTATCTCGAATCTAGGTTATAATAGTAAATTTCTTTATTAGTGAGGAAACAACAACCGTGTTACAGAAGCAAAACTAGAATCGCCAAAAAGCCTTTGAGGACAACACAGACTGCTATGACAATATCACTACTTCTTATACTACATCCACCTGACCATCTAATAGATTATGAACTGAGGCCCTAGAAGTATGAGGCAGCCGTGTTATCTGGAACTGACATGCCAACAAATAGGCTGATTTTAGGCCGTGTATCAGTTCAGTAATCTCTCTGGTTCAGCATTTGTGACTTCAGTTTCCAGTCACACACACACACACACACAAATCAAGATATCCTCAACTAAACACCTTGTCACAGCTGCTTTTAAACACTTTAACAGAGGACAAAGAAAAAGAACATCCACGACAAGTACAGGATGAATCACACACCTACACTTGTTCTGTAGTGACAATTTAGAAATAAATGAGGGCTTTTTACCGTATCAAGTCTGAGTGGCCCACCACTGCAGGTCTCGATCAGAAACCATTCTGCACACACTATGCAGTGATTTGCAATTCGCAGACAGCAGTGTTACATTCTCCCACTTGCCATCTAAAATTTAGCACTAAACTGAAATTCACCAGCTTGGTCCCTAAGGTTTTGTATCATGGAATACAGTGAGGCTCACGTGACAGCAAGTCAAAATCCTAGTTACCCAGAGGTGCCAGTTTGATCTGTAGTATCAGGGGATATGAGTGTTTTCAAGAAGGAGAGAAAAAAGTTACATTTATGCAAATGATGCTCATTTATCTCATCCAGCCAAATCCTGTAAACATGTGAATTTATTAGAGCAACTAGTCTTTATTTAGCACTGTCTATATTTACCTAATACTGTACATGTTATTGCTAAAAGCTTGTGACATTTTTCAGGAACTGGAAATCTGGGCGCATACCTGATGGATTGGGGCAATCTGTTGTAATGTGGTCAGTTTGAGTTTATCTGTTATTAAAAAAACACAAAAAAAAAAACAAAAATGTACACATGGCGTAACATTCAGGTCATAAAGGGACTAAGTAAACTAATATGAAAGTTGGTGCATTTCACATTTTTTAGTTATTTCATCTAAATATCAGTTATCACATTTTTGTTTATTACAAATTTTTGTAAGAGTGGTTTATATTTAAAAAGTGATAATAAAAAGTAATTACAGGTGGCAGCAGGCTACATTACATACGTGCTTTTTACCAGTACTTTACAATACCATGTAATTGTAAAAACAGCCTAAATAAGATTGTGGTGGCTCAAAATCTTTCATGAACAGCAGAGTCCAATTCAAAACAAATTGAAAAAATTGCACCAATTAATTTGTGTTAGTAGTGGGATGTCAGTTTTCTTAAATATAAGATTTTTGAAAGTACCAAATAAAGGCTAAAATACCCAGCTGGAGATCAGGGGCCTCATATATAAACGGTGCTTACCAACAAAAAATGTTACGTACGAACGTTTCCACACTCAAATCGCAATGTATAAAACCTAAACTTGGTGTAAAGCCACGCACATTTTCATGCTAGCTAAATGCTTGGAGTATGCAAGTTTTGCAAACTGGCGGCACCCAGCGTCAGAGCAGTGCTTTTGTTCCAGTGTGGTTTCCCTTTCTTTTTTAGATCCACATCCCTGATGCGGCTTTATCATATACACTGAAATTAACCGCATATCGTTTATTAGTTTAAGGCATCTGATTGTAATTAACCTGTAACAATAAAATGGTCCACGGAATGGCCAAACTATTCCAAATACCATAGCTGTTTTAGCACTGTTACTCTCAATGCAATACTCAGACTATTTATCCCACTGTATCTGAGTGTGCAATCTGATCGGAAAGAGAATTATCGGTATACAGCATCAAGCACACACTGCCTCAGCCATACTGTCTATTGAACTGCTCTCAAACGACAAACGCTTCAGAACCTTTCCTGTACGGACCTCTCGGTTCAGAAACAGTTTTATCCCAAGAACTATAAACACTCTCAATCAGTCCATCAAGTGCTCCTTATAGAACTGTTTGTACTTATTAGTACAATCACCTCTTTGTAAACTTGTGATACAGTTACAATATTACACAACCTGAGCTACTTTATAAAGCGCATATTTACATATGATGACGATATCATTTTTAAGATGAAATGCAGCAAAATATGTTAATTAAATTATAGAGATAAAATGTTAACATCATTTAAATAATCTATTTTGTTAATAATTAAACATGTGAGGACACGGTGGCGCTGCGCTAGCAACGATCTGGTGCCTCGTTCAGGGATTGTTCCAGCCTCGCGCTGTATTCTTGCTGGGGCTGGCGCGACACTGGAAGGATACATGAACAGAATAATTAAACATGTACTGCGAAGATATTTCAATGTTCCTTAAAAGTTTTGAAGAATCAGCGTTCTAAGCTTACAGATGGCTTAACATCTATTACAGAGCTGATTGTGTGGCGTTTGGCTACTTGGAGAAAGAAAAGGAAGGTCAGGAATTGGAGGTTAGTACATTTGAAAGAGGCAGTACTGCTGCAATAAATGATTTCATTGAAGGTTGCGCATGGCGCAGCAAACATCTTGCATGATGCAGTCTGTGGACAGGGCGCCAGCTCGTCACTATCACTGCGCCACCGTGTTCCCATGTTTAATAACATGCTTTAACTCCTATCATCATAAAAATGATATCAAGTATACATCTCAGTATTTAAATTATTCAGAGAGCTGTAATATCACGAATGTAATGGATTCTGTGTCCAGTCATTTAAGAAGCATGTAGTGATTCACACACATAGAGCAGATAGAAGAACACATACAAAACAAAGCATTTAATGTGCTACTATAGTTACAATAATATTTGAGAAACTAGTAAATTAAACGATTTAAAGATGAAGTTTATGATGTTTTTCTTTAATGACAAAATAAACTATGTGATTAAAGTGGAAATTTCGAGATTAAAGTTGACATGTTGAGCTTTTTTCTCACTGTGTCCCTATTTTTTTTTTCTTTTCTCTGTACCCTTAAGCTTTCATATGACACTCAGATGGTAGGCTACAACTCACCTTTTCACGGCGACTTTGATATCTGAAAACATATATTTTTTATTTTGGGCACTGTGCGACTTTGTAAACTTGAGCTTTCAAGTTTCTTCGACACTCTATGTCACTCAATCAACTTCCTTTTGTTGTTTATACCACTGTTTAAAGCAACAAATAGTAGGTTTTTCTTTGCCTCCCCTTGGTATTTACTGAAATTCTTCTATTGTGCTTTTGCCATTGTCATTTCATAGAACGCTGAGCTTAAAGGCTATTTATATTGATCTGCATATTCAAAGAGGCGTAATTCTGGGAGGAGTTTGGGGAGTGGCAGCAGGCACGTGCATGTGCGTTACTTTTCACGCTAACTGAGATTTATGGAGCGGAAGAACATGGAAGTTGGTGAACGCACAGATTTATGCATCTGGATTTTTTTGTGCGTACGCACATTTCCGCTTTTGTACTTACACCTTTTTTTAGTGTGAATTCTACGCACAGCATTATGCATGAGGCCCCAGGTCTGGAACTTTGCTGATTAATGGTAGTGCCAGAAAAATAATGCATAATTGTGAAATATAAGGTTTTTAATTTATAAATATACAATTTTCTTTTTTTAATAACAAAAAGGATTCCAAAAAGATTTTAAAAAATCCTAATAACCACACAACAGGTATTTAGGTCAGTAATCACAATCCCTTCTTTCTTGACCTTAGTCACAATGCCACACTGGTCAGTCACGTACTAAATGCCAACTCCTATCAACAATAATATCAGATTACTAAAAGGAAAATAATCAAATGATCAATACTAGCATAAAACTACTATCTGTATTACCCTCTGAAAGGAGACAAAACTGCTGAAATAAGTTCTAGCTGTTTATATTAGTTAATACCCATTAATTCATTAAAATTATTTAAATAACTAAGAACTTGGAAAGGAACTGATTTATTGTATGATGGGAATATTAATGGTGACAATTATTTTAAAAGTTTCATTTCCATATACACAAAGTTGCTCTTTTAGCGTGGATACACTGAAACCCCAAGCCAGCCTCTGCCATACGTTTTACTGCTAAGCCACTCTTTGCGGCACAGTTAGCCTCTTAGTGCACATTGTAGAAACTGTACACCACAGCACAGTCCTTGTTGCAAGCCCAGAGGCTCTGATCTTCTGTCTCAGTATCAGCTGCTGTCCCCTTTCTAAACCCATTCGCTAATTAATTAGTTCAAACCCTGTTTAGCTTCAGGTTGATTTACAATAATAATCTGCAGATAATATTAGTTCAGTCAGTTCAGTCATACATAATTGCTTTCTTTTATCATTCATCTCCAGAAAAGTTACCTTTTTTTAAATAATTTTATGGTCAACTTACCTAAAGTAGAAGGAGAAGGGTGCTTTAGTATGAGCTGCTTGCCTGTACATATGCAGTATTCACCCCCACCAAGGGTTTGTATCGAGTATCTGAGGGGCTGTCAGACAAGTAAGAGAGGGAATATACAAAATACACAAGCTGGTGTGACCGCTGTCAAGGTACATTGAAACAGTAAACTAATTCGTAGTTGAAGTCGCACAGAATTTGCCAATGCATTTCAATAGATTTTGAAATTTCAAAACCTGTTTGAGAAATCTCAACGAAAATTGAGCTACCTTGACAAATTTCTTTGAATAATAAGTGTGTTGTCACACACATGTGCATTGGGGGCAGTTTATAGGCTCGGATAATGGTAATTTTTCACTGGAACACAAGAGGGCACTGCTGACTAACACCTTATCTCTTCTTTCCTCTGCAGACCGAACGATTGACAGCTTTACCACCCATGACAACATTTTTGGTGTCCGCCTGCCTGGACGCGCCTCTTGTTGCCAGAAGTCATTATCTGTGGAAGCTTTGCCATTTTGAAGTAGTCTATTTGGAGACTCATGTCTGCAATAACATTTTTCTTTTACTTCAACGTGTTTATAACCCCCGTCTTGTTTATATGATATGGGATTTGCCTTCGGTTTCCCCAGCACTTCACAGTTGTCTGTGTTTTTTCTTACAGTGTCAAAATTCATCAAAATCAGCCTATGGGGGATTGAGTGGTTTCATGTGGACAGAGAGATGGGCAGACTGATAGACATGGCTGTATCAGTAGATGCGTCTCATATTATAAGTGAATGCACCTAAAAAATATCAACTCTATGTGTACAATATCACATGTACCATGAGGAATGATGGCAGTTCTTAATTTTTCAGTTAAGTTTTTCATCTTTATGAGGCTTTCCAATTAAGAAATTGCTGTCCTCTGTCAGCCTTCCAGCTCAGTTTTAGCTTTAGTATATGAACTTATTTAGCTGTCCTCTAAGATGGGTTGAAATCTAAATAATTAATATAGACCTCAGCATTAACATTTGCAATACACCATGTAATAAATAGGTCTCGGTTATAGGCCATTTAGTATAGGATTCATAAAAGTAGTGTTAGTATTTGTAATGTGTGGTCTACTGAAATGACAAATGCAATGCATTTTGTTACTAAAGATGTTTGTGATGCACCACCTTCTGAAATGACAGAGACATAACAGCCAGACAGACAGGCAGACAATTATCCTTTTATTAAGATGGTATAGGTGGGAAAAGAAAACAAGAGTATGTGTGTGTTATGAGCTGGTGACGTGAACATAGGTCACAATGCTCATTATACAGGATCTGAATGCTGTTACAGTGCAAGTCGGCCCACTATCCATTTGCCCCATAGGATAAAGAATAGAAGAAAGGCTATTTCACCAACTTAGTGTGAGACGTGGACGTATCTTGTGCCTTTTAAAGAGCTGATTTTAAGGGTACACAGGGGAAGGATTTGTCTTGACACAGCTCTTCACCCATTTACATTTTCTGTCCTCACACATGAAAGCCATAAAGCAGAAGAGAATCAGTGACCTCTCAGCACATGGTGCCCCTAGCACAGCCACATCTGGCTGGATGACTTAAAAATCCCACACACCATCAAGACGGTATCATTTGTCAATGACTGCATTGGAATACACATCGCCGTTGCTTGACTTCATCTTTTTTTTGTTCCTTTTTAACCAAACAATCAGCTATTAAACAGAATTTGCTCCTGACATGGCAACTTTTTTCACATGTTAGTGTTGACTTCTTTTAGTTGTGGCAAAATAGGAATGTAATCTTTTAAGGGGTAACAGTCTGGAATAATTATTGTGCTGTGTTAGAACACTGGAACAACTGTGATGACAACAGGCCATTCAGCTAATCCTATTCACCCAGATTCTCCAAAATAAGATCAAGTTGAGATCTGAAGTTCACTGAAGAACAACTTGTTAATTTATTCCATGTGTCTGTGGTTCTTTGTGTGAAGAAACATTTTTCTAACAGCTGTTGGAAATTTACCCTTAGTAAGCGTACAACTGGTGGAACAGTGATGTTGTCGATATGAAAGAAATCCGATTGGGTCTCCATGTCTTACCTTACTAAAATCCACAGTGCTGTTCTCTCGGCTAACATCTCCTTTAGTTTCTGGGTTGGGGGTCACTGGCTGTTGGGGAGCCATTTGACCTGTAAAATAAGAAAAAATAATAGTTATAATATCTTGACCAGAACTCCAAATCTGATCAGTCTAATAGCGAAAGGACTGGCAGATGGCATAAAGGACTGAGGGAGGAGGGTTTAAGTTGAAATATTTCTTACAGGCAATTCTACGCTTTACATGTTCCAAAAACCCTTTGATTCATCTGTTTGTTTTATGAATCCATTTTTTGTACTCTAGAATCTTAAGACATAAAATCCTGACCTGGTCAAAGCAAGACTAAAAATTATAAACTTTCTGGATGACTTAATGAAAATGCAGTAAGCGTGCTGCTCCAATAAGGTCATGTTAAGTTTCTATGGTTTCATTCTTAAGTCAAGCATACATTGGAAATTAAAAAACAAATACCTTTCAGGCTATTTGTAACTGTATTGTTTATTATGTAAGTTTTAACTAGCAAGACTTAAACAAATTGATGACATGCTTCAATGTAAAAAAAATCAATAAATAAAATAAAAGGTGAGACTTGAAATTTAGTTAACAAGCATCAATTAAAAGCAAAAAAATGATGGCTTTCCATTTTGTAAAACTGACTATCAAGCAGTTATTGAATCTCCGGTCACCACTTGACTCAAATCAGATGTGCTTCCTAAATTTGCTTTATGGCTAACCTTTAAAGTAAAACTGCCAGCCTCAAGCTGTGACTTCTTATTTTGGACCTTTCTTTCTGCAATTTTCCTTAAAAACATTAGAACACTACAAATGTTTTGACAGGCCTTCAGCCCAAGAAGCTTGCCAATCCTATCCACCAGTACTCCAGGTGAGGTCTCTCCAGTGTGTTATAAAGCTTGAGCAGAACCTCCTTGGACTTGTAGTCCACACATCAGGGGGCTAAATAACCTGACATTCTGTTAGCTTTCTTAATGGGACCACTGTCTGAATGTTGAAACTGAAGTCCACTCTGACTCCTAAATACTTCCCATAGGTGAACGTGTAAGTTTTTTACCTCCCATTGTGTTCTCACCTAACGTTTTTATTTCCTATATGTTATAGTTTACATAACCTACACTAACTTGAATTTGCTACAGATCTGCCCGAGCCTGTATACTGTCCAAGTCCCTCAGAAGTGATTCAATGGGTTCTAGACTATATGCCATTCCACCTAGTTTGGTATCATTTGAAGACTTAACCAGCTTTTTGTTTATACTCCTATCCAAATCATTTATATATATTAAAAATAGCAGCGGTCCCAGCACTGCCCACTGAGAGACACCACTCTTAACAACACCCAGTTCTGACAAGGCGTGTTTCTTGTGTTTTAGACAATTCTGTACGCCACTACACACAACACCCTGAACTCCCACTTGTTTTAGTTTGATCACTAACCTTTCATGTGGAACCTTATCAAATGCCTCCTGAATGTCAAGGCAAAGAATATCATGTGCACCTAACTTATCATATAATTTTGTTGCTTCCACATAGCTTGTTAAACTTACTGGCCATTAGTTGCTTGGATCTGCCCAATTCCCTTTTTATATAATGTGACAATATCGGCTGTCTTCCAGTGCTGAAGAACTTCTCGAGAGTGCAGTGTCTTTGGAAAAATATGCTTCTATGATTTCTATATGTACTCACTATCTTCCTTAAGCACTCGAGAATAAATGTTATCTGGTCCTGGTGATTTGTTTGAGTTCAGTATATTTAATCTAAGCAGCACTTCTCTCTCTACAGTTTCAAATCACTAAGTAAATCCTTAGTAGTCCTTGTCACTGTGGGATATTATCCACTTCTTTACATGTGAAAATGTTTGAACTTCAAACTACAGACAATATCTTATTAAAAACCATTTCTGGATTTCATCTGTACTTCTGTAAGAATTCACTCCATGCTTGTCAAAGCACATCCCTTTGTTTTGCACTATAGGATCACAGAGGAGCCAGAGGCTATACCAAGAGTACCTGGTGCAAGGTAGAAACCAGCTTTGGCTGGGAACCAGTCCATTGCATGGGATACAAGCCAAAAGATGCCCATATTGCTGGATTACAGGAAGAAACTGAAGTGTACAAGAACACGTAGATCGCATGCTAACGCCATCCAGATGGTGACTGGAGTGAGAACTGAACCCTGGTTCCTGGAGCTGAAAGGCAGAAACAATATTCATTGTGCCACAGACCAGGTATGTACAGGTACATATGTTCAAATATTTTATTGTTCTTGCTGAGGAATTTGTTTTGGGTGATGTTTACATATTCACCCCGATACAGCAAATTTTGAACTTGGGTTGCTGGAAGTCCAAGCAGCAAGTTCTGCTACTGTAAATTCTAAATTACCAAAAAGTATGTTAGAGAGTAGAACTTTAAGGACCATTAAATCTTCGATTGATGTTATTTTACACAATCTACGTGAATAGTGTTGGTACTCTTTTTGGGCTGAATAGCCTGCTCTTGTCACAGTAGTTCTAACGTTCTATCAGCCATTTGTCCACCTAATTCTAGCAACTGAAGTTTGATCCCCCATTACTGCTGTCCCAGAATAGACATGTGGCTGGAAGACCCTGAACTCTCTCCTCAGCAGAGACAAGTGGTGCCATGACCTGAATTTGAACCAGACGTGCACACTTTGAAGCTGAGAGAAAGCTACAGTTACTCAAGAAGCTCCTCAACAACCTAGCAACCGGATTAGCTGCTGGCTGAATGGAAGTCGCTGTTTAGTTGAGCAGTAGAACTTGCTGTCTATGATTTTAGCAGCCTGTGTTTTATCCCCACTGCTCAGGGAGAGTAATTGCTAGGAGGTGGAGGAGAGACACCCTGACTGAATTTCCTCAGCATAAACATAATACTATATCTGAGGCTAACTTCTATAATAATCCATTATCAAATAAGGTAATTCTTACACGACTAGGATGGGGGAAATTTACTTGAATCCGATCCCACTTTAAGGATACATTGCACAAAAAGCAAAATAATCCATTACCTGGATAAAATCATTCTTACCATTTGAATAACTGCCTCAGTAATTACAAACGTTTGGCAAAATGGAAATGAAGCATTAGAATGTCACCTTAATTATTAACGTTTTAAGAAGTTATAAGGAGCTTTTCTTTCAAATTTAGTTGCCTGTGTTCCGATCCTCTTCAGCTTCCAGTGGCTGAATCCCTGCAGTTTGGCTGAGTCGGTTTGCCTGCTGTTTGGGGTTGGAGTGATGAGCGATGGATGAGAAGATGTGTGGAGAAGAGATGATGATACACTGAGAGCAACACAGGGAACATGGAGAGCTTCCACAAGCCCCTTTACAAGAGGATATATGGGCAGCACACAGAGATGAGCCTGGGTGAAAGAGATAGCAAAAGAAAAAGAAAAAGAGAAGAGCAATACAGTGGAAATGTGATGCAGGGGATGTGATAAATATAGGTAGACATTTACCATTCACTACACTTCAGTATAATCAGGTAATTATGGTAAAGGACAAAGACCAGGTGTTCCCAGAAAGGAAGTGAAAAATCACTTAATAAATGGCAGATTGAATTCCTAGTTACACAGTAATGCTAGTTCAGTGATGTTTGCCTGGGATCTTTGTGACCTGTTCCTCATTTATTCACACTGCCACAATTAGCCAAGCCAGCATATAAAACATAAATAACACAGTGGGACTGATTTTCTTACAATATGGTAATCTTTTCATTAATATTACGTTAAATTGAACTGGAAACAATTTAAAGGAGAGAGGATAAGGGGTGACTTCAATGGGATGCAGTCACACTCCTCTATGAACTCAGTGCAGCATTCCTGCAGTCTTCATTTTCCTGAATGATATGGTTTATCAAGCAGGCCAACAGGACATTCAGGTTCAAATCCTGTACTTCTTGGTACTTTATAATCATGAGCAGAAAGTTTGAGGGGAGTGAGCTTTTGGTATGCTTAAGTTTTAAAAATTTCACCTTGTTTCAGGCATCAGCATATCATTCTCAGATGTGATGTACATCAAGTCCTACAAATTCAAGCAACACTTCATTTCTGACTAAGACCAAGTACTAAATATTTGTATTACACTGTATTTTTTGTTTATTTTCCTCACAAATTAAAAACATGCTGGACACTCTTCACTAGCTCAATGATGGATTGGTACTCTGACCAAGCTCACTTCCTGCTTTGCACTGGATGCTCCTAGGCAAGTGGGCAAGAAAATAAATAGATTGAATTCTGAGCAAATGAATACTCTTTCTTCCAAAAAAAAACAATAAGAGCACAAGAGAGAGCTATTCTCCACTGGACCACCCATTTCTGATTCAAGGGTACACCTATGCAGGGTCATGTAATTTTGCAACACCACAAAATGGTCTGTGTGTCAAGTTTTAGGGTCATTTACTTTGACCTAAGGCCATTAAACGTGGAGTCAAGTTACGTCTATTAAATAAATCAAGCTCTGCATATGCAAGCTAAACCACAAGGTTGTGGATTAAGGGTTGATTCATAAAATGCATCCAGTTCTTATAAAAATATAGGAGCTTTGTATGGGATCCTAGCCTTACTAACTTCTGACCATTAACTTTAAGAAGGTTGAATTTGACTCTGGGACTTGTAGCAAAAGTAACTTTGACAAGCATTTTAAAGATAACTTCTAAAAGAGTCTATTTGAGCTTAAAGATAGAAGGTAAAAGTCAGGCAAAGGATCACTAACCATAGAAAAAGAGCCCAAAACATGGAGAGAGAGTTAAGAGGTGATTAGTGGTGTGAAAATATGGAATCCATTCCATCTGACCCAGTCAGGGCAAAGACTAAATTAAACAAGTAAACATTACAGAAGAAGTAAGTAAACATTTAGTTTACTATTACACTGTGCATTCTATGGTATAATTAATTATTTTTGTGCTTAAAAATCTTTAAAAAAATATATATTTACATACAGCTCGTACGGTCCGGAATGGATTAATTGTATTTACATACAATCCTATGGAGGAAATTACTTCAGGTCACGACCAAATTGGGTTGCGACCAGAGTTTTGGAACAAATTACGGTCATGACCCGAGGTTCCACTGTACTTGGAAAAATACTAAAGGGGCCCCCACTGGCCTGTAGAGGGCACAGTAACTTAATGGCTTTGAATAGATAGATAGATAGATAGATAGATAGATAGATAGATAGATAGATAGATAGATAGATAGATAGATAGATAGATAGATAGATAGATAGATAGAACTTTATTTAGCCCCTTCTGTTGCAATTGGAATTTTTCCATATAAGCCCTGAAAGACACTTTAATTGAGCTGTTGGTTATTTTAGAGACATTACAAAGCATTATTAAATGTGTTGTGCCACTGGGAGGCATGCCACAAAGGATGTAGGACTGAGTGATAAATGGGAGGCTTAAACAAAGAAAAAGCTGAAAACAAAAGGATAGAAAACAAATCCAAAGCATAATCTTAATTTGTTGTCAAAACCAGAAATGAATTTAAAGTATTGAAGGCTTGAAGAACATGAATGCCCTTAGTACTTTTTTCTTTTAAAATCCACAAACTCAGGCAATCATGGGATTCAAGGGCCTGGCGTTTATTCTTTTCAAACTGTGATGAAACAAATCCATGATCCCTGACGTTTTCTCCATCAATTGCATAGCAACCACTACGCAAATCCATGAAATTTCGTGAATAAACAAAAATGGTTTTGTTAAAAAGACACAAAATAATTATGATCACTTTAAATCAACCAGATACAAAAAACTAACATCAGGACTAGCTTAAACAACCCTAAAAACATATAAGAGAAAAGAAAACGTAGAAAAAAATGATTCCATAATAACACAAATAAATAATCATAACAAAATTTAGCCTAAGTAAAAAAACACAGGACAATGACAGATCGATCGTAAAGTCTCAGGGATTGTATTATGTGTGAAGTCAAAAATAACAACAACATTTATTTATATAGCACATTTTCATACAAAAAGTAGCTCAAAGTGCTTTACATAATGAAGAAAAGAAGAATAAAAGACAAATAAGAAATTAAAATAAGACAACATTAGTTAACATAGAAAGGAGTAAGGTCCGATGGCCAGGGTGGACAGAAAAAACAAAAAAAAACTCCAGAAGGCTGGAGAAAAAAATAAAATCTGTAGGGGTTCCAGGCCATGAGACCGCCCAGTCCCCTTTGGGCATTCTACCTAACATAAATGAAATAGTCCTCTTTGTAGTTAGGGTTCTCACGGAGTCACTTGATGCTGATGGTTATACAGACTTCTGGCTTTGAATAAATCTAGACTTGTAACCATTAAATCCTTATAAGAAAAATATTCAAAATATTTTTTGCCAGTCTTTAAACATTTCTCTTTTTTTTTGTTCTTCATTTTTTTCTTGGCCAAATAAACCTGAAGTAAACTAAATATTGATTTAAATGTACAGTACGTGTTGTGTTACTGCCAAGGATTTTTTCCTGGCTTGTATTTATTTATTTATTTTTGTTTTGTTAATTGTGAATGATCATTTCTGTGTTTTTATGTTATTTCTGTTAGTTTTATTAATCAATAGTCAATGGTGTGCTGTTACTTTAAATGTAACACTGCCATTTCCTTCATTTTTGTGGGTGGAGCCCCAGGACTGGGGTCCACCTGACCTCACTGCTGCTGGGTCCTCCCACTGACTTTATAAGTCACCAAAAAGAGAAATCAGCAGTGGAGCTTTGAGTTTGTGAAGGAGTTTGTAAGTATTGATGTTTTCTTGGATTTATTGGTTGTTTGTGACTTATAACATTGTAAGAGTAGATAGCGTTTTCAAACTTGCTTGATGTGAGTTGCCTTTTTAAGCCCTTCCTTTTAGCTATTTGAGTCTTTCTGTTATTGTTCCAATTTTGGAAATAAATTTAATTTATAAAGATTACATTTCATTTTGGGATCATACAAGCCAGAGTTTTCATGGTTTTTTCATTCTTATGAGACATTTTTGTCAAGTTTGGGATTTTGGTGCATATGCTGAACTTTTAAAAGCCAGTCCCCTTTTCAGGCCTGTTAAATCTGAAATCTACAGGTGGTAGTTGGATACTAGCTGTCTTGAGTGTATGTGCTTCTTGGTTAGCCAGTGAACATCCTGGCCTGCTTTATGTTCATTTTGAAGGCCTCAGCCCACATTTTATCATGTTCCTGATTTTATATAACAACAGTACAAAAAGCACTTGGCCAAAAAATTTGCAGATTGTAATAAACCGATAACAGAGACATTATTTTATGGACACTGCTAACTTTTATAACATGGCTGCAATGATGTTACGAGTCACATGGCATCACATGCCTACCAATCACTTAGCATCACAGTGACCCAAAGCTCTAAAATGGTGGCACACACGAAAAAACACACAAGATGACGACGCCCATGATAAAATGAACATACAAAATGATGTTATGGAAACAGCAGTTTAAGTAATACATAAATAATAAAGCCAAAACCAGAACGTTATGTAATTCTGACCGCATGAAAAACCTTTGGCTGGAGGCTTCCAGCTGTTGAGCTTACACTTGAAGGAGAAGAAAGAAATAGTTGTTGCTTGGCAGGGATGATGACTGCCAATGTTAACAAAAGGTGTAACACATGTAAGTGAGAAAGTGTTCTCTTGTGGATGGGAGCACTCCTGGTAGCAATCAGCGGGACAGACTTATTACAGTGTCGAGGCACTTTCAGGTAATATTTACAATGTTACAATATTTTGTATATGCTGGTAACTACCTCTATTAGCCCTCCTGTTTATCACTTGATAAAATCTATCCCTTAATATATACACAATGACCTATTTGTATTACTTTGTTTAATTTTATAGCAGATGGGCAAGTAAGAATTTTGATGTTTCTAAGGATAAGTTGTTCCTTATAGATTTTCAAACTAAGCACTAGATCATGAGCATATGGAGAGCAACTTTCCTTAGGTTGTAAAATCTGATTCCTACGACAGCTTGATGGGACCCCCATAATTGGCTGCTGGGTTCATTGTTCTTCAGTCAAACCACAAAAGGATTTTGGGCCTCCCTTGTAAACATGAATAGATTCCCATCAAATATAAAACCAGAACACCTGCAGCTTACCGAGTTTGGCTTGGACTGAGGAGGTGAGCTGTGGTAATGGGGTAGTAACAGAAGAAGGATAAAATGCTGAGGTTGGGATATTATCAGTGGGCCTAAAGAGAGATCCTGATCATTACCAGGTCACCATTAAGAGATCAATTCATGAGAAATTAGTAACTTATTTCAACTCTGAATCCACCCTTACCATTTTTGTCCATAGAACCAGGCTCTGACTGTTTTTTGCCGATGTCTGCGAAAGATCGAACAATAGGGATCCTGTTGCTGAGTTTCTTCTGGTTCTGATGATGATGCTGTTTTAGAAGAGCCTCCCGTATTTTCCTCCGTACTTCTTCATCCAACTGACCAGAAACTTCCTGCTGATCCAGGATCATATCTTGAAAATAGAAAAAGAAGAAAAAAAACAATTTTACATGCAAAGATATGAATTTTGTCAATAAAGGGAAATAACTAAATAACTTCTAACATCTACAGCCTTGGAGAAACTAAAATGAATAAAATCCCAAAATAAATCTGGTTATGAACTTAAAAATGGGCATTTTGTAATTGCTGAAGTCGCTCTGAGATTTTTAATAGATTCAGAGACAGGAGATGGTACTTTCAATTGGCTCAAGAAGATTTATGTCAGTTTCTTATCCCCTAGTCATGAGGTTCCCCTTTACAGGTTTGAAAGTGAGCTGTCTGGTGGAAGCCAGTAGAAGTTGGCTATGAACTCAAGAATCACTGGGAAAGAAGTCCTGAAGGATCAGTCTCTGTATGTGAGTGGGAAGAGTACCAGGTATATAGATGAAGCTGTCATCGCCATCATGCTATGTGTGCCTAAAGAAAGAAAGTCAAACTTGAAATAATTGAGGTGAGCAGGGGGAGAAATGTCAGAAAACCAGAAAAACATTTGACACTGAGAATTTGTCCAATATTTCCTCTAAAACAAATTGCTAAACCAAAAGTCAAAGTTGTAGCCAGAAAAAGGGTCTCTATAGCCAATTAAGAATACTAACAACCACACAGAGATTTCTTTTGATTTATCTGTAAACTTGGATCACTGGAAAGAATATGGTGTTAAACTTTTATCCCATTGAGGGGAGAACTTCAACACTGCAAACCTCTGAGATTTGTTGTATAACAATGCCATAAAAATGAATGCTCAAAAATGGCAGGGGTAGGAAAAATAAAGATACCACACAAGAAAGACACAGAAAGTATAAAAACCATTAGAAAACTATGTCTAATCCAAAAAAGTGTTGTCAAAATTGAGTTCTGTGACCCAAAATCATGTTTATAAATATGTAATGTAATAACCAGAGCTCCAAAAGATGCATCGTTAATGCTCTCGAGAGCGAACACAAAACTGTCACAGGCACTCTGAGAGGAATTTTCAAGTTTATGTTAGTTACTTGTATGTTTGTGATATGTTTTTTTTCCTTGTGAATACACACAAATGATGGACCTCATGCTTAATTTTCTGAAAGTGTTGTGAGGTACTTTGATGCAATACCTCAATTAACAAAGTAAGACTTTAGTTCAATAATATCATCGGAAGTAGAGAAATATGATTCCAGGGTTGAAAGATAGAAGAATGGACTAGCACTTCAAAGTTGAGGGAAGATAGCCTTTAAAAGAACTGCTGTTTATACTGTGGTTGAAACTACTGTCTCCCTTCTAGGCCACTGCTGCCACCCAAGTTTTCAACAGCTCCTTTCATGCTGCATTATGCACTCTAATCTGCCTTGTCCACTGAATGCACATTCACACTGCTTACTTGAGATCAGAGGCAATACCATCTGCTTTACTTCTCACAACTCTATGAGGCGATCCATGCCAGAACTCTTTAGAAGAATCACCAGTGGCCACCACACCAGTGTTAATAAATTTTAGCAGAAGAGAAGATTGTCTGTCCATGCCCCCATCTTCCATTCTCTGCACTGGCTCTTTTTATGGCTGAATGATAATCCCAGTATGTGGTATGTGGTATTAATTTTCTACAGATTGTGCACTCATTTTAGTTTCTGAAGGCATTTCTTTACATTTTTACAATATGATGAGCAAATTATAATTTATTACTTTATAAAAATACTAGTCACGGTAACTGTAGAATAGAATTATTAGAAAATATTTGCTATCTTTTGCCCTACATGTACATTCAGTGCCTTTCCTCTGTATTTGCTTACATATGTGGACATCTCTTAATCAAGCCTCATTCTCTCGAGCACATTCCCGTAAAGACTGCTTCTCAGATTCTGTGATTATTTTTGAGGCACCTTTCTCAGCTCCTGTTCGGTTTTATACTTGCCATCCTTGAAGCCAGCTATCTCAGTGTACCTCATACCGTATGCCTTTACTTCTCC